>NC_064281.1:80210173-80850888 GCF_003254725.2 Canis lupus dingo
CTTAAAAAGTAAGAAATAGAACTACACTTTGTTCCAGTAATCACACTACTGGCTATTTTCCAAAGAATATAAAAACAGTAATTTAAAGGGATACACATACCATATGTTTACAGCAGCATTATTTACAATAGCCAAGATATGGAAGAAGCTCAAGTGCTCGTCGGTTTATGAATAGAAAAAGAAGATATGGTACCTACACATGCACACACACACACACACACACACAATGGAATATTATTAAGCCATAAAAAGAATGAAATCTTTCCATTTGCAATGAAATAGATGGAACTATATGTATAAGGCTAAATGAAATAAGTCCGTGAAAGACAAACACTATATGATTCCACTCATTTGTGAAATTTAGGAAACAAAGAAAAGGAGGAAAGGAAAGAAAAGAGAGAAACAAGCCAAGAAACAGCCTCTTAACTATTGAGAAGAAACTGATAGTTACCAGAGAGGAGGTGGGAGGGGAGATGTATGAAATAGGTGATGGGGATTATTTAGTGCACTTATGATATACACTGAGTATTGTATGTAATTATTGAATAACTATATTGCATGCCTGAAACTAATATAACACTGTATATTAACTGTACTGTAATTAAATTTTTTAAATGAAGTACATTGAAATTTTAAAACTGAAAAATTATTTTTTACATAACATAATATATATTAGAACAATATACTTGAACCTTGAAAAATACCTGTAAGTCATATTGACAAACATGGGCATTTTGAAGCAGCAATAATTAACATGATACAAATTAAGTCACTTGGTAAATATGACAAGGCTTCCCAGGGTGTTTTCTGTAAGAGCTTTAAGAACAGCAGATGCTACTGCTAATAAAAAGGAACCCAATTATGAAAGGAAAATATGTCATTTTTATTACTAGAAATTAAAATATGATGAAAGGAGCAAAGAAATCTTACTGAGCAGATTTCTGAACGCTCCCATTTACAAATGAGGATACAAATATCACATTTGAGATATTAACAATCAAACCTTCCTTAATTTGATGAAAGATTCAAGAAACATGTCAGTTTCTCTGAACTCCTATCATTAAGTCATCCTGGTTACAATGAAGCTAGCAAACAAAAGTCAGGGAAAGTACCACACCAATTTCCTCCTCCATCTCCACAGGTGATATCCCAGGAATGTTCTTACTGGATTATCCTAGGTCATCTTCCAACTCTGAGCCAATGGCTCTGACACAGTGGTTCTAAGCCCTTTATTGGAGAAGCCAATGGAGAGTGGGTTAGGACCTGCTCTCATTGCACACGCCAATCATTCAAGTGATGAATATTGGCAATATTTAGTAATGGCTTGTGTACTCCGATTACTAATGTAGCTATAATTGTGATTACCACTAATTTATATAGGTACTATTTGTTATTTACCCCTATTAACTAATTCATTCTATTACCATTTCTATTTGCATCTCAAATCATCTTCCAACTTCCAAATAACATTGATATATTCCCTTAATATGGGTCAGTTGGTGAAAACCCTACAAGTTATGACTTCTCATGCGTCTATATTTCAGAGCTCATGCGTCTATATTTCAGAGCTAAGATCTTAAATGAGCCAACACTGAAACAGTATTCAGTGTGCAGGTCAATTAATCAGGATTAATAACTGAGGAAAAGATCAGACAAATATTAATCAACCTTCCTTGGTCAAAACTGGATGTGGCTATCAGAGGAAGTCCCCAAGCTTGGGCATACCAGGTCTCTGTAGCTGAGGTAATGACTAAAAGGGCTAATGGCTGAGGACTGCCAGCTGACTGAACTCTCAGAAGCTGAAGGAGAAAGTCTGTCTTTGGAAGGGGGTTCTGGGTGGTCCATATTCATGTTTATCATAAGTTCATTATCAAATGATACTCTGGCCAGGTAGGAAACAGCACTTGCATTTGGCTTCCATTTATTGATGAAAAGAGGGATCCTGTCACACTATTTTGTTTTCCATTTTTAGTTACCATGTCCTTTTGTCTGCTATTGTGCTCTCTATGCTTATATCATAGCTTCACTACAATGTATTCAACATGGGCTTCCTGAATCCATGGTGTCATGGCTTCCCTAAATTCAGGGCTATTACCAGAAATTTTCATTTGACTACTATTTTTCCAAAATCCACCCATGTTTCTGCTTCTGGAGTACCTATGAGATGTACTGAATAATGACTTACTATATTCCTTAAGTCTCTTTGCCTCTCTTTCTTCCTATTTTTTTCTTTATCCTTCTAGAGGTATTCTGTATTATTTCTTTCACTTGTGTTCTACTTCACCAATTCTCTATCCAGGCATCTCCTTTGTTGTATAAATTTCTTTAATCTTTTCTTCTAGTGATTACAATGGTTAAGTCGAGAAAACTCATTTAGCACTTTGATAATGAACTATTGCTTCCTTATACGTTCTGTCACACACACACACACACACACACACATCAAACACATTTATTTTTTTATATTGGTATTTGTTAATAATTCTGTAGTGGCTTCCATTCTGATTTCTTGTTCTATTTTGCTGATAGAGGCTTGTTTTTGGATTGTGTGCTTATATTGAAGGAGTTTATCTGCAGCAATCTTGCAAAAGCCTTAATTAAGATTAAGCTCTTCCAGAAAGGACTATTATACAGCTGCCATTTAGATTGGGTTGCCACCAGGTATTATTTGGATCATGCTGATACTGTTAATTTGAACCACAGGGTTTCACTATAACACTCATGAGATTGCAAATCCTCAGAGACTTTTTGCTTTCACTCAGAGCCTAGGACTGGGAATAGAATTTTCCTTGGCATCTCCTATTCTCAATGGAAAAAAGTACAGTTTTCACACAGAATGTAGTCATTCAAGCACCACATCATGCAAAGCTGAATATTTAACGTGATGGGTCGTATTTTGTCAGCCAATGTGGCTAAAGGTAAAAATAGAAAAACCTGAACATTCAAATAGTCTAAGTTAAAATATGTGGCCACCATCAAGGAAAGTCATTTTAATACTATTAAGTTGTACAACTCTTCTCTGACTTGATCGAAGTGACAGGAGGTTTCCACTCACAGGTCTGGACTCATATCCTTCTTATCATGATTAAAAGCATACAACTAATCAAACAAAAAAGCAAGCAGCAAGTAAAGTATAATATGAGATCCTCTTCCATTTTTGAGACTGAGTACCTAGCAAGACTCTTACTAGTTTGGCCTGACACACCTAACTGTGCATTGGGCCCATGGTTAAGTCAGTTGCTGCACATCTTTGACTGGCTTACTCAGAGCTGAGTGTGGCTTGAGTTGCTTTGACTGAATGCCTCGACCATCCTCATGATGCCAATGTGCTAGTCATGAAAGTTTTTATTATCCTCAGGAAAGATTACAGACTCAGAAGGAATAGAATCAGATAAATCTGGAAAGATTACAGACTCGGAAGGAATAGAATCAGATAAATCTGAGCAACCTAGAATAGGAACTCCAGTTACTAATGAGCCTGAAATAGGCTGAACTTTTAGATTTAGCAATTTCTGTACTGAGTTTGGGTTCTCCCTTCAGTTTTTCAATGAATTCTCTAACAAGGATAATGCTGAGTAAGTCTGAGTGGGTACATTTGACTTATTATTCCCCCAGGATTATTGCTTATCATTTGTTATTTAAGCAATAAATCCATTTCTCAATTAATCTTTACTCTTAACCACACCATTAGAGAATTATTAAACACACCATTAGAGAATGAATGCTCACCATATGCTCTTTGTCCTCAATCTTCTTTTGAAGTAATCAAATGTACTCACTTCCTCCTCTTGTCTTCAACATCAACACCCATTTTTCCTCACTATCCCTTGGATTTCATATCTGTCACTCACCCTTGCAATCCCAGTCTTTAATAGTCTATGTGGTGCTATACAATGTTGTTTTACTCATGTACCTATGTAATTTCTGAAATTACAGATAAAAATAGCTTTCAGCTCTCTGCTCCTCCCCTTTCAACAGACAACTGCATCTTCTGGTGCAGTGCCAGCCGCGTCCCTGAGACACGATGGTGAAGGTCGGAGTGAACGGATTTGGCCGTATTGGACGCCTGCTCACCAGGGCTGCTTTTAACTCTGGCAAAGTGGATATTGTCGCCATCAATGACCCCTTCATTGATCTCAACTACATGGTGTACATGTTCCAGTATGATTCTACCCACAGCAAATTCCATGGCACAGTCAAGGCTGAGAACGAGAAACTTGTCATCAACAGGAAGTCCATCTTCATCTTCCAGGAGCGAGATCCTGCCAACATCAAATGGGGTGATGCTGGTGCTGAGTATGTTGTGGAGTCCACTGGGGTCTTCACCACCATGGAGAAGGCTGGGGCTCACTTGAAGGGCGGGGCCAAGAGAGTCATCATCTCTGCTCCTTCTGTTGATGCCCCCATGTTTGTGATGGGTGTGAACCATGAGAAGTATGACAACTTCCTCAAGATTGTCAGCAATGCCTCCTGCATCACCAACTGCTTGGCTCCTCTAGCCAGTCATCCATGACCACTTCGGCATCATGGAGGGCCTCATGACCACCGTCCATGCCATCACTGCCACCCAGAAGACCATGGACGGTCCCTCTGGGAAGCTGTGGCGTGACGGCCGAGGGGCTGCCCAGAACATCATCCTTGTTTCCACTGGCGCCACAAAGGCTGTGGGCAAGGTCATCCCTGAGCTGAACGGGAAGCTCACTGGCATGGCCTTCCGTGTCCCCACCCCCAATGTGTCAGTTGTGGATCTGACCTGCCGCCTGGAGAAAGCTGCCAAATATGATGACATCAAGAAGGTAGTGAAGCAGGCATCAGAGGGCCCCCTCAAGGGCATCCGGGGCTACACTGAGGACCAGGTTGTCTCCTGTGACTTCAACAGAGACACCCACTCTTCCACCTTCGACGCCGGGGCTGGCATTGCCCTCAATGACCACTTCGTCAAGCTCATTTCCTGGTATGATAATGAATTCGGCTACAGCCACCGGGTGGTGGACCTCATGGTCCACAGGGCCTCCAAGGAGTAAGAGCCTCCTGGACCACCAGCCCCAGCAAGAACAAGAGGAAGAGAGAGGCCCTCAGCTGCTGGGGAGTCCCTGCCCCAACTTAATCTCCCAACACACTGAGAATCTCCTGACCTCCAATTTACATCCTAGACCCCGAGGAAGGGGAGGGGCTTGGGGAGCCCTACCTTGTCATGTACCATCAATAAGGTTACTGTACCCAGCCAAAAAAAAATAGCATTCAATTTTGTAGATTTTCCAGATTTATCTCTTTGTTTAGTTGAAAGTATCATCTTTCATAGGGGCATTTACTAATTATTTTAAAAGTACAAATGCCTTTCTTAAAATATTGACCAAATATTAGTCCCTAAAGGAAATCCTAATCAGTTTCTAAGGATTGAAATCAAGTATCTTTTCACCATGATAAAAAGATAGAAAAATTAAAATACAATAAAATTAAGTGGCATTCAAAGAGCCTTGAGTAAAAGAAGGGTGAATGAGGTCACCTTTGTTCTCTAAGGGGAGCCCATATAATCAGTATCATGGAAGAGGTAGCACAATTGCCCATGTATAGCTCTGGTTTCATATCTCAGGGTTTGAATCATGTTGTCCTAACTTCATACCATGTAGTCCTAACTCTCAATACCTCAAATAGGATATTTGGAGATAGGGTCCATAATGAGGCAATCAAGTTAAAATATATTAACATGGGCCCTAACCCAAAATGATTGTTTTCTATATAAAAAGGGAAAACGGGCTCAGAGACATGCGCATGGGGAAGACAACATGAAAAGACGATGGGAGAAATCAATCGTGTAAGAGTTTAGGGACTAGACCAGGAGTACACCTTCCCTTACACATCTCAGAAGGAATCAGCATGACCCGCAGCTACTGATTTGGAATTCTAGCTTCTAGAAATGTAAGACAATACATTTCTGTTCTTTAAGCTCCCCAGTGTGATACTTTGTAATGATAGACCTAGCACACTAACACAGATTTGGGTTCTGGAAGTAGAGTGAAATTATAACAAAGAATAAATAATGTGGAAATGGCTTTGAGGTTGAGTAATGAGTAAAGGTGGCAAGGTTTTGAGGTGTATGACAGAACAAGCCAAGATTTCTTA
Source organism: Canis lupus dingo (assembly GCF_003254725.2). NCBI lineage: Eukaryota > Metazoa > Chordata > Mammalia > Carnivora > Canidae > Canis > Canis lupus. The sequence goes on from NC_064281.1 coordinate 80,216,297, forward strand.
AGGGACTGTTGGGTGAAATATAGACATTAGACGTACTTCAGGTGAGGGCTCATACAGAAAAGAGGAGAGCTATGGAGAGTCATTCTATCATCTCAGACAATACATATAGCATCATGAAAAATATGTTGCTAGAAATATGAGTATCAAGATACCTCTAGTGAGATAACAGATGGAAATTAGAAACATGTTATTAAAAACTTGCAAAACGGCCATCTTTATTAAAACGTGGCATAGCATTTAGTTGAACTGTGTTCTAGTATTTTATGAAGAATAAAACTTTTACATGATAAAATGGGACAGTAAACTGAGGAGATTTCTAAGCACAGTGTTGAAGGCATGGCCTGCTTTCCCCTTGTTGCTCATTGTAAATGCCAGAGGACAGACATAAATTAGGACAAGTACCATGAAACAAAAAGAAACTAGCATGTGATGATTTGCAATTGTCTTACCCTATCCAGATAGTCTGCTTTTTAAGAAAGGGGACAAGGGTGTGGCTGAAAAACTATCAGGTGGGAGGTTAGGCATGTAAAATGTGGGTAAAATCAAACATCTCATCAGTAGCCAAAGATATGGTTGTTGAAAAGGTGAGTGGAAGACACTCCTGTGTTACAGCTTTAACATCTTGAATTGCAAGGAAAACCAAGTGTTTTATCCTGAAATTTTAATATCAGCAGAACCATGGACAGCAAGTATTGATGGGACAAAATGAAGAAAAACTGTTGTACTACTGGCATTCTATTGACAAGAGGGCCTACAGATGTATCTGGCTGGAAACATGCGTTATCCCCCAGAAAAGGGAAAATGACCCCAAAGAAGATTCAGGGCTTAGCAGAGCTGCCACTGCCACCATGAACTCAGAGGCACAATGCCAAGGGATATAGCCATCTCCTCCTTCATTCCTAAGACCATGGTCATCTCCTGGGCTCCAAATGTTAGGGATACCTAAGGTGTTCAGAAGAATATACTGCAGCAACCTTAGATGGGTGGGAGGCCACCAATTACCATGGCTGAGAATGTGAAGCTGCCACTCCATGGGATCAGAGGTCAGAGCCTAGAGCCAGAGAGGATACTTTTCAATCAATATGATCTAATACAATTTTCACTTGTATGTGGAATTTAAGAAATGAAACAGATGAAATTAAGGGGAAAAAAAGAGGCAAACCATAAAACAGACTCTTAACTATAGAGAACAAACTGAGGGTTGCTGGAGGGGAGGTGGGTGGGGGATGGACTAGATGGGTGACAGGTACTGAAGGAGGGCATTTGTGATGAACACTGGGTGTTATATATAAGTGATGAGTCACTAAATTCTACTACTGAAACTAATATTATACTAAATGTTAACTAACTGGAATTCAAGTAGAAACTTGAAACCAAAAAAATCTTTCCTTACTGGGATCCAAGTTTGCTCCTGACACATGAAACCTTGTCTCCCTTTTCAATTTCTTGATTTTGGAATAGTGAGGTCTATCTTGTGCCTCTCTGGCCATTTTATTTGGGAGCAGATAACTTGTTGACTGTGTTCACACATTCTCACTTGGACAGGAATATTGCTTCAGCATTAATTACAGCTGTAAATGCACCCCTATCTGATGCAGGGTATTTCAATTAGATTTTTCCTCAGCCTTGGTGCTAGAATCAGTGAAGACTTTTGTTGACATTTACAAAGGAAGAATGTATTGTGCACATTGGGACATGAATTTTGGATTTGCAGTGGGTTATTATGAATTGAATTCTGTGCCCTAAAATTGATATGTTGTATTCCTGACCCCCTTCAAATGTGACCTTATTTATTAATAGAGGCCTTACTGAGGGAATTATGTTCAAGTGAAATGATTAGTGTAGGCCTCATCAAGTATTACTGTTGTCCTTGTAAAAGGGGGGAGATTTGGAGTCACAGACACCCAGGAAATGAATATATATTGTGAAACCATGGCTATTTTAAGCCAAAGAGAATGGCCTGTAAAAGATACATGCCTCATAGCCCTGAGACTCACTCAACCATGTAATACACAATGATAAACTTCAAGCATTCAGGATTTTAAGGCAATAAATGATGTTATTTAATTTGACCAGTTCCTGATATTTGGTTTTGCATTCCTAGAAAACTAATTCAATATCCTGAAATGACCATGACTCAAAACATATAAATAATCAAGCAAAGGAAAAACAACAGGTAAAAAATACAGCTTCTTTCTCCTCAATCTCCAACACAGAGCAACAAGGAAGTCTCTTATTGGCTTACCTCAGGATATCTCCTCACACATCTGATCAATTATTGTGGCTCAGAAGCTGTAGATCCTTCATTGGCTGACTCAGATAAGTGTGTTGCTTGAACTACACTGACCAGACACTCCCATCATCCCAATGATGAGGTGTTGTTAAGTCATGAAATTTTGAGTTTTTCAAAATCAAAAATTTTTAGCCTGGAACAAACTCAGATAAATCTGAGTGAGAGTGAGTGGCAGTAGTAACTTCAGTTTCTAGGGAGCCTAAATAGGTTTCTTGAATCTTTGGATTTAGAGAATATTGTACTGATTTTGGGTCCTTGCTTTATGCTTTTTAATGAATTACACAATATTAGTAGTGTTAAAACAAGTTTGACTTGGGTATACTTGTGCTATTAATACTATTTTTTCCATGTTGTTGCTTATAATTTGTTAGTGAAGCAGTAGCTATTCCCTTATGTCATCTTCTCAGTAACCACAGCATTAGATCATGATTGTTCACTAGGTACATTTCTCCTCAATCACCCACTGAAGAGAATAATCGGATGTACTCACTTCCTACTCTGCTCAATAGCATCAAACCTCATTTTCTTTTCTGCTTCCCAGATTTCCTATGTCACTCACATTTGCACTCTCAGTCATCCATCTAGAGCCCAATGATGGTGCACTAAATATTGTTTTCCTAGTGCTCCCCCTTAATTATTTAAATTACAAATGCAAGAACCCATAGCCTAGGTATGCACATGTGCATGAGTGCATTCACATGCACATGCACAAACACACACAAATATCTTAATAAAATACTTAAAATGACTTTTTATACAATACAGATTAATAGAGAAGATGGCAGCAGAGTAGGAAGACCGTAGGCTTGCTTTATCCCATGAATATACCTAGAGAACTATCAAATCAACCTAAATACATCAGAAATAAACCTGAAGACTAGCAGAATAAACTGTGCAACCAAAGGCAGAGAAGAGGCCACATCAAAGAAGGCAGAAAGTGTAGAGACATGGTTTGGGAGAGAAATGGATTGTGCCTACTGCAATAGGGAGGGAGCCACAGTTGCAGAGAAGAGTGAGAGATAGTCTAGCACACAGGGAAGCCCTCATGGGGAAGATGAATCCCCATAGCAATTAGCTTGGAAAGCAAGAGGGAATGAATTTTGCGATCTGTGGCAACCAGCAGGGCAGAAAGCCTGGAGATTTAAAGGTAAGTAGTCTTGGCTCTGGGATAACCCAGACACATCAGGGCTGCTCTTGGAGAAGAGGAAGGGCAAACAGCCCACAGACACACAACATGGAAACAGCAAGTGGAGAGCACTGGGAGCAGAGTGGGGAGGTTATTTACTCATCTTGGAGTGTGTCCCACAGAGGCAGCAATCACAGAAAGAATACTCCAGGAAAAAAAACAAAACAAAACAAAACAAAACAAAAAAACGGCAGGCACCATTTCCCCCTCCCACCCTTCAATATAAGCACAGGGCCACATGTGGGAACCAGCATAGTGATGACACTGCTATCTAATTGCTTAAAGAAAGCCCCCCCATGCTCTAGTGAAACTACCCTTTCTAGTCATGCTTGCCTCAATCCCAGCATGGTGGGCCCTCCTGCCCAGATGACCAGCCCAGACCCTTGCCAGCATCATGTCTCCCAAATTGGTAGTTTTTTGCAGGTCACTGGTTCTGGTGTGAAGACAGCTGTCATTTCACAAGTGGACAAGAGCACACCAACTTATAACTCACCAAATTCAGGCCAGGGACCAAACACTGCCCACAAGAGGCAAAGAGAGCCTCTACAGATGACTGTACTGAAGGATAAAGTGGCTAGGACCCAACAGCAGAGTACACTTTGAAGGCACTCCTTGGAAAGCACCAGATCCTGGGGAATAGGGCACATGACACTGCAAGGCACTACAGGACCTCTTCTTCATAAGACTATTACCCTCAAGAATAAGAGATATAGCTAACTTTCCTAACACAAAGGAAACAGACACAGAGACTTAGGCAAAATGAGAAGACAGAGGAATTTGTTTCAAATAAAATAACAGAAAAAGGCCATAGCCAGAGATCTTAGCAAAACAGATATAAGTAACATGCCTTATAGAAAATTTAAAGTAATGATCATAAAGATAATCACTGGACTTGAGAAAAGAGTGGAAGACATCAGTGAGACCTGTAACACAGAGATAAAGAACATAGCAGAGATAAAGGGCTCAAAAAATGAAATACAAAACATGCAGGCTGGAAGAAGTAAAGGAACAAATTAGTGATCAAGAAGATAGAGTAATGGAAAATAATCAAGCTGAATGACAAAAAACAAAAAGACATTATGAAAAATAAAAATAGACTTAGGGAACTCAATGACTCCACCAACATAGTAATATTCGTATTATAAGAATCCCAGAAGAAGAAGACAGAAAAAAGGGGGCAGAAAATTTATTTCAAGGAATAATATTTGAAATTTTCCCTAATCTGGGGAAGGAAACATATCTAGGTCCAGTAGGCACACAGAACTCCTAAAAAAATCAATAAAAGCAGATTCACACCAAGACAAATTATAATTAAAATTGCAAAATGGGAGCACCTGCGTAGCTCAGTCAGTTACGTGTCCAACTCTGGATTTCAGTTCAAGTCATGATCTTAGGGTACTGAGATTGAGCCCCACACCAGGCTCTGTGCTCAGCAAGGAGTCTGCTTGAGGATTTCTCTCCCTCTCTCCTTTGCCACTACCCTGCTCATGTTCCCTATGTCTCTAAAATAAATAAATATCACTTGCCATCAGGGAAATACAAATCAAAACCACAATGAGATACCACCTCACACCAGTGAGAATGGGGAAAATTAACAAGGCAGGAAACAACAAATGTTGGAGAGGATGTGGAGAAAAGGGAACCCTTATACACTGTTGGTGGGAATGTGAACTGGTGCAGCCACTCTGGAAAACTGTGTGGAGGTTCCTCAAACAGTTAAAAATATACCTGCCCTACGACCCAGCAATTGCACTGCTGGGGATTTACCCCAAAGATACAGATGCAGTGAAATGCCGGGACACCTGCACCCCGATGTTTATAGCAGCAATGGCCACGATAGCCAAACTGTGGAAGGAGCCTCGGTGTCCAACGAAAGATGAATGGATAAAGAAGATGTGGTTTATGTATACAATGGAATATTACTCAGCTATTAGAAATGACAAATACCCACCATTTGCTTCAACATGGATGGAACTGGAGGGTATTATGCTGAGTGAAGTAAGCCAGTCGGAGAAGGACAAACATTATATGTTCTCATTCATTTGGGGAATATAAATAATAGTGAAAGGGAATATAAGGGAAGGGGGAAGAAATGTGTGAGAAATATCAGAAAGGGAGACAGAACGTAAAGACTGCTAACTCTGGGAAACGAACTAGGGGTGTTGGAAGGGGAGGAGGGTGGGGGGTGGGAGTGAATGTGTGACGGGCACTGGGGGTTATTCTGTATGTTAGTAAATTGAACACCAATAAAAAAAAAAAAAGAATGGAGAAGGTAAAAAAAAAATAATAATAAAATAAAATAAAATAAAATAAAATAAATAAATAAATCTTTCTAAATAAAAATAAAATGAAAACACTAATTCTAAAAGATATATTCATCCCTATGTTTTTGCAGCATTATTTACAATAGCCAAGATAAAAGCAGGCAAAATATCCATTGTTGGATGAATGGATAAACATGTAAGACACACACACACACACACAATGGAATATTAGGCTAAATAAGAATGAGATCTTGCTATTTAGGACAACATAGGTAGACATAGAGGGCATTTGCTCTGTGAAATAACTCAGAGAAAGTCATATACTGTATGATTTCACTTATATGTGGAATCTAAAAAACAAACAAACAGAAACAAACTCATAAATACAAAGAAGAAATGTGGTTGTCAGAGAGGAGGGGCTTGGGGGGATGAGTAAAATAGGTGAAGGGGCTTAAGTGGTATAGACTTCCAGTTAAATATAAGTAAGTTATGGAGATGAAAAGTATATCACAAGGAATACAGAAAACAATACTGTAATAACATTGTATGGTGACAGATGGTGTCTACACATCATGCTGAGCACTGAGTAATGTACAGAATTGTTGAATCACTATGTTCTACACCTGAAACTAATAGAACATTTTATACAACTATACTTCAATAAGAAATTTTTAGAATCATAATCCAAATATATGTTGTTTATATGACTCACTTGAAATACAAATATACAAGTAGGCTGAAATTGAAATGGCAGAAAATACTTCCCCTGCAAATAGTAACAAAAAAAGTGATAGGGTAGCTTTATTAAATCAAATAAAAAAGACTTTAAACCAAATAGTTTTCCAATAGGCAAAATGAACACTGGGTATTGATGTAATGAACTATCTACCAACAACATATAACAATTATAAACATATATACACCTAACAACAGAACCTCAAATATAAGAGACAAAATTTGACAGAATTAAGGAGTGAAATAGACCATATAATATCTGGAGACTTCAAACCTACTTCCAAGACTAATTAGAATAACTATTCAAAACATTAATGAGAGAACTTAAACAACAATAAATCAAGAGACCTAACAGGCATACAGAACACTCCATCCAACAGCAGAATATATATTCTTCTAAAGTGCACATGAAACACTCTCCAGGATAGACCATATTGTAGGCCACAAAAGTGTCTACATAATTTTTTAAAGATTTTATTTATTTATTCATAAGAGACACAGAGAGAGAGAGGCACAGACACAGGCAGAGGGAAGAGCAGGCTTCATGCAGGGAGCCTGACGTGGGACTCAATCCCAGGTCCCCAGGATCACACCCTGGGCTGAAGGCGGCACTAAACCACTGAGCCACCAGGGCTGCCCAATAATTTTTTAAAAATCTAAATCATACAAAATACTTTCTTTGATCACAAAAGAAATAACTAGAAATCTACAACAGGACTTAAAATTAAAAATTCACAAATATGTGATAATTAAGCAATATGCTTAAAAAACAATAAGTAAAATAAGATATCACAATGGGAATGAGAAAATGTGTTGAGATGAGTTAAAATTAACAAACAAGATATCAAACCTGATGAGATGTAGCAAAAACTGCTCATTAGGAAATTTAAAGCTACAATTGCCTACACTGAAAACAAGAGAGATCTCAGGTTAATAATCTAACTTTACTCATTAAGGACCAGAAATAGAGCAAATTAAACCAAATATAACAGAAAAAAAGAAATAATGAAGATTAGAGAAGAGGTAATTTAAACAAAGAATAGAAAAATAATGAAGAGAATCAATGTAACCAAATGTTGGTTCTTAGAAAAGATGAACAAAATTGGCAAGCCTTTAGCTAGACTAACAACAAAAATAACAGAGAAGATTCAAATTCTAAATCAAATATATGAGACCATTACCATAAATCTGACACAAATTAAAGGATTATCAGAGAATACTATAAACAAATGTATGCCAACAGATAACAACCTAGATTTAATAGGCAAAGTTCTAGAAACACATGAACAGACTGAGTCAAAAAGAAATGGAAAAACTGAATAGAACAAGTAAAGCCATTGAATTAGTAACCACAAACCTTCAAAGAAAAGCTCAGGATCAGTAGCACCAGATGGTTTCATTGGTGAATTCAACAAACATTTAAAAAGAATGAACATCAATTCGTAAACTCTTCCCAAAAATTAACAAGAGAATACTTTCTAATTCATTCTATGAAGTCAGCATTATCCTGATAAAAGGATAATTATAGACCAACATCCTTTATTAATATAAATGCAAATCCTCAAAAAAATACAAACCAAATCCAGCAGCACATATCAAAAACGAGATTTATCCCAGGAATGTAAGAGTTGTTTGATACGCAAAAATCAATCAGTAGTATACTACATAAATATGCCTACTTTTGCCACTTTTATCCACCATTGGACTGGGAACTCTAGTCAGATATTAGAAAGGAAATAATAGGCATCCTGGTGGGGAAAGATAGAAGTAAAATTATATTTGCATATGACATGATACATGATATATATTTAAAAAACTAAACAATTCATAAAACTATTACAGCTAATAACTGAATTTAGCAAGTTGCAGAATACAAGATACACACAAAAATCAGTTTTATTTCTATACACTAGCAATGTGTGATCCAAAAAGGAAATTCAGAAAGCAATTCCATTTATAATAGCATCAGAAAGAGCAAAATTCTTTTTTAAAAAACAAATATTTGTTTATTTTAGTAAGAGAGAGAGAGTGAGTGAGTGTGGTGGGTAGGGGCAGAGGGAGAGAGAGTCTCAAGCAGACTCCATGCTAAACACAGAGCCTGATGCAGGGCTTAATCTCAGGATCCTGAGATCATGACCTGAGCTGAAACAAAGCTGGAGGCTTAACAGACTACATCAACCACTAGCCCCAGAAAGAACAAAATTCTTAGAATTAAATTTAACCAATGAAGGACAAGACTTGTGCACTGAAAACTGCAAAATACTGCTGAACTAAAGAAGGCCTAAATAAAAGGAAGGACATCTAATTTCATGGATTGGAAAATAATATTATAAAAATCGTAATTGTCCCTAAATTAATCTACAGATTCTATGTAATCCTTATAAAAATCTTGTGGCCATTTTTGTAAAAATGTGCAAGCTGGTACTAAAAGTCATTTGGATTTATAAGTAACCCTAAATATCCAAAAAATTCTTGATAAAGAAAAACAAAAATAGAGGGTTCACATTTAAAATTTTTATGACAAAGCTACAGTAAATTTTAAAAATTCTGACCAAGCTACAGTAATCAAAGCACTATGGTACTGACATAAAGACAAACATATAGGGGATCCCTGGGTGGCGCAGCGGTTTGGCGCCTGCCTTTGGCCCAGGGCATGATCCCGGAAACCCGGGATCGAATCCCACATCGGGCTCCCGGTGCATGGAGCCTGCTTCTGCCTGTCTCTGTCTCTGTCTCTCTCTCTCTCTCTGTGACTATCATAAATAAAAAAATATATAAAAAATAAATAAAAAAAAAGACAAACATATAGATAAATGGAAAAGAATGGGAATTCAGAAGTAAACTCATACATTTATGGTCAACTGGTTTTCAACAAGGGTGCCAGGACCATTTAATCGGAAGAAATAGTCTCTTTAACAAATGGTACTGAGACAACTGCATATCAATGTGTAAAAGAATAAAATTTAACCTTACCTCACACTAAATACAAAAATTAACTCACAACAGGAGAGTTAAACCATGAACTCTTACATGAAAATATAGGAGTAACTGTTCATGGTCTTAGATTTGGCAATGGTTTGTTAGATAAGACACCAAAAGCACAAGCAATAAAAGAATAAATAAAATGGCCTTCATCAAAATTAAAAACTTTACTGTATCAAAGGTCACTATGAAGAGAGTGAAAATGCAACCCACGGAATAGGAGAAAATATTTGCAAATCATATATCCAGTAAGGGTCTATTAGTCAGAATACGTAAACAGCTCTTACAACTCAACAACACCTACTAGAATGGTTGTAACTGTGAAAACAGAAAATAACCAGTGTTGGCATAGCTGTGGAGAAATTAGAATGTTTATGCACTACTGATTGGAATGTAAAATGGTGCAGCCATTGTGGAAAACATTTTGGCTGTTTTTCAATAAGTCAAATATGAAATTACCATATGACCCAGCAATTTATCTCTGAAGTACATGCCCAAAAGAATTATAAATAGGTGTTGAAATAAAAATTTGTATACATGCTCATAGTAAACCTATTCACAATAGCCACAATGTGGAAACAACCAAAAATCCATCAATTAATAGATGCATAAACAAAAGAATTATATCCATACAATGGACTGTCATTCAACCATAAAAAGAGGAATGAAACACTGATCCATGCTACAACAGGGGTAAACCTTTAATTTATGACAAATGAATCCAGATCAAAAGACAATATATTGTAAAAAAAAAAAAAAAGATATTGTATGATCCTATTTCTTTGATGTTTCCAGAATAGACAAATCCATAGTAACAGAAATGAGATTAGTGGATGTCAAGTGCTGGGGGAGGAAAATAGGGAGATACAGTACGGGGTTTCATTTTGGGGTGATAAATTATTCTGAAACTAGATAATAGAGTTGTACAACATTGTGGATGTACTAAATGTGCACTTTATACTTTAAAATGGTTAAACTATAAGTTTTATGTTACGTACTTAACCACAGTAAAGCAACTACAGTCTTTTGAAACAAATATAGTCAGCAAAGGAACAGAAGTTAAACAAAGCAAACTTAAATTCTGTTAAAAATAACATACTTTAATTTTTTAAATAAAAATAAATATTAAAATAAACATTAAAATAAAAATAAAAAATTTTTAAGCAGTCTTAGGTTTACAGAAAAAAATTTATTAAAAAATACAGAGTTCCTGTACACTGCCTCTCCCTTGCCCTCAGTTTCCATTATTATTAATATCTTCCATTGGTGTTATACAGTCATTAGAGTTTATGAATCAATATGCTGACAGATTATTATTAACAAAATCCACAGTTTACATTACGTTTCACTCTTTGTGTCTGTACTGTTGTATGGGTTATGCTAAATACATTATGTCATGTGTCCACCTTTACACTATCATATAAAATAGTTTCAGTATTCTGAAATTCAAATGCTTCTGTGCTCTACCTATTCAATCTCACTCGTTTATCCCCCCACCACCTGCCAAGCCCTAGTAACCAATCATCTTTTGTCTCTCTAGTTTTGGTTATTCCAGAATGTCATATAGTTGGAATCCAACAGCTTTTCTGAGTGCTTTATTTTCCTTGGTAATATGCTTTTTATTCTGCAAGACTTGATTTTTATTTTTATTTTCAACTACTATATTTTTTCAACTAATATCTTCTCTTTTAAATTTAAATTTTAGGTAGTTAACAACATACACTGCATTATCAGTTTCTGTAGTAGAATTCAGTGATTCATCACTTACATACAACACCCAGTGCTCATCATAACAAGTGCCTTCAATACCCATCACCCATCTAGTCCCTCCCACACCCACCTCCCTCCATCAACCCCCTAGTCTGTTCTCTATAGAGTTTCATTATTTGTTTCTCTTTCTCTCTTCCCCTCCCCTGTAAGTTCATCCGTTTTGTTTCCTAAATTCCACATATTAGTGATATCGTGTGGTATTTGGAAGTCTTTATTTTTAGAACAAAACTGAGGAGAAGATATAGAGATTGCCCATATATTTCCTGCCCCATGCATGCATACTCTCCCCCATTATCAACATCCCCCACAATAGTAGAATATTTGTTACAACTAATGAACCTACATTGACACTTCATTATCACCCAAAGTCCATGGTTTACCTTAGGAGTCACTCTTGGTATTGTACATTCTACAGATTTGGACAAGTATATACTCACATTTATTCATCACTAAAGCATCATATAGAGTATTTTCACTGCCCTAAAAACACTGTGTTTGCTCTGCCTATTCATCCCTCTTCCCAGTCCCAATCCTGGGCCACTATTGATGTTTTTATTCTCTCCATAGTTTTTCCTTTTCAAGAATGTTATAGTTGGAATCATATGGTATGTAGCCTTTTCAAATTTGCTTCTTTTACTCACTACTATGTGTCAAATTTCCTCCATGTCTTTTCATAGTTTGATAGGTCATTTCTTTCTATCACTGTATAATATATACTTATAGGGATATGCCAGACTGTTTATCCACCTAATAAGGGACATCTTGGTTGCTTCCAAGTCTTGCCAATTAAGAATAAAGTTATTAACATTTGTGTGCAGGTTTTTGCATGGACATAAGCTTTCATCTCCTTTGGGTAAGTATCAAGAGATGATTGCTAGATCATATGGTAAAATTATGTTTAGTTTTACAGGAAACTGCTAAACTGTTTTCCAAACTGGCTGTACCATTTTGCATTCCTGCCAGTAATGAATGAGAGTTCCTGTTGCTCCATATGCGTGTCAGCATTTGGTGTTGTCATAGTTTAGATTTCAGCCACTCTAATGGTGTATAATGGTATCTCCTTTCTGTTTTAATTTGCAATTCCCTTAAGACATTCCCTGAAGACATATGATATTGAGCATCTTTTCATATGCACAGTTGCCAACGTTATATCTTTTCTGGTGAGGTTTTTGTTCAGTCAGATCATTTGTCCATTTTTAATTGAGTCCTTGTTTTCTTATTGATGAGTTATAAAACTTCCTTATGTGTATTGTCTACCATCCCTTTATCATATATATATATATATATATATATATATATATATATATATATGTTTTGCAGATATTTTCTCCATTCTGTGATCTGTCTTTCTGGTCTTTTAATGGTGTCTTTTACACAGGACAATATTTAATTTTAATGAAGCCTATCAATTTTCTCTTTCTTGGATCCTTCTTATGTTTTTGTAGATAAAATCTCATTGCCAAACCCAAAGTCAACTAGATTTTTTCAAGTGACCCTTATGGGTTTCATAGTCTTGCATTTTACATAGGTCTGGTCTATGATCCATGTTGAGTTAATTTTTCTGAAAAATAGAAGAACTATGTCAAAATTCTATTTTTTCCTTTTCTTTCATCTTTTTTTTTTCTATGTGCATGTCCAGTTGTTCTGGTACTATTTGTTGAAATGACTCTTCTTCCCCCAACCAAATGAATTATCTTTGTCTCTTTGTCAAAGAGCAGTTGACTATATTTTTGTGGATCTATTTCTGCACTCTCCATTCATCCATGGAATAGATCCATTCATCTATTCTTTCACCAGTACTACAGAATTGATTACTGTAACTTTACAGTACAACTTAAACTCAGGTAGTGGGATTCCTTCAACTTTGTTTTCAATATTGTATTGGTTATTCAAGATCTTTTTTGTCTTTCCACATAAACGTTAGAATCAGTTTGTTGATATCCACAAAGTAACTTGCAGGGATTTTGATATGTATTGCACTGAATCTATATATGTCTAGATGTGAAGAACTTACATCATAACAATACTAAGTCTTCCTGTCTATGAACATGGAATATCTTTCCATTTATTTGGATCCTTCAAATAAATGAAAGGCATTATATATCATCATTTTGTAGCTTTCCTCATGCAGATCTTATACATATATTGTAGGTTGTACCTAAGAGCTTTATTTTTTGGTGATAATATAAATGGTGTATGTTTTTAATTTTAAATTCTAATTGTTGACTGTTGGTATGTATATGTTGGTATAATGGCACATATATTAAACTTCTATCCTTTAATCTTGTTATAATCACTTAATAGTTTCATGAGGATGTTGTTAATTCTTTGGAATTTTTATTTCATTTTCTTTTCTTTCTTTTAGTTTTATTTTTTTCTTGCTTATATGTTTTATAATTGCATTAACTAGGACTTCTGTTATGATGTTGATTAGAAATGGTGAAAACATACATTTTGCCTTTCCTGATCTTAGAGGGAAAATATTTAGTTTCCCACCATTAAATATTACGTGAGCTGTATGGATTTTTTTGGTAAATATTCTTTATTAAATTGAGAAATTTCCCTTCTGTTTCAAGTTTCCTGAGGATTTTTTAAAATAAGGAATGGGTATTTATTTGTTGAAATATATTTATGATATATGAAAATATTATTTTTCTTCTTTAGTCTGTTAGTGTAGTGCATTACATTAACTGATTTTGGAATGCTAAACCAGCCTTGCATGCCTACAATAAATATCAATATCACTGGTCATGGTGTATAACTTATACACTACTGGATTCTATTTGTTAGTAATTTTTGAGATTTGAGCATTTATATTCATGTGATATATTGGTATATGTTTTCTAGCTTGTAATATCTTGGTCTGGTTTGAGTATTATGCTAATGTTGGCCTATAGAGTGAGTTAGGAAGTGTTCACTCGGCTTCAAATTCAAAAACAAATTTTCAAAAGTTGGCATTACTTCTTGAAATGTTTGGTAGAATTCACCAGTAAAACCATCTATGCCTGGTGATTTCTGGTTTTGAAGGTTATAAATTATTGATTCAATTTCTTTAATAGACATAATTCTATTCAGATTATCTATTTCTTCTTGTGTGAGTTTTGGTAGATGTGTCTTTCAAGGAATTGGTCAATTTTTTCTAAGTTATCAAATTTGTGAGCAGAGTTGTTCATATTTATTATTATTCTCTTAATATTCATATAGATCTCTAATTATGACTTTTTCTTTTTTTAATTTTTATTTATTTATGATAGTCACAGAGAGAGAGAGAGAGAGAGAGAGAGGCAGAGGCAGAGACACAGGCAGAGGGAGAAGCAGGCTCCATGCATCGGGAGCCCGATGTGGGACTCGATCCCGGGTCTCCAGGATCGCGCTCTGGGCCAAAAGCAGGCGCCAAACTGCTGCGCCACCCAGGGATCCCTAATTATGACTTTTTCATTTGTGATATTAGTAATTTAATAACTGTAGAATATAATAAACTAAAAAGTACCACTGGATGAGTTCACCCGTAAAATGGAGATGACAGATAATAGAATTAGTGACCTTAAGACTAAATAATATAATTTAGTGAAGCTAAGAAACAGAGATACAATAATTTAAAAAAAAACTAACAAGGCCTGAGAGTCCTGAGGGACAATAAGTCTAACATTTGTATTATTTGGAGTCCCAGAAAAAGGAGAGTGGGACTGAAAAAGTATTCAAAGATAAAATGGCTGAAAGCTTCTCAAACATGGAGAAAAAATAAATCAGAAAGTAAAGATACATTACTTACAGAGGAATATTAATTTAAGTGATATCAGATTTCCCCTCTGAAACTATGGAGACTAGAATGAAATGACCAGTTTTATAGACTTATAGACAAATAAATCCCAACTGCAAATTCTATACCTGAATTAAAAATATCCTTAGGGAGCAGCCCCGGTGGCTCAGCGGTTTAGCGCCGCCTTCAGTCCAGGGCCTGATCCTGGAGACCCAGGATCAAGTCCCACGTCGGGCTCCCTGCATGGAGCCTGCTTCTCCCTCTGCCTGTGTCTCTGCCTCTCTCTCTCTCTCTTGCTATGTCTCTCATGCATAAATAAAGGTCTTTAAAAAAATATCCTTAGGAATTAAGGATGGGAAAAATATTCAAATACATAGTAAACTGAGATAATTTGTTGTTAGAAAGTCTCCTTTAAAATATAGCTAAAGGAAGTCCTCTAAATGGAAAAAAATGATAACAAAAGAAGCTTTGAATTTCAGAATTGAAAGAGCATTGGAATGGGTAAAATTATCAGTAAATATACCATACTATCTTTATTATGAGTTTTAAAAATCATATTTGATGGTTGTAGCAAACATAACATCATTTTGATGGAGTGTTCAAATATATAAAGGACAGAATTAATAAAATTATATTTTAAATGTACAGAGAATAAAAAGACTCAATGAAAGCAAAGCCTCAATACTTCATTTAAAGCAGTAAATCACTGGTACTAGTATGATATGATAAATTTTGCCTGTATATTGTAATACCTTGAACAACCAATAAGAAAGAAACAAAAAGAAATATACTAAAAAGGAGTAAATGAAGATTAAATCCTTTTTTATGAAGATTAAATCCTAAAGCATATTCACACAACCTGCAGAAAGGCAAAAAAGAGGAAACAAACAGAAAATAATAAAAGGCAGACATAAAACCTAATAACCAATAAATCATATATCCTTAAAAGTAAATGATCAAAATTCACAAATTACAAGACAGATTGTGAGAATGGATAAAAAAAATCATGATCCAACAATATTCTTTCTGTAAGAAACTCATTCCAAGTACAATGATGTCAGGTAGATAGAAAGTAAAAATATAGAAAGACATACTACATAAGCATTGATTTTAAAGGAATAGCTTTATCAGTTAAAGTAGGCTTCAGGTCAAAGCATTACCAGAGTAAAGAGGGACTTTACATAATGACATAAGGATAAATCTACAAGGAAGACATAAAGAGTTCAATTTTGTATGTACCAAACAACATAGCCTCAAAAAAACAGGACACAAAAATTGATAAAGCTGAAAAGAGAAATATAGATGGTCCCCAATTTATGATGGCTTGATTTATAATTTTTCAACTTTATGCACATTCAGTAGAAACCATATTTTGAATTTTGAATTTTCACCTCTTCCCAGGCTAGCAATATTCTTCCATGATGCTGGGTGGTGGCAGCTTGTTATAGCTCCCAGTCAGGCACACATCACAAGAATAAACAACTGATACACTAATAAATTTTCTGTATCCACATGAGCATTCTGTTTTTCACTTTCAGTACAGTACTCAATAAATTACAAGACATATTCAACATATTATAAAATATGCTTTGTATTACATTATTTTGCAAAACTGTAGGCTGATGTAAGTGCTCTGAGCACATTTAAGATGGACTAAGCTAAGCTATGATGTTTGGGATATTAGGTGTATAAAGTACGTTTTCAACTTACAATGGATTTATTGGAACATAACCCCACCCTGAGTGGAGGAAGGTCTATCTAAACTACTAGAAAATCAGTAAAAATGTAGAAGAATTGAATCACACCATCAATTGGAATAACCTAATCAAAAATGTATATGACAATCCATCGCCAAATAGCAGAATACACATTTTCTCAAGCATCCATGAAATATTCATCAAGATATATCATGTCACAGGCTATAAAACAAACCTTTGAAAAACTGAGCTAATATAGAATATGTCCTGTAAATATAATGTAACTAGTAATAATAACAAGGAGAAAATCTCCAAATACTAGGATATTAATCAACAAATTTCTAAATAATCCAAGAGTCAAAGATGAATACTAAAAAATTCTTAAAAATGGAACTGAATAAAAAATAGAAATACAATAAATATATCAGAATATGTGGGATACAGCCAAAGGACTGCTGAGAAGGAAGTTATATGACCAAATGCTTATATTAAAACAGAAGATCTCAAATCGATATCGTTCCCATATCAATCAAGTAAAACATTTACTCAAAATGTACCCAAAGAAAGAAGACAGAAGGAAATAATAGAGAAATTAAAGAAACAGAGAACTGACTCAAAAAAAAAAACCACAATTAAATTGATAAACCCCTAAAAATGACAGAGATACAAAGAGAGAAAAAAAGGGGGGCGGGGCAAGATGGCAGAGGAGTAGGGTCTCCAAGTCACCTTTCCCCACCAACTTTCCTAGATAACTTTCAAATCATCCTGAAACCTACAAATTTGACCTGAGATTTAAAGAGAGAACAGCCAGAACGCTACAAAGAGAAGGGTTTTCGCTTCTAACAAGGTAGGAAGTCAGAAAATAAAAATAAAAAATAATCAAGTCCTGCGCTTCCCTCAGGACAGGTGGAAGCTGGGAGAGCCCAGGACAGCGAGGACTCTCCTGCCGCCCGGCGGCCCCAAGCTGAGATCAGTGCACCCCTCGCCCCCGGAGCATCTAGACCACTGCGAACTGGGAGAATGCGGTAGTTACTGCCGGGAGCTGACTACAGGGCTGGAGAGCAGGCCACAATCAGCATTGTTGTTCCTCCTGGTGTCACCCTGCACCTGGCAGGAGTCAGGGCAGCTCTCCCAGGTGCACACACTTGAGAATCAGCACAGCAGGCCCCTCCCCCAGAAGACCTTCTAAAAGGACCAGGAAGAGCAAGTTCTCAACCAAGCAGTGACGGAAAGCTCAAGGGAAGTGAAGGGATTTAAAGTATATAGAACCAGAAGATACCCCTCCTTTTTTTTCTTCTTTTCCAGTACAACTCATTTTTATATCAGACTGTAAATTTCCAATATTTTTTCCTCTTTTCCCACCTTAACTACAATATTTTACCACCTCTTCAGTTTTAAGATTCTTCCTTTTTGACTTTCATATTTCTACGATTACAGGACCTAGATACATTTTCCACTTCTACATTCCCTTCAACATACTCAACTTAATTTGGGGACATATACAAGATATGGTATTTTTTGTTTTGTGTTTTTTGTTTTCTCTGCTTATTTTGTTCTACAATGGTGGAAGCTAATACCTTCTAAAACATGACCAGTATGCACCCAGAACCAAGTAGTATACTGTGCTGGTTCATTCTGTGAGATTCCTCATTCCCATTCTGCCCCCCTATTTTATCTCATTTATGTTTTGGTGGTCAATGTTGGGGCCCTCTACAAGTATTTCTGGTTTATATAAATTTGGGACTGATCATCTTCTAATATACAGAACTTAATATACTCATAAAAAAGAGGAACACCCTCTAGAACCACTCTGGTAGACTACATTTTCCATCCACTACAACTTCTCCACCACAATCTCCCAGTCCCCCCTTTTCATCTTCCACTTTTTTTTCTTTTTTCTGTACTGTTTTTTTTTTCTCCTCTTCTTTAGGATTCCTGGCCTTTTATTTTTTACTACTTTGTTTTAAAATTTATTTTTCATTTTAGTGATCCTTTTCTTTTATTTCGTTCTGATCTTGGTTTTCATTTTCTGGTCTCCGACCTTGGCAGAACCATCTAGGGTAAAACTTACTGAGGTCGTGATTGACATTCTTGATGCAGCCTGCTCATACAGCCACACTGCACTGAGCAAAATGACTAGAAAGAAGAACTTACCACTAAAGAAAGATTCAGAAACAGTACTCTCTGCCGCAGACTTACAGAATTTGGATTACAATTCAATATCAGAAAGCCAATTCAGAAGCACAGTCATAAAGCTACTGGTGGCTCTAGAAAAAAATACAGAATTCAAGAGACTTCATGACTGCAGAATTTAGATCTAATCAGGTCAAAATTAAAAATCAATTAAATGAGATGCAATCCAAATTGAAGATCCTAACGATGAGGGTTAATGAGGTAGAAGAGTCAGTGATATAGAAGACAAGGTGATGGCAAGGAAGAAACCTGAGGAAAAAAAGAGAAAAACAATTTAAAAACCATGAGGAAAGGCTAAGGGAAATAAATGACAGCCTCAAAAGGAAAAATCTACATATAAATGGGGTTCCAGAGGGTACTGCTTGGGCCAGAGGGCCAGAAAGCATATTTGAACAAATCATAGCTGAGAACTTCCCTAATTTGGGGAGGCAAACAGGCATTCAGATCCAGGAGATAGAGGTGCCCCCCTAAAATCAATAAAGACCGTTCAATAACAACAAAAACCCATTCAACACCTCAACATTTAATAGTGAAACTTGCAAATCCCAAAAATAAAATCTATAAAGTAGCAAGAGACAAGAGATCCCTAACTTACATGGGGAGAAATATTAGATTAACAGCAGACTTCTCCACAGAGACCTGGCAGGTCAGAAAGGGCTGGCAGGATATATTCAGAGTCCTAAATGAGAAGAACATGCAGCCAAAAATACTTTATCCAGCAAAGCTCTCATTCAGAATAGGAGAGATAAAGCGCTTCCAAGATAGGCAGAAACTGAAAGAATATGTGACCATCAAACCAGCTCTGCAAGAAATATTAAGGGGGACTCTGTAAATGAAAGAGGAAGTCCAAAGAAACAATACACAAAAACAGGGACTGAATAGGTATTATGATGACACTAAATTCATATCATTCAATAGTAACTCTAAACATGAATGGGCTTAATGATCCCATCAAAAATGCAGGATTTCAGACTGGATAAAAAAGCAAGACCCATCTATTTGCTGTCTACAAGAGACTCATTTTAGACCTAAGGACACCTCCAGCCTGAAAATGAAAGGGTGAAGAACCATTTACCATTCCAATGGTCCTCAAAAAAAAGCTGGGGTAGCAATCCTCATGTCAGATAAATTAAGGTTGATCCCAAAAACTCCAGTCAAAGTTGAAGAGGGACACTATATCATACTTAAAGGATCTAGCCAAAAGACCTAACAATCATGAATATTTATGCCCCTACTGTGGGAGCTGCCAAGTATATCAATCAATTAATAACCAAAGTAAAGACATACTTAGAT
This sequence comes from Canis lupus dingo, assembly GCF_003254725.2. Taxonomy (NCBI): domain Eukaryota; kingdom Metazoa; phylum Chordata; class Mammalia; order Carnivora; family Canidae; genus Canis; species Canis lupus. The sequence continues at coordinate 80,236,470 of NC_064281.1, forward strand.
AATAATATACTAATAGTAGGAGACTTCAACACAGCACTTTCTGCAAATGACAGATATTCTAAGCTCACCATCTCCAAAGAAACAAGAGCTTTAAATGATACACTGGAGCAGATGGATTTCACAGATATTTCCAGAACTTTACATCCAAACGCAACTGAATACACGTTCTTCTCAACTGCACATGGAACTTTCTCCAGAATAGACCACATACTGGGTCACAAATCAGGTCTCAACCAATATCAAAAGACTGGGATTGTCCCCTGCATATTTTCAGAGCACAATGCTTTTAAACTAGAACTGAATCACAAGAGGAAATTGGAAGAAATTCAAACACGTGGAGGTTAAAGACCATCCCACTAAAAGATGAATGGGTCAACCAGGAAATTGGAGAAGAATTAAAAAGATTCATGAAAAATAATGAGAATGAAGATACAACCATTCAAAATCTTTGGGATACATCAAAAGCAGTCCTGAGAGGGAAATACATCACAATACAAGCATCCATCAAAAAAACTGGAAAAAGACTCAAATACACAAGCTAACCTCCCACCTAAAGGAACTGGAGAAAAACAGCAATTAAACCTACACCAAGCAGAAGAGAGTTAATAAAGATTTGAGCAGAACTCAAAGAAATAGAGACCAGAAGAACTGTAGAACATATCAAGAAAACCAGGAGTTGGTTCTTTGAAAGAATTAAAAAGATAAATAAACCATTAGCAAGCCTTAATAAACACAAAAAAGAAAAGAGTCAAATTTAAAAAAATCAAGAAGGAAAAAGGAGAGATCACAACCAATACCAAGGAAATACAAACAATTTTAAAAACATATTATGAGCAGCTATACGCCAAGAAATTAGGCAATCTAGAACAAATGGATGCATTTCTGGAAACCACAAACTACCAAATCTGGAACAGGAAGAAACAGAAAACCTGAACAGGCCAATAACCAGGGAGGAAATTGAAGCAGTCATCAAAAACCTCCCAGGACACAAAAGTCCAGGGCCAGATGGCTTCCCAGGGGAAGTCTATCAAACGTTTAAAGAAGAAACAATACCTATTCTACTAAAGCTGTTCCGAGAGATAGAAAGGGATGGAATACTTCCAAACTCATTTTATGAGGCCAGCATCACCTTAATTCCAAAACCAAACAAAGACCCCACCAAAAAGAATTATAGACCAATATCCCTGATGAACACAGATGCAAAAATTCTCAACAAGATATTAGCCAATAGGATCCAACAGTACATTAAGAAGTTTATTCACCATGACCAAGTGGGATTTATCCCCGGGATGCAAGGCTAGTTCAACACTCATAAAACAATCAACATGATAGATCATATCAACAACAGAAAAAAACAAGAACCATATGATCCTCTCAATAGATGCAGAGAAAGAATTTGTTAAAATACAGCATCCATTCCTGATCAAAACTCTTCACAGTGTAGGGATAGGGGGAACATTCCTCAGCATCTTAAAAGACATCTATGAAAAGCCCACAGTGAATATTCTCAATGGGAATAACTGAGAGCCTTTCCCCTAAGATCAGCAACACGACAGGGATATCCACCCTCATGACTATTATTCAACATAGTACTATATGTCCTAGCCTCAGCAATCAGACAACAAAAAGAAATAAAAGGCATTCAAATTGGCAAAGAGAAAGTCAAACTCTCCCTCTTTGCAGATGACATGTTGTTATATGTAGAAAACCCAAAAGACCACCCCAAGATTGCTAGAACTCATACAGCAATTTGGCAGTGTGGCAGGATACTAAATCAATGCCCAGAAATCAGTGGCATTTCTATACACTAACAATGAGACTGAAGAAAGAGAAATGAAGGAGTCAATCCGATTTACAATTACACTTTGGTTAGGTTTATTACTAAGTATCTTATACTTTGTAATAAACCTAACCAAAGAGGTAAAGGATCTATACCCTGAAACCTACAGAACACTTCTGAAAGAAATTGAGGAAGACACAAAGAGATGGAAAAATATTCCATGGTCATGGATTGCAAGAATTAATATTGTGAAAATGTCAATACTACCCAGGGCAATTTACACATTCAATGCAATCCCCATCAAAATACCATGGACTTTCTCCACAGAGTTAGAACAAATAATCCTAAGATTTGTATGGAATCATAAAAGACCCTGAATAGCCAGAGGAATATCGAAAAAGAAAACCAATACCGGGGCATCACAATGCCAGATTTCAAGCCATATTACAAAGCTGTGATCATCAAGACAGTGTGGTACTGGCACAAAAACCGACACCTAGTTCAGTGGAACAGAATACAGAACCCAGAAATGGGCCCTCAATGTTATGGTCTACTAATATTTGAGAAAGTAGGAAAGATTATCCACTGGAAAAAGGACAGTCTCTTCAATATATGTTGCTGGGAAAATTGGACAGCCACCAGCAGAAGAATGAAACTAGACCATTCTCTTGCACCATACACAAAGATAACCTCAAAATGGTTGAAAGATCTAAATGTGAGACAAGATTCCATCAAAATCCTAGAGGAGAACACAGGCAACACCCTTTTTGAACTTGGCCACAGCAACTTCTTGCAAATTACATCTATGAAGGCAAGGGAAACAAAAACAAAAATGAGTTATTGGGACTTCATCAAGATAAAGAGCTTCTGCACAGCAAAAGAAACAGTCACCAAAACTAAAAGACAACCTACAGAATGGGAGAAGATATTTGCAAATGACCTATCAGATAAAGGGCTAGTATCCAGGATCTATAAAGAACTTATGAAACTCAACAGCAAAGAAACAAACAATCCAATCATGAAGTGGCCAAAAGACTTGAACAGTAATTTCACAGAGGAAGACATAGTCATGGCCAACAAGCACATGCAAAAATGCTCCGCATCACTTGCCATCAGGGAAATACAAATCAAAACCACAATGAGATACCACCTCACACCAGTGAGAATGTGGCAAATTAACAAGGCAGGAAACAACAAATGTTGGAGAGGATGTGGTGAAAGGGGCACCCTCTTGCACTGTTGGTGGAAATGTGAACTGGTACAGCCTCTCTGGAAAACTGTGTGGAGGATCCTCAAAGAGTTAAAAATAAAACTATCTTATGACCCGGAAATTGCACTACTTGGGATTTACCCCATAGATACAGATGCAGTTAAACGGCAGGATACCTGCACCCTAATGTTTATAGCAGCAATGTCCACAATAGCCAAACTGTGGAAGGAGCCTCGGTGTCCATCAAAAGAGGAATGGATAAAGAAGATGTGGTATATAACACACACAATGGAATATTACTCAGCCATTAGAAACGAGAAATACCCACCATTTGCTTCAACGTGGTTAGAACTGGAGGGTATTATGCTTAGTGAAATAAGTCAATCAAAGAAGGACACACATTATATGGTTTAACTCCTATGGGGAATATAAATGATAGTGAAAGGGATTATAGGAAAGGAGACAAAATGAGTGGGATAAATCAGAGAGGCTGACAGAATATGAGAGACTCCTAAGTCTGGGAAAGAACAAGGGGTAGTGGAAGCGGAGGTGAGCAGGGGGTTGGGGTGACTGGGTGACAGGCACTGATGGGGGCACTTGATGGGATGAGCACTGGGTGTTAATGCTATATGCTGGCAAATCAAACTCCAGTAAAAAAAAAATACTGATAAAGGGAAAACACAAAACTCCAATATCAGGAGTTAAATAGGATATAGTGCTACAGATTCCATATCCATTATAGGATAATAGTGAAATATTACAAATATATCATGGACATACATTTAGAAACTTAAAAGAAATAGACCAATTCTTTAAAAACCAAGAACTACCTAAATACAACCATGATAAAATAGTTAATCTGAATATCTTTGTAACAATAAAATAGGGATCCCTGGGTGGTGCAGCGGTTTGGCGCCTGCCTTTGGCCCAGGGCGCGATCCTGGAGACCCGGGATCGAATCCCACATCGGGCTCCCGGTGCATGGAGCCTGTTTCTCCCTCTGCCTATGTCTCTGCCTCTCTCTCTCTCTCTCTGACTATCATAAATAAATAAAAATTAAAAAAAAAACAATAAAATAAATTGAGTGCATAATTAAAGAGCTCCTGAGAAGGTAATCCCATACCCAGATGGTCTCAATTATGTAATTCTACCAAGCATTTAGAGAAAAGCTCTGGGGCAGCCCGGGTGGCTCAGCAGTTTGGCCCTGCCTTCGGCTCAGGGTTTCATCCTAGAGACCTGGGATCGAGTCCCATGTTGGGCTCCCTGCATGGAGCCTGCTTCTCCCTCTGCCTATGTCTCTGCCTCCCTCCCTCCCTCTCTCTGTCTGTCTCTGTTTCTCATGAATAAATAAATAAAATCTTTTAAAAAAAGAAAAGCTCTGAGTTTAAAGAGCTTATTCTTGAAAATAGAAGAGGAACACATTCAAACTCATTTTTAAGATCCCTATTACTCTAACATCTAAACCAAAGATAGTATAGAAAAAAATGCAGATCAGTACTGTTCATGATCTTTGATGTATCAATGCTCAATTAAATAATAGAAAATCAAATTTCATAATGTGCAAAAATAATAGTACATCATGGCTACATGAGATTTATTTCAGCTATGCAAGTCTAGATCAACATTTGAAAGCCAGTCAATGTAATGTACCATACCAACGGGATAAAAGAGAAAAATCATGTGATAATATCAGTAGACACAGAAAAAGCCTCTGAAAAAAAACTAATTTTCATTCTAGATAAAAACTTTTAGCAATTTATGAATTTCATCATCAAGATAACATCTACAAGAAACCTACAGATTATATAAACTTAAGGGTGAAATAGTGGCTGCTTTCATCCTAAGATAGGGAATAAGATAAGGATAACTACTCTCACACTTTTTTTTAGGTTTTTATTTATTTATTCGTGAGAGTCACAGAGAGAGAGAGGCAGAGACACAGGCAAAGGGAGAAGCAGACTCCACGCAGGGAGCCCCATATGGGACTGGATCCCGAACTCCAGGACACGCCCCAGGCCGAAGGCGGCACCAAACCGCTGGCCTACTGGGGCTGCCCTACTCTCACACTTCAACATAGTACAAGGGAGAAAAAGGAATAATAGGAGTATAGATTGGAAAAGGGGAAATAAACATGTCCCTCTCTGTGAATGAAATGTAGAAAATCTCATAGAAAATAGGGGGCTAAAAAATTGCTTTTGAAAGGTTGTAAAACACGAAATCAAAACAAAATCATAAAATGAATTTCTATATGCTCACCATGAATATATAGAATAGAAATCAAACTAGGGCAGCCTGGGTGGCTCAGCGGTTTAAGCGCCTGCCTTCGGCCCAAGGCATGATCCTGGCGTCCCTGGATCGAGTCCCACCTCGGGCTCCCTGCATGGAACCTGCTTCTCCCTTTCCCTGTGTTTCTGCCTCTCTCTCTCTGTGTCTCTCTATCTCTCTCTCTCTGTGTCTATCATGAATAAATAAATAAAATCTTAAAAAAAGAAATCAAACTAAATACACAATGCTATTTGTAAAATCTCTAAAGAAAATGAAATATCTATTATTCTAATGCCGGCTGGTACATAGCAATTCCACTCTGGCATTAACCACTTAGAGTTAGGACAGATTCCACAGGTTAAGAACTCAATCCTTCAGAAGACTGCTCACACTTCAGACTCTACACTTTGGGGTATCTAGGTCATCTGCATTTCTGACCAATTCACTATAATGACTCATAGAACTCAGTAATATACTTACAGTTTTATTATAAATGATGCAATGAAGAGGACTAGCCAAATGAAGACACACACATGGCAAGATCTGGGAGGGTCTTGAATGCAGAACTTAGGCACCCCTTACCCATGGAATCAGGGCATGTCATCCTCCCAGCTCACTAATGTGTTCACTAACAAGAAAGATCTACCAAGCTTCAGTGTCTAGAGTTTTTATTGGAGATTCATCATTTAAGTATGATTGACTAAACCATTGGCCACATGATCAAATTCAATCTCCAGATCCCCTCCACTATCTAGAGTTCAGGCTAGCTTAAAGCCCAACCCTGTAATCACATGGCTAGTCCTTCTGTTGCCCAGCCCCCATCTGGAATCATCTTGTAACAATTCAAGAGTTATCCAAGGGTGCTCATGAATAACAATGGCATTCCTATTACTTAGGAAATTCTAAGGATTTTAGAAGCTCCATGCCTAAAATCTGGAGCAAAAACCAAACAAATTTATCATATAATTGGTCACACCCTGATCTATATGGCCACAAGTCCCTTATGACAAAATGGTCATACCTGTCTGAATATCTATATTTGATATAGCATTTATATAACACATAAAGCAATGGTACCAACATGAATATGCCTAACCTTCGTAGAAGCTAATGTAGGGTAAGGACAGAAGACTTTTAACTCAATTTCCCAATATATTTAACTATTAATATCAGTATTATAATCTTATCAATACACCTGAAATATGGCAGATGTAACCACTCACACAGCAAAAAAAGAGTTAAAAAATGTTGGTACATTACTAAAGTTCACTAAGTTATTAATAATTAGCTTAGTCCTTATGACCAAAATGTCTTCCATAGTGAGGCCACAAGATTTACAGGCTTCCATTTGATCTGATCAGTTCCAAAAACAGAAGTGGTTTCAGCAATATATGGCTTTCAGGTATCTGGTATAACTGAACTAAAAGACAATATTATCTCTTGCTTTGAGCTTCTTTCAAAGTATTAATGCATATTGAATTTCCTTGCATAACCCATTGATGCATTCCTTTACCCTCAGCTGTTATTCCTAATCCTCTTCATTTATACTCAAACTTTTCCACCTTTGGAAGGGACATCATTTTGATCATTCCACTGATCCAGATTGCAGGCAGCAATGCTGCTGTAACAAGTACCTACCTATCAGTCCATTCCTATTCACATAGGGTAAGGTTACCTAAGTACAGAACTAGTAGGCTATTTCTACCACTCAGTAGTATAGTTGCACTCACTGTTAATCCCAATTTTGCCAGATGGAACAAAGGTTCAATCCACTCTATCAGGCCCTTAGGGAACTGTCCAAGTGGTAAAAGAATCTGTCAAGTCCTCAGGTAGTTTGTTCCAAAGTTAGTCCTAGAGAAAAAGTCTACTTGCTCATGAATATGCTGAGTAGCCCTCAGAATTCCCCCAGTAGCATATTCCTGCACAACCCACTTGCATTTTAGTATAGAACACTTATGAGCATTGTCTTACCCATTAGAACATTTCTCTGACACCACTTAAAGTATTATGTGTATTTCAGGTGTAAAGATATGTCTGTAAGTCATGGGGCAATTTCAGTTAATATCTGATAACAAGCTAGTAATAGCCCCTTAAATGGAAATTCTTGGGTACAAATTCCTGGTATTTACCACTGGGAAGCCCTTATATGCTACTGTCACAATCCCTAACCTATGCTCTGCACAAGATATTGTACAGAAAAACTTGTCTGTACCAACACTAGCCTCTATGCTATACTGTGTGGGCACAGAAAATCTCATTGGTTCCTATTTACTATGCCCAATAAATGTTTATTGAAGCATATATTTACATATCTTCTATTTTATAATACCAGGTAGAAGAAATGTTCCGGTCAGATTTAATATTCATTCCCATACAACATTCAGGTAAAGGAGATACTATCTCTTCACATAAGTCTGGTTAAACATTCTAATTTTCATCTTAATCCTATCAACTCTTGAATTTTTATATTCTCTCAGTTTAATTGTAGTTCCAGTTAGGGCTTCACCAGGTTTTGATACCACAGCACATGAAATCTCATGTCAAAGAGTCTCAGAAACTTCTCATCTCTACTCTTTGACCATTTTATACACTCATGTGCAAATGGCCTTGGATTCCCAGTAGAAGGCTGAACCAAGGGACCCTGGCTCCTCTTGTCAATTTTTGTTTCTTTATTAATCTGCCTATTACTCCCTACAATTCCAGGTTGAGTTTCTTATTATAATATTGTCTGCCAGTTCTTTTAATTCTTCCAAACTGGGGAAAGCATAGCATACTTTTTTAAGGGGACCAAGCAGTGGCTCCAATTGGTGTGCTTACCTATTAATAGTGTTACATTAAGACACTTGTTTCAACCCCATCAATGTCCACTTTATCTAATTTCTTAAAAACTATCTAAAGATTCTCATCGTGCTAGGATGAGTCCCTTAACTCTCCCCTCTGCCTTTCCCCATTTTCTTATTAAGTAATATAATTTTTCTCTGCATTCGTAAGACCCCTAAGGAAAAGCTGAAATAACAAACCTGATAAGGTTTCTAAGATCGTTACTAGATTTTACAGCAGTAAGATTAAATGGGGTGTCCATGTCCTCCACAAGACTGCTGCCACTTCAGATGACAGTCACATGTGGGGTCCCCAGGTCACCCACCTTCTGACTGGCTATAAATTCAGGGGTTCCATGACAACCTTAGGCTTGAGAGTTTGCTAAAATGGCTCACATAACTCAGTAAAGTGCATTACTTACTACTGCAATTTTATTATAAAGGATACAGTACGAATCAGGAGGACCAGCCAAATGAGGAAACACATAGGGCAAGGTCTTCTAGGAGAAACTGCAGAGATTCTGTACTCTCTCATTCTGGAATCAGAGCATATCCTTTATCGCAGCAAATCAGTGTATTCATCAATCAGGAAGCTGTTCTGAGATTCAATGTCCAGAGATTTTATTGGGGTTTCATTATGTAAGCATGATTGGCTGAATCATTGGCCATGTGATTAAATTCAATTTCCAGGTCAGTCTTCTACCTTGTGGTCAGGATAACTCAAAACCCCAATCCTCTAATTCCACCAGTTCTGGTGACCAGCTGCCATGCTCCATCATCTCACTGCATAAAATCAAGAGTGATTTAAGGAGCTCGTGAATAACAAAGACATTTTTATCACTTGAGAAATTCCAAGGGTTTTACAAGCCCTAAGCCAGGTAATTGGAACAAAGACTAGGCAAAAAAAAAAAAAAAAAATTTATACAACACCTGTGTAAAAATTTAAGAAAAAATGTATAGTCTACATGCTGAAAATTATAAAATTCTTGTGGAAGAAATCAAAGAAGACCGAAATAAATGGAGAGACATATAAACAGATTTATGAGATGGAAGAATCCACATAGTAAAGAAGTCGTTCTCTCCAAAGTGCCTATAGGTTAATGCGATTCCTATACATATACCAGAGAATCTTATACTAAAATCATGAATTTGTGGGCATTTTCATACGTGTGAACCTGTACATATGTGTCAGTAAATAGTGGGCATATTTATATATGTGAACCTGTTAATGTGCATGTGTGACTCAAAGTGTGAGTGTGGGTAAACGATGATATGTGGGGCAGTATTTAACATGGGAGTGGATTTTTAAGCATGTTTGTGTGAATGAATATGGATGTGTGAGCAAACTAACCTGAGTATGATCATGTAGATGAATGAATGTCTCAAAATACTGATGTACGTGAGTGAAAATATGAATGACTTAATTTATGTAAGCATATTTCAGTGTGTGAGTGAATAAGGTTTTTCATGTATGTGATGTATGTAAGCAAATTGGTTTGTGTATTCATGTGTGAGTGAATTTGTAAGCCTGTGTATATGTTAGTGTGTCTATGTGAGTGAACTTGTGAGCACACTCATGTGAGTGAGTGAATGGGTGAGCATATGCATGTGTATCAGTATGCCTGTATGAGACTGAAAGTGTTAGCCTCTTCACAAGTGAAAACGTGTAAATGTGAGTTTATGTTTAAGTGAATGTGCATTTTAGCATGTATGACTAAATTTGTTAGCATGTATAATGGTATTAGCATGTTTGTGTATGTGAATGTACAGGCACATCTACCTGTTGAGTTTGTTAATGTATATTTATAAAAGTGAATATGTGAGCATGGTCATGGGAGTGTATCTATGTGTATGAGTGAACATGGGGAGTTTTATGGTGAAGCATGTTCATTTTTGACCAAATATGTGAGAACGTCTCTGTGGGTTAATATGTGTGTGGGAATGTATGAGTGTATGCCTATGATGAATATGTGTCTGTGTGTGTGAATTTTTGTGCATGCCCATGTAAGTGATTATGTGTGAAAGTGTGACTATAAATAGATGTGACAGTGTATGTGAGTGAATTTATGAGGAGGCTCACATGGGTAAATAGTGAATATGAGAGCAAGTTTGTTGGAGTTAATGATGCATGAGTATATTGTTGTAAGGCACTGAATGTGTAAGCATGTGGATGTGAGTGTATATGTATCTGTGTGTGAATAATTTGTGAGCAAATTTATGTATATGGTTGATAGGGTGATCAATTTATTTTTCTCTTTTTTATTCTTTTTTTTGCAGTTTCAAGTTTTTATTTAATTTCCTGTTAACATACAGTGTAACATTAGTTTCACGTGTAGAATTTAGTGATTCATCACTTACATACAACACCCAGTGCTCATCACAAATGCCTCCTAAATACCCGTCACCTGTATAACCCATCTCCCCCCACCTTCCTTCCCTCCAGCAATCCCCAGTTTGTTCTCCAAAGTTAAAAGTCTGGTTTCTAAAAAATAAAAAAATAAAAATAAAAAAAAGTCTGGTTTCTGGTTTCCCTCTTTCTCTCTTTCCCCCCTCTATGTTCATCTGTTTTATTTGTTTTATTTCATTAATTCCACATATGAGTGAGATCATATGATATTTGTCTTTCTCTGACTTATTTCATTTAGCATAATACAGTCTAGTTCTATCCACATCATTGCAAATAGCAAGATTGCATTCTTTTTAATGGTTGAGTAATATTCCACTGTGTTCATATATTATATATTACATGAGCATGTGAATATTATCCCATTAGAATGGAATTTATAATAGAATTTGTAAGCATGTACCTTAGTATGAGCTTGTTCATGTTTGAGTGTATTTATTTGTGAGTGTATGCATAGGTATGTGACTGTATATATGTGTCTGAGATCATGGAAAGTGTGATCATGTTATTTTGAATGTCTGAGTATGTCCTTATTTGGGGGTGTGTTAATGTATGTGCATAAAGGAATATGTGTGTGTGTGAAAAAAGCATATGTAAATGTGCCTTGTGGATGTGTGAGCAGGTTCATGTGAATGACATGACATAAAATGTGAGCCAGTTAGTGTCAGTGAATAAAGGGTCAGTAAGCAAGCCCATTTTGAGATGACATCTGAATTTGACCATGTTTGAAAGTAGGCTAATGTACAATACTTGCATGTGTAAGTAAATTTTTTTGTGTGAAAGTGTTTACTTGAATTATAATCACGTGTATAGATCTGATCATGTTCACCTGTGAGCTTGCTCACATGTTAATATATTTTTGTGATGGAATTGGGAGCATGTGAGTGTATGTGAAGGTACCTATTGAAGTGTTTGAGTTTCACAGTGAGTATATTTGTGTGTAAGTCAACATGTGAGCATGTTGCTGTTGTTAGCATGGTGGTGTATATGTGTAAATTAATATAGCTTTGAGCATCTGAGCATGTACAATTGTGTTTCCTGTGTGTCAGTTTGTGAGCATGCACATGTGACTGAGGAATTGCTTGAGCATTTCTGTGCATAGTGGGTGTGTTAATGTGTGCATATGAGTGTACCTATGTCCATATATATGAATAAACTTTGAAAATGTGAGTCAATGTGTGATCCTGTTTTATGAATGAGAGAATGTGTAATTCTATGCATGTACATGGGCATACCCACATGTGTATGATGGTATGTGAACCTATTCATGGGTGTTTTGTGTGTAAATTTTTGAGTTTAAGTGAATATTTGTCTGTGCTCATCTGTGAGTGAATTTGTGAGCATCTGCATGTATGTTAGAATGTGGATAGGTGAAAAATGTGTGTTCCTCTGTGTGATCTTATCAATGTGTATGTTTTATGAGACAATGTATAACCATGTTTGTGTGAGTGACTGTGAGTGTATTTATATCCAAGGGTGAACATGTGAGCTTCTTGGTATGAGCATGTACATTCATGAGCCTAGATATAAGCATGTTCCTGTTGTGAGCATATTAATGTGTTTGTAAGTAAATAGGTAAGTGGTTTCATCTGAATGCATAGACTTCTGACCCTGCACGAGAGAATTTATGAACATGCTTATATGACGGAGTGAATGTTTGAGCATGTTTGTGTGAAAGAATGAGTCAGTGTGTGCATGTGAATGTATATTTCCATATGATTTACTTTGTGATTACATGAGTGAGTGAATATGTAATCATAATATCATAAATAAAGGTGTAGGTATGTTTCTGTGAGTGAATGAACATGGGAGTATGTAGGTATTAATGTATGTAAAGGTGTCTATGTATGAGTAAATCTGTAAGTATGTTTGTATGAACTGTGTATGATAATGTTGGTGAAAGTGTAAGCATGAGCATGTATGGGAGCACTATATTCATGGGTACACATGTGTACTTGTTTATGTTTGATAGATGTGATTGTGTTTGAGTGCTTAAGTAAATTCACTGCATGACTTTGTGAACACATACATGGATGTTAGGTTCATATTTGTTTTTTTGGTTTTTTTTAGGTTCATATTTGTTAGTGAATGTGCATCACGCTTTTTCTGTAAGATTGTTAATATGAATGTATACTTGTGTGAATGAAGTTGATAGCATGTGCACATGAATGTGTGCATGAGAAAAACCTGTGAACATATGTGTTAATCAATGTGTGCTGTGTAAATGATTTAGTGAACAAGACTGTACACAATAATTTTTTCTTTTTATAAAATTTGATGAGTATATTTTTCAGCATGTTGTGCACTAATGATCAGGGAGCATATTTTACATAAGAGCATACAATTATGTGACTGTGACCTGATGCATCAGCACATGTAAATGATTATATCTGGGGATGATATTGGTATTTCTGAGGGAATTCTCAAGCATTTTTATGAATGAATGTGTCAGAGTGTAGATACATGTGAGTAAATGTGTGGATGAGTTTGTAGGTGAGTATATTTGAGTGAATAAATGAGAGAATTCTCATGTGTAAGAATGTTAGCATATATTTCTGAAATTGTTAAATGTATGAGTACAAGGGCGCTTGGGTGACTCAGTTGGTTAAGCATCTGACTATTGATTTTGGCTCAGATCATCATCTCAGGGTCTTGAATCAGGCTCAGAGGGGAGTCTGCTTGAGACTCTCTCCCTCTCTATAGCCTTCTGCCCTTCCCCCACTCTCATGCACACACACACACTCTCTGAAATAAATAAATAAATAAATAAATAAATAAATAAATAAATAATAAATAACTTTTTAAAAAATGTGTGAGTATGTCAGGACGCCTGGGTGCCTCAGCAGTTGAGCATCTGCCTTTGGCTCAGGGCGTGATCCTGGAGTCCCAGGATAGAGTCCCACATCAGGCTCCCTGCATGGAGCCTGCTTCTCCCTCTGCCTTTGTCTCTGCCTCTCTCTCTGTGTATCTCATGAATAAACAAATAAAATCTTTTTAAAAATTTGTGAATATTTTTAACTCTTTGAGGAACCTCCACACAGTTTTCCAGAGTGGCTGCACCAGTTCACATTCCCACCCACAGTGTAAGAGGGTTCCCTTTTCTCCGCATCCTCTCCAACATTTGTGGTTTCCTGCCTTGTTAATTTTCCCCATTCTCACTGGTGTGAGGTGGTATCTCATTGTGGTTTTGATCTGTATTTCCCTGATGGCAAGTGATGCAGAGCATTTTCTCATGTGCATGTTGGCCATGTCTATGTGTTCCTCTGTGAGATTTCTGTTCATGTCTTTTGCCTATTTCATGATTGGATTGTTTGTTTCTTTGGTGTTGAGTTTAATAAGTTCTTTATAGATCTTGGAAACTAGCCCTTTATCTGATACTTCATTTGCAAATATCATCTCCCATTCTGTAGGTGGTCTTTTAGTTTTGTTGACAGTATCCTCTGCTGTGCAAAAGCTTCTTATCTTGATGAAGTCCCAATAGTTCATTTTTGCTTTTGTTTCTTTTGCCTTTGTGGATGTATCTTGCAAGAAGTTACTGTGGCTGAGTTCAAAAAGGGTGTTGCCTGTGTTCTCCTCTAGGATTTTGATGGAATCTTGTCTCACATTTAGATCTTTCATCCATTTTGAGTTTATCTTTGTGTATGGTGAAAGAGAGTGGTCTAGTTTCATTCTTCTGCATGTGGATGTCCAATTTTCCCAGCACCATTTATTGAAGAGACTGTCTTTCTTCCAATGGATAGTCTTTCCTCCTGCCCTACGACCCAGCAATTGCACTGCTGGGGGATTTACTCCAAAGATACAGATGCAATGAAAGGCCAGGACACCTGCACCCCGATGTTTATAGCAGCAATGTCCACAATAGCCAAACTGTTCAAGGAGCCTCGGTGTCCATCAAAAGAGGAATGGATAAAGAAGATGTGGTTTATGTATACAATGGAATATTACTCAGCCATTAGAAATGACAAATACCCACTATTTGCTTCAACGTGGATGGAACTGGAGGGTATTATGCTGAGTGAAGTAAGTCAATCAGAGGAGGACAAACATATGTTCTCATTCATTTGGGGAATATAAATAATAGTGAAAGGGAATATAAGGGAAGGGAGAAGAAGTGTGTGGGAAATATCAGAAAGGGAGACAGAACATAAAGACTCCTAACTCTGAGAAATGAACTAGGGGTGGTGGAAGGGGAGGAGGGTGGGGGGTGGGGGTGAATGGGTGACGGGCACTGAGGGGGGCACTTGACGGGATGAGCACTGGGTGTTATTCTGTATGTTGGTAAATTGAGCACCAATAAAAAATAAATTTATTAAAAAAATGTGTGAATATGTCTATGAGTGGGAGTAAATAAATTATCAAGTTCATAAGGATTGGTTAATGAGTAAACCTGCATATGTGGCCATGTACATGTGTGAGACAGAATGTGTTACCCTATGCATGGATGAGTGTTTTACTACAAGTATATTTATGTGATAAAGTGAATTTTTGTGTGTTTTCATCTGTATGAGTAAATTTCTAAGCATGTGTATATATATTACCATGTAGGTGTATATGTGTTTATTTTGTGTGATCTTGTAAAAGTATGAATATACTTGTGTAAAAGAAAGTATAAGCATGTGTATGAGTGAATGTGAGTATATTTATGATATGAGCCTCCTGGCAAGCATGAGGATGTCTGTACATATGTGAGTATATTTACACTGTGAGTATAATTTGCACATTTAACTCTGCATATAAATTCAATGAATATGTCTTGTAAATAAATTTGTGATTATGTGTAAGTGCATGTGATAAAGTTCATGTGAGTGCATGAAGGTATATGCAAGTTTCAAAAGTAAATGATTGATTGTGTGTATATACACAAGCATGTACACCCATAATAATCATTATGTGAACTTGTACATGTTTGAGTATGTTAGCAATAGTTTGAATATTGAAGTAAATATTTGTGTGTGCTCAAGAGTATGCCTAAATTTGTAACTGTATGCATAGATGTTAGCATGTTGATTTGAGTGAGTAATGTGTGGAATATATTTGTGTGAGACAGTTAACATGTTATTACATTTGTGTGAGTGAAATGTGGGCATATGAGTATATCTTGTATGAATCAATGTTTATCTTCTTGGTGAGTGTGAGTGCAAATAAATATATGAGCATGTTCCTGTTTGTGAACCAAGTGTGTACATAAGTGAATACAAGATTGAAGCAGAGTGGATGTATTTGTGTCTCTGTGGAAGTGAAACAGTGAGCATGCTCATGTGACTGGGTGAATGTTTGAGCGTTTGTGTAATATAGTGAATTTATCGGTATGAGCATGAGAGTACCTGATGTATCTATGATTTGGAGTAAATTTGTGAGCAAGTTCATGTGAATGACTGAATGTAGAATGTGTGATCATGCTAATGTAAGTATATTAAAGTGTGAATATATTTTTTCAAAGAGTAAATGAGCATGCGAATGTGAATGTGTGTATATCTAAATATTTTTTTTATTTATTTATGACAGTCACACACAGAGAGAGAAAGAGAGGCAGAAACACAGGCAGAGGGAGAAGCAGGCTCCATGCACCGGGAGCCTGACGTGGGATTCGATCCCAGGTCTCCAGGATCGCGCCCTGGGCCAAAGGCAGGCGCCAAACCGCTGCGTCACCCAGGGATCCCTGAATGTGTATATCTATGTGTGATAGACTTGCCAGTATATTTATTTGAGTAAATTTTAAACATACTAATGTGAATGAGTGCATGTGAGAACATTTGGATATAGGTGAGTATGTATATTCATGAAAATAAATCTGGGAATTTACATATTTGAGAGAGTATTAGGGTGACAGTACTGGAGTGTCAAGTAAATGTTTTGTGTGTCCATTTGTATGCATGAATTTGTGATCATATGCATGGATGTTAGCATATCTGTATGTATCATGTTCATTTGTATGAACTTGTTAAGGTTTGAGTATATTCAGGGATCAGTGAGTGTGAATGGATTTGAATGTATCTACGTACAAATGTTTGAACTTCTTGGTGATTATGAGCATCCTTCTGTGTGAGCATATATGTGAGCATGTTCATGTTTGTGAGCATTATAATATGCATGTGTAAGTGACTGTGTGAATGGGAGTATCTACGTGCATATATTTGTCCTTATGTAAGTGAATTTGTTAGTATGTTCATATGATTCAGTAAACATTTGAGCACATTTCTATAAAAGAGTGTATGTATGTGAATTTGTGAGCATGTTCATATGATCATGTTCACTTAAATAAATGAAGGTGTGACCATATTTGTGTGAGTATGCAGATGTGAATGTATGTATGTTTATATGTATAATTTGTTACTATGTTAATTAAAGTGAATTTAATTATAGTTACATTGAGGTGAGTCAGTGATTGTGTGAGCATGTATATGAATATCAGCATGCACATTTGTGAAAGTGAATATGTGTACTTATCCTTGTCAGGTTGTTTGTGTGAATGTTCAAGTTAACGTTGCTCTGTGTTTATGTGTACATGTGAATTTGTGAGCATGTGCATGGAAGTTACCATGTTTGTATGAGTGAGTGAATGTTTACTAGGTTCATTTTCGTGAACTTGTTAATGTGTGACCATTTGTGTGAGTAATATGTGAGCTTGTGAATGTCAGTAAATCTACTTGAGATTGAAAGTTTCAGCTTCATGATGACTGATATGTCTGTGTGCAATTATGTTTGACCATGTTCCTAATTATGCATATGTAAACTTGTATGTAGAAGTGAATGAGTGATGGGAGCATCTGGGTGTATTTAATTGTGTCACTGTGAGATAATCTATGAGTATACTCATATGATTGAATGAATGAGTGTATCTATGTGGAGATAATGTGTCTGTGTGTGAATGAGTGTATCTGAGTATGCCTATGGAGTGAATCCTTCTAAGCCAGCTGAGAATGCCCCATCCTTCATATTTATTTATTTTTTTTAATTTTTTTTAAACTTTTATTTATTTATGATAGGCACACAGTGAGAGAGAGAGAGAGGCAGAGATACAGGCAGAGGGAGAAGCAGGCTCCATGCACCGGGAGCCCGACGTGGGATTCGATCCCGGGTCTCCAGGACCGCGCCCTGGGCCAAAGGCAGGCGCCAAACCGCTGCGCCACCCAGGGATCCCCCCATCCTTCATATTTAAATCAAGTTTTCCATCCCTCCCCTTGATATATAATCAAGTTTCACCCCTGACCACAGTCCCTCTGGATACTTGTGTTAGGGCTCTCCAGAGAAATAGAGCCAATAAATATATATAGAGAGAAAGATATAGTTATCTATCTATAGTTATTGATATATGAGATAGATATCTATATCTTTGTGTCTGTATTATAAATATTGGGATAAGACATCTATATATCTATATTAATACATAATATAGAAATAAATATCTAGATTTACATTTTATATAATCTACCTTTATATGTCTTTACATAATATACATTTATAGATATCTTATTGGTTGTTTTTCTTTAGCTATAGATATTTATTATAAGAATTGGCGCAGGTAATTACAGAGGTTGAAACATCCCATAGTTTGCTGTCTGCAAGCTAGAGAGCCAAGAAAGCCAGCAGTATAATTTAGCCTGAGTCCGAAGGCCTTGAAAACCAGGGGAGTAAGTCCCAGTTTGAGTCCAGAGGCCTAAGAATCAGCGGCCTATGGCGTAACTCCTGGTTCAACTCTGAAGGCCCAAGAACGAGCAGTGTCAATGACTAAGAGCAGGAAAAGATGGATGTTCCACCTCAAGGAAAGAGCAAATTAGTAGTTCCTCCATGTTTTTGTCCTATTCAGACCCTAAATGAATTACTGGATGATGCCCACTTACATCGGTTTTGGTGAGGGCAATTTTCTTTACTCAGTTTATCAATTAAAATGCTAATTTCGGGCAACCCAGGTGGCTAGGCGGTTTAGTGCTGCCTTCAGCCCAGGACCTGATCCTGGAGTCCCGGGATTGAGTCCCACATCGGGCTCCCTGCATGGAGCCTGCTTCTCCCTCTGCCTGTGTCTCTGCCTCTCTCTCTCTCTCTCTCTCTCTCTCTCACTCTGCGTTTCTCATGAATAAATAAATAAAATCTTTAAAAAAAATAAATAAAATGCTAATTTCATCTGAACTCAACTTCACAGACACACCAAGAATGTTTTACCAGCTATATGGGCATTCCCTTAGTCCAATCAAGTGGATGCATAAAATAAACCAACATAATACCTAACCAAGTTCCTCTTAGTAATTTTTTTGAGAGAGAGAGAGAGAGAGAGAGAGAGAGCGCAAAAAAGAAAGAACACAAGCAGAGGAGAGGGGGGAAGGGAGAAGGAGAGGGAAGAGAAGTAGACTCTCTACCAAGCAGGGAGCTGGACACAGGATTCGATCCCAGGACCCAAAACCATGACCCAAGCTGAAGGAAGAAGCTCAACCAACTGAGCTACCTAGGCGCCCAGTAATTTTTTAATCACTAACTCTATCACCCTCTCTACTGGCCATAAATCTTCATCTTTCTCTGCTGTATACAGAGTTGAATTTAATTTTTCCCCTATTACAACAGTCTTGAATAAAGCCTGCCTTGTCTGTTAAGACTCCATATAGTTCAATTGTTTATTGACAATATGGGTTTTAGTATATTATGTGACATAATGTCTATCAAGTCTATCGAAAGATGAATGGATAAAGATGTGGTCTATGTATACAATGGAATATTACTCAGCCATTAGAAATGAAAAATATCTACCATTTGCTTCATCGTGGATGGAACTGGAGGGTATTATGCTGAGTGAAGTAGTCAATCAGAGAAGGACAAACATTATATGGTCTCATTCATTTGGGGAATATAAAAAATAGTGAAAGGGAATAAAGGGGAAAGGAGAAAAAATGAGTGGGAAATATCAGTGAGGGTGACAGAACATGAGACACACCTAACTCTGGGAAATGAACAAGGGGTGGTAGCAAGGGAGGTGGGCGGGGGGTTGGGGTGACTGGGTGACGGGCACTGAGGGGGGCACTTGGTGGGATGAGCACTGGGTGATATGCTATATGTTGGCAAATTGAACTCCAATAAAAAAAAAAGTTCATCACTGTGAGCCAGTTAATATGTGTGCATATTTCTGTGAGATAATGTGAGCGTGTAAGTCTAAGTACATATAAGCATATTTTCTTCTGTGAGCAAACGTTTGAGCATTATTGCAGATATCAGCATATTTGTGTGCAAGTTTCTATGTGAGCATGTTCCTGATTCTAAGAACATAAATGTGTAAGCAAAAGTGTGAGTAAGAACATCCAGAAGCATCTGAGTGTATATATTTGAGTCCCCGTGTGGGTGAATTTGTATGGTCATTAGATTTCAGCATGCTTCTATGAAGCAGTGAATGTGCCAGTATATGCATGTTAATATATATGTTTTTGAATGTGAGTGAACTTGTGGGCATACTTCAGTGTGTTTAGGGAGTGAATGTGTGAGGATGTATATGAATATGAGCATACATCTGTGTGACACTGTATGTGTGAGCATGTTCACAGGTGTTTTATGTATAAATCTGTGTGCTTAAAGTGAATATTTAACTGTTACCATCTGTATAAATGAATTTATAAGTATGTGAATGCATGTTAGCATATTTGTGAGGAGTGAGGGGGTAAATGTGGTTTTTCATGTGTGATATTGTTCTTGTGTGAATATATTTGAATAAGGTAATTTGTGACCATCTGTGTGAAAGTAAATGCAGTGGTTTTTAAGTAAATAAATGAAATTGTGAGCTCATGTGCAATTCATTATATAAGCATATTACTGTTTGTGACAATATTTTGTACAGGTAACTGAATGTGAGTGTGCATGAATAAATGAAGTGAGTATATCTAGAGTGTGAGTCATTTTGTACTTGTTTCTGTTTTTAAGTGAATCTGTGATTATAATCCTGTGAATGAGTGAACATGGGGCCATTTTGTGTACGTGAACTGTGAGCCACCAACTGAATGTATGTTGTTAGTATGTGTATATGTGTGAGTAAATCTGTCAGAATGGGTGTGTGATTTGTAAGCATGTTCATGTGAATGAATGAGCATGTGCATATATGTGAGCTTGTCCATTTGTGAGAGCAAATATGTGAACTTACATCTGAAAGTATTTCAATATTTGAGTATTGCTTCAAATATCTGTGTTCAACTGTATTCTTTTTTAAAAAGATTATTTATTTGAGAGAGAGATAGTGAGAGAGCATAAGCAGGGTAGGGTGGGGAAAGGGAGCAGCAGCCTCCTCACTGAGCAGGAAGCCCAATGTTGGGCTCAATCCCAATATCCTGGGGTCATGACCTGAGCCGAAGGCAGACGCTTACCTGCTCGAGCCAGCCAAACACCCCTCAACTGTGTTCTTAGAGTTGTGGCCATGTGCATGGTGTTAGCATGTTTATGAGATTAAGTGAATGTGTGTCAGTTTCACTGCTGTGAGCTAGTTAACAGGTGACTATAACTATAAGTAAAATATGAATGAACATATGAGTGTAAGTGCATATGAGTATATTTTCTTCTGTGAGTGAGCATCACAGATGTGAGTGTATATGTGAATGAGTTCCTGATTTTCATCATGTTAATATATATGTGTAAGTAAATGTATGATTGGGAGCACCTGAGTATATTATATATTTAAGTCCCTGTGTTAATGAATTGTGGACATGGTCATGTGATTGAGTGAATGCTTGAACATGTCTGCATGAAGGAATGGATGTGTGTGTGTGAATGTGTATGTGTCTTTAAATGTTAGTGACTTTTGGAGCACCTGTGTGGCTCAGTCGTTAAGTGTCTGCCTTTGGCTCAAGTCATGATCCCTGGGTCCTGGGATTGAGCCCCACATTGGGCTCTCTGCTCAGTGGGGAGTCTGCTTCTCCCTCTCCCTCTGCTCCCCACTCATGTGCTAGCTCTTTGTCTCTCAAATAAATGAATAAAATCTTTTAAAAAATGTGAGTGACTTTCTGAGCATATTTGAATGAATGAATAGCTGAGCATGTTTTATAAGTGAATGTGTGAGCATGTGTATACACATGAGCATGTCTTTCTATGACAGTTTAAGTGTGATCCTATCCATAAGTGAGTAGGTTATTGAGTGTAAATTTGTGTTTATTATGTGAATATGTGTTCTCATCTCTATAAATTCATTTGCTAGCATGTGAAAATCCTATTGGTATATTAGTGAGCGCATAATTATGCTCTTCATGTGATCTTGATAATGTTTGATTATATTTGAATAAGGTCATTTGTGAACATGTGTGTGAGTGAATGTGTTTTGAATTAGTGAGATTCTTAATGAGTGTATTGTTGTGCAACTGAATATGAGTATGTTGTGTTTGTGACAATGATAATTTATGTGGGAAAGTTAATGTGGGAATGTGTGTGTTGTAAATGCAATGCGTGTGTCTGCAGTACGGGTGAATTTGTAATCACTTTCAAGTGTCTACATAAAATGCATCATTATGCTTATGGGAGTAACATATGAACTGTTTTGAACAAATGCATGAGCATTTGAATGTGAATATATGTTAATATGCGTATGTGTGAGAATTTGTCAGTGTATGCATTTGAATAAGTAAATTAAAAACATGCTAATATATGAGAGAATGTTTGTGTGAATGTACTTGAACACTATATATTCATAAGAATGAATGTGGGGCAGCCGGGGTGGCTCAGCGGTTTAGTGCCACCTTTGGCCCAGGGCGTGATCCTGGAGACCCAGGATCGAGTCCCACGTCAGGCTCCCTGCCTGGATCCTGTCTCTCTCTCTCTCTCTTTCTCTCTCTGTTTCTCATGAACAAATGAATAAAACCTTTAAACAAAAAGAATGAATGTGTGAACTTAAACATATGAGTTGGTGTTAGGATGACAACATTTGAGTGTTGGCATGAGTATTTGTGTTTTAAAGTGTATGTTTCATGGTGGATATGAGCATGTTTTTGCGTGAGTGTCCATATAAGCATGTCCCTGACTTTCACAATGTTAATATGCGTGTATAACTGAATGTGTGATTGGGAACATCTGAATATATATATTTGAGTTCCTGCGTGAATGAATTTGTGGGCATGATCATGTGATTGAATGAATGTCACCATGTTTGTGTGAAGGACTGAATGTGTCAATGGGTGTGTCTGAATATATATGTTGTCTGTGAATATGAGTGATTTTGTGGGCATATTTCAACGCAGAAATGCTTAAACTTGTTTGTGAATGATGAACATGTGAGTGTGTGTATGTATATATGTCCGTGTAACAATATATGTGTGAGACTGCTCATGGTGTCTTGCTGTAATCAAAATTTTGTGTGTAAATGAGTATTTTGGTATATTCCTTGTACGTATAAATTGTGAACATGGGGATGCCTGGGTGGCTCAGTGGTTGAGCCTTTGGCTCAGGGTGTGATCCTGGAGTCCGGGGATCGAGTCCCACTTGGGCTCTCTGCATGGAGCCTGCTTCTCCCTCTGCCTATGTTTCTGCCTCTCTCTCTGTGTCTTTCATGAATAAATAAAATCTTAAAAAAATAAGTTGTGGACATGTGCAGACATGCCAGCATGTTTGTGTATAACAAATATATAATGGGCCTGTTATCCTGTGTATATGTGAAAATATTTGAGTAAGGCAATGTGTGCAAGTGTGTGTGTAAAGCAATGCATTTTATGTCTTTGTGATTTTTTTAACTTCTTGGTGACTGTAAGCTTGTTTGTGTGCAAGTGATATTTAAGCATGTTTCCACTTGAGACAATGATATTTTACATGTGTAAGTGAATGTGTGATTGTGGATATATAAACTTAATATGTGTGGTGATGGTGTATAAGTGATTTTTTATTATATTTATGCTTGTGAATATGTAATAATTCTTCTATGAGTCACTGAGTTGTGGGCATGTTTATGTGAAGGGATGTGTGAGTGTGAATATATGTGAGTATGTCTACATATATAATCTCTAATGTTCATTAGAGTAATAAATTATAATCATGTTAACATGGGTCAATGTGTGATCCTGTGCATATATGTGAGCATGTACACTTTTGAAAGTGAACATGTGAACTTGTATACAACTTAGAGCATGCTAGTGGAAGAATATTTGAGTGGTGAAGTAAATGTTTGTATTAATATGTATGCATTCAGTTGTAAGCATATGCATGGATGATACCATGTTCATGGGAGTATATGAATGTGTATTGTGTTCATTTTCTGAAAATATGAGTGTATGTGTGTACCGTGTAGGTGAAATGTGATCATGTGACTGACTGTATGTGAGTTTACTCATGTATTAATGCTTGAGCTTTGTGGTGAGTATAAGCATATATGTATGCAAGAATATATGTGAGCACGTTCCTGATTGTAGAGCCTGTTAATATATGTGAAGAGACTGGGTAAAATGGGAGTACTGGAGTGTATTAGTGTATGTGTTATAGTAAACTTGTCTGTCATTTGAGTGAGTAAATTGCAAGTGTGTTAATGTCAGTGAATGTATGAGGATGTACATATATATATGCATATAGATATTTTTAGCATGTACATTTGTGAGTGATGTTTATGCCATCTTATACATGAGTGTGAATGTGACAATTTTAGCATTGAAGTAAATATTTGTGCACTCATGCATGTGTGTGAATTTCTTAACATGTTTGCATGATTCCATCTTGATTTGAGTATATAAATATGTATCATCTTTGCTTCAGCTTGTTAATGTGTAAGTATATTGTGTGAGTAAAATGGGAGCATTTAACTGTAAATACATGTGAGTGTGTATATGTGTGAATTACATTTGAGCTTCATGGTTAGTATATGTGTGAGCAAATAGGGGATTATCTTCCTGATTGTGAACATGTTAATATGCATGTCTAAGGGAAGGGCTGAGTGGGGCATCTGGGTGTACATATTTGAGGCCCCGTGAATCTGTGCACATGCGTATGTGATTGAATGTGTCAGTGTGCACATGATGAATATATCTACAAATGTGTACACTTGTAAGCATGTTTTTGTGGGTGAGTGAATTATGCATGTGTTTAGTGAGTGTTTCAATGTTTCGGCACATGTATGTATGTAAGAATGTGTGTGACAATTTATGTGCGAGTTGATTTATGGGCAAGAATGTTATATAGCATGTAAATTTATGAGCTTAAAGTAGGTATTTTTGTGCACTCATCTGTATGAGTGTGTGAGCATTTGCGTTATGTTAGCATGCTTGTGTGTACTTGAGTGTGTATTTTTTATGTAATCTTGTTAATATGTGAGTAGATTTGAGTGAGGTAATGTATGAGCATGTGTGTTTGTATGTGAGTAGATGTATTTTATGTATGGAGGTGAAGGTTTGAGCTTTTTGGTGAGTGAGCATGTTCTTGTGCCACGAATACATGAACATGTAAATTTCAGTGACAATAATTTGCATGGGTAAGTGAATGTATTTGTGTAACAGCAACAAATGTGTTTGTGTATGAGTTACTTTGTGACCATGCCTGTGTATGTGAGTGGGTGATAATGCTGTGAGTGAATGCAGTGTAGGTATGTTTGTTTAGATGAAACATGTGTGTGTACATGAAGGCGTGAATATATGTATGTCTCCGAGAATTACTAAATTTGTCAATGTGTGTTTTTAGTGAGCAAACTGTGTTACTATGAGCGAACATATGAATGTGTGCATATATGTGAGCACAGTTATACATGAGAGTAAATAAATGAATTATACAGGATAATATGGTAGTGTGACAATATTTGAATGAAATAAATCTATGTGTTCTTTTATACGTATAAATTTGTGAGCATGTGCATGAATGATAGCATATTCATATGAATAAATGTGTATTGTGTTCATTTGCTTGAGCTTATTAATGTATGAGTATATTATTTGAGTGATGGTGAGCATTTGAGTGTATCACAGTATGAACGAATGTTTAAACTTCCTGGTAAGTGTGAGCATCTCTGTGTGTGTCTATGTGAGCATGTTTCTGTTTGAGATTTTGTTAATTTGTTGGTGAAAGTGCATCGATGTGTGTGAACATCTGAGAATATTTATTTGTGTCTTTATGTCAGTGAATTTGTGTGTTCATATGATTGAATTAGTTGAGTGAAAGAATAAATGTCAATGTGCGTATGTCTATATATCTGTGTACTTATGAGCATACTTGAGACTGGACATGTGTTTTGTTAGTGTCTAAACATGTGAGTGTATGTATGTATGTGAGCATTTCTATGTGTGACAACAGGGGTATCAGCCAGTGGGGGGGCTGATAGTATTTTATTGTGTAAATATGTGTGTTTAAAGTGAGTATCTATGTATGACCATCTATATGAGGGCTTCTGTAAGTATATGCATGCATGCTACCATGTTCATGTATAATGAGTGGGTATGTTTGTGTTATCTTGTTAATATGGGAATATATTTGAGTAAGGTAATTTGTTAAGTGTGTATGTAAACAAATGTGCTTTTATGTATTGAGTAAATCTGTGACCCTGGACAGTGTGATCATTTTCATATGCAAGTGAATATGTGAACATGTTCCTGTTTGTGACAATGAATCTGTAATCCTATTCATGTGCATGAGTGAGTATATGATGATGTTCATGAGAGTGAGTGCTGAGCAAGTTTGTTTCACTGTTTGTTTTTATACTGAATGTGAGTGTGCAGTGGAAATGTGAGTATGTCTATGTGTGGGAGTAATCTGGTCACCGTGTATTTTGAGTGAATTTTAAGTGTGCTAATGTGAGCACGTGTGTGTGTTCTTATATGTGAGCATGACCATTCATGAAAATAGATATGTGAACCCATACATGTGAGAGTCTGTTAGTGTGATAATTAATATTTGTGTGAAGTAAATGTTTGTGTATTCAAACACACACCTAAAATTTGTAAGCATATGCATGAATGTTAGTATGTTCACATAAGGCAGTAAATATGTACTGGGTTCATCTGTGCGAGCTTAACTTGTGGAATTCTCACATGAATTTAACATAACCATATGAGTGAAAGTGCTTGTGAGCTTATTTACATGTGACTGAATGTTTGATCTTCACAGTGGATGTGAGCATGTCTATGTGTGTGTATGTATGTGAATCAGCTCCTTATATTGAGTTGTTTAATGCACATGTATAAATGAAGAGGTATATAGGAGCATCTGAGTGTATGTATCTGTTTCCCTGTATGAATAAATTTATAAGCATGCTCATGTGACTAAGAAAATGTTTAAGCAAGTTGTGGGAAGGAATGAATATGTCAGTGTCCATGTGAGTGTATATTTGTTGGAGAAGGTCATCAAGAGGGTGTAACCACTGGCTGACCCACAAGGTAGACTCAAGCAATCATAAGCTCCTTACTTTTTCCCCATCTTTGGAATTTACATGCTACCCACTATTCTTGCACTAGGAACCATTTCAACAATGTGACCTAGAGAGAATGATGTGTTGTTGAGACCATTTAGACTAGATATGTGACTGAACCCCACTTAAGGCCTCTATGTGAACTTTTAAGATTATGGTGGATGGGTACAGAAATCTCCTCTTGCAGCCACTTAAGACAAGCCTCATATATGTTTCCTTGCTTACTAAACCTACAACCTACCAATCTGGAGTGGTCTGCCTCTTTCTTTTATCATTTCTTGTCCTCCCTATCTGGGGGCCTGTTTCAAATTTCACCAGAGGAATCTCCAAGCTTACAAACCAATAATTGGTAAGCCATCCAGGAGACCAAAGAAATGGGTTTTAGGAAAAAGGCATTCACAGGGAAAATCCTGGGTTGGCCTTCAACCTCTGTGTGGATAGGGGTGGCCTGTTAGAGACTTGTGAACCATATGTGAGTATGGGGATGCCCTGAAAACACTAGCTGGTCTAATGCACTTGTTTAAGTAACTACACATAGTGCATTGTGGCAACAACAGGGAAAACAAACAGCTGTGGGCTGGCCTCTACTATGGGCAGTTTGGCTGGCCACTGATGTCCAATTAAAGGCTAAAGCTCAAGTTAGAAAGCTGGAAGAGCCAAGCTTAGAAGAATGTGTCAAGGTCCATGACTCTGCTAGCTTTGAGGCTGACAAAAAGGTTGGAGAGCAAGATATGTTCAAGACCAGCATGCTGTTTTACAAAGCTAGGAGGATTCAAAAATGACATGGATTAAGGTCCCAGCACTTGTGACAAAGCCTGATTGAGATGCTAAGAGGTGGAATTTCTGGAAAGGTGAAAACAAGGGGAGATGTGATGATTGACAGTGATGGAGTAAGTACTCTATGCTGTCTGATCCCTAAAACAAAGGAAAATTTTAAATAGTAATTACCCTAGACTTCTGATAATAGAGAAATATATCTCAAATCTACCAGGAGAAAAACTTGCATTCTCTCTCTGGTCCTTGCAGTTGTAAATTTTACTGTGCCTTTGAAATGTAAACATCCTAGGAAATGCCTACAACACTGTCCACAATTGACTGAGACTGAAGAAAAAAGGGAGAAAGAGGTTTCTTAAAATCCAGACTGTTATGAAGTTCCCTTGCCCAAAATCTAGACCACAGCTTCCATAAGATTACTCAAGGGCAAATACAAACCTTAAAATTTTCTCAAATATTAGTAAAAAGCTTTAGCCACAGGAGTGGGTAACCTCAACTTGTTTCATCTGCCAGAGACACAATTTGAGTTCAGCTGTTATTTATAAAATAGTTTTGTATTGTACCTTGATTCATGGTTCCAGTTTTAGAACAAAAATTATGGGGTCTCTGTGCCTGTCTGGATGTTTATGTGTCACAGAAATAACCAAATTCCCCTGCCAATTGCATTATCATGAACTCTCATCAGATCTCTAACCATGGCTACTTTTATCACTTACAGATAATTGTTTTACTCTAATGCTTTTGCAGAAGCAGTCCTGCACGAGTGCTTCATCTTCAAAGAGATTCATGGAAAAGACTCTGACAAGTACAGGTTTGTAATAAGATCATACCACTGAAGTGAATAAAAATTTACAGAACTCTAATAGAAAAACATGAATTCATAAAACTGCTAACAAGAGAGTGACATGAATGAATTACACAAACTTGAATGAACTGATGGGGAAGATTATAATTTTTATGACTTTTTGTCTGAAACATTGATTCTTTTGTTTTTCCAGATTTAAAAAAAAAACTTCTCTCTCTTAAGCTATCCAAAATTTGCTAATATATACCTTTGTGAACAAAGATGATCCCTACCCGAAACCTCCAGAATTCGTAAACTCCTAGTGAGTACTCTTATTTTCATGGCAATATATCTATTTGCATAAATTCACTAAGAATCTGTTCTTCTTGTAATTGGACACATTTAGAAACACTGGTTCTATTCCCAAGGCTTTGACTGGAATGTTGTATTTGAGAATGTACATAGAATCAAATATGACCAGACAGCTTTAATGAACAGCATATTGTGGTAAGAACCTCTCTTCCTATCAAGGGGTATTGGAGAATATGTTCCATCAACCCACCTCTGCCATGGCTCAAACCCTCACTTTGACTAAATGGTATGCCTGTTTGCATCAGAGGAGCACCCTGTCCACCAGCCCACTGCCTCTAGAAACACAAATGCTACTAGGCCCTATAGAATATGTAAATCCTCCCATGACGTCCACTAAATTCCTGTGGCAGCCGGAGGCCCACCCATAGAGAGAATGAGGAAAATGCCCACTGATACCTGGAATAGACAGGTCTAGTCTCAAGTCAAGGCAACCCATCAGCACAGACTAAAGTCACTATTCAGCCTAACCCTGACACCATCTGGAGAGGAACAGGAATGAACCACAGCCAGGGAGCTGAATTGAGAGCAATATGGCTGGTGATCTTTCCTGAGTCCTGGCTATTAACCCTTTACACTGACAGCTAGGCTGTTCTACAGTGATCAACCCCATGTCTTGAACAATGGGAAGCCAAAGGGTAGATGATCATGAATAAGCCCTTGTGGGATCAGAATATATGGAAAGACAGTTGGATTTGCCTGCAAGAATCTGAAGCAGTCCTCACTGTTTCCCATGTCCCAGATCATAAGGTGCTGACAGGCCCTGACAATCATGAATCTGATGCTCCAGCCTGGGTACAAGCTCTAGCAACTTGCCCTTCAGCAGACATGGTAGATTGGGTGCACAGAAAGTGGCCACCGTAGTGCCCAAGTGAGATGGTGTATTGCCAAGGATGATGGATTGCCCTTCAAATGCAGTGACTTGGTTAATGCAGTAACAGCATGTCCTACATGTTCTAAACAATGCCCAAGGCAACTGCCAAAGGCATCTGGGGCCATCCCTTAAGAGTTCTTAACCAGTGAAGGATTGGAAAATTGATTATATTGGCCCCCTCTGAGTGAAGGTTCTATATATGCTTTAGTTTGTGTGGACACTGCATCTGGCCTAACCCAAGCTTTCCCCTACAGCCATGCAAATAAGGCTATTACCATTAGGGGATTAGAAAAGCTAAGTGCCATATATGGATACCATCATTGAACAGACAATGATGGGGGGCATATTTCAAAGGTCCTGATGGGCAAGACTGGACCAAAGAACATGACACTGAATGAAGGTTCCATTTCCCCTATAACCTGCAAGTAATAGGATTGACAGAAAGGAAAAATAGAATATTAAAGCAGCAGATTAAATTACTAACAGGTAAAACCGCCTTGACCAGGAAGACTAAAGTACTATCCTAGGTCTTCATACATTTGAATGATCACCCAGTAGGGCCGATTGCCCCATATGCCAGACTGGAGACTCCTACCAAGAAACCCAATACCAGAAAGGTATGTAAGTTGCAGAAAACAGCTACTGCTCCAACTTTCACCATAGATCGTCATTCCATGCTGCTGAGAATACCAAGACCCATCACACCTGGGAAAGGCATTACCTACTGGAATTTGCAATGAGGTGTTCCACTGAAATGGGTGACTTATTTTGCAGCCCTGAGAAGGAACTACTCAATTTGCAACCCTGAGTGAGAAGGAACTACTCAATCTCCACTGGGATCCTATTATCTACATACCTGGATTAGAACACACACCATTAAAAGAAGGGAAAGAGCAGGAGTCCTGGTCAGAAATATCCCATCCCTAGTCCATTTCCTCACCCATGACAGTGCAATCTCCCCTAGCCAACATGTATGGTACTCATATATGGTGTATACTACCAGATAAAATTCTTTTTTTAATATTTTATTTATTTATTCATAGAGACACAGAGAGAGAGAGAGAGGCAGAGACACAGGCAGAGGGAGAAGCAGGCTCCATGCACCGGGAGCCCGACGTGGGACTCGATCCCAGGTCTCCAGGATCACACCCCAGGCTGCAGGCGGAGCTAAATCGCTGCACCACGGGGGGCTGCCCCCAGGTAAAATTCCTAATGCTGGGGCCACATTAACACCTAAGGATCAGTCAGTCCACAAATGTGATTCTTATAGAAGGAGAAGACTCCTAATCAAGATTCTATTAAATATTTGTCTTTTCAACCTTAGACTTCTGCTGCTCTGGTATTCAGTCATGGGATGGGCCCTGATGGAAATACCTTTCTGCAGTGGGGCCCACTCACGTGACCAGCAAAGGAGTCAATCCAAACGTAGGGTATGTAAGCAGTTAAAACTCCTTAGGATGGCTTTAGACATTGCTACTGCCTCATAGGAGAGACATTTACAAAAAGAGAGAGAGAGAGAGAGAGAGAGAGCCATGTACCATTACCCAAACAGAATGTTGTATGTTCATGCTCAATGAATCTGCTAACTCATCATCTTTATTTTTTTAATATTTTATTTATTTATTTATGAGAGAGAGAGAGAGAGAGAGAGAGAGAGAGAAAGGCAGAGACACAGGCAGAGGGAGAAGCAGGTCCCATGTGGGGAGCCTGACGTGGGACTCCATCCCAGGTCTCCAGGATCACGCGCTGGGCTGAAGGCGGTGCTAAACCACTGAGCCACCTGGGCTGCCCTCATCATCTTTATTGAATCACATGAGGCCACAAGTGAATGCCTTGAGTGATCCAGCCTTCAGCCTAGGGGAACTAATAAATCTGTGATTTGGATCATGGGGCTCTTGGTGGGAAAATCTGTTACTTATTGGGAATCATTATATTAATCTATCATTTCCCTTGCATGTGCTTATAATATTGCTGTGATATCTGCCTCCAGTGAGTCCAGATAGCCACCCAATGAGCCACCTCTTACTAAGAAAAGCTCTTGGTGATCACTTAGGGCACAAGGTAAAAGAAGGGGACATACAAGATTGTAAGAGCCAGGGGGTGCCTAAGTGGCTCATTTGGTTAAGTGTTTGCCTTCTGCTCAGGTCATGATCCCAGGGTCCTGGGATTGAGTCCTCCATTGGGCTCCCTGCTCAGTGGGGAGCCTGCTTCTCCCTCTCCCTCTGCCTCTTCTCCCTGCTTGTGCTCTCTCTCTCTCTCTTAAATAAATAAATAAATAAATAAACAAACAAACAAATAAATAAATAAATCTTGGAAAAAAAAAAAGATTGTAAGAGCCAGTCATGAAGGACAGAATGTTGAAGGAAATCATCAAGAGGATGTAACTGCATGTGGACCTGTGAGCTGGACCTGTACAATCAGAGGCTCCTTATTCCCTCCCTTGTCCTTGAAATGTATATTCTGCTCACCTTTACCCACTAGAAGCCATTTCAAGGATATAACCTTGAGAAATTCATGTATTGTTGAGACCATCTGGACCGCCTATGTGACTGAACACCATTAAGGACTCCATAGAAATTCAAGATTCTGGCAGGCAGGTGTGGAGATCTACTCGTCTTGTGGCCACCCAAGACAAGCCTTGTATGTAAGTTCCCTTGCTTATTAAAATTGCCACCTACTAACCTGGAGTGGTCTGCCTCTTCCTCTGGTCTTTGCCCTCCCTGTACAGTGGCTGGTTTCAAATTTCACCCAGAGAACTCCTGAGGTTGTCTGAGTGTATGTAGGTATATGAGTGAAATGCTTATCATGCTTGTGTGAGCCAAAGAGTGAGCTTTTCTTATGAGTGCATGTTTGAACATTTGTACATATGTGAGCATAAATATAACAGTTATGCATGAGCCCATTCATAGGTGAAGGTGTTCTATCATGAGTAAAGTTGTGCTTAAGTATTTGTGTACACTTACATGTATGAGTGAATTCGTAATCATAAAGACACATATTAGTGTGTTTGTGTGTAGTGAGTATGTGAGTAGATTTGGGGGTATGATTCTTATTAACATGACTATATTTGTGTAAAGTCATGTATGAGTATATGTGTGTCATTGAATGCAAGTGTTTTATGTGTTTGAATTTGTGAGCTTCCTGTTGAGTGACTATGATCACATGCAAGTGAACATATGAAAATATTGCTTTTTGTGACAATGATAATTAATGTGTGAGTGTGTGTATATAAATCTGAGTATCTGAGTGAATGTGTAACAATGTTCATTTGAATGAGTGAGGTATGAGTATATTTGTATGAGTGAATGTGTGCATATAAACAGGAATATTTGAGAAAGTAAACATACAAACCTGAACATATGAGAGTAGGTTAGTGTAATGATATTTGAGTGCTGGGGTATGTGTTTGTGAGTGTTCAAATGTAGGCTGAATTTATGGCCACGTGCAAGGATATTAGCATGTTTATATGAGCAAGTGTCACTGCTGTAAAATAGTTAATGTGAGTATATTTGGATGAGTGAAATGTTAGCATCTGAACATATAAGCACATGTGAGTGTATTTTCTTCTGTGAGTGAATCTTTGTGCTTTGTGAAGGAGGGAGCATGTTTGTGTGTTATCCCTTTAAGCATATTCCTGGTTATGAAGTGGTGATGTATACATGGTAAGTGTCTGTGAGACTGGCAGCATCTGAGTTCATATGTTTGTGTCCCTGTGTGAATTTGAGGGTATGTTCACTTAAGTGAATGTTTAAGCATGTTTGTATGGAGTGCATTTATTAGTGTGAGAATGTATATTATGTCTACATATTTGAGTGTATTTGTGAGCATGTTCATGTGAATGAGTGAAGGTGTGAGTATATTTGTGTGAATGAGTGAATGTTATGAGCATGTGGTGTGCATGTATGACTGTATACACACGTGTAATTTGCCAGTATGTTCCTTTGAGTAAATTGTTAACATGTTAATATGAGTGAATGTGTGAGCATGTGCATATATGTGAGCATATACATTTGTGAACTTTTTCATGTTTTACAGTGTGTTATGTAATGATTTTTGAGTGCTGAAGTAAATGGGTATGTTCAAGTATATGGAATTTGGGAGCACATACATAAGTGTTAGCATGTTTGTATTAATGAATATTAATAACATGGGTTTTTGTGAGCTTGTTAATATGTGATTGTACTATACATGTAATGTAAATGTGTAAGTGAATCTTTGTGTGAATGTTTGAGTTCATGGTGAACGTGGTGTGCTTGGGTGAGAAACGTATTTCTGTTTGTGTGTTAATGTGCCTATGTAAGTGAATGGGTGAGAATGAGCACATAGTGTATATGACTGTGTCTCTAAGTATGAGTTTATGAGAATGTACATGTTAAGTCAGTGATTGTATGAGTGTGTCCATGTTTTTGAGTGTGCTAATGCATATAAGTAAGGGAATGTGTTCATGTTAGATATATGAGTGTGTCTTCTACATGAAAGAATTTGTGAATATGCATGATGGTGGTAGTATATGTACATGTGTCTACATGTGTACTAAAATTGAGCATGTCTGTGTTAGTGAATATGTGAGCATTAATTTGTGTTTTAGTGAAATTGTGAATGTGATCATGGGTGAGAATAGG
Source organism: Canis lupus dingo (assembly GCF_003254725.2). Classification (NCBI taxonomy): domain Eukaryota; kingdom Metazoa; phylum Chordata; class Mammalia; order Carnivora; family Canidae; genus Canis; species Canis lupus. The sequence goes on from NC_064281.1 coordinate 80,270,695, forward strand.
TGAGTATGAGTGAACATGAGGATGTTTGTACATGTGAATATGTAAATATGATTGTAGGACTAGACATGCAATTTGTATAAATACTCACAGGTAAGAATGTCTATATATGCAAAAGATTTTGCAAATGTTTGTGTGTATAATTAAATGTGTTATTGTGTGAGTTTGTGATGTTAAGTATGCTCAAATGTGTGACTGAATATATAAGTATGTCCCTGTTTGTGTGTTTATATGCATGTGTGAGAGAAAATGTGATTGAGTAAATGTGAGCATATGTGAGTGTGTCCTGTGTGGGAATGAATTCGTGGGCATGTTTGTGTGAGTGAATGAACATGTGAGCATGAGGATGTGTGTCTATGTGTTAGTAAACCTGTAAGCATGTTGTGAGTGAATGTGGTTTCATCTTTAAGCTTGTTAATGTGTGTATTCATGTGAGTGTGCAAGCTTTTGTTAAGTATGAGTATGTTCATGTACAAGTGAACATATGAGCATGCTCCTTCTATACTCATGCTAATTTGTGTAAGTTAAAGTGTGAATATGTACATGTGAGTATAAATAAGTCTGTCTGATATGTGAGTGATATTTTATGAGCATGTTTATGTGAGTGAATGTCTCAGCATGTCTGTGAGAGGGTGCATGAAATTATATGCCTGTGTGACTATGTGAGTTAATATGTCACTGTGCATTGAGTAAAATGTTAACATGTTATTGCTAGTAACTGTGAGTACTTGCATGTATATTATCTACATGTGCTTGAGTAAATTCATAAGTTTGTGTGTTTGAGCACAAACAGATATATGACTGAATAGTAAACAAGTTTTTATAGTTAGTATGTTGATATGCACCTGTGACTGGATGTGTGAATATTTACAAGTGATTATATGTGAGTGTCTATGTATGTGAGTGAATTTTTTTTTGAAGCAGTTTCCACGCTAAGGCTTGAATTCACATGGGGCTTGAATTCATGACTCTGAGATCCAGACCTAAGCATATTGATATCAAGAGTCAGATGCTTAACTGACTGAGCCACCCAGGCACCCCATGTGACTGAATTTTTAAGCAGGTTTGTACGTGAATAAGTGTCTGTGAACATAAATTCAAGAATGCACATGCACATGAGTAAATGTATCAGTATTAATACATGTGAGTGACTAGTTGAATAACTTTGTGTATATATGCTTATATATATTATGCAAATATATATATATTTGGGTAAATTAGTGAATGTGTATTTCATGTGTGTAACCATGTTAATTTGAGTATATTTGAGTGAGTGAGTGAGTGAGTGAGTGAATGGACGAGGGAACATGTGCATGAGAGTGAATAAGTGTACCCATCAGTGTGAGTAAACCTCTGAGCATGATCATGTCAGTGAATAAATGTGTGGGTGCATGTAGGCAAGCACACCCATGCGTGATATTGATGTGTAGGCCTGTTCACAAATAAGTGTGTCAGTTTGTTTTTTTTTAAATCTTTTTTTTTTTTAATTTTTATTTATTTATGATAGTCACAGAGAGAGAGAGAGGCAGAGACACAGGCAGAGGGAGAAGCAGGCTCCATGCACCGGGAGCCTGATGTGGGATTCGATCCCGGGTCTCCAGGATCGCGCCCTGGGCCAAAGGCAGGCGCCAAACCGCTGCGCCACCCAGGGATCCCAAGTGTGTCAGTTTGAATATATTTGAGTGGTTAAGTAAATGTTTGTACCTGTTCATGCGTATGAATAAATTTGTGAATTTGTACATGGATGTAGGCATGTTAATTTGTGTTAATGTATAAGCATTCTTATTTGCATGAGATTGTTAATGTGAGTAAATATGTATGAATGAATATGTGAACATGTGCTTGGGAGTTTTTGTGTTCCTGTGTATTCCTTGCACTTTGAAATTGCAAGCTTCTTGATGAGTGTGAAAATGTTTACTTGCAAGTGAATGGGTGAACATTCCTGTCTGTGAGTGTGTTAATTTGCATGTGTGAGAGATTTCAGTGTCTTCAAATGTGCAGGATCTGTCCATGTGTGTAAGTGAGCATGTATTAGTGTGTCTTTAAGTTGGAATAAATTTGTGAACATTTGGGCATTTTTGTGTATGTGAGTGAATGTGTAAGTCTGTTTGTCTATGTGAGCATCTTAATGGAAAAACACATTCCTATGAATAAATGTGTGAATGTGTGTTTGGAAGTATGTTCTTTTGCAAGTGAATGTATGAGCATGCATGGGTTTGTGTGTTTGTGTGCACATGTGAGGGAATGTGTATATGTGACATATATGACTGTGTCTTGTCTATGAGTGATATTATAATCATGTTCATGTGACTAAATGTGAGCCTATTTGAGTGAATACATGTGTAAACATATCATTTTATGTGTCACTGAGTATGCATTTGTAAGTATGTTTATATCTGAGTGACTATATGAGCAATTTTATCCATGAAAGCATTAATGTGTGATGTGCATTCATGTGAATGAATTTGTATGCAAGTGAAAGTGTGTCTAATATGTGAGGATAATCATTTCCATGAGTAAATGTGTGAGCATGTTCATGTAAGGAAGAAGGTTCTCTAGTAAGTCAATATGTGAGTATGTTTTTTTTAAAAAAATGTCTATTCACATCTTTTACTCATTTTTAGAGACCTTTTTTAAGTAGGCTCCATATCCAATGTGGGACTTCAACTCATGACCCTGAGATTAAGAGTTACATGTTCTATCAACTGAGCCATCCAGGTACCCAAATATGTCAGTATTCTTACATGTGTAAATACAATTGTACATGGTCAAGTTCTTAGGTGTGTGTTAATCAGCATCAACACATGAATATATGTGAATATGTCTATGTGTACGAGTAAATCTGTATGATGTTAAGAGTGAATAAATGTACAAGTATATCCTTAATTGAGGATGTTAATATGTGAGTGAATGTGTGAATATAGTCAAGTGTATGAGGGATTGTTTGTGTGTGAGTACATGTGTAAAGATGTTCATGTATGATTGAATGAGTGTGAGTTTGGGTAGCATGATAATGTAAGTTTATTTGTAGGTGAGTGAATATGTATTTTTCTGTTTGTGAGGTTAACATGTGTGTATTAGTGAATTTGTGGGTGTGCATTTAAGCAAATACAAGTGTGCCAGTGTGTAAGTGAACATGTGAGCAAACTCATGTGATTGAATGAATATGTGAGCACATGAGTGTGAGTGCTTATGAGTGGTTTATGAATATGCTGTGTGTGAATAAAATTGTGATCATGTTCATGAGTGAATAAATTGACATGAGAGTTTATAAACGTGTGTGAATGTATCTTATGAGCATGTTTGAGTCAATTTGTGGGCATCTTTGTGTATGTGAGCATATATGTGTATCAATAAATAGTGAATATATTTATATATGAGCATGTTATTATGCAAGTTTGTGAATATACTTATATGCAAATAATTTGAGGGTACCTATGTGTGTGAATGAATTTATAAGCATGTTTGTGTGAGTAAATGGATGAGTACGTGACCATGTTTAAGTATAGTCATATGTGTGAGTGAATTGATGTGTGTGAAAGAATGCATGAATAACTATTGATAGGATATTTAGCAAGTGAGTGATTAAGCACTATTATATATGTGAACATTCAAGTTTAAGAATATTCATGTAGTAAGTGCTTGTGTGTTCATGGTTATGAGCGAATTATGATCATGTGCATAGATCTTAGCAAGTTTCTGTGGGTAAGTTAATGTATAAGTAGGGTCATTTGTGTGAACTTGTCAGTACGTGTGAGGAATGTCTGAGAGTATGCATGTGAGTGTATGAGTGAATGTGTGAGCATGTTCTTGTGCGTGTTAATGTGTATTTATAAGTGTGAGGGTGTACATGTGAGCACGTATGAGGGAATGTGAGAGTGAGTACATGTATGTGAAATGTCCGTGGCACTGGAGAATTGTGTCTAGCATGGTTTGTGGCGGGGGGGGAAGTACTTGGAGGGTTCAGCTGCTAAGTAAAACTCTGGAATTTGGGGCCAAACCCAAGTACAGGAAACATTCTCCAGGGTCAGACAAGGGGAAGCCATCTGATTTTCTCACCAGGCTTCCTCTGCTGCTTTCTGTTCCTATAAGGGTGATTTTGTGTGGCTTGGTACAATTGCAGGTGGTATTAATAGAAGCATATAATGATACAAACAAGCTTGCATATTAGCCACCTTGCATTCAACACCTGGGTCAGATAAAATGGTATGGACTCAGCCCAAAGTGCCCACATATTTGTGTGCGATTATTCTCTAGATATTATTGTTGGATATGGATGGTTAGGGAAATAGCATCATTTTGATAAATGAGGTTATGGTGAAGCTTGGCCAGAGAGAGGTGTATGCTATGTGTACTAAAATCAGATTGGCATAACTAAGCCCAGAATGTGATTAAACTTGCCATCTTATGTATTGCTATGACTAAGGTAATATGCAGGTCTGGTCTGGTGAACAACTGCACGCTCTTCCTTGTTCAGATTGGCGTAATTGTTGTTTGAGTTCCCTGCCAGTAACAATTAGCACCACTGTGTTCCCATGTGCACGAGGTAAGCTTAGCAGATGCTCTTGGCAGTTTGGAAAAAGTTGTTAATTTAGCAATGCACTAAATTGGATTGTGGAGTGTGCGCATATAGGATTCTCACAGGTGGGCCAAATTATTTCTAAGTAGACATCAACTGTATTGTATATCTGGCCCAATTCTATACCTGTTTATCAGTGTTGGTGTATTTCACTGGGAGACTACCACCTGCTTCACTGCTTCCATTCTAGTGGAAATTTTTCTTGGACAGACATTTGTATAGCTTTAACAGCCTCAGAAGTAGCCTCCTGGGAAGTGGTCATGTGACTATACCAATAGCTTTCCTCCCAGGTTAGCTAGCTTTGCTGCTGGGCTTCTCATTACTTTCTCCCACAGGGTGTGATGTATATGCTTTCACAAGATCCCCCAGAAGAGTAACATTGGGTGTCAGTCTCCCTTAAATATTTCCCCAAGCCCTTGGTAATGATGACTTTGGTAGGCCTGGAAAATTTTGTAATGGTTGTAAACACGTAGTTGTCGATTTGGATAGAGAAAGTGCCACATAGAGAGTGATTAGATTTCTACATGGGATCAGATATATTTTTTCATAAGAAATGTCTTTGCTGTAACCACCCAAAGCTATGATTGTTTACTGTAGGCAGTCAGCCTTGAAGTTGTTGAAAGGCTTGCTCTCACTGAGCATAATGTCAATCTTGACATTGGCATTGTGAGATTAGGTTTAGGGAAGAATTCCCAAACTAGCTGCAGCCCCTGACATTTTAGGCATGCTTTGTCCCAGGTAATATTGTTGTATACATTTCCTTCTTTGTATATACTGATTAGCAACCAAGGAGAAAATCCTTGGTAAGGTGACCTTGGCCACCTGTTTAATGCAATTCTTTTCTGCCTCAATAAGTAATGCCTGCACTGGAAAGAGAGCAAGAGAGAGCAAGACAGAGTAAGAGAAAGCAAGAGAGGGCATTATAATAATAAGAAAAGTGATAAAAAAAATTGTGAAGGCATATATTTTTGGCAGGGTTTATATATGTCATTATTATCAAAGGTTGAGAGCTCTAATTTTATCTTTGTAATCCTTACAGTTTGTTGGTATTGGCTCTGGATTACTGCATTTTTAACCTGACTGCAACAATGACAAGTGTCCTGGTTATAATACCGGGAGCATATTATCTCTGGGCATTCCTTAAATGAGACTTGATAGGTAGTGGCCCATTGCTCTATTTGTTTGGTGGCACTAGTTAATAACAGTGGGTCTTGCCCAACTTGAAATAAAAGTAGGCCTACAGGGTTTAGGAGGCATCAATGAGTCATACAGTATGTAAGAGTCCAGCTGAGCCAGAATGGGTATTGCTAGTAACAGTAGATAGAGATAGGAGAAGGAGTGCTAGCCTCAGTGCTGGTGTCTGTGGTCATGTTAGTATGACTGACGAACCTAAATAGCCAACATCATGGTTCCCATTGTCCCAAGTCTGACATATGTAGTGTATCTCCCTGTGGTGTGTCTGGCATGTTGTTTCCAGAGAGACCTGATCAAAAGAAGTGTGTAGATTACCCAGGCTTGGGTGAACAACATATAATCAACATTGGTAAGGGTAGAAACTTCTCAGGTAAAGAGGGGGCACAGTAACAAAGAAGAGTAAAGCTTAAAGTCAGAGGTCGGGATCCCTGGGTGGCGCAGCGGTTTAGCGCCTGCCTTTGGCCCGGGGCACGATACTGTAGACCCAGGATCAAATCCCACGTCGGGCTCCCTGCATGGAGCCTGCTTCTCCCTCTGCCTGTGTCTCTGTCCCTCTCTCTCTCTCTCTCTCTGTGTGACTATCATGAATAAATAAATAAAATCTTTAAAAAAAAAAGTCAGAGGTCATCTGTGGCCAGAAGTAGGGGACCTGACTCTCCTCTAGGTATCGTTCAATTGGGAACCACCCCAATTGCTGTGATGTTAAATATGGTGTGATTATGTCACAGGAGCATGAATTTAATATAATTTGGACTATGAGCAGTATTTTTGAGCACTGCAAGGACCACTGGCCTCCAAGTTTTCTCAATAGGCCTTGATTTAAAATTCTATTATGGGGATGCCTGGTGGCTCAGTGGTTGAGCATCCGCCTTTGGCTCAGGGCGTGTTCCCAGGGTCCTGGGATCGAGTCCCACACTGGGCTCCCCGCGGGGAACCTGCTTCTCCCTCTGCCTGTCTTTACATCTCTCTGTATGTCTCTCATGAATAAATAAAATATTTAAAAAAAAAAAGTCCATTATGTCTTTCTGCAATACCATGCTGTAGGATGAAAGGGTAGGTGAAAAGCCCCAAAATGTTGTTTTGTTAAGCCCATTGTTTGCTTGCTCTGCAGCAAAACAGGACTCCTAGTCTGGCTGTTTTACTTGTGGCAGTCCCAAAAGCTGTAAAACCTGTTCTGTTAACCCCTCGATAACATTAGCAGAGGTTGGTACCTTGCATGGGTAAACAAACAGAAGGCCTGGACATTTCAGCAAATTAACATCAGTGGAAAGGGATGTGGCTTCTTTCCACGGAGCTGTGATGCTCTAGTAGGGCTGGGCTTAGCTCAATCCAGTAGATATTATTTCCAACATACTAAAGAGGCCTCCAATGCTGATCCAAATTTACTGGGAGCTTTTTCTATCACACAAGGGCTGTGGTGAGAAAACAACTATTTTGGGTCACTATCTGGCCACTTTGGAGTATAACAACCCTGGTCACAACCAGAGTTGACATTTAAAGGCTAGAGCTTAGGGTTCCCACCACAAGCTCCCATTTGGCTTTTCCCAGGGCACCTTTTAAAATAACCGTTCAGAGTTGAGCCCACACAAAAAGTTGGTGACCTCTGCCCCAAGTATGTTACGAGGTGTTTGCTACCCTATTCTCGACCTTTTGCTTAATCTTGAACCTGGGACAGACGACTGCCCTTCCCCTGGTTAGTTTTGCTCCCCACCCTACCCCTGTCTCCTTTCTGGGATCTGTAAGTAATAAATCGCGCGACCTGACCTCCTTCTTCCTTCGTGCGAGTATATTGAAACCGTACCTTCAGTGGAAGATGACCTTTGGGCTTTCACTTTCCTTGAGCAGTGTGACTCTCAGACTCAAGTCAAAGATGTTTGTCACTGGAGTGGCAACTATTGGAAGTCTAGTGAGCCTTTATTCAAACTGAAGCCTTTGCTGGAAAGAGCCACCTACCTTACGGACTGAGATTCCTATAATGTCCTTGTGTTGGAAGGCCTGGAGCTGGTATATTAAATTAAGAATATGCAGTTTATGAGCTGCTGGACAAGGAGGCACAAGCCATCCACATGGGGTTGTCACTTATACAAGTGCCCGGGGAAAAGGCATTCATCCATTTGGTCAAGAGGCTCCCAGAAGTGCCTAAACCTTCTGATTGTAAGTTCTGTGCTCAGAGCATTAGTGGGAGAGCTGAAGGGATAGCCTCCTTTCATTTATCTAGGGTCTGCTCTTAATCACCCCCCCACCGCCGCCAAAAGTGGAAGACTTATGGATGATTCAGTAGGCAGGGGCCAGCAAATATCTGAGGCTACAAATGTGCTGGCACCAGAATCCAAACATTCTTACCATTCTTACAAAATTTTTGGCCTCCTTCACCAGTATGGGTAGTTGGAGCCCTATGAACTCTTCTTTTAGCAGATTGGTAAAACCAGTAGCCCAAGATTTTAACAGACTAGGAGGGGCCTTGTATCTTATGGGGGGCAACTGCTCATTCTCTCTCAGTGACATGTACACTTGGGGTTGGGAGAGCCTATGAGATAGTCTTGGCCAGGTCTAATGAGGAGGATGTCACTGATATAATGGGGAGTTCTGGGGTCTGGGAATGGGCAGGGAAGAAATCTAGGTCCTGTCTACAAATTCTGTATACAATCACAGGGCTATTGATGTACCCCACAGACAACTAGGGAAAGTTATACTGCTGATCTTCAAGGTGAAAGCAAACCATGATTTACTACTCTCCTATAAAATGTTTAACGAACAGGTGCTATTAGCCCAATCTGATTCCGAAGCACCTACCAATGTTATCTGGAATGTCATTCATTAAAATGATGTCGTGGAGCTACTCTAATCCAGGTAACAGCCTTGTGGTACTCATTATACAGACAGCATCCTCTCATTAATAGTGGCTTTAAGTGCAGGCCACATGGGGGAACTAAGTTAGCTATGACAAGCCATGATCCTTCAGTGCTTTGGCTTAGCCAGGACTGTGACATATTAACCGCACACATGGGGAGGGGAAAGTTAAATGCTTCCCACTGGCTAGTGCCCACAAGTAGCGTGGAAGCCTTAGACTTGTCTCATGAGGTTGCCTGCTCACTGAAGAAGTCTATTCCAATCATGAGAAAAGATATACTCTTGGAGAGGACAACCAGGTAAGAAGCTTTTTTAAGCAAAACTGAGCCAATTTTAATAGTTAAGCAGATAATTAACCCTTTAGTTAATCCTCTCAAGCTGGTCCTATTCTAGTGAGATCCCTTTAAAGTTTGAGTGCTTCCTGGAGTTAGGAGATTTTGGCACCTGTGTCTATCAAAGCCAGCCAGTATTGTTAATATTTTGGAGCCCAAACTATAGCTAATGTGGTAAAAGGCAACTGTCTGCTGGAAGGGACCTACTCTGACATCACCAGACCCTGATGTGCCACTCGCAGAGATCAGAGTAGGCAGGGAAGGCAGGGCTATCTCTGAAGGAGAAGCCTGCCCAGATTGCAATCTAATTCTAGTAAGTATTTTAACTGTTCCATGGATTTGTCAGAGATCATCTAATTTGGGATTCCCCTTGTCCCTTAGCAGCCAATACAACCTCTCTTGTTCATCTCAGGGCCCCACATTTAGAAGGGAGCTGGCTATAGGTGGTTTGTTTTGCCTAGGAAAGGGGAAGTCTCACTGTTGATAATAATTTTGATTTAGGCCAGGTAGGGTACTGTTTGCAGAATGAACAGGCCGCACTTGATTCTGAGTTTTTCTTTTATAAGTTTCTGTTAAATCCAGGGTGGCTATGTCCTCCTGAATTGTCTTAGCACTAAACCATCACTGCCCATAAAGAGAACTTACAGTTTTCAGGAGCACCCCTTCCCCTGAGAAACAACTAACTGGGTGGACGCAGGACTTAATTCAGCTGAGGCCATCTACTGCCTGTTAAGTTCATTTTAACATCCCCAGCTAATGGAGCATTCATCCATTTGGTCAAGAGGCTCCCAGAAGTGCCTAAAGTGAGGTCTAAAATAGGGTAGGCAGCATTCCAAGAAACAAAAATCCATAGGGGCTTTAGGCCTCATAATGACCCTGGGCAATCTCTCAAGTGAAAACATTATATATCAGGAGTCCAAAGTCTCCTCTGGGGTCATTCCCCACTTGTGCACTAGTAGTGTGGGATCTCTTAGTAGAGACACCATTTTTCCATTCCATATTATGGTGGTCAATTGTTTAATTTCAGCCCTTGCTAGGTGGAACTCAATTCCTACGAAGTAAGTTCTGTAGAGCCAGACAGCCCTTTTGCCATTTGGTTCTTGAGCTAGGTCCTTAAGGAGAGACTGGGTCTCAGGATAAATGAGACAATGTACTTCCTCCTCCAATCTAGAACTGACCTCACCTTTTTAGCCCTCCCCTTTTGTCTTTTCTGTTTTAATGACTTTTGTGTTAGTGGCAAAGCAGAGGGTAAACAATCCTCATTATTATAATGATGCTATTGTGCTGTCTCTTCTTGTAGAGGGCACCAGTCCTCTTTCTCAGGGTCCTCCCATCTGTCTCAACCTCCCAGGGAATGAAAACTCTAACCTTCTCTCTAGGTGGTGGTCTGGGGGAAAGCAATCATGAACAGAGCCTAACACGTGTCTCACGGTTTGGAACACGGAGTTAGTAGGACAGCCACATACTTTGGAGCCCTGGGAGGAGCTGGAATATAAACTTTCTTGCATTTAGTCACTTTAAGTGATGCTTTATCTGGCTCAGCTCAGGGATTAGGTCTCCCTATCCTTCAGGTGAGTAACTAGAATGATACCATGTGCAACAAATCTGAATGAGACATCAGCACAGGCAGGCTACCTGTTTACAAACGTGTCCAAAGAGACCAGCCTCAGCCTAACATCTTATTGAATCCTTTATCTGCCACAGTGGTCCCCAGGGACAAGGGTGTCCTCTCATCTCAGAGTACCCCAAATCACCAGGCCAGCTGCAGGGAGCTTCTCCTGCTGAAGACTCTTATGGGGTTAGAGGGAGCCCACTGTCAGTCCAGAGGCATACACTCCTCTCATTTTCCTCTTGAAACCAACAGGTCTTGCAGCATCCAGTTCCTGCCTACTGAAGGGCCCAGGTGGGCCAGTTCCTTAGGGAACTCAGTGCCTCCAACCCCAAAAGTCAGTTGTAATGACATAGGTTGGCTCAAATGCTGGTGCTACTGCCTGGTTAGGCTAAAAGAAAGTCACACACAAGGAGAGACCACAGAAAATATAGAATAATACAGCAAAGAAAAATCTCATGCCAAACTGACATGGAGGCATTCCAAATTTCGAGTCTCAACCAGTTAAGGCGGTCCAGGATCATTTTGCCACCTAACTGTCCTACTGACTCGTGGACCTTATATTGATTTCCTAACCATCCCCCAAATCCTCCCCTATCCCTACCACCACTAGTAACAAGTGCTAGGGATTTGGAGGTCAATCTCAGAAAAAGATATGACCAAAAGTTGGCAGTAGTACAAGATGACCTTTTCTTTTGGAGGAAGAATTCACAGGTGTGCATGTGGGTGGGGAGGAGAGTCTCTTAGAACAGGAGACCTTCCAGAGGATGCCATGTGGGAGCTACCTCTAAAAAGGAGAGGAAGGCAAGGGAATTCCCAGGAAAGAACAAGATCAGAGTAGGGACTTATGTGTCTAGGCAACGCAATTGAGCAATATGAGGAGTCTGAGGATCAGAGAATGCTGAAGGGCAGCACTGGCTTGATGTCTTTTATAGCTACAGGATTTATCTTATCTATGGCTAGCAGATGTTGGGTGCAGTTTTGCATTCTCATGCTCACAAACATACACTCACATTCACTTACACATCCATATTAACATGCTCACATGTTCACTAGAATACACATTTCCTCACACTCATCACAATTTACACATTCATTCACACAGGTACACTCATATGCATATTCTCATGTATTCCTCACAAAAATACACTCACACATTAACCAGCTCTGGACACAGTTATACATTCATTCACATAGGCTTTGTGTGCAAAGCAGGCAAGCTCTAAATGGCTAAACATCTACTTACTTGGGATATATTGAAAACAATTTCACGTGCAAAAACTTGAGATTGGTGCTGGCTGGCCTTTGAGTTCATGGGTTCTAAACTGTGAAAAAATAATCGACATAGGGCTGATAAACAGAGGTCACCTTTGGCTCCTTTATATAACAATGTCCACATTGGAGTGAATATGTAAGCCTGTTCAAATACAAGTGTGTTAATACGAGTATATTTATGTGATTAGGTAACTGTGCATGTCATGAGTATGAGTGAATAGGTGACCATGTGCAAGGATACTAGTGTATTTGTGTGTATGTGAGTGAACTTATAAGTATGCTCATTTGTATGGTATTTTAAAAATATTAGTATATTTGAATCAATGAATTTGTGAGCATTTGTATATATATGTGAATGACTGTGTGAGCTTCCTCATGAACGTGAGCATGTCTTTGTGTCAATAAATGTGTGGGCACATTCCTATTTGTGAGTGTGTTCATGCACATGTATAAGTGAATGTGTGTGCATGTAAGCATCTGTGAGTGTGACTGTCACTGAATTTGTGAATGCATTCAACTGAGTGAATGTGTGAGCAAGTTTTGGAGAGTGGTGAGTGAGTGTGTGACCAGGTTTGTGCAAGTGAAGATGACTGTGCATAAATAAGCATATGTGTGTGGGAGTAAATGTGGAAACCTAATCAAGTATGAGTTTGCATGTTTAAGTGAGTAGGACTATTCAAATGTATAAGTGGTTTTGTAAGCCTGTGCCTAAATGTTAGCATAGTCATGTGTGTGAGTAAATGTGTTTATGTGAACATGTTAAAGTTTGAATATATTTCTGTGAGTTAATGTGTGAGCATGGGCTCATGAGTATATGTTAGCATATCTATGCGTGTGAGTAAATGTGTGAGCTTTGTGGTATGTGCAAACTCATTTGTGAGAACATAGGAGCTTGATACTGTTGTGTGTTAACATGTGTAAGTTAGGAAATGTGTGAGTACATAACTGTGAACCTATGTGAGTGCATCTACGTGAGTGCTGTTTGAATGAATGCATGTGTAAGCATGTTTTGTTTGAATGAATGCATGTGTAAGCATGCCTGTGTGAATGAATATAACTGTCCACTTGTGTGAGCTTGTTAATGTGTGAGTGTATTTTTGTGAGGAATATATGAGAATATGCATGTGTCTGTATCTGTGTGAATGTGGAAGCTCTGTGATGTGTGAGCAAATGTGTATTCGAGTGAATGTGTGGGCATGTTAACATGTATATGTAAGTGAATGTGAGTGTATACTTGTGACCATGAGTGTATGTGAATTTGTAAGCATGTTCACGTGTGAGTGAATGTGAACCTTTGAGTAAATGTATGAGCATGACTATGAGTGTGTCTATGCAAGGAAATCTGTAAACAAGTCTGTATAAGTCTGTGAATACGTTTTAATGTTAGGGAATTTTTTAGTGTGTTTGTGATGAATATACTTGTGAATGTGAGTGAATTGTGACCAGTGTTTGTATATGTGAGCATGTTAGTGTGTGAATGTGTGCAAATAAATTATATGTACAGGTGTCTATGTGAGGAATTTGCGACCATGTTTGTGTCTGTGTGGTTGAATGTCTGTGCATGTGAGTGTGTGAAAATCTTAAGGATGAGTATGTTCATGCCTATCAGTAAATGTGTGAGTGACACAGGATACATGAGGCGTATCTGGGTGTGTGAGTGAATTTATAAATATGTTAATTTGCATATATATGTGTGTTCAAATGAATGTATGTGTGTGTGTCTATTAAGGGGAGTAAATCTGTTGGCATGTTCACGTTACCAAACGTGTAATTGTGTGGATATGTGTGAGCATGTCTGTGTGTGAGTGAATTGAGCCTGTTCATGTGAGAGTGTTAAAGTCAATTTGTGTTTGTGTTCATGTATATCAGTTAATTTGTAAGAGACAGTATGACATTAGCATGCTTATCTGTGAGGATGTAACCATGTTCATTCATGTGAGCTAGTTAATGTGTAGATTTCTGTGAGTACATGAGTGTGTGTATGTGAAAATATCTTTGTGAATGTTGATCATGTCCATATACATAAATGTGTTAATGAGTGTATATGTGAGAATGTGGGACGGTTTCTTGTATGTATATGTGAATATGCTCATGTTTGTGTGCAAGTGATTTTGAGTATACATTTGAATATGCTCATGTGTTTGAATGTGTAAGCATAAGTGTGTATTCATGTGTGAGTATGAGGGAATGTGTGCTTTGTATTTATATGTTTGAGTGAATGTGAAAAAATATTTGTATCTGAGTAAATGCATGAGGATGTAGATACATGTGTATATTATTGAAATGCATGTTGAGTAAATATAGGAGCCTATGTATGTAAGTTAATGAATATCAAACATGTTTGGTGGGCAGGTTAATGTGTAGGTTTTTTGGTGTGAGTGAATGTGAGCATGTTTGCGTGTGACTTGATGTGTGTTCATTTGTGTGGAAGTAATACTGTGTGTTAATGTGTAAGTCTGAGGGTGACAGGCACTAAGGGGGACACTTGACAGGATGAGCACTGGGTGTTATGCTATATGTTGGCAAATTGAACCCCAATAAAAAAATGTATAAGTTTGAATGAATGTGAATTTGTGAGTATATGTAGGTTTTTGCATGATTGTGTGAGTGAATATGATCCTGTCTGTATGTGAATATGTGTTCATATTCATATGTGTGAGTGTGTATTGGGGGTAAGTAAATGTGTTAATGCATGTGTGTATGTTTATGAGCATGTCAGCTACATGACTGTAAACTTATTCATGCATGTGTAATTGTGTGAGTGCATGTGAGCATGTCTGTGTGTGTGAATGTGGGTGAATGTTGGGAGTAAGTGTGTGTAATTGTGTCCATGTGTGAGTAAATGTATGAGAATGTGTGTATGTATGAATGTGAGTGAAAATGGCAGTGTGCTATTATGAGTGAGATACTGTGTGAACATATTTGTGTATCTAGAAAAGTTAGTTTGTGAGTGAATGAACATACTCATGTACATGAACATATGTGAATGAAAGTGTGAACATGTTCATGTTTTGAACATGTTAATATGCAAGTTTGAGTGAAAGTTTGTTTCTGTATGAATGAATGATTTTTTTGTTCATGTCTATGAGTGAATTTGTGAGCATGTGCATGAATGTGAGCATGTTCGTGTGTGAGTTCATACATGAGCAAGTTGGCATGTGTTTGTATGTTAATGTATGAGTATTTTTCCTGTCTGTAATTGAATGCATAAGCAAGTTCATGTACATGAGCATGAAAATGTACAATTTTAACTGAAGTTGTAAGTGTATGAGTGTGTCTACCTGTGTGAGTTAATTTTTGCGCAAGTTCATGTGAGTGAATGTATGAATATGTTTGTGATCATGTTAATGTCTTAGTGTATGCATGAATGTGAGCATTTTATGTGAGAATGTGTGTACATTTATAGGAATATTTTCCTTTGTATAGTAAATTCATGAGGTTTTTGTATGACTATGTGAATAGTGTGAATATGCTCATTAAGCAAATGTGTGAACATGGGTACACATGTAAGCAAACACGTAACTATATATGTCACTGTATTATAATGTGTTAATGTGCATGCTGATTTGGGTTCATGTATATGACTAAATATGGGACTGCATTCACATGTGAATATATAAACACACATGAGTAAATATAGAAGCAAGTCTGTGTGTTGGAACATGTGCGTGTCAGTGAAAATGTTAACATTTGCATACATGTATGAGAATATCCTGTGATTGTAATGATTGTATCTATATGTGAGTTCATGTGGCAATGTGCTCAGAAATGTGACTAAATGCATGAGTATGTCCACATGGGAGTGATTAAGAATATTTGTATGACTGTCCACATGCAAGTGTGAATGAATATATAATTTTATGTGTTTGTGTTTAAAGAATGTATCAGTGTGTTCCTGTGTCTGTGAGGGAATATCAGAGCATGAGTGTGTGCACATTTGTGTGCAAGTGTCTGTGTTTGTGTTATGTCATTGTGTCTGAGTGTGAGCATATTCTTGTGTGTGACTGAATAAACATGCTTATTCATATAAGTATGTATGAATATGTGAACTTTTTCATGTGTGAACTTGTTCATATATGATTTGTGAATATAGACATGTGTGACCACATTTGTTTCAGTGAACATAAAGTCTGTCCAACTGTGTGAGCATTTTCGTGTGAGTGACTGTGAGTGTATGGGTCTGTGTGTAAATGTACTAGCATGATCATATGTGAGAAACATGTGAGCATGTTAATGTGAAAATGTAAGAGCATTGCACAAGTGTGCATCAACGAATGTGTAAACACATGAGTATGTTCGTGTGAGTGAGTAAGAATGCCTGTGTGTGTTATTTTAATGTGCAAGCGTAACTGGATGTATCAGCCTATGTTTGAGTAGGTTCCTTCCTCCTGGAGCTTTTTTTTAGTTCCCTATTTTCACTGGTGGGATTCAAATATGATCATGGATTTAAAAGTATACAGTGAATGGTAAGGTGCCGTGCATGAATAAATTTTTCTTCTCTATTGGCACAAAGCTGCCTATAACTAGCTCTATAGCAATGCCACATTATGCTCTATGCATTACATCACACTGCTGCTATGGAAATATGCACAACCATTGTGATTCAGCCTGCTGGCTTCACTGTAGGCTGATGGCCCAGAAGCTGAGCAGAAAAGAGAGAAATGTGTTACTCCAAGCCCTGTGCTTCCAAAAGCAAAGTGCTATTGGAAATAATTGTCTGGATGACAATGGAGAAGTAAATGGGCCTCTGAGATGAGGTACGGCCCAGACTCTAGCATTTAAGGCTATTGTGAACAAGTCTCAGCAAAGTGCTGTGTAGTAACAGGGGTTTATATAGATGCAGATTTTTTATCACAGCCTTTCAGGCCCTCCCCCCAACACCCCCAAGTGCCTTTGGAGGATGGAAGCAGCATTATGCATTTAATGAAGTGAACAGGGCCAGGCAGCCAGGGCCCCTCAGTAATCCCAGGGTCATACAACTCATTCTATTCAGTGCCATGTAGGCAATTCTATCCCTTCTGGTGGGATTCTGGTGGCAATTCTATCCCTTCTGGAGACCCTAAAAGGCCAGCATAGAGCTTTATCCAAGGGCTCCCAGCTAAAAGAGCAAGGGGGAGCTGAAATGCAGTCCACATTTACCTTACCAAGCCATGTGCCCTGGCACAGAGCATCAGTCCAGAAAAAGGAAAACTTTTTCTACTTCAACTACCCAAAAAGTCCACCTTATGTGCTAGCAGTGATCAGTACAGGAACTTAGCTAAAGTGTCCCCACATCTCTAAAAGGATCACTGAAAGAGAAGTGTTATGGACTACATATTTGTGTGCCCTCCAACATTCCTATGTTGAAGGCCTAACCCCCAACAGGATCGTATTTGGAGGTAGAGCCTGTAAGAGATCATTAGGCCTTAATGAGGCCATGAGGGTGGGCTTCCCATGATGGGAATTGTGCCTATAGAAGATGAAAAAGAAACATGAGAACTCTTTCTTCCTCCACCATGTACACACACAGCAAGAAGGCAGCAGTCTGCAAGGTAGGATGAAAGCTCTAACTCAGAACCAAATTAGCCAGCATCTTGATCTTGGATATCTCAAACTCCAAAAGTATAAGAAATGTCTTGTCGTTGCCCCCCAGTCTACAGTATTTGTTATAGTAGCCAGAACTAAGACAGGGCATCCCCAGCTAAAGCGCCTCAAACCCATCTTCAGAGTGATGGCCTCAGCCCCATATCCCTTCACTGTCCTCCCTGATGAGCTCAGGGAGGCAAGAAAGGTGGCAGGTGTAACCACTCAAAGAACAGATGAACAAAGGAGTGATAATAAGGTCTCATTTGTACCTTCACTTCACAATATGGCGGTGCCCATGTCATGCCAGGAGCTGGGCTGTGTGAAGCCCTTAGGGAGCTGCTGTTCACAACACGTGGCTTCCAGTCTCTTGCTTGGAGGGAAGCAGCTTTGTTAGCTTTCCCTAGCGCCTGCTCCTCCTCCTCTTCTCAACGCTCCTTCCTTATTAAGGAAGTAACAAAGCTCCTATTTAAAACTAAGCATGTCCCAGTACTAACACCTCTGCTTATGGACTTGTGGAGAAAGACAAATGCATTAATCCCTGAAAATCTACCTCAATGCAGACGCAAAGAGAGATTTGACTCTGAGTCTATTGGGAGGTCTCATAGGGAGATCTAGGGATCCCTAAACACTGAAGCCCTCAGCCTAATTTCCTTGAAGCCTGGCTTGATAAGAGGAACAGGTGTGAGGGAAGGTGGCTCTCATGGGGGTAGGTGCTACTGCCTGGATCCTGCTTGCCACTGATGACCTCATGGACATGGAGATGGGCTTGGGCTCAACCTGCCTTTGAAGCAGGTGATGGTTTTGAATGGGTTTTAAGGGCTATTGATACATCAACTACTATTTATCACTGGGAAGCATTTTCCTTCTTATCCTCACTATTCTTCTGTACCCTCATCCCTCTTTGTTTCCATTCTAGTTTCTCTGCTCATCTCTGTCCAGTGTCAGCTTTCCTCTTGCTGTATCTTTCCTCCTTGGATTACATGCATTTCAAAATGTAATCTAGTATGTTCACTCCTTGATTCTGGGAGTCTTACTCTCTTCTAGAATCAAGATGTAAATATCTACCCAGGCCCTCTTTTCTTCCAGTGAAACACTCCCCTCAGCAACTTTAACCTTGCCTTGTAGGTACTTACAAATAGGCCATTAGCAGGTGTTCACCTTCCTCTTCTCCTGCTCCCCTGAGCTGAGCTCTCTCCCTAGAGCATGCTAAGGTCGCTGACCAGGTCAAGGGAGTCTATCTCCTTGGAGGAACACCTTGCGCCATCATGTTAGGCTTTGTTCTCTGCTTCCTCCATCCCTGCTGCCCACTCCATTGCATCTGAAGTTGCCTCATCTACTGGCCTCCCCACTCCCCACATACATATACAATAGCCGAAGGCCTAGGGCCTGCAGTGTCCCCTTCTGTCTAAAAAAGGTCTTGCATTGTTCTTGCACTTTCCCCCTTCATTTACTGTTTGACCAAATCAGGCAAGGATCCACCTTTTCTCCCATGCCCCAGGCCTGCATGCTGAGAAAGCTTAATATAACCCACCCCCTACCTCCCACCCCCACTGCCACTTAGGCATTGGGTGGTAAACAGATCAGAGTCTATTTGAAGGTGGGGTGCCTCGGAGATAATGCAGACTATCCACACCTGAAAATCCCCAGAGGTTGGCCCTGGATGCCTGCTGATATATAACTACCTTACCTTAAAACAGAAGAAGAATGTGCATGGTAAGAAATGCTCATTGGTTAGCTTTAGCTAAAATGCAAGAGAACAAGGAAAGAAAGAAATGTGGTAGCTACTCCCTGGACACCCACCACTGTTTGGTCCAGTTGATCCAAACATCGGTATCATGCAAGAGGGAGCTGGCTGTGCTCTAAAACCTGAATTCGCATATACCCAGCCCTCCCTCCCTCAAGAGTTTTGTCCTCCTCCCTAGGGAATCCACCTAGGAGAGGCACTGCTATCCTTATAGGGTAAAGTTGTTGAAAGAGCTTGCCTTCTGTCCTCTCCACTCCAGGTTCCAGGGAGCAATGGAGCCGAGGGTAATCAATCAAGTGACCCACCTCCAAAGTTCAGGGCCTATGGCAACGGCCTTGGTTTTCAAGGTAGCTCCCATGCCAAACATAGGAGCCCTACTAATCTATCTTTTAGGTGCCAAATCCTCACAATTATGGGTTCTTTAGGGTTGAGACAATGAGCACTCAAAAAAGCTCTAACTTATTTGCGCAAATGTGAACCCTTGGCATTAATCCTTTAGAATCGGCATCTAGTTCATACTCCTATAGAACCTCTATTGAATGTACCCTTTCTTTTGTCGGTCATTGGTTCAGGTTTCCTGGGTGTCCCCTGGGCCAGAGAACATTCCTCCTGTTCTGTGGATATGGGATAGGTTTTCTGTCACCACTCATGGGCTTCTTGGGAGTTTGTGCTTCAGCTTCATTGTGATTTCTCATCTATATTCTCAAGGTTTGAGTGCTAGACCAAAGAGTTTGAATTTTATGTGAAAGTTAAAGAAAGCCATCCAAAACTCCTACAGAAATCAGGCTAGATTCATAAAGATCATACTGACGATAGTGTGTTGAATGGAGAGGAGGGGCAAGCACTGGCATTGGGGAGACCAGAGGTTGGGAAGAAATTGTTGCAATAATTCAGCAGCAAGATTCCCAAGGCCTGATCTTGGGGGCCCATAATCTATGGAGAGATGAGATGTTTTTTAGAGGTAAAGCCAATAAAACTTGGTGAGAGTTGAAGGCTTAGGGGACAGAGAGACAAGCACTTGCAGCCTAGACAGGCAAAGCAGACTAGATAGAGAAGGTCATGTGCTCAGTTTTTAACAAACTGAGTAGGGTGAGTGCCCAGGGTGCAAAGAATGTGTGTTCAAGTGCCCTCCCCATAGAGCATGACAGAAAATTCCAGCTAGAAAAGCATAGGGCCCTATGGCCTACACACTTATTTCTGTGGGTAGTGCTCCTCTAGGTCACACTAGGGAATGCACCTCAGCTATGATACCCTCACTAGGAAGTGTGGAGAGAGCAGAAGGCCTTCTGTACATGAAGCCAGAGAAGTGGGAGGAACTCCAAGGTCAGAGCAAAAGGCTTGAAGATTGGCATCCCAAAAGTGCTCCACTGCAGGTCAAGAAAGTGGGATCTAGAGAGGCAGAAGTGTAGAGCCTGAAGGCATGCCACTGGTCAGCTTACTTGGTAGGACTGGTTTGCTGTACCTCAGCCCTAGTCAACCTAATGCACAAATCTCAATTGTGTATAAGTGGCTTACCTCCAAAATTTGGACTCAGATGAACATCCTATCGTGTCAGCATCCTGTCCCAAAACTTCTGAACCAACTTCATTTGTAGTTTTTGCTGAAACAGAGAAGTCACTGGTTATCAGTAAATGCCACATTGTTTATCAGACAACCAACAGCAGAGGTTGCCCCAGTTGCAAATTTTCCAGGGCCTTCCCCTTCTCCTGTACACATGCCAACATGTATAGTCCTATGTGTACACACCCTCTCTCCCACCCACCTCTCTTCCCACAGTGGGTTAGCCAGAAGTCACATAGCAATAAGGTGGACTTCTCCTTCTTCCCCTCAGCTTTTATTCACAAGGTGGGACACAAATACCCTCCAGTTCCATCCATGTCGAAGCAAATGGTGGGTATTTGTCGTTTCTAATGGCTGAGTAATATTCCATTGTATATATAGACCATATCTTCTTTATCCATTCATCGTTTTTGATGGACACTGAGGCTCCTTCCACAGTTTGGCTATTATGGACATTGCTGCTATAAACATCGGGGTGCAGGTGTCCCGACGTTTCATAACATCTGTATCTTTGGGGTAAATCCCCACAATCTTGCTCTTGTACACCTGTTTTTAGGGTATACAGCATATGACCTGAAGAACCTTTTGATTCCCACCAAACAAAGCCATTTCAGATTATTGGGCCTCAGGGCTGTCTTCTCATTCATTCTGGGCCTGGTATGTCTCTCACTAATCATGTGCATCCTGCCTGGAGATATCTTGGGTGAGTACGAGTAAGTACCTAGCTGTAGCCCTGCAGAAAACTGGAGTGATATTGATTTATAAGAAATATATATTTGATCATCTGAAAGACGATGACCAAATATATATTTCTTATATATATATCTTGTCTTCCTCCTCAGTTCCTGGCTCACAGATCCCAAAACTCTTGCAATTTCCTAAGTGTTGAGACTGATAGAGGTGTCTCTCATTATGTGAATGAGGTGACTTTGGGAAGTACCTAAAGACAGGGGCTATTTTTTTTCATTTTTTATTTTTTTCACATGTCATTTCTTAGTTTGCATATTTGTGTTTTTTTAATTTTTTATTGGAGTTCGATTTGCCAACATACACCATAACACCCAATGCTCATCCCGCCAAGTGCCCCCTGCCAGTGCCCATCACCCAGTCACCCCAACCCCTCAACCACCTCCCCTTCCACCACCCCTTGTTCATTTCCCAGAGTTAGGTAAGACACGGGCTATTTACCAGGAGAACCAACCATGTGATTAGAGGGCTGAAACTTCCAGTCCCACTCCCCTGACCTCTCCCCTGAGGGGAAAAAGGCTGGTGATTGAATCAACAGCCACTGGCCAATGATTCACACCTATACAATGAAGCTGCCATAAAACCCCAAAAGGACAGGGTTTGAGAGTTTCTGGGTTGGTGAGCATGTGGAGATTTGGAGAGAGTAGAGTGCATGCAGAGGGCGTGGAATCTTTGCTACCCTTTCCCCATGCATCTCTTTCCTTTAGCTGTTCCTGAGTTATATCCTTTTATATCTAGTAAGTAAAATGTTTCTCTGAGTTCTGTGAACCTCTCTAGCAAATGAATCAAACCCTAGGAGATGGCAGTGGTAATGTCTCCATTATAGGCAATCAGTTAGGAGTGCAGGTAACAACCTGGACTTGCAACTGGCACCTGGTGTGGAGGGAGGGCAGTCTTGTGGGACTGAACACTTCACTTCAGTAATCTCATGCAGTATCCAGGTAGACTGGTGTCAGAATTGAGTTGAACTCTCAGACACCCTGCTGGCATCCAAGAATTGCCTGTTAAAATGGTGGGGGTAGGGAGGAACCATCCTGGATGTTGGGATTGGGCCCAAGAACCTTATTTACCTGGCCTTTCCAAAGGGTTCTGAGATGTTCACCCAAGGCACCTGAGACCTTCAATGAGGCCATTTCTCTCTCCCCGCAAAAGGGGCTTGTGAAAGAGAATAGGCCCTGAGCATCACTATGACACGGGATCCTTCACATGTTGGCCAAGGAACATCAGTGCCTACAAATATGTGGGGGGGTGTTGAGGGGGTGGCTCACTAGCACACTCTGGTATATGAGATTGTGGACAATGCAGAGCTGCTGTCTGGAAACTTGCCTGAATACCATTTCTTCCCCATGGTTACATGTTCATTTCTGGTTTGCCATTTAAAACCTTATTCCAGATTATCTTCAGTCACAAAATTACGTTTTGCAATATTCCAAAGTATGTGCATGAATTCTTCCTGAATTGAAGCAATGTATTCCCACCTGTTTCTTTTTTAAAAAAGATTTTATTTATTTATTCATGAGAGACACAGAGAGAGAGAGAGAGAAGCAGAGACACAGGCAGAGGGAGAAGCAGGCTCCATGCAGGGAGCCCAATGTGGGACTCGATCTCGGGTGTCCAGGATCAGGACCTGGGCCGAAGGCAGGCGCCAAACCACTGAGCCACCCGGGCTACCCTTCCAACCTGTTTCTAATTATATGTTACCCATGTGCCAGTGCTCAGGGTCTTGTGACTACAACAAATACATATTTCTGTATGGTCTGCATGCAATAGTTGACTATTTAACAACTCTTCAGACCTAAACTTAAATCAAACAGACAAAACACCTGTATCTTCAAAAGTTTCACAAGAGTAAGTACAAAACTATACCCATCTCAGGCCACATGAATGTACTTCCATAGATTACACCCTCTGGGCTCCAATGAAGCAGAGTCAATAATTTCCACTGCTAGCATTAAATAGGGTCCCCAGGCTTTCAATACAGACACACACACACACACACACACACACAACTGAAAGTGGGCTAAAATCTGTACTCAAATAGGTATTTCTCACATCTATGTTTTGTGTCTTGCCCATTGCTCTAAACCCCTATTTTGATCACTTCCTATTCACCCCATTAAGGAAGAAGGATTATTTCCTATGTTGTGAGGATGGCCAAACACACAACACCTGACACCAGACAAACACAATGACAACAATGTATCAGTCACATATACTCACAGCCTGAGAAAGGAGGACACAACACACCAGAGAAGCACTCTCAAGTTACACTCAGGAACAGATTGAACAACCAGAGTCTGTAGGAGGTGGCCTTTGTAGTGTTGAGGACAGAGTACCTCTGGTTCCCAGGGGAGGATGTTATTGGCTTATTTGAATAAATCCACAGCTGGCAGGGAACAGAAAGCCTCTAGCTAGAGATAACCAGGAACTACACCTGGTCTGTTTAGTAAGGAGGGTTGTTTGGCTAAGAAACCTTGTCCGCAGGCACAGAATAGGGAGGAGAAGTTGTGGTTAGACCATTTGAGGTTCTTCTAATTTTATCAGATGTCAAAACAACATATAACATTAATTTTAGGGATCCCTGGGTGGCGCAGTGGTTTGGCGCCTGCCTTTGGCCCAGGGCGTGATCCTGGAGACCCGGGATCGAATCCCACGTCGGGCTCCCGGTGCATGGAGCCTGCTTCTCCCTCTGCCTGTGTCTCTGCCTCTCTCTCTGTGTGTGACTATCATAAATAAATAAAAATTTAAAAAAAAACATTAATTTTAGTCCCTGTACCATAATTGACCTCTTGATGCCTTCACATCAGTTTAAACCTTGATGCTAACTGAGACTTTCAGGGAGTAGTGATGCCTCCATAAGAAATGGAATAGGCAACCCCCAAAAGGAAGAGCGCCACATGGTGAGGTGGTCATCGAAAAACATGAACTTTAAGGTGCCCTCCATCATGGCTAATAAAGGCAACTGTGTGGCACTGGTGTAGTGAGTCCTTAGGGAACATGAATTTAGGCTAATCAATGCTTATAATAATGCCTGTAACAATGCCTGTAGAGGGGGGCTATTTACCACTTTTGTAACTTAAGTAGGAGTTCTTTGAGGAGCCAATGACATCCATCAATTAAACAAGCAGCTTGGAGCCAGCAGGGGAGGTCTGAGTTCCATTTACCACCTTTTTCAAGAGCCCCACATTGTGTATTCTGAGAATTAAAATGAGTGCTTTGGTCATAACAATAAGATCTTGGACTCCAAAGGGCATAAGGAGCTTCCTGTTTGAAGCCCTTACACTGTGACCTTAATACAGTTGATCCTCATTATTTGCAGGTTCTATATCTGCAAATTTTTCTACCTGCTAAAACGTATTTGTAACCACAAAATCAATGCTAAGCTTATTTTGTGATTATTTACAAACATGTGCAGTGCAGTATGGCAAAAAAAAAAAAAATTGAGTCATCCAACCCACAAGTTCTCGGCTAGGTTTAGACAAAGCTGCATTCCAGATTCTCACTGCACCTCTCATACAGTAAACAAGTGACCTTTGAACAGTACGTTTAGCGCCATGTTGTTCACAGGTGTGCTTTGTGTTAGGGATTTCACTATTTAAATTGGCCCCCAAGTGTAATGCTGACCTACTGTCGAGTTTTTCTGAGCACAAGAAGGCTGCAATGTGCCTAATGGCAAGAAATACACAGTTTAGGCAGCAATTATAGTGCTCTTATCAGTGAGTTCAATGTAAATATCAACAATATATTAAATATCAATGTAAATGAATCAACAGAAGATACAAAATAAGATGTCTTTAAACGGAAACACATGTAAAACAAGTTTACGTTTGACTAGTTGATGAAAATGCTGTTGTGACCAGAGGCTCATAGGAACCTAACTCTCTATTTCGCCTAGGAGCAACCGTCTCCTCTTCACTAATTCTGTGTTCATGGCGACTTTTACAGGACATAGAATAACAAAGAATTGACTGTGTATATAGAGACATCTGTTATCCTGTGAATTAGAGCTAGGGCTGTCATAACTAAATATCACAGACTAGGTGGCTTAAACTATAGAAATTTATTTTCCTCACAATTCTATAGACTAGAAATCCAATATCAAGAGGCCAGCAGAGGAGGGTCAAGATGGCGGAAGAGTAGGGTCTCCAAATCACCTGTCCCCACCAAATTACCTATATAACCTTCAAAACACCCTAAAAATCTATGAATTCGGCCTGAGATTTAAAGAGAGAACACCTGGAATGCTACAGTGAGAAGAGTTCACGCTTCTATCAAGGCAGGAAGACGAGGAAAAAAGAAATAAAGAAACAAAAGGCATCCAAGGGGGAGGGGCCCCGCGAGGAGCCGGGCTAAGGCCGGGGCGAGTGTCCCCAGGACAGGAGAGCCCCGTCCCGGAGAAGCAGGAGCTGCACCAATCTTCCCGGGCGGAAAGGGGCTCCCAGGGAGTTGGAGCAGGACCCAGGAGGGAGGGGATGCCCTCGGGCTCCCTGGGACACTAACAGAGCAGCTGTGCCCCGGGGAGAGTGCACGGAGCTCCCTAAAGGGCTGCAGCGTGCACACTCATTGGCCCGGGAGCAGTTCCGAGGGGCTTGGGCAGCGGTTCCGCAGAGAGGGGGCTGCGTGTCCTGGAAGCAGTTTGGAGGTGGCTCCGGCAGAGGAAGAGGCTCCGTGCAGAGGGAGCTGCACGGCTCTGGGAGCAGCTTGGAGGGGCTCAGGGGGCGGCTCCAGAGAGGCGGCTGCGCAGCCGGGAGCGCGAATCCAACAGGGCAGGCCCCGGAGCACAGGGCGCCCAGACACAGCCCAGGATCTGGCCTCCCCTGGGACAGGCAGAGGCCAGGAGGGCCCAGGACAGCAAGGACGCTCCTGCCCCAAGCTGAGCAGATCACCAGCCCGCCCCGGAGCCTCCAGGCCCTGCAGACAGAGAGCTCCGTATTTACTGCGGGGGCTGAATCCAGGGCTGGAAAGCTGGCCGCAGCCACTGTGCTTGTTCCTCCTGGGGCCTCACGGGGTAAACAACCCCCACTGAGCCCTGCACCAGGCAGGGGGCAGAGCAGCTCCCCCAAGTGCTCACAACTGAAAATCAGCACAACAGGCCCCTCCTCCAGAAGACCAGCAAGACGGACAAATTACAGGGGAAGTCAAGGGAATTAAAGTATAAAGAAACAGAAGATACTCCCCCGTGGGTTTTTTTTTTTTTTCATTTTGATTTCTGTTTGCTTCCCCCACCCTTTTTCTTTCCTTTCTTTCTTTTTCTTTTTCTTCTCTTTTTTTTCTTTTTTTCTTCCTTTTTTCTTTTTCTCTTTCCTTCTTTCTCTCCTCTCTTTTTCTCCTTTTCCCAATACAACTTGTTTTTGGCCACTCTGCACTGAGCAAAATGACTAGAAGGAAAACCTCACCTCAAAAGAAAGAATCAGAAACAGTCCTCTCTCCCACAGAGTTACAAAATCTGGATTACAATTCAATGTCAGAAAGCCAATTCAGAAGCACTAGTATACAGCTACTGGTGGCTCTAGAAAAAAGCATAAAGGACTCAAGAGACTTCATGACTGCAGAATTTAGATCTAATCAGGCAGAAATTAAAAATCAATTGAATGAGATGCAATCCAAACTAGAAGTCCTAACGACGAGGGTTAACGAGGTGGAAGAACGAGTGAGTGACATAGAAGACAAGTTGATGGCAAAGAGGGAAACTGAGGAGAAAAGAGACAAACAATTAAAAGACCATGAAGATAGATTAAGGGAAATAAACGACAGCCTGAGGAAGAAAAACCTACGTTTAATTGGGTTTCCCAAGGGCCCCGAAAGGGCCAGAGGGCCAGAATATTTATTTGAACAAATAATAGCTGAAAACTTTCCTAATCTGGGAAGGGAAACAGGCATTCAGATCCAGGAAATAGAGAAATCCCCCCCTAAAATGAATAAAAACCATTCAACACCTCAACATTTAATAGTTAAGCTTGCAAATGCCAAAGATAAAGAGAAGATCCTTAAAGCAGCAAGAGACAAGAAATACCTGACTTTATGGGGAGGAGTATTAGGGTAACAGCAGACCTCTCCACAGAGACCTGGCAGGATATATTCAGGGTCCTAAATGAGAAGAACATGCAACCAAGAATATTTTATCCAGCAAGGCTCTCATTCAAAATGGAAGGAGAGATAAAGAGCTTCCAAGACAGGCAGGAACTTAAAGAATATGTGACCTCCAAACCAGCTCTGCAAGAAATTTTAAGGGAGACTCTTAAAATTCCCCTTTAAGAAGTTCAGTGGAACAATCCACAAAAACAAGGACTGAATAGATATGATGATGACACTAAACTCATATCTCTCAATAGTAACTCTGAATGTGAACGGGCTTAATGACCCCATCAAAAGGCACGCAGGGTGTCAGACTGGATAAAAAAAGCAGGACCCATCTAATTGCTGTCTACAAGAGACTCATTTTAGACAGAAGGATACCTACAGCCTGAAAATACAAGGTTGGAGAACCATTTACCATTCAAATGATCCTCAAAAGAAAGCAGGGGTAACCATCCTTATATCAAATAAACTAACATTTACCCCGAAGACTGTAGTGAGAGATGAAGTGGGACACTATATCATACTTAAAGGATCTATCCAACAAGAGGACTTAACAATCCTCAATATATATGCCCCGAATGTGGGAGCTGCCAAATATATAAATCAATTAATAACCAAAGTGAAGAAATAATTAGATAATAATACACTTATACTTGGTGACTTCAATCTAGTGCTTTCTACACTTGATAGGTCTTCTAAGCACAATATCTCCAAAGAAACAAGAGCTTTAAATGATACACTGGACCAGATGGATTTCACAGATATCTACAGAACTTTACATCCAAAGGCAACTGAATACACATTCTTCTCCAGTGCACATGGAACTTTCTCCAGAATAGACCACATACTGGGTCACAAATCGGGTCTGAACCGATACCAAAAGATTGGGATCGTCCCCTGCATATTCTCAGACCATATTGCCTTGAAATTAGAACGAAATCACAACAAGAACTTTGGAAGGACCTCAAACACATGGAGGTTACAGACCATCCTGCTAAAAGATGAAAGGGTCAACCAGGAAATTAAGGAAGAATTAAAAAGATTCATGGAAACTAATGAGAATGAAGATACAACCATTCAAAATCCTTGGGAAGCAGCAAAAGCAGTCCTGAGGGGGAAATAAATCGCAATACAAGCATCCACTCAAAAACTGGAAAGAACTCAAATACAAAAGCTAACCTTACACCTAAAGGAGCTAGAGAAAAAACAGCAAATAGATCCTCCACCCAGCAGAAGAAGAGAGTTAATAAATATTCGAGCAGAACTCAACGAAATCGAGACCAGAAGAACTGTGGAACAGATCAACAGAACCAGGAGTTGGTTCTTTGAAAGAATTAATAAGATAGATAAACCATTAGCCAGCCTTATTAAAAAGAAGAGAGAGAAGACTCAAATTAATAAAATCATGAATGAGAAAGGAGAGATCACTACCAACACCAAAGAAATACAAACGATTTTAAAAACATATTATGAACAGCTATACGCCAATAAATTAGGCAATCTAGAAGAAATGGACGCATTCCTGGAAAGCCACAAACTACCAAAACTGGAACAGAAAGAAATAGAAAACCTAAACAGGCCAATAACCAGGGAGGAAATTGAAGCAGTCATCAAAAACCTCCCATCCAAGACACAAAAGTCCAGGGCCAGATGGCTTCCGAGGGGAATTCGATCAAACGTTTAAAGAAGAAATCATACCTATTCTCCTAAAGCTGATTGGAAAGATAGAAAGAGATGGAGTACTTCCAAATTCATTCTATGAGGCAGCATCACCTTAATTCCAAAACCAGACAAAGACCCCACCAAAAAGGAGAATTACAGACCAATATCCCTGATGAACATGGATGCAAAAATTCTCAACAAGATACTAGCTAATAGGATCCAACAGCACATTAAGAAAATTATTCACCATGACCAAGTAGGATTTATCCCCGGGACACAAGGCTGGTTCAACACTCGTAAAACACTCAGTGTGATTCATCATATCAGCAAGAGAAAAACCAAGAACCATATGATCCTCTCATTAGATGCAGAGAAAGCATTTGACAAAATTCAGCATACATTCCTGATCAAAACTCTTCAGAATGTAGGGATAGAGGGAACATTCCTCAACATCTTAAAAGTCATCGATGAAAAGCCCACAGGAAATATCATTCTCAATGGGGAAGCACTAGGAGCCTTTCCCCTAAGATCAGGAACAAGACAGGGATGTCCACTCTCACCACTGCTATTCAACATAGTCCTGGAAGTCCTAGCCTCAGCAATCAGACAACAAAAAGACATTAAAGGCATTCAAATTGGCAAAGAAGAAGTCAAACTCTCCCTCTTCGCCGATGACATGATACTCTACATAGAAAACCCAAAAGCCTCCACCCCAAGATTGCTGGAACTCATACAGCAATTTGGTAGCGTGGCAGGATACAAAATCAATGCCCAGAAATCAGTGGCATTTCTCTACACTAACAAGGAGACTGAAGAAAGAGAAATTAAGGAGTCAATCCCATTTACAATTGTACCCAAAAGCATAAGATACCTAGGAATAAACCTAACCAAAGAGGTCAAGGATCTATACCCTAAAAACCATAGAACACTTCTGAAAGAGATTGAGGAAGACACAAAGAGATGGAAAAATATTCCATGCTCATGGATTGGCAGAATTAATATTGTGAAAATGTCAATGTTACCCAGGGCAATTTACACGTTTAATGCAATCCCTATCAAAATACCATGGACTGGGGATCCCTGGGTGGCGCAGCGGTTTGGCACCTGCCTTTGGCCCAGGGCGCGATCCTGGAGACCCGGGATCGAATCCCACATCGGGCTCCCGGTGCATGGAGCCTGCTTCTCCCTCTGCCTGTGTCTCTGCCTCTCTCTCTCTCTGTGACTAGCATAAATAAATAAAAATTAAAAAAAATACCATGGACTTTCTTCAGAGAGTTAGAACAAATCATTTTAAGATTTGTGTGGAATCAGAAAAGACCCCGAATAGCCAGGGGAATTTTATAAAAGAAAACCATAGCTGGGGGCATCACAATGCCAGATTTCAGGTTGTACTACAAAGCTGTGGTCATCAAGACAGTGTGGTACTGGCACAAAAACAGACACATAGATCAGTGGAACAGAATAGAGAACCCAGAAGTGGACCCTCAACTATATGGTCAACTAATATTCAATAAAGGAGGAAAGGCTATCCATTGGAATAAAGACAGTCTCTTCAATAAATGGTGCTGGGAAAATTGGACATCCACATGCAGAAGAATGAAACTAGACCACTCTCTTTCACCATTCACAAAGATAAACTCAAAGTGGATGAAAGATCTAAATGTGAGACAAGATTCCATCAAAATCCTAGAGAAGAACACAGGCAACACACTTTTTGAACTCGGCCACAGTAACTTCTTGCAAGATACATCCAGGAAGGCAAAAGAAACAAAAGTAAAAATGAACTATTGGGACTTCATCAAGATAAGAAGCCTTTGCACAGCAAAGGATACAGTCAACAAAACTAAAAGACAACCTACAGAATGGGAGAAGATATTTGCAAATGACATATCAGATAAAGGGCTAGTTTCCAAGATCTGTAAAGAACTTACCAAACTCAACCCCAAAGAAACAAACAATCCAATCATGAAATGGGCAAAAGACATGAAGAGAGAGAAGACATAGACATGGCCAACATGCATATGAGAAAATGCTCTGCATCACTTGCCATCAGGGAAATACAAATCAAAACCACAATGAGATACCACCTCACACCAGTGAGAATGGGGAAAATTAACAAGGCAGGAAACCACAAATGTTGGAGAGGATGTGGAGAACAGGGAACCCTCTTACACTGTGGGTGGGAATGTGAACTGGTGCAGCCACTCTGAAAACTGTGTGGAGGTTCCTCAAATAGTTAAAAATAGACCTGCCCTACAACCAGCACTGTTGGGGATTACCCCAAAGATACAGATGCAATGAAACGCCAGGACACCTGTACCCTGATGTTTATAGCAGCAATGTCCACAATAGCCAAACTGTGGAAGGAGCCTCGGTGTCCATCGAAAGATGAATGGATAAAGAAGATGTGGTTTATGTATACAATGGAATATTAGTCAGCCATTAGAAATGACAAATACCCACCATTTGCTTCAACGTGGATGGATCTGGAGGGTATTATGCTCTGTGAAGTAAGTCAATCGGAGAAGGACAAACATTATATGTTCTCATTCATTTGGGGAATATAAATAATAGTGAAAGGGAATAGAAGGGAAGGGAGAAGAAATGTGTGGGAAATATCAGAAAGGGAGACAGAACATGAAAGACTCCTAACTCTGGGAAACGAACTAGGGGTGTTGGAAGGGGAGGAGGGCGGGGGGTGGGGGTGAATGGGTGACGGGCACTGAGGGGAGCACTGGACGGGATGAGCACTGGGTGTTATTCTGTATGTTGGTAAATTGAACACCAATAAAAAATAAATTTATTAAAAAAAAGAAACCCATTTACTCACTAAATAACCATTTACTATAAAAGGGTATGATTCAGGAACAGCCAGATTGAAGGGATGCATGGGGCAAAGTATGTGGGAAGGGGTGGGGAGCTTCCAAGAAGATCTTTGTAGGCATGCCATTCTGCCAAAATCACATGTTCACCAACTCAGAAGCTCTCCAAACCTTAATTTCTGTTCTTCATAGAGGCTTCACTACATTGGCATAATTGGTTAAACCATTTGGCACTGGCTATTGATTCAACCTCCAGCCAGCCCCTCTTTCCTTTTTTGGAGGTCTGGTGGGAGACTGGAAGTTCCAGCCCTCTAACCTTAACCTGATTGGTCCTTGGGGCAAGTACTCCCTATCCTTAGGTTACCCAAGGGCTTTCCAAAAGTCAACTAATTAACATAACAAAAGATAATATTAAAGCCTTTACCATAAGAAATTCCAAGGGTTTTAGGTGCTGTGAGCCAGAACCCATGGACAAAGACCAAGTATCTATGAGAAATACATTTTGATCATCTGAAAGACCAAACACCTATTTCTTACCAATCACAATATCACACTCACCTGTACTCAGGTATGTTGCACTATTTTTTTCTCTTTCATTCTTTTGTCTTTTCACTGGATATACTCTGTTCTAGAGTGTTCCTCTCTACTCTGCTCAGATTTATAAATTTCTTCAGCCAGAATCAGAATCATTAGGGTTAGGGCCATCATTTATATGATGACCATTGTTTTAATAGCCTCTTCACCCCATTGATGAGGGAGGAAGTCCCACCCTAGAGTTATAGGGATGGCTAAATACATCATTTAACTCCTATGTCAACAGTTGCTTTGTTGACACCAGATCGGGGTTTTGTATTGGGAGAACAGCTTAATATTAAATGCTTTAGCTCCTTTTCTCACCAATTCATGGGCCATAAGCCACCATGGATGTGCACTTCAATAGTCTTGGTTGTCAGGAAAGAGTACAGGCAGCAAGGGAAGCAACAATATAGGAAATACACAAGCTCCACACCCTTTCCCCAGCAGTGACTATTAAGGCACCCAGGGGTGTCATGCTTGATTAGTTCTCTGTGTGGTAGGAGCCCCCTTCCTATCTGCAAATATAATAAAGGGCCATCCCAGAGTTATGCAATCACAATGACCACATGGCTCGCTGCCCCAAGTAACCAGTAGTGGTCACCAGTTTAGAAGAAGTGGTCACTGCCTAATAAGCCACTAACCCAACCACTAGTATGAAAGACTCAAGTGCAGATGCTGTGTTATTGCCACTTTTATAGGTGGGAGCCTCAGAGATCCTCAGGCACACACAGCCCAAACTCAAAGACACTTCACACTGAGATCCGGTCAGTTAACTACAATTCTTATCCCAAGGAGAGAGTGTTTTAGGGAAGAAGAAATGGCAACACTCAACAAAACAACACAGTGCCACCAAGGCCAGAGCACAAGCCCACCAGCAATTGGTGGTCCCATCTCAGGCAGCCTTCACTGTATCACAGAACAATTAGTCAAGGACTAGTGAGTAAAAGCTGACCAGCTCCCCCTTGATTGTGGTTGGATCATCATGTGTGTGATGACAATTGTTTTAATCACCTCCTCTTCACCCCTTTGATGAGTGAGGAAGTCCCACCCTAGAGTTATGGGGATGGCTAAACACATACCACCCAACTCTAGAAAGAAAAGATCAACAGTCACGTACATTCACAGTCTAAAAGAAGAGGACACTGCATACCATGCAGGACACGTGAGGGCTGTGCTCGGAAATAACATTATAAGAAGGCTTTGTAGTAAGAGGGTGAGGTACCCCCTGCTTCTTGAGAGAGCATGTGATTGGCTTGTTTGAATTACTGTGCAGATGACAGGGAACTGAAACCACTACTCAGGGATGATACAAAGGAACACTTCTAGTCCATTTGATAAGGAGGGTTCTTTGGCTAGGGGACCCTATCTGGTGAGGGAGGAAGCAAAGTATGAAAAGGAACTTGTGACTAGCTCATTCAAGGTCCTCTTGATTTTACAAGATGTCAGTGCAGCACAAAAGAGTAATTTTAGCCTTCACCTCTGTGAAAATAAAGGAAACCGCACTGCAAATTTAGACAGGGAGCCCCAAAAGGAGATCTCTCAAGTACATACCTCTCATTGCAGCCTATATAACAGGGGTAGAAGGAAAATAATTATTTTGACAAGGGAGGACACTTTTCACATAGGAATTTATCTCCTGCCTTTAAGAATAGGAAGATCTCTCCCTGTCCCAGCAATAAACCACTACCACCACCTGCAGCCAATGAGAACCTCCCACCTCAAACTCTTATTCTTCTCCACTAAACTTTTTTTTCAGAACCCTCCCCAATTTCCTCCTAACACCTAATAAATGCTGACCTTTCTTTTGTCTCTTCATATTTGCCTGTGGCTTGCCATAGCTTGTTTGTCCCAAATGTCAATTCCTCTGCTATTCCCAATAAACTCACTCTTTTTTTAAAGATTTATTTATTTATTCATGAGAGACAGAGAGAGAGAGAGAGAGAGAGAGAGGCCGAGACATAGGCAGAGGGAGAAGCAGGCTCCCTGTAGGGAGCCTCATGTGGAACTCAATCCCAGGACTCCAGGATCACAACCTGAGTCACCCAAGTGTCCCCAATAAACTCATTCTTTTCCTTAAATAAAATTGCTCTTTGCTGTTTAAAGTTGATATTACTTGGTGTTCAGAAGTGGGATCCTAAGGAAGCAAACCCTGGAAGATAACAGCTCAGAATCAAGCAAGGTAGCCACACAGATTCCTTGGTGCTTGGCAAGTCTCCATCTACTTCTGGTTCAGGAAGTCTCTTGGATTTTGAGCTCCCTCCTTTGGGATGAACTCATTGCCTTTACTCAGAATCTATTTAGAGGCTCCATCCTTTCTGATGAGTCCTCACTTGTTTTTTCCAAATCTCTGATTTTGAATAATAGGATCCCAATCTTCTAAACCTTCTCAAGAGGGTCCTTCTTCTGGGATTCTGGCTGGTTTTATATTTAAAACTATGATTCCCTCCTCATGCACATTTGTTTACTACCTGGACCAACTTAACCAAAATTAATTTAGAACTTCAATGGCCATTATAGGGAATTTCTGACCTCCCCCAAACTTGTTTTTCTCAGATCCAAATTAGAAAGCTGTGAACTGGGGGTGCTAGCTCCCTGTTTAACCTCCAACTCTTGATTTTTGGCTCAGGTCATGATCTCAGGGTCATGAGATTGATCCCAGCTTGCATAAGATTCTCTCCCTTAGAAGACATGTGTGGGAAATATCAGAAAGGGAGACAGAACATAAAGACTCCAAACTCTGGGAAACAAACTAGGGGTGGTGGAAGGGGAGGAGGGCGGGGGGTGGGGGTGAATGGGTGACAGGCACTGAGGGGGGCACTTGACGGGATGAGCACTGGGTGTTATTCTGTATGTTGGTAAATTGAACACCAATAAAAAAATTTATTATTAAAAAAAAATTCTCTCCCTTTCCCTCTGCCACTTCCCCCCACAAGTGTGCTCTCTTAAAAAAAAAACGTGAGACTAAAATTAATTAGACTACTTGGTAAGGAGGGCACTTGTCATGATGAGCACAGGGTGACATATGGAAGTGCTGAATCACTATATTGTACATCTGAAACTAATATAATGCTAATATAATGCTGTTTAGGGTTTTTGGGTTTCTTTAAGATTTTATTTATTTATTCCTGAGAGACACAGGGAGAAGCTCTGACGTGGGACTCCATCCCCGGACCAGGATCATGCCATGAACCAAAGGCAGATGCTCAACTACTGAGCCACCCAAGGGTCCCTATGATGCTGTTTGTTAACTAACTGGAATTAAAACAAAAACTAAAAAGAAATAGACTACATGGGATGCCTATTTTAATTGGTACCTGGAGGCTGCCAAATATGTACAGGACTCAAAAATCGCCTCTTTACAAAGTACCGTTTCCAAATTAACTGAGATAAAAAACAAAACAAAACAACAACAACAAAAAACAAGAGGCAAAAAAAGCTTCTGAGGCCTGTTCCTCCTCTCCTCTGTCCTCTTTGTCTCAGGTGCTCTCTTGCTCTTGTCCCCCTCCTTCTTGGTCTATGGGCAAGCCACACCTATTTTATACTAAGCCCCCTGCCCCACCTTCTTCCTCTTTCCCTCCCAGACTGGCTCTACCTTCTTTAATACTCTCCCTTCCTCATTCTAATCCTCACTAAACTTCCTTTTTTGAATCTCTCCCTGTTTCCTCCTCTCCCAAAACTATTAAAACCTGCCCTTTACAAGTAAAGCCCTCAAGGATCCAAATTCTACACCCCTGGACCACCTGGAGGCTCAGTCAGTTAAGTGTCTGCCTTTGGCTCAGGTCATGATCTCAGGGTCCTGGGATTTAGCCCAGCATCCAGCTTCCTGCTCAACAGGGAGTCTGCTTCTCCCTCTCCCTCTCCTCACCTCCACTTGTGTGTGCTTCTTTCTCTCTCAAATAAAATCTTTTAAAAAAATTCTAGGCCAGCCCAGGTGGCTCGGCGGTTTAGCGCCGCCTTCAGCCCAGGGCCTGATCCTGGAAACCTTAGATCGAGTCCCATGTCAGGTTTCCTGCATGGAACCTGCTTCTCCCTCTGCCTATGTCTCTGCTTCTCTCTAAGTAAATAAAATCTTTAAAAAATTCTAAATCCTGAATTTCTTAGTTCCCTGGACTAAAGCAGAATTATAAGCCATAGTCAAAGACTTTCCCAAAGTGACTGAGGATCCTCATAGATTCGCTGAGGAATTTATGAGTTACTCAAATTTACCAATGCAGTTTCTCAGATTTGTATCAGTTCATGTGCTCATCAGTGAGAGCCAGACCTAACTCCAGATAACACTGCCAACCAACATAATCCTGAACAATCTCTAGAACTATAAATGGGGCACTGTCCCCCTGACTTGTTATATGATCAAGCTCTTGACACTGCTAAACGACTTTACCAGCCTATTCTTAGGGCCTTCCCAAAATCTGTCGATTGGAATATGATTCAGGTTTGTTCCCAGGAGCCCAATGAGCCCATGCATAATTATTACAGCTGGCTCCAAATTGTTTTCAGAGAAAATTCTGGTCTTCTTTTAAATGTCAAATCCATGGGAGTAGCTTTTAACTCTATGGTCATGAATGGGCTGAACCGGGATCTTTAGTTTCTAGTTAAAAAGGACTAAGATAGAATAGGAGACCACGTCCACTCTGGATTCATTTAATTTAGCAAATCCACTCACCCACACCCTAGATGATTCAACTAAAAGGAAGACCACTAAAGCCCCCAGTTTACAACTCCAACAAATGAAGGCCCGTAAACAAAACCCAAACCCTCCTGATCTTTATCATTATTACAAAAAGCCAGAGCATGGGGCGGGGGGAGGCTGTTACAAGCTTAAGGGCTCTGAGTGCCTTTAGCCCTTTAATCAACCTTTAACCAACCCTCTTCCTAACTCCCAGTGATGGAACTCCAAGGAACTACAGGGGCTTTTCCTGATCCTGATCTTAATCAGCTTGGGAAAACAACTCTCCAGGTTAGGAATGAATCTCTCTGTCATTATTGACACCGGAGCTATCCCTTCTTCAGTGCTCAACATCACTTTTATCAAATAACCCCTCTCTTGAGTATGAAAATGGTTCAAATGGGAGGGAGGTGTCAAACCTCAACAGGTTCCTGTCTCTAAACCCATCTCCTTTTGTTGAGGCCCTCTGAGAGATACCCACCCTTCCTCCTTAATTTCTCTGCCTCTATTCACTTATTGGACTGAGATTTCTCAGAGAAACACCATGCTAGAATTTCTTTCTGTCCAACGGGGGAAATAAATTCTATGATTTGACAGCAACAACCAAAATAGCCAACAAGGTGAAGCAAATGAACTTTTAATGCCATTAAGGTGTTCCATCTGTAATGACACTAGAGCTAGTTGTAAGGACACTCATCATCTATCCCCTTTTCACAGGAGGACAGCACCCATCTGTTGAAACTTTCAGCATGAAAGGGACACCAGGTCTCCCAAGGAAAAAGTGCAGTTTGTTCAAACTCAACTTGGTTATTTACGGCATCTAATCTCAGAACAAGGGCTACACCTAGATCCAAGTAGGCTTCAGAGCGTCCTGAACTTCCCCAAACCCAAAACTAAGTGCCAATTACAAGGCCTCTCAACCCAACCAAGGTGGGTTGGTGGTCTAGTATCAGAAATGGATTTCAAACTTTCTCTCATGGCTCAGCCTTTACATATATTACTAAAGA
Source organism: Canis lupus dingo (assembly GCF_003254725.2). Lineage (NCBI taxonomy): Eukaryota > Metazoa > Chordata > Mammalia > Carnivora > Canidae > Canis > Canis lupus. The sequence goes on from NC_064281.1 coordinate 80,308,958, forward strand.
ACACCAAACCTAACCCCATTAATTGGAAAGCTCAGGATGTCCTAGCATTTAATAACTTAAAAGAGGGATGCCTGGGTAGCTTAGTAGGTTAAGCATCTGCCTTTGGCTCAGGTCATGATTCTGGGATCCTGGGATTGAGTTCTGTGTCAGGCTTCCTGTACAGTGGGAGTCTGCTTTTGCTTCTCCCTCTGTCTGCTCCCCACTGCTTGTGCGCAAGTAAAAAAAAAAAAAAAAGAAGAAGAAAGAAAACTTTAAAAGAAAGCTTAATAAATCCCCTTGCCCTTGGACATCCCAATTACCAGCTTCCTTTTTTCCCTTTTACGTCTGAAAAGGAAGGGAATGCCCTTGGGGTATTTGATCAAAAACACAGGGACCACCATCATCCCCTAGAGTAAAACAGCCAATAGCTAGACCTTGTGGAATAAGGATACTTCCCTTGCCTCTGAGCCATTCCTGCCACTGCCCTTTTAGTTAAGGCAACTAAAGCCCCCTCTAACCATCTTTGTGCCCAACGAAATAGAAGCCTTCCTAAATTCTAATGTCTGTGGATGGGGGTCTGTCCAGGATCTCAGAACAATAAACAATATCGTTGTCCCTCATCATCCTGTTGTTCCCAATCCTCATATTCTATTCATGCTCCATCCCTACCTAAATATCACACTCAACACCTTTCAACCGGCCATCTCACCAACTCTGAAATTCCCATGCTAACAGCTCCTTACGTAACTTTTTCTTACTGTAATAACCTTTACTACTCTTCTTCCCTCCTCAAGGACAATACTCCAAAAGATACTGTTTGACAGATCACCTCCTGACTCCCTGTGATGACTTGCAGGAAACTCCTTTCTATGATACTAATTTGTCATGGTTCACTGGCAGTTCTTATTTGAAAGGTGGAATGACAAATAGGGTGCTGGATACATAATTCCAACTCCCTCTAAAGTAACTGAAGCAGTATCTTTGCCTTTGGCTATATATAGCACAAGCTGAGCTATACTCACCCACAAGTACCAAAAAGACTCTCTTCAACCCCACTGAAAAGACCCCTACCAGGTACTGCTAACCAACTCCTGTGCTGCCAAATTCCAAGGAAGAGACTTTTGGATTCCTCTGTCACATCTAAAGAAAGCACCAAACCCTGACTGGCCCCACCCACCAACTGGTGACCAGAAAATAAAGGAATTGAAGCTGATGGCTGCTGAAGGAAACAGCTTCCTTAAGATGAAGAACCAGGCATGTATATACCTTCTTTCCCTTGCTTGTGCTCACTGTTTGCCTTCTCTTTCTGGGAAATCATACTACCTCAGTTAAATCCTTCCATCTTTGACAGCCATACAATCTTCACTCCCCCAGGTTCTTTTCCTTATCTCTGATTGGTCTCCCTGTACCCAAGGCAAATACAAATAAGTTTATTCCTCTTTGCAAGGTTTTTAGAAGAGACCCCTTTAGAAAAAGATGGAACTCTCCAGAATGTCATCCCAACTCCTCCGACCCATGCCTTGAAAGAGTAAATCAAGAAACTTTCAGTTAAGGAATCTATCAATAACCAGACCTTAGCTAAAGTCTTCTATGCTCCACCTGGTTTTGTTTGCAATGGACAGCATTTCCTATGAGTATGTGAATGCTTAAATAGCTGGCGGCTTGGAAGTCAATGTTATTGGCACATTTAATAGCGTTCCTGTTAACATCTGTAACAAATCAAAAGACTTCCCATCAGTCTGTCTCATTAGGCCCCCAAAGCCACCTTCAATGGGAACTTCAAGGGGGCATACATGACTCCTGGTTTGCTTCCATAGGGAGAGCTTTATTCCTTGGGTTGGACTAAGTGTCAGTGAACACAGGACCAGATATCCGCCCCCCAACATTAGGAGAGCTAGCCAATTCCACAATCAATTTCAAAGCAATAGCATCCACCAACTATCACTTGATTCATTGACTAACATAGTTTTGGACAATCGTATAGCCCTTGATTATCTACTGGCTGAACAATGTGTTTGTGCAGTAGCAAATGCCACCTGTTACACAAGGATACCTCTGGAGAAGTAGAAATTCAATTTTGTAAGATCAGGCAACATGTATACTGGTTACAACAAATCTCACCTAATGACCCCTGGTTTTTTGACTTACATAGCTGGGTTTGGGGTCTTGGTTTGGAACTATCATATAAATTGGTTTGTCATATTACTTCTAATTCTACTTGTATAATTATTTTTTAAAACTTTACCTGTTGCTTGTCAAACCTCTGCAGAAGTATTACATCAAATAGGGTGATGCAAGCTCAGCGCTTTGAGATGATCTCCAATATTTATGACCTTGATAAGACATAGACTTTAGATGGGAAGTGAGAATTCTCCCTCTTATCTTCCTTACTCCTCAAATGTGTCTTCAATGGTTTCCAATCATTATGCACATTCCCTCCAATGTGGGCCAACAACAACCAGGAAAGATCCTTTCTGGTCCCCAGGGACAAACCGCTACATTTGAAAATTCTGACTCTTGGTCAGCAACACTTTCAAGGCAAGATCTTGATCAAAAGGTGTAAATGTGAAAATAAATAAAGGAAACATCATTTAAAATGGAGTCAAGAAGCCCCAGAGGGGGACCTCTCAAGTACACATCTTTCACTGCAACCTATATACCCAGCAGGAAGAAGATAATTACATTGACAAGAGAGGGCTCCTGTTTTTAAGAAAAGGAAGATTCCTCCCTGCCCCAGCAACAACACACTGATCACCACCTGCAGCCAATGAGAAACCCTCTCCATCCTCAACACCCCCCCATCTTTTCCAAACTCTGTCCAGAATCCTCCCCAATTCCTTCCTCAAACCTAATAAAAGCTGACCTTCCCTTTGTCTCTTCAGACTTGCCTACGATTTGCCATAGCTTGCTCGTCACAAATTGCAATTCCTCTGTTATTCCCAAATAATCTCATTCTTCTACTTAAATAAAACTGCCCTTTGTGCTCCGTTTGAAGTTAACATCCCACAACCCTCACCCCGCCCCCCGCCCACCACACACGTGCAGGGGCCATTGCCATTGATAGCAAACTGCCAGGCTGGGACCTCAGTTCCTGGGGATGGATGGGTGGACCCTAGGGGGTGTTATCCCTACCCCCTGCTATTTGGGCACACACTAAAACTGGGTGCTATCAGGTGCCACTGTAGCATATGGACTGAAACAAAGGGGTCCATCTCAATTGGCCACCCTCATTACCACCACCAAACCCTTCAGGGGCTCAGGGGCAGGGTGCATAGGCAGTGGCTCAGAAGCCCGTGTCCAAGTGTCCCCCAAGCCCAGTCCTACCAAGAGACCGCCCACTCGCCCCTCCCGCTGGCTCACGGTAGCCTAGCGACCAGCTTACCAATAAAAGAGGGTCCAAGACGACGCTGGGAACATCGGAGGAGGATTCCTTACAGGTCAAAGTGGAATTTTGAGGAGGGGAAAGGGGGGCGTCGCCCTCCAGGAACCGGGTCCTGAAAAGCAGTAGGAGGACAGTGGCTCCCAGCAAGCCCGGGATAGCATAGCTGAGACCGACGGCGAATCACGAGAGAAGGCTGAGGCTCAGGAAAAAGACCGAGGGAGGTAAGCGAGAAGCTCGAGGCGAGAGGGAGCTGAGGGGAGGGAGGCGCGGGGAGGGGACGCTAGCTCTTGGGCAAAGAGTCACCCCTAAGAGCTGAGCATAGAGGGCCAGGGGATCAGAAGCTGCGGGCGTCGGCCAGGAGTCCAGAGCCCCGCGCAGCGGGAGGAGCAGCCATGCAGGAGCTCTACTCCAAGCTGCTCCCGCAGGACGCGCCCGCTTCTTTGAATTGCGTTTGGTCTGAGGCCAGTCCCATCTGCAGCTGGGTTGGCAGGGAGCCAGATGCGCTGACGGCTCCGCCCATTCCATGGCTACTCCAGCCTAGCCAATGGCTCAGATGCCAGGAGCCATACAAAAGGACGAGCAATCCCGCCACCTTCCCCAACTAGGGCGCAGCCCAATCCTCTGCTTTTTCTGCAGCCTCTCCTGGGCCAGCTCTAGCACCTCTGCAGCTGGAGGGGTGGGCCGAAGTCAGATGCTTGACCTGCACCCCCCCCCCCCCCCCGCCCCGGGCGCGCCCCACCCCCTCCTTGCAAAACTGCAAAATTTGCTTTTCTCTTAGAACAGAACGAACAAGGGGTGGTAGAAAGGGAGGTGGGTGGGGGGGTGGGGGTGACTGGGTGACGGGCACTGAGGGGGGCACTTGATGGTATGAGCACTGGGTGTTATTCTATATATCGGCAAATTGAACACCAATAAAAAATAATTTTAAAAAAAAGAACAGATTGTGCCTAAGAGTTTGCTTTTTTGTGGCGAAGGGAGTGCAGTGATTTGACTGCCCTGGCTGAATCTGCGTTCTGAAAGAGCTAGACACTAGGGAATCCAGGAGGTACTAGACTGCTGGTCATTCCCAGATGCTTGAGCCTCCAATAAACCTCAGGGCTTCGCCTCTGGGTAGACTGGGAGGAGGATCAGCAAGTAAGTTTTATGACAGGGCCCTGGCCACAGCAGGAGTGACCCTTCAGTAGGACACAAATTGGAGCACCCTGCCCCCCAAACTAGAGTGTACAGCATCGGAGTGTTCTTGGCTGACACCATAGAACTGGAAAAGAAGGCAAAAATAAGTATATCTTAAGGGGAGTTAGCCGGGGAGAGCAGGCCATTCTAATGTTTCAGCATTCTTGGCCCCATTATATGGAAAAGCGTGGCATGTTGACTAGAGGGCATTTATTCTTTCCACCATCCTGAACATACTCTTGTGGGATAGAAAGGTATCATGGACTGAGGAAATGCTTCTGTCCTTCCCATCTTCGGTCCAATTTGAAACAAGTTTAGAAAGAGGCAGAGGCCACATAGGCCAGATGGGCAACCAACAACTAGAACTCAGTCACCTCCCAAGGCATGCCATTTAAAAGTGTTGAAATCATAACAGATTTCAAGTTTGCTCTTGGTTAACTAGAACATTCCAACAGAAACATTGTTCCCTTTCTCTTTCCTTCAGTATTTGGTAAATGAGATGGAACTGTTTGTGCCCAGCATATGGGAAAGTTTCAGTTGTGTGGAACTCCTGGGGGTGGCTGAGTGTTTGACCCAGCTAAAGATATAACCCTTTACCCTACCTCAACCACCCACACTTTTTTTTACCATTTAAAAATCACTTTACAATATATCTCATAATTTCCTGCCATCTTGTAATCAGCAGAGCACCCTAGCACCTTTGTTATTCCTCTCCTTTTCTCCTTCTTTTTCCTTCCATTGCAGCAAACGCTTCCTTCCCACATGGGTGCAAGATTAGAAAAAAAAAAAAGGTGGAAGTATCTATATATCACTAACCATCACATAGAGGAGTGGGTCAGTCAAGCTCACTCCTCCTACTCTTAATCTTTCATCCCTTGTCCCTGGTCACTCAGGCATCCTTGGGGAGACAATTCTTGCTTACCAAAAATGTAACAGCTATTCCAGGTAATTTTGCCCAACCCCCTAAATTGTACAAGTCGGACACTGAAGCCTAGAGCAGGAAGAGAGGTTGGCCCAAGGTTACATAGTGGCAAAGGCTAAAACTAGAATCCTATTTCTGGGTTGGCCTAGTTCCAGAACTGTTGTTTCAGCTTAGTTGGTCATAACTGGTATTTCAGACAACTGCCAGCAGATGGGAGTATATTTGTTTGCAAGTGGGATGTCCAAGCACCCTAGAACAAATTCCAGTCGGTGCCACATTTGTCAAAGGAAGCAAGTCAAGTCTGAATTATTTTTCTCCCTAAGTGTCCTTGTGACTGTAATGAGTGCTGAAAACTTGATGGCAATAGTTAATTCACTTCCAGAGCTTACATTCCAGACTCACATGACAAATAGCCAAAAAGGTAAGAAAAAATACATAAAAGCCAGTAAAATCTGTATGGGTTGAGGTTTTGTCTAGTTAATTTATTAGAATATACAGAGATATCCAGACTAAATGCACTTAAACCTGAATATGGGATGACGGTGTAAAGTATGATCCCATATTCCTACACTTAGGAGTTAGCTCATCTGTGTTCTGACCTGGCTGTGACACATTACAGTGAGTATTCCAGTTTGGCTGCAGTGTTAAGGTGAGTTGGGAGGTAAGACAAGAGGTAAAAAAGGTAAAAATCAAAAGAATAGGTAGTGCCTGGCCTAGTGAGTCCACAGTAAATACTTATTCAGTGAATAAGTAAAGCAAAAAAGAGTTTTAGATCTGATTGGCCAAACTAAAGAATTTGATTTCTGTTTTACATTCGATGGTATGCTTTTGAAGCATTTGTGCAGGGGAAATGACACGATAAGGAAGAAATTTACAGTTACTTTATGAAGGAGAAAAAGAAACTGGAAGGAAGAGAGAGGGGATAAGGAGAGCAGTTAGGAGGATATTGTACTTTGGCTTCTGGTAGTGGCAGACCAAGCAGTTTGGATTAGCCATCCCAAGTAAGGACAACTAAAAAAACAAAAACAACAACAACAACAAAAAAAAACTAGATGAAATATAACAAGAAATTACCCTCATTAAGAACTAGTAAGTGAGGACACATGAGTGGCTCAGTGGCTGAGCGTCTGTGTTCGGCACAGGGCGTGATCCTGGGGTTCAGGATGCAGTCCCAAATCGGGCTCCCCACAGAGAGCCTACTTCTCCCTCTGCCTATGTCGCTGCTTCTCTATGTGTGTCTCTCATAAATAAATAAATAAATAAATAAATAATTCAAATCTTAAAAGAACTAAAAATGATGAGGCTAAAATCTAGAAGACAAGGACCTAGGTAGAAATGCCCACCATTCAAATCCACTTATGCCCATGGGCATTTGCTGAATCCAGAAGAAAGTGAGCTGTGGTTTTGATAACCTCATGGACAAAGGGGATGAAAAGTTGAAGCCCACATCCCAAATGAGTAAATCTAATGAGCTACTCAGCCACTTTAAGCTGAAACTATGTGGCTACCCCTTCAGGATAATGGTGAACCAGAAGCCTAGATCACCCATCACAAGGGTGATCCAAGGAACTCCGTTTGAATTTAGATTAAAGTGGTCTTGGGCAGGTACTATTGCCAGGCATTTGTCAACAGCAAGCGAAAAATACTCTCTGCAGAAAGATTCTGTCTTCCTAGGCCTGGAATCTGTTTCCCCAATAATTTTTCAATAATATATCTGCAAATAGTGATAAGTATACACACAAAGAAAAATGCACTGTAAAAGCCAGAAGAAAAAATAGACCATGAAAACAAATTCACAAATACTTCAGATACCAGAATTATGAGATGCAGACTATGGTTTACTGTAGTTCAAAAAATAAAAGATGAGCTTTGAAATTATCTGAAAGGAACAGAAAAATCATAAAAGGCCACACAGTCAATTTGAAAAATCATCAAATAGGATATCTAGAACTAAAAAATATAATGATTGAGAATTTAGTGAATGTGTTTAACAGAAGAATAAACACAAGTGTTAGACAAGGATAAGTACAATGAAGAAAATAAATTTGAGAGAATTTTTTAAGTTTTTGTTTTTATTATATTTGGTTAGCATACAGTGTTATATTAGTTTCAGGTGTAAAATATAGTGATTCATTAATTCCATACAACACCCAGTGCTCATCATGACAAGTGTGCTCCTTTTTTTTTTTTTTTAATTTTTTTTTACAAGTGTGCTCCTTAATCCCCGTCACCTATTTCTCCCATAACTCCACCCACCTCCCCTCTGGTAACCATCAGTTTGTTCTCTAGAGTTAGGAATCTGTCTGTTCCTTGGTTTGCCTCTCTCTCTCTCTTTTTCCCTTTACTTTTTTGTTTCTTAAATTCCACAGATGAGTGAAGTCATACGGTATTTCTTTTTCTCTGACCGATTTCACTTAGCATAATACTCTCTAGCTCCATTCGTGTCATTGCAAATTGGCAAGATTTCCCTCTTTTTGTGGCTGAGTAGTATTTCATTGCATGTATATCCAACCTCTTTATTCATTCATCTATCCCTGGACACTTGGGCTGCTTCCATAATTTGGTTATTGCAGATAATGCTGCTATAGACATGGGAGTACGTTTATCCCTTCGAATTAGTGTTTTTGTATTCTTTGGGTAAATACCCAGTCATATGCTTCCTGGATAATACAGTACTACTATTTTTAACTTTTTAGGAACCTCCATACTGTTTTCCAGAGTGACTGCAACAGTTTGTATTCTCTCCAACAGTACAAGATGGTTCCTTTTTCTCCACATCCTCATCAACACCTGTTGTTTCTTGTATTCTTGATTTAGCCATTCTGACAAGGGTGAGGTGATATCTCACTGTAGTTTTGATTTCCATTACCCTGATGATGAGCATCTTTTCATGTGTCTGTTAGTCATCTGGATGTCTTCTTCAGAGAAATGTCTGTTCCTGGGATGCCTGGGTGGCTTGGCGATTGAGCGTCTGCTTTTGGCTCAGGGCGTGATCCCTGTCCTGGGATTGGGTCCCACATTGGGCTACCTGCGGGGAGCCTGCTTCTCCCTCTGCCTGTGTCTCTGCCTCTCTCTGTGTATCTCTCATGAATAAATAAAAAAATATTTAAAAAGGAGAAATGTCTGTTCATGTCTTCTGTCTATATTTTAATTGGACTTTTTTTGTTTTTTGGATGTTGATTTGTAGAAGTTCTTTATATATTTTGGATATTAACCCCTTATTGAATATGTCATTTGCAAATATCTTTTCCTATTATGTAGGTTGCCTTTTAGTTTAGTTGATTATTAACTTTGCTGTGCAGAAGCTTCTTAATTTGTTGTAGTCCTAAGAGTTTCTTTTTGCATTTGTTTCCCTTGCCTCAGGACACATATCTAGAAAAAAGTTGCTGTGGCCAATGTCAAAGAAGATACTGCCTATGTTCTCTTCTAGGATTTTTATGCTTTCAGGTCTCACATTTAGGTATTTGATCTATTTTGAATTTATTTTTGTATATGATTTAAGAAAGTGGTCCAGTTTTCATTCTTTTGCATGTCACTGTGCAGTTTTCTCAACACCATTTGTTAAAGAGACTGTCTTTTTCTTTCCTGCTTTGTCAAAGATTAATTGACCATGCAGTCGTGGGTTTATTTCTGGATTTTCTATTCTGTTCCATTGATCTGTATGCCTACTTTCCTGCCAGTACCATACTGTTTTGATTACTACAGCTTTGTAATATTACTTGAAGTCCAGAATTGTGATGCCTCTAGCTTTGCTTTTCTTTTTCAAGATTGCTTCAGCTATTCAGGGTTTTTGTGGCTCCATGTAAAGTCTAGAATTGTTTATTCTAGTTCTGTGAAAAATGTTGATATTTTGATAGGAGTTGCATTAATTGTAGATTGCTTTGGGTAATATAAACATTTTAACAATATTCTTCCAATAGATGAACATGGAATATATTTCCATTTCTGAATTGTCTTCAGTTTCTTTCATCAGTGTTTTATAGTTTTCAGAATACAGGCCTTTCAGCTCTTTGGTGAGGTTTATTCCTAGGTATCTTATTACTTTTGCCACAATTATAAATGGGATTGTTTTCTTAATTTTTCTTTCTGCTGCTTCATCATTGAGGCATAGAGATGCAACAGATTTCTGTACGATGATTTTTGTATCCTGGTAGTTTATTGAGTTCATTTATCAGTTCTAGTAGTTTTTTGGTGGAGTTTTGGGGTTCTCTATAAATAGTGTCATGTAATCTGCAAATAGTGAAAGTTTGACTTTTTTCCTTGCCAATTTGGATTACTTTTATTTCATTTTTTTGTCCAATTGCTGTGGCTAGGACTTCCAGTACTGTGTTAAATAATAGTGCTGAGAGTGGACATCCTTGTCTTGTTCCTGACCTTAGGGGAAAAGCTCTCAGTTTCTCCCCCTTGAGGATGATGTTAGCCATGAGTTTTCATATATGGCCTTTATTATGTTGAGGCATGTTCCCTCTAGAACTACATTGCAGAGGGGTTTTATCATGAATGGATGTTGTACTTTGTCAAATGCTTTCTCTGTGTTTGTTAAAATGATTAGATGGTTCTTATCTTTTCACTTATTGATGTGATATATCACATTGATTTACCGATATTGAGTACCCTTGTAAGCTAGGAATAAATCCCACTTGATTGTGGTGAATGATTTTTTAATATGTTGTTGGATTTGGCTTGCCAATATTTTGTTGTGGATTTTTGCATCTATGCTCATCAGGGATATTGGCCTCTAGTTCTCTTTTTTAGTGGAATCTTTATCTAGCTTTGGTATCAGGGTAATGCTGGCCTCATAAAATGAGCTTGGAAGTTTTCCTTCCTTTTCTCTCTTTCTTTTTGGAATAGTTTTAGGAGAATGTGTATTAATTCTTCTATATTTCTTTGGTAGAATTTGCCTGTGAAGCTATCTGGTCCTGGATTTCTGTGTGTTGGGAGTTTTTTGATTACTGATTTAATTATATTGCTGGTAATAGATTTTTCAAATTTTCTATTTCTGTTTCAGTTTTGGTAGTTTATTTCTAGGAATTTATCCATTTCTTCTAGGTTTTCCAATTTGCTGGCATATAGTTTTTCATAATATTCTCTTATAATTGTGTTTCTGTGGTGTTGATTGATATTTCTCCTCTTTTGTGATTTTATTTATTTGAGTCCTTCCCTTTTTTTCTTCATATGACTGGCTAGAAGTTTATCAATATTATTGATTTTTTTTCAAAGAACCAGCTCTTGGTTTCATTGATCTTTCCTATTTTTTTTACTGTCTATATCATTTATTTCTGCACTAATTTTTATTATTTCCTTTCTTATGGTTTTAGGTTTTGTTTGTTGTTTCTTTTTTAGCTCCTTTAGGTATAAGGTTAGGGTATTTGAGTTTTTCTTGCTTCTTAAAATAGGCCTATATTGCTATATACTTCCCACTTAGGACTGCTTTTGCTGCATCCCAAAGGTTTTGGATTATTATGTTTTCATTTTCATTTGTTTCCATGTACTTTTTATTTTTTTTTATTTTTTAAAAGATTTTATTTATTTATTCATGAGAGACACAACGAGAGAGATAGGCAGAAACACAGGCAGAGGGAGAAGCAGGCTCCATGCAGGGAGCCCAGAGTGGGACTCAATCCCAGGACTCCAGGATCACGCCCTGGGCCAAAGGCAGGCACTAAACCTCTGAGCCACCCAGGGATCCCCTGTTTCCATGTAGTTTTTAATTTATTCTTTGATTTCCTGATTGATTTTCCTGATTGATCCATTCATGGTTTAGTAGCATGTTATTTAACCTCCATATGTTTGTGGTCTTTCTAGATTTTTTTCTTGTGGTTGACTTCTAGTTTCATAGCAGTGTGATCAGAAAACATGCATGGTATGACTTTGATCTTCTTGCATTTGTTGAGGCTTATTTTCTGGCCTAATAGGTGATCTACCCTGGAGAATGTTCTGTGTGCACTTGAAAAGAATGTGTGTTCTTCTGTCTTAGGATGGAATGTTCTGAATATATCTGTTAAATGCATCTGGTCTAGTGTGTCATTCAAAGCCAGATTCCATGTTGACTTTCTGTTTAAATTATCTGTCCATTGATATAAATGAGATGTTAAAGTCCCCTACTATTACTGTATTATTACCAGTCAGTTCCTTTGTTTGTTAACTGTTTTAGGTATTTGGGTGCTCTAATGTTGGATGCATAAAAATTTGGAATTGTTGTATCTTCTTGGAGTGTTCCTTTCGTGTTTTAGATAGTTTCCTTCTTTGTTTTTTGTTACAATCTTTGTTTAAAGTGTATTTTGTCTGATATAAGTATTGCTAGTCTGGCTTTATTTTGACATCCATTTGCATGATAGATGTTTCTCTATCCCCTTACTTTTAATCTACAGGTGTCTTTAGGTCTAAAAGGAGTCTCTTGTTGGCAGCATATAGATAGGTCTTTTTTTTTAAATCTATTCTGTCACCCTGTGTATTTTGATTAGAGGATTTAGTCCATTTATGTTCAAAGTAATTATTGATAAATATATACTAATGACCATTTTTTTATTTGTTTTGTGGTTGTTTCTGAAAATTTTCTCTGATCATTTCTTGTTTTCTTTTTCTCTTTTATGTTTTGCTGATTTTCTTTTTTTTTTTTGCTGATTTTCTTTAATGATATATTTGGATTTGTATCTCTTTATTCTTTGCATATTCATTAGTGTTTTTTGATACATGGTTGCCATTAGGTTTGTATATAACCTCTTCTGCATATAGTAGTCTAAATTAAGTTGATGATCATGTAAGTTTGAACCCATTCTTTTCACCTCTCCTCCCCACTGTTAGTATATATTATTATATTTTACATCCTTTTTTTGTGAGTTCCTTCAGTGATTTTTTATAGAAATATTTATTTTTACTGCTTTTGTGTTTCCTACCTTTATACTGTCACTTTTGAGTTTTCCTCTTAAAGTGTCCCCTTTAATATTTCTTGTAGGACTGGGTTAGTGGTCATGAACTCCTTTAGTTTTTGTTTGTCTGGGAAACTCTTTATTTCTCTTTCTTTTCCAAATGCTAGCCTTGCTGGATAGAGGGTTTGTAGATGCAGATTTTTCCCATTCAGCACTTTGAATATACCATGCCACTCCCTTAAGAGAGAATTATTAAATTGAAAGATAGGAAAAAAAATATAAATAAATAAATTGAAAGATAGATTAGAAGAAATCATACAGAATTCTTCCTGGTGAAACAGATTATGGGGGGGGAGATAATGTATGACAAGAGACCCAAAGAATAGAGTGAGAATGTCTACAAGTACATTTAATTTGAGTCTTAAAAGAACAAGAAAGAAAAATAGGGAAGGTGATGGCCAAAAGTTTTCCAGAGCCAATGAAAGGCAATATTCCATGGACTCTAGAAGCCTATTGCATCCTAGGCAGGAATAAATAAAAATAAACCCACTCCTAAATACATCATAGTGAAAGTGGTGGTGGGGGAGAGAAAGAAGGTTATGTTAATGATCCAACTTAGAGATAATGAAGTCTTAGCCTTAGGCAGGAACAGAACAGATTGAGACAAGCAGATGTGCCCTTAGACTCTGGCCTTTAAAATGCACTTGACGGGATGAGCACTGGGTGTTATTCTGTATGTTGGCAAATTGAACACCAATAAAAAAATAAATTTATTATTAAAAAAAGAAAAAAATGCCTTTTTCTCAAAAGTACCATGAAAGGCTATTTATAAAGATATTATCCATTTCATTCCTAATGAATTAAATTCATTTGTTAACAAATCTATTTGTTGAAGCTGCCTGACTCCTAGGAGCTGTTCTCAGTTTTATTTTCATGCATGGAAGACCATCATCTCATAAGTTTGTATCCCTTATCTCATGGACTATATAAAAATGGTGAATATTCTTCACAGAAATTGTGATGGTTAATTTTATGTGTCAACTGGAGTGGGCTAAGGGCTATCCTGATAGCTGGTAAAACCTCATTTCTGGGTATGTCTGTGAGGGAGTCTCTGGAAGAGATAAGCAGTTGAATCAGTAGACTGAGTAAAGAAGATGGCCCTCACCAATACAGGGGAGCAACATCTAATTCATTGATGGCCTGAAAAGAAGGAAAAGATGGAGGAAGACTGAATTCATTTTCTTCATCCATCTCCTGCTTTCAGACATTGATGCTTCTGGTTCAACTTTCAGATCCAGACTGAGACTTAGACCATTAGCTCCTGATTCTCAGGCCTTTGGATTCTATTTTTTTTAATAAATTTATTTTTTATTGGTGTTCAATTTGTCAACATACAGAATAAACCCAGTGCTCATCCCGTCAAGTGCAGGCCTTTGGATTCTAAATTACATCACCAGCTTTCCTGGTTCTCCAGCTTACAGACAGCAGTTTGTGGGATTTCTTGGCCTCTATAATGTATGGTTTTCCTATAATGAATACATATCTACCTAGTTACCTACCTTCATATGTACTATATATATACATATATATATATATTTTTTTTTTAAGTTTGGCACTGATTTAGTTAAAATACTAGGTTTACATATTATTTTAGCATTTTCATATTCAATGTCTTCATTGGGCATTTATAAAAAGATAAAAAAGAGAAGTAATTTAAGATTATTACAAAGTTAATTAAATTAAATGAAATCTTCAAATACTCTTAATTTCCTTTATTACACAGTTTGGCCTTTGGTGAAACTTTTTCCCTTTTCTATCACAAGGTAAAATATTTCTTGCTATAATTCAGACCAGCTGCAATTTGCAATTGTGCCAGAAAACCGCTCTTGCACTGGTTGCTATTAGATAATGTATTTTACATAGATTAGCCTAACTTAAGAGTCAGGAGGAAAATCTTTCTTCCATTTCATTTTTTTTTCTCTTGTTCTGAATGATAAGTAACTGTCAGTGTGTGGCTGCCTCTTTTCAAGGCATGTGTGAAGCTGTCACCATGCTACATCTGCAGGACAATCCAGATGTTACACAATATGAAATCCAGGTCTCAGCGTTGTGATGATTGTCAAGTGAGGACAACCCAACTGTATGCCCCAGTCTCAGTAAAGTGACAATTTTTGGAGAGTAGAAGAAGGCCACTATCTTTCAATTATTTTAAACCACTATTTTTTTCTCTGTTAAGTTGGCACTAAGAATATTTAAAAATCTATCCTGGAAGGTACCGAACAATACCTCATGATCCGATTTCATTAGTATTTACAGAGACAGAAAAAGGAAATATTCTTTACTATTACGGAGGTTTTGTCTAATTCACAGCTATCAAAGATGAGGAATTCTGATCTGAGGACAGTGTACATGCCACGCTGGCATCACAGCCTGTTTATGCAGGTAATGGCTGGTTTAGGACACCTCTGAACTGTCACGTACCATGTGAATTAATGAGGCCATACAGGTCTAAGTTCCTTAAAAAGGCCTCTCTCTATATATATAGTCGGTTCTATTTCTCTGAAGAGCCCTAATACAAAAATAAAATGCTAGTAGCAGCTGAGCTCTGAGGATGGAGAAATGTGCTTTTATATGACTTTTTAAGAGAAAGAAGAATAAAAGTGAATCTATGTAGAAATTCTTCTACTTATCTCCCCCATCCAACTTTCACTGTTTCTAAGGAAAAGTATATAGAATAGAAATTTTTTGTTGTTGTTGTTCCCAGGGTGTTTTATAACAACCTTCAATCTTGACCATATGCATTTATTCACTGGACTACCTATGCTCAGCCCACATAGAATTCCTGCAGGGGTTTATATTTGTAAGAGACCTAAAAATACAATGGGCTTTATTTCAAGGGAGTGAGGTCTCTACTCGTTACTACAGCTGTTCATGCAACTAATGAATGGCTGCTTGTCAGCAATGTGATAGAGGCAACTCTGTTCCATATGGAAAGTCATATCAGAGACTCTATGGTCCCCTGAATTTCTGAAATTTCCTGATGACAATCTAAGCCAAAATAACTGTTTATGAATTCTTCTGGGAAGAATTTCAATTATTTTCCTCAAAATCCTTCATTCATTGCTTGAGGAACAAGCAGCCTTATGGACCCACAAGGCCCCTCCTCAAGCACCCAAGGAATACTGCTTCCCCAAGAGAAGGTATTACGCAGGCAGGAAAGCCTAACCCCAAGCCAAGTAGAGAGCTGTCCAACAGCAAAGACATTAACCTGTCTTCATTCATAGTATGCAATATGCACCATCAATCTGGACCAAGTGTCACAAAGCCTGTAGAAACCTATCTTTTAACATCTATATTATCTTTTAGCAGTATCTCCCTCCCTTACAATTGTAGGGCAGGGGCAGGAGAAATGTTCCAGTAACTCTAAGGTATTCCTCTACAAATCTGAAGATCTAGTACCACAGCCTCTCAATCTCCGTTTCCTCATCTGAAATACGGAGGTGATAATAATGGAACAACCCTGACAGAAGGGAATCCCCCTGTGTCCCAACTTCCGGGTTCATTTCCTCCACGCCAGGAGGTTTCTCAATTGCCCATCTGGAAAGGCTGTTGTCACTACCACTTTTAGCCACCAGGGGTCCTCAGTTCTCATGGTTTAACTGGAATGTGCACTTATAATATGTTTCCCTTTTTTTTTTTTTAAGATTTTATTTATTTATTCATGGGAGACACAGAGAGAAAGGCAGAGATACAGGCAGAGGGAGAAGCAGGCTCCATACAGGGAGCATCGTGTGGGACTCGATCCCAGCAGTATGGGATCATGACCTGAGCCAAAGGCAGACGCTCAACTGCTGAGCTACCCAGGTGCCCCTGTTTCCCTTCTTTTTAATTGAAGTATAATTGACCTAGAACATTATATTAGCTTCAGGTGTACAATCCAATAATTCGGTATTTGTATACACTGTGAAATGGTCACCTGAATTCAGGCAAGTCAGACTGATATTTACAAACCATTCTTCAGAAAACCTCCGTGGGGGATCCCTGGGTGGCTCAGTGGTTTAGCACCAGACTTTGGCCTGGGGCATGGTCCTGGGGTCCTGGATCGAGTCCTCTGTCGGGCTCCCTGTGTGGAGCCTGCTTCTCCCTCTGCCTGTCTCTCTCTCTCTCTCTCTCTCTCTCTCTCTCATTAATAAATAAATAAAATCTTAAAAAAAAAGAAAAAGAAAACCGCCGTGTAACAGGGGAATAAAGCATAGGCGACAGAGACCCTACTAAGGGATGTTTTATTTATTTTTATTTTTATTTTTTAGTTTCAGGGGTAGAGTTTAGTGATTTATCAGTTGCATATAATACCTAGTGCTCATTACATCAAGTGCCTTCCTTAATGCCCGTCACCCAGTTACCCCATCCCCTCACCACCATCCCCTCCAGCAAC
The DNA here is from genome assembly GCF_003254725.2 of Canis lupus dingo. Lineage (NCBI taxonomy): Eukaryota > Metazoa > Chordata > Mammalia > Carnivora > Canidae > Canis > Canis lupus. Next base: position 80,325,718 of record NC_064281.1, read on the forward strand.
GCTCAGTTTTTTTTCCCTATGGTTAAGAGTCTCTTATGGTTTGCCTCCCTCTCTGACTTAGTCTTATTTTATGTTTCCCTCCCTTCCCCTATTATACTGTTTTGCTTCTTAAATTCCAAATATGAGTAAAACCATATAATTGTCTTTCTCTGAATGACTTATTTCACTTAGTGTAATACCCTCTAGTTTCATCCATGTCAGTGCAAATGGTAAGATTTCTTTTTTTTTAAGATTTCTTTTTTGATGGCTGAGTAGTATTCCATTTTGTGTGTGTGTGTGTGTGTGTGTGTGTGTGTGTGTACCACATCTTCATCCATCCGCTGGTGGACATCTGGGCTCTTTCCATATTTTGGCTATTGTGGACATTACTGCTGTAAACATTGGGGTGCAGATGCCCCTGTGGATCACTATGTCTGTATCCTTTGGGTAAATACCTAGTCCTGCAATTGCTGGATTATAGGAAGGAGGTTCTAATGCAGTACTGGATAGACCTCTACCACTGTAGTGGGGGCCCAGCTGCCACTATCTTCCCTACCCTTCAGAGGGGCTGCTGATGGCCTGCCTGTAGTCACCCCTGCCTCTGCTCCTGTTCCCAGGGTGTGAGAATCAGGGGTCCTATACAAATGGCAATTGGTAGCCCCTGGAGTTGTACAGGGCCCAGCCTGTGTGTCCATATCCCACCAGCACTCTAGCTTCTATTCCGTACTGTGTGGACTCAGGCAGTCTTACGAGTTTCCATTTAGCATGTCCAATGAGCATTGCTTGAAGTATGAATTTGCATGCCTTCTGTCTTATGGTACTAGGCAGAGGAAATGTTCCCCAGTCAGATACAGTGTCCATCCCCATAATACAATCAGATAAAAAAAGACATAACCTCTTCACATAAAGCCTATTCAAACATACCAATTCTCCTACAACTTTTACCTTGATTCCATTAACCCTTACATTCCTAACTGTAGCCCCCATTAGGACTTCATTAAGAGGTTTGGGTTTTACAATACTAGGTAGGGAAAGTGTCCCCAGTATGACATAAGACCCATTCCCTGAAAATATTCAGGTAAAGGAGATACTTCTTTACATAAAGGCTGCTTAAACATTTCAACTTTCATAATCTTGTTGACTAATATGTTTAATGTTTTTAATGTTTTAATTTTTAATGTTTATCTCAATTTAACTATAGCCTGTGTCTGGGCTTCACCAGTGGATTTTGGTACCACAATGCATGAGGCTCCTATGTCAATGAGTCTTGAAAACCTCTTTTCCATCCTTTTGATCATTTTGTCCACTTTTGTGCAAAAAGGCTTTGAGTTTCCAATGAGGGGTTGAGCCAAGTGACCCTAGCCCTTTTTGTAAGTCTTTAGCTTGATTAAAATGCCTAACCACTGTCACAACCAATTGTTGATTTCTCATTATAAACTCAGCCTTTAAGCTTTTTATAAATTTTCAAACTGGGATAAATAGACTGGACTTGTTAAGAGAATTTTAATGTTGGTGGACCAGCAAGGGGGCCTTTTGGCCCTCCCAACCTTTGGTAGTGTTATATTAAAACCTTGGTTTTAACTTTATCAAGGTCCATCCCATCTCTTAACCATCTAAAGATTTTGATGCTGCAGGACAAATCCTGTGACTCTCCCCTTTCTTTTTCCTCTTTGTTTCGCTTCTATCAATATCTGTATTATTCACCTTATTCCATAATAACCTTATTCCATAGTTTAAAATTTTCCACTTTTTTGGGAAATCACTTGACCCTCCCCTTGCCTCATTCTATTCTCTTGTTAACTAACCTAATATTTTTATTAGCATCTGTAATACCCATCAGGGGAAGGTGAGATAGCAAGTTCTTAAACTATCCCTCAGTTTTTTTAAATTTTTATTTATTTATGATAGTCACAGAGAGAGAGAGAGAGAGGCAGAGACACAGGCAGAGGGAGAAGCAGGCTCCATGCACCGGGAGCCCGACGTGGGACTCGATCCCGGGTCTCCAGGATCGCGCCCTGGGCCAAAGGCAGGCGCTAAACTGCTGTGCCACCCAGGGATCCCTATCCCTCAGTTTTGTAGCAGTAAGAAGTTTTGGGGTGCCCATGTGAAAGAGGCCACCTTAACCACAGCATTTACCATGACCTCAGTAACTGGCATATTCAGTGGGTAAAATATTCCAACTTTCACAAAACCAGTCCACATGGCTTGCATACAAAGCATATCAGCAGCTTCATCTGGGGGTATTCAGCTTTGCATTCACAGGGGGTGGATCCCCTTTCTCAGGATAAACAGATCTTACAATGGCTTTTATCCAGTCCTGCAGAATAGCTGTTCCCTTGGGAATAACCTCCTGGATGTCTGAATCACATATAGCCATCATCTGTGAACGTTCAGTAGTGAACCATGTGGGCCCTGCATCAACCCACAATAGGCTCTTCTGTTGCCTGGTGAACTGGGGAAACCCCTGGCCCTAAGGCCTCAACCCAGCCTATCCCAAAGATGTCCCCAAAGGCTCTTGGTCCCTTCAGGGAGATAGAATTCAGGGACAGACACAACACAGTAGACAAGTGACATAACTGGGAAAGTTTATTAAAGCAAAAGTATACTCTCAAGATGTGAGAGCTGGCAAACTTGAAAAAGAGACAGAGAGAGATATGCAAGCCCTGGGGTTTAGGTCTCTATCTTTTATTGACAGTTGTTCACAAGGGAGTGAAATATTAATCACTTCAGGCAGGGATTTCTTGGAAGCAGAGTTTCATGCTTTTTCTTCCTTATTTGGCCTGGATTATCCTGTCATGGAAACCACCCCCCTCCCATCTTGGTTCAATCCAGCTTCCTGTGGAATGCTGCCAAGAACCAGGCCTCTGACTTTCCAGTAGCAGGCAATGACTTCCTTTTTTGCTGATCTCCAGGTTTCCTGTTAGAACCTAACTTCCTCTAGCACTTCCAATCTGCAGCACTCACAGGCAAAGACACAGGCCCCAAATTAGTCATTCTCATTATCCATTTCAGTAAAGGTTCCTTAGGAAGCTGATTATACCGATCCACAAAATGAAACCACTCCTTCACACTATATCCTCTTGAGGCAGGAAGGAAGGGAGACTCAGGAGACACAATGACCAAAGTAAAGCCATTTTGGTCTTAGGCTGACCTTTAACCTAAAAGTCAGCAGGTTATAAAATGAATCACAATATCCAACTCATGGAAGACCACAACACTCCACTCCCTCTGGCAGTAAAGGCCACAAAGCCTGGACTTTCTTAAAATTGCTCCCTGTGGGTAATTTCATAGCCCTAAGACAATAAAACAACTAACTGCCCAATGTAAATGATAAACCGAAAGTTAATAAGTAAGGCCATCCCTATACAGTTAGCTAATTTTAAAGACTTATAAAACCCTTCCTTAGACAGAAAGGGGGGTTCTTCTTCCTCATCTGGGAGGAAAGACCACTATCTTTCTATGAAGTAGGTCCTTTCTTTAAAAAAAAAGTTTTTTTAATTTATTCATGAGAGACACACACAGAGAGAGAGAGAGGCAGAGATACAGGCAGAGGGAGAAGCAGGCTCCATGCAGGAAGCCCGATGTGGGACTCAATCCCAGGACCCCAGGATCACACCCTGAGCCAAAGGCAGACACTCAACTGCTGAGCCACCCAGGTGTCCCTGAAGTAGGTCTTTTCTTACTTCTAGACTTAAAAAATCTTTGTCCCTTACTCTAAATGGCTTGTTCTTGAATTTTTTCTCATGCACAGGCAAGAATCCTCTTGGAGAGGAGCCTGAGGCTCTCTCTCCTGGGGTCTTGGCCAACCAGACATCGCTCTGGTTTCAGTAGTTTCTTGGTTTTGTTGTCCCTCAACATTGACTACTTTCTTGGTGACCAGAGATCATGGAGGGACTTTGTTTTGTCCTTACATAATTTTTCTCTTGGCTTTGAAGCTAATGGCCAATGCCCCAACTGACTGAAATCTGAGCCTGGTCTAGCATCAATATGGACACAGTACTCCCTTTTAATTTCATTTTAGGTATTACAAATAACAGCCAAGGGATCTAATATTTTCCTTTTTCTTATTAGTTTGCATTTTCTTATGCATCTAGTGAACCAACTACCAAGGAGTTGGCTCCATGTCTAATTTCCATTGGTAACTGATTACAGCACAGCTGCTACTCCATACCAGATGTAACCATGTAGAGTCACCCAGGAGTCAAAAGTTCTTTATCCTCCACCCTTTCATCCTTTCTTTTCCCAAACCACATGTTTCCATGACCCAGCAAATCTCACTTCATTGACACCAACTATATTAGAGAAGCCCTAGTTTTCCCTCCTGTTGTCTCCTTTTCTGTTCATACAAAACACTACTGCCACATTCACAACACTTCTGCCACCAGATGTGTGTGTCTGGGGTGGGGTTTCCTACATCCAAGCAGTTCTGCAACACCAGCTGCGTGTCCTACACTGTTGATTTTCTCAAATGGCTACTCCCTGAGCAACAATCTCTTACAAATATTCAGTTTTCCTTCTTCTTCCAAAATCCCATCCTTTTTTAAAGAAGAAAATCCAGTATTATATATTCTTCTAGCAAAGCCACCTATGAGTACATGCATTGTGTGGCTCCCTTAGAATCCTCTGTGTATGTGTCTTATTTCCCTTAGAAGTCTGTAAGCTTCATTTCTTACATAAGTAGCTGCATTTTCTCCATATTGTCTTATTTTAAAAACAAACTCTCTGCCCACCATTTTTTAATCCCTTGAATTCCTATCCCATTTAACAAATAAACAGATAAACCCAATTAGGGTTTGTGTGGCTTACACTGAAAAGTAATTTTAACACCCGACATCCTAAATGACAAATTACAGAAGTCATTTTAGGTACTAATTGACATTGTAGAAGTCTGAGTGGGGGAAAAAATCAGGCTACAATTGATCAATTCCACTGAACTGAATGATGCCTCCTTAATCAGCAATGAGCTGCATTTGCTCTGCTGCTACAGCTTTCTCTTTTTCAGAAATGTCAAACCCATGGGGGATGGTTGCTTGAACTATATATTTAATTTATTTCTTAGCTTGTGAGCCTAACTTAAGCCACTGGTTTGTTCTTGGATATTATGGGATTTTAAAGAAATGAGCCTTTTTCTAGCTTGTTCTTCAAGATGTGGGCATATTAGATCTATTTAATCCCTTGAATTTACGGAGTGGGCTCACATAGAAAGCAGAGGTGAGTATAACATTATTTGGGCAGCATCAATTTCCATAAAATAAGATGACAGGAACCCAGCACAGTTCTTCTAACAGCTTCCATGTTCCTGATGTTGTTTTATGAGAACATTGCTCATTTCAGTGATTTGGTTCCCCTAGACTTTGTTCCTCCCACATGAAGTATAGTGAGTTGAAGTGGAACATAAAGGGTCAACATACATTAGTAGACAAACAAGTCACCAAGGCTCTGTTTGTTAGTACCAGCATGACTGAAGTAGGGGAAAGGGCATTTGGAACAGACTGCAAACACGGTCAAGTGCATAAACCTATTCCAAAAGCTATTAGGTCTGGAAAAGCTTCACTGTAGACCTGTGGATCCTATTTAGGAGGCAGCTGTTCGATTGAAGTCAGAGTGACCCTTCTTATGTTCCATTAAATGCAGACATGTTAAGAGAGCTTCTTTCCACTGAAATTATTATGGTACTCCATTTATTCAGAATTTCACTTTGGTTTTATTTTTTAAAGGTAGAAATGCTTGTTTTCATCTTGAGGATTATGTTTGGAACTCACTTTGCAAAACATGCTCTCTAACCCAGCTCACTAGTCAGAAAATGACCACCCTACTCCAGAGGACTAACAATAATAATTTAATCCTCACTGCAGCCCTGTAAAGTAGGCATTCTCATTCTTCCCATTTTCCAGCCAAGAGGGAAGATGACATAGTGGAAGTCAGAGCTTAGACTCTCAAAGCAACCTGCCTAGGTTTGAATCCCAGCTCTGCCACTCACTAGCCATATGATCTTAAGCTACCTAACTTCTGTGCCTCAGCTTCCTGATCTTGAGAGTGAGATAATATTAGGACTTCCTTATAGGGTAAAGTGAGTTAAATTCATATAAAACACCTAAAACTGCTGCTGAGCACACAGTCCATTCTCAAAGAATGGAATACCTTCCAGAGTTAGGGGGCCAGTTGATAGGACAAGGGAGAAGGAAAAATATGGATCACCAAAGTAAGCTAGAAGGAAAAAATGTGGGTCTCCTTGGAGCAGGCTGGCCTTAATCATAGTTCCAGAGATGAGTTGTGTGACTCTGGTTGGAAGCAGGGGAAGGTGTGTAGAAGGATTAGACAATCCTGCAGACCAGGAGGAGCTAGTATCTAGGATGTGTCCCAAACGTGTCTGACCTAGCCTGCACCTCCTGGAATCCAGGATGGGAGAAAAGGCACTTCCCTACACAGGCTTCATGAAGAGCATAGAACCCTCGAGAAGTATACAAAGTACCAAGCTCAATGAATCCCAATAAACTAATTTTTAAATGACTACTTTACCCTCTTAATTTAGAAGTGGCAATTTACAAAGCAACTGACTATTCATCATAGTTTTTCTTTTTTTGTATATTTTTTATTGGAGTTCAATTTGCCAACATATAGCATAACACCCAGTTCTCATCCCATCGAGTGCCCCCATCAGTGCCTGTCACCCAGTCACCCCAATCCCCCGCCCACCTCCCTTTCCATCACCCCTTGTTCGTTTCCCAGAGTTAGGTGTCTCCCATGTTCTGTCACCCTCACTGATATTTCCCACTCTTTTTCTCTCCTTTCCCCTTTATTCCCTTTCACTATTTTTTTATAATCCCCAAATGAATGAGACCATATAATGTTTGTCCTCCGATTGACTTACTTCACTCAGCATAATACCCTCCAGTTCCATCCATCATAGTTTTCCTTTGGAAGATTTAAAGCACAGTTTCTGGCTTACCCGGTAGGAATGTCAAACACCTCAGTTATACTGAACTACTTTGTCATTTTACCTTGTCATTTATAATAATTGGACTTGGTGTTTTATTTGTTGCCACAGAATTCAAGTGTTTCAAATATAATTTTGCCCAAAGTCTGCAGTCCACACCAAACTTACTGATGTAAGATGCCCTTTACCTTGCAGTTACGTGGCAGGTAGTTTCTATAGCAGTCACTTCAGCATTTATATCTTTCTGTCAGCAGCTTTGTATGCTTGGAGTCATCACTCCCCATGGATAACAAAGGGGAAATTTAGCTGAACATGATGTGTGTTGGCTTGAGTACGGCTCAGTCCCCTGCCCCTCTCTTGGATTCCAAATTCTGACCACCCAAGTGGTTTCACAGTGCACACTGGGAGATGTAGACCCACCTGACAACACTGGCAATAAGCAAAGAGTCCTAAGGGGCACTTGGTACAGAGAAAAATTCACCAGGCCACTGAGGTGGTGCATTCCAGGTGATCTAGTATTCATTCATTAGTATAACAAAATTTACTAAGAGAGCCCCATGTGACAGGCACTGTGCCATGCATAGCCAGACAAAGTTCTGCCCCTGGGATTTGTTTAGTAAAAATAAAGATGATGAAACAAGGGATTCCATTACAGCATAATACTCTGGTATACGTAAGAAGAGCCCCTAAACCTGACTTGAGGTTTTGTAAAGAAGATTGGGTGGCTGGGCAGGGGGAGGAAAGAAGCATTAATCTTCACACTTTGTTTCTCTTTTCCCCAACCCTGTCCCACTCTATAAGCAAGTCCTGTATTCTGAGTAAAATACAAATTTAACCACTTCTCAGCACCTTTATCTTTTTTGCTCTGGTCCAAGCCACCATCATCTCTCAGATGGACAGCTACAATAGCCTCCTAACTGGCTTCCCCACTTCTGGTTTTGTGTCCTCTGGCAAATATAGGTTAGTTCAAATGACCCCCATTCCAAACCCAATCAAGGAAAACCTTACTGAATGATAGAGGTTCGAATGCTAATCTACATTTTCTGAACTTCTGTCCTTATGGCTTGGATTCCACAAATAACTTAGCCTCTGCCAAAGCAGATAAACTTGCATGAGATTTTAAAGGGGATATGAGGTGTAGTCTGTGCTTCTGTGATTTCTGGTTTCTGCTGATGATCATAGTCTTGGAAGCTTTTGCTTCTTCTGCAGCAGCAATAATAGAGGTCCTGAGGGTTTTGTGGGTATCAAAAGGCAAAGCATGGGACATATGGTTCGTTTATTAGAAATGGAGAATGAGGCGATATGATCTTGAAGCTAAAGTTTGTGATGATCTCAGCAGAGCCAGAGTAGTCTTAGAGCCAGCTATTATGGCAATGGATTCTTCACTCTCCACACCCCCAATCCCCGATAATACCAGTTATGTGATATTATTCAGGAAAATAGCTCTGAAATTTTGGTTCTTTCAACACCTTTGCAAGTATTTCTGCTTAAATACATTAAAGTGGTTTCTACCATCTCTCATAGAACTCTCCATCTCACTCTCTGCACAGAAGGTAAGAAGATCCTATAACCTCCTTGCTCAAAACCTTTCATTGGCTTCCATTCCACTTATAATAAAAAACAAATTCATAATTTCCTTCCACCCTAACCTGTATGACTTTGCCAAAGCTCTCCTTGCCCTCTTGCTGTTCCTCAAACACATCAAGAGCACTCTTGCCTCAGGGCTTGCTTGATGTTTACTGTTCCTCCTACCTGGTATATTCTTCCCTCAGATAGGTGGATGGCTCAACTTTTCACTTCATTACAGTCATCTCTTTCCAATCTAAGTGTAACCCATATATACTCTCTATGTTTACTTTCCATGTTTACTTTCTGAAGAGCATGCTTTGCTCTCTGAGATCATCTTGTTTAATTTTTTTCATACAACATCTGTACATAAGTTCCACAAGGATAGAAACTTTGTCTTACTTTTTTCAGTGGATCCTTGGGAAAAGCAGTAACCTATACAAATTAAAAAATGCCTAGGAATTCAAAGGAAGGATGAAGAAATAGAAGAGACTGGGCATTTTTTAGTACTGCTGAGATGTCTGTGGAGTTTTAGAAAGCAAAGCACCAAAAACTGAAAAATCCAATCACTTGAGAACAGTGGTAATTTCTGAAGAATATTCTTGCAATTGTGAGATAGAAATACTCAAGCAATATGAAGAACAGCCAGACCTGTGTCTGAAGTGGGTATCATTATGTCATTGGAATCTAATTAGAAGGCTGGTTCATGATCTTCACTGCAGCCTATTTGGGATTTTGTCTACAAAAGCATGCGCTATGTCTGGTCTGCTCATCTGGGGAGTAATAAAACAGGATGTTGAGGTTTGGATTGTCTGAGGAGGCAAAACTGCACTCTGAAAGCCTCTGCTGTGTGTTTGGCCCAGCATTGCACATTCTGGGATAGGAGTAAGAAAGAGAAAGACACAATCCCTACCTGCAAAGAAGGAAGAGAGATGAAATACTCTACAGTGAGTGTCAAGGAGCTAAGAGGACCAACCTGTAGGGATCACATAAGATGGATGCTCTGGAGAGGGAAGAGACCAGAGGACAGAGAATCAGAATCCATGACATTTAGTGAATAGGAGACCTTGAAGTATTTTAGAACAGGAGCATAAGTCAAATAAAGTTGACCAGATATTTTTATCCATAAAACTGAAACCAAAGGAAGTAGTAAGCACTGCAGTGTTGGTTTCCTATGTCCCTAGAGCACCTGCATTAGACTCTCCAGGGGTATTTGACCACATGCTGCATCACCTACTAGGAGTGACCCCAAAGATTTTGCAATTTGACAGTCTCCCTGAGAAATGATTTTTATGTATGCTATGATTTCAGGGCCACTAGTATAGATTACTGATATCTGTCAAGTGAAAAAATTCTGGAATGGGTCCGTTCTCATGAATGAAAGCAGATTTACTCCCATTGTGTGTGTGTGTGTGTGTGTGTGTGTGTGTGTGTGTGTTTTAAAAGGCAGAGTAAATTACATGTAAAGGGAATCCTGTTATATCCTCTTTTCATCAGATTGTAATATGATATGTGACATCCTTTACCCCACTCCACTACTTCCATCTCTACCAAAACACACATACATGTCCAGAACCTGCTGTAATGCATGGAAGAACATGTTTGTCCTCAAAATCAACATTATAAAGAGATTCAAATTTGGGAGTATGACCCTGCTGAGGAATATTTAAGCTGTTTTTATGAAACACAACAAACCTAAAAAGTGCATGAAACATAACTATTACAGTATAAAGAAATATTATAATGTGGGCATTCATATAAGCACTACCTGAGTCAAATAAAACATGACCAGCCTCCAAAAGTCCCTCATGCTTTTTCTTTACATCCTCTCTTATTTTACATACTTTTATCATCTATTTATGCATAATTGTTTTTGAACTTTATAAAAATGGGCTCATAGAGTATAATATATATTCCTATGTGTCCCTTTTTTTTTTGCTTAATATACTGTCCATAAGATTCATCCAAATTATACGTAGCCAAGTTTGTTCATCTTCTTTGCTATATAATATCCTATTTATGGACATATCACTTCAAATACTCATTCAACTACTTTTAGAATTTCGGTTGTGTTCAAATTGCAACAGTTTGGAACTGTTACAAACAATGCAGCTCGGAGTTTTCTTGCCACATTTTCTGGTGTGCATGCACATGGGATTTTCTAAGTTAAGCACCTAGTGCTGATACTGCTGAATCTGTGGTAAGTGGATTTTAAATTTTGGGAAATACTGAATATTCCCTTTATTCAGATCTAAATATTTCTTGTTTTTAATGTATATTTTTATTGGAGTTCGATTTGCCAACGTATAGTATAACACATAGTGCTCATCCCGTCAAAAGCCCCACTCAGTACCTGTCACCCAGTCACCCCATCCCCATGTCCACCTCTTCTTCCACTACCCCTTATTAATTTCCCAGAGTTAGGAGTCTCTCAATTTCTGTCACCCTACCTGATTTTTCCCACTCATTTTCTCTCCTTTCCTCTATAATCCCTTACACTATTTTTTATATTCCCCATATGAGTGAAACCATATAATGATTGTCATTCTCCGATTGACTGACTACACTCAGCATAATACCCTCCAGGTCCATCCACGTCGAAGCATTGAGGGTTATTCATCATTTTTAATGGCTGACTAATATTCCTTTGTATACATATACCACATCTTCTTTATCCATTCATCTTTCGATGGACACTGAGGCTCCTTCCACAGTTTGGCTATTGTGAACATTGCTGCTGTAAACATTGGGGTGCAGGTGTCTTGAATTTTCACTGCATCTGTATCTTTGGGGTAAATCCCCAGTAGTGCAATTGCTGAGTTGTAGGGTAACTCTATTTTTAACTCTTTGAGGAACCTCCACACACTTTTCCAGAGAGGCTGTACCAGTTCACATTCCCACCAGAGGGTTCCCCTTTCTCCACATCCTCTCCAACATTTGTGGTTTCCTGTCTTGTTAATTTTCCCCATTCTCACTGGTGTGAGGTGGTATCTCATTGTGGTTTTGATTTGTAGTTCCCTGATGGCAAGTGATGCGGAGCATTTTCTCATGTGCTTGTTGGCCATGAGTATGTCTTCTTTGGTGAAATTTCTGTTCATGTCTTTTGCCTGTTTCATGATTGGATTGTTTATTTCCTGGGTGTTGAGTTTAATAAGTTCTTTATAGATCTTGGATACTAGCCCTTTATCTTATAGATCATTTGCAAATATCTTTTCCCATTCTGTAGGTTGGCTTTTAGTTTAGGTGACTGTTTCTTTTGCTGTACAGAAGTTTTTATCCTGATTAAGTCCCAATAGTTCATTTTTGCTTTTATTTCCCTTGCATTCATAGATGTATCTTGCCAGAAGTTGCTGTGGCCAAGTTCAAAAAGGGTGTTGCCTGTGTTCTCTAGGATTTTGATGGAACCTTGTCTCACATTTAGATCTTTCATCCATTTTGAATTTATCTTTGCATATGCTATAAGAGAATGGTCTAGTTTCATTATTCTGCATGTGGATGTCCAATTTTCCCAGCACCATTTATTGAAGAGCCTGTGTTTTTTCCAGTGGATAGTCTCTCCTGCTTTGTCGAATATTAGTTGCCGATAGACTTGAGGGCCCATTTCTGGGTTCTCTATTCTGTTCCACTGATCTATGTGTCTGTTTTTGTGCCAGTACCATACTGTCTTTTTTTAATTTTTTAATATTTATTTATGATAGTCACACAGAGAGAGAGAGAGAGAGAGGCAGAGACATAGGCAGAAGGAGAAGTAGGCTCCATGCACTGGAAGCCCGACATGGGATTCGATCCCGGGTCTCCAGGATCGCGCCCTGGGCCAAAGGCAGGCGCTAAACCGCTGCGCCACCCAGGGTTTAAATCTGGCATTGTGATGCCCCGGCATTGGTTTTCTTTTTCGATATTCCTCTGGCTATTCAGGGTCTTTTATGATTCCATACAAATCTTAGGATTATTTGTTCTAACTCTGTGGAGAAAGTCCATGGTATTTTGATAGGGATTGCATTGAATGTGTAAATTGCCCTGGGTAGCATTGTCATTTTCACAATATTAATTCTTGCAATCCATGAGCATAGAATATTTTTTCCATCTCTTTGTGTCTTCCTCAATTTCTTTCAGAAGTGTTCTGTAGGTTTTAGGGTATAGATCCTTTACCTCTTTGGTTAGGTTTATTCCTAAGTATCTTATGCTTTTGGGTGCAATTGTAAATGGGATTGACTCCTTCATTTCTCTTTCTTCAGTCTCATTGTTAGTGTATAGAAATGCCACTGACTTCAGGGCATTGATTTAGTATCCTGCCACACTGCCGAATTGCTGTATGAGTTCTAGCAATCTTGGGGTGGAGTATTTTGGGTTTTCTATGTACAAGAATATGTCATCTGCAAAGAGGGAGAGTTTGACTTCCTCTTTGCCAATTTGAATGCCTTTAATTTCTTTTTGTTGTCTGATTGTTGAAGCTAGGACATCTAGTACTATGTTGAATAACACCCATGAAGGTGGATATCCCTGTCATGTTCCTGATCTTAGGGGAAAGGCTCTCAGTTTTTCCCATTGTGAAGGATATTCACTGGGGGCTTTTCATAAATGGTTTTTAAGATATTGAGGAATGTTCCCCCTATCCTACACTTTGAAGAGTTTTGTTCAGGAATGGATGCTGTATTTTGTCAAATGCTTTCTCTGCATCTATTGAGAGGATCATATGGTTCTTGTTTTTTCTCTTGTTGATGTACTCTATCACGTTGATTGTTTTACGAGTGTTAAACCAGCCTTGCATCCCGAGGATAAATCCCACTTGGTCATTGTGAATAATCTTCTTAATGTATTGTTGGATCCTATCGGCTATTATCTTGTTGAGAATTTTTGCACCTGTGTTCATCAGGGATATTGGTCTGTAATTCTCCTTTTGGTGGGGTCTTTGTCTGGTTTTGGAATCAAGGTAATGCTGGCCTCATAAAACAAGATTGGAAGTATTCCGTTCTTTTCCATCCTTAGAAACAGCTTTAGTAGAATAGGTATTATTTCTTCTTTAAATGTTTGATAGACTTCCCCTGGGAAGCCATCTGGCCTTGGATTTTTGTGTTAGGAGGTTTTTTTTAATATTTTATTTATTTATTCGAGAGAGAGAGAGACAGAGACACAGGCAGAGGGAGAAGCAGGATCCATGCAGGGAGCCTGATGTGGGACTCAATCCCGAGTCTCCAGGATCAGGCCCTGGGCTGAACGTGGCACTAAACCGCTGAGCCACCCGGGCTGCCCTTAGGAGGTGTTTGATGACTGTTTCACTCTCCTCCCTGGTTATTGGCCTGTTCAGGTTTTCTATATCTTCCTGTTCCAGTTGTAATTTGTGGCTTTCCAGAATTGGTCCATTTCTTTTAGAATGCCTATTTATAGGTGTATAGACGCTCATAATAGGTTTTTAAAATTGATTCTATTTCCTTGGTATTGGTTGTGATCTCTCCTCTTTAATTCATGATTTTATAAATTTCAGTCTTTTTTTCTTCTTAATAAGGCTGGCTAGGGGTTAATTTGTCTAATTAATTCTTTCAAAGAACCAACTCCTGCTTTTGTTGATCTATTCTACAGTTCTCGTTTCTAAATTTCATTGAGTTCTGCTCAAATCTTTATTATGTCTCTTCTTCTGCTTGGTGTAAGTTTTGTTTGCTGTTTTTTTCTCCAGTTCCTTTAGGTGCAAGGTTAACTTGTGTATTTGAGATTTCTTCCAATTTTTTGAGGGTTGCATGTATTGTGATGTATTTCCCTCTTAGGACTGCTTTTGCTGTATCCCAAAGATTTAAAAGGTTGTATCTTTATTTTCATTAGTTTCCATGAATCTTTTTAATTCTTCTCTAATTTCCGGGTTGACCTTTCTTTTAGTAGGATGCTCTTTAACTTCATCATGTTTGAGCTTCTTCCAAATTTCTTCTTTTGATTGAGTTCTAATTTCAAAGCATTGTGGTCTGAAAATATGGAGGGAACAATCCCAATCTTTTGGTATCAATTGAGACCTGATTTGTGACCCAGTATGTGGTCTATTCTGGAGAAAGTTCCATGTGCACTTGAAAAGAATGTGTATTCAGTTGCATCTGGATGCACGCTCTGTATATATCTGTGAAACCTATTTGGTTCAGTGTATCATTCAAGGCCCTTGTTTCGTTGATGATGCTCTTCTTAGAAGATCTGTCATTTGCAGAAAATGCCATGCTGAAGTCTCAAACTATTAGTGTATTATTATCTAAGTATGTCTTAACTTTGGTTATTAATTGATTGATGTACTTGGCAGCTCCCAATTTAGGGGTATAAATATTCATGATTGTTAGGCCCTCTTGTTGGATAGATCCTTTAAGTATGATATAGTGTGTCTCTCTTCATCTCTTACTACAGTCTTTGGGATAAACTTTAATTTATCTGATATGAGGATTGCTATCCCTGCTTTCTTTTGAGGACAAATTGAATGGTATATGGTTCTCCAACCTTTGATTTTCAGGCTGTAGGTGTCCTTAGATCCACAATGAGTCTCTTGTAGACAGCAAATATATGGGTCTTCCTTTTTTATATAGTCTGAAACCCTGCATCTTTTGATGGCTTCGTTAAGCCCATTCACATTCAGAGTAACTATTGAAAGATATGACTTTAGTGTCATCATAATACCTATTCAGTCCCTGTTTTTGTGGATTATTTCTTTGGACTTCCTCTTTCTTTTACAGAGTCCCCCTTAATTTTTCTTGGAGAGCTGGTTTGGTGGTCACATATTCTTTCAGTTTCTGCCTATCTTGGAAACTCTTTATCTCTCCTTCTATTCTGAATGAGAGCCTTGCTGGATAAAGTATTCTTGGCTGCATGTTCTTCTCATTTAGGACCCTGAGTATATCCTGCCAGCCCTTTCTGGCCTGCCAGGTCTCTGTGGAGAAGTCTGCTGTTAATCTAATATTTCTCCCCATATAAGTTAGGAATCTCTTGTCTCTTGCTACTTTAAGAATTTTCTCTTTATCTTTGGAATTTGCAAGTTTCACTATTAAATATCAAGGTCTTGAACGGGTTTTATTGATTTTTTTTGGGGGGGGAGACCTCTCTAAATCCTGGATCTGAATGCCTGTTTCCCTCCCCAAATTAGGAAAGTTCTCAGATATGATTTGTTCAATAATGCTTTCTGACCTGCTGTCCCTCTTGGCATTTTCTGGAACCCCAATTATACATTTATTCTTCCTTCTGAGGCTATCATTTTTTTCACTTAACCTTGCTCATGGTCCTTTAATTGTTTTTTCTCTTTTTTTCCTCAGGTTCCTTCCTTGCCATCAACTTGTCTTCTATGTCACTCACTCTTTCTTCCACTTCATTAACCCTTGTCAGTAGGACCTCCTGTTTGGATTGCATCTCATTTAATTTATTTTATATTTTGGCCTGATTAGATCTAAATTGTGCAGTCATGAAGTCTCTTGAATCTTTTAAGAGCTACTAGTAGCTTTCCAATTGTGCTTCTGAATTGGCTTTCTGACATCGAATTGTAATCCAAATTCTGTAACTCTGTGACACAGAGTACTGTTTCTGATTCTTTCTTTTGTGGTGAGTTATTCTTTCTAGTCATTTTGCTTAGTGCAGATTGGCTGTATGTGTGGGCTGTCAAGAATATCAATCACCACCTAAGTAAATTTCACCCTAGATGATTCTGATGAGGTCAGAAACCAGAAAATGAAAACAAAGATCAGAACAAAATAAAACAAAAGGATGACTAAAGTGAAAAACAAATTTTAAAATAAAGTAGTAAAAAATAAAAGGTCAGGAATTCCAAGGAAGAAGAAAAAAAGAGAAAAAAGCAAAAGTAAAGAGGAAAAAAAGAAAAAAAGTGAAGAAAAAATGGGGGGTACTGAGAGATGGTGGTGAAGAAGTTGTTGTGGAGGAAGAATGTAGTCTGAGGGGTCCTAGAGGGTGATCATCTTGGTTCCAAATATATTAAGTTCTGTATGTTAGAAGATGCTCAGTCCCAAATTTATATAAACCAGCAATACTTGTAGAAAACTCCAACATTGAACACCAAAATATAAACGAGATAAAAGAGGGGGGCATGATGGGAATGAACCAGCACAGTTTTCCACTTGGTTCTGGGTGTATGCTGGTCATGTTTTAGAAGGTATTAAATTCCACCATTGTAGAACAAAATGAGGCAGAGAAAACAAAAAACACAAAACCAAAAAACGTATCTCATGTATCTCCCAAAACTAAATTGAGTATGTTGAAGGGAATCTAGAAGTGGAAAATATATCTAAGACATGTAATTGTAGAAATATGAAAGTCAAAAAGGGAGAAACTTAAAAGTGAAGAGGTGGTAAAATATTGTAGTTAAGGTGGGAAAAGAGAAAAATATTGGAGATTTTTAGTCTGATATAAAAACGAGTTGCACTGGAAAAGGGAGAAAATTGGGGGGTGGGATACCCTCTAGTTCTATATACTCTAAAACCCTCGACTTCCCCCTGGAGCTTTGTAGCGTTGCTTGGTCAAGAACTTGCTCTTCCCCTGTTCTTCCAGCGGGTCTTCTGGGGGCAGGGCCTGCTGTGCTGATTCTCAGGTGTGTGCACCTGGGGGATCTGCCCCGCCCTGCCGGGTGCCGGGATCACAGGAAGCCGTTGACCCTGTGAGGCCTCTGTTCCCTGGTGGCCCCACCCCTCCCAGGCACAGGGTGAAACAAAGAGGAAAAACAACACTGGCGGTGGCCAGGTCTCCAGCTCTGGAGTCAGCTCCCCATAGTAACTACCACAGTCTCCCAGTCCGCACTGGCCTGGATGCTGGCAGTGGGGGGGGGGGGGGGAGGGAGGGGGCGGGTTGCTGATCTGCACAGCTTGGGGGTGCCCAGTGGCAGGAGCGTCCTCGCTGTCCTGTGCCCTCGCCACCTCCGCCTGTCCCGGGGAGAGGGCAGGATCCTAGGCTGTGTCTGCCCGGCGCCCTGGGCTCCAGGGCCTGTGCTGCTGGAATCGCGCACCCGGGCCTGCGGCTCCTGAAGGCACGGTGCAGACCCCTCCTCCCAGACTGCCCCCTGACTAACTGGCTTCTCCACGAGGCCACACCAGGTGCGCCCTCCAGCCCTTTACCCAGCTTGGCCCACAGTCTATGGTGCACTCTCCCCCACAGGCGCACTTCCTCTATTAGTGACTCCCGGAAACTGGAGGTTTCCCTGCCCCTCCTGTGATTCTGCCCGATTTCCCTGCTGAGCACTTTTCCATCCATGAAGAATCCAGTGTGGATTTTTAAAGTTCCGCTTCTCCAGGGCTGGGCTTTCCTGTCCCGGAGGCTGTCACTGCTCTGCTTTAGGCCAGCTCCTCGCAGTGCCCTTCCCCGACTTGATTCTTTTTTATTTTATTTTTTTCCAGCTTTCTACCTTGTTAGAGGCAAAAACCCTTCTCTCTGTAGCGTTCCTGTTCTCTATTTTTTAAAGAGATTTTATTTATTTATTCATGAAAGACACACAGAGAGAGGCAGGGACACAGGCAGAGGGAGAAGCAGGCTCCATGCAAGGAGCCCGAAGCGGGACTCGATCCCAGGACTCCAGGATCACTCCCTGAGCTGAAGGCAGGCGCCAAATCGCTGAGCCACCCAGGGATCCCCCACTGTTCTCTCTTTAAATCTCAGGTCAGATTCATAGGTGTTCAGGATATTTTGAATGTTATCTGGGTAAATTGGTGGGACCAGGTGAGTTGAGGACCTGTACTCCTATTTCTTGGTTTCCTTCAAGAGTTAGTTAGTAATGTGCTATTTTGTTTCTAAAAATTGGAGTTTTTTTAAAAAGCTATCTTTGTGTTATTGCAATCTGCATAAACATTGTGCAGTTTTTATATTGACCTTTTGGAGTTTATTGAGGCTTCCCTTTTCTTAATTATTTAATGGTCTATTTCTATAAATACTCAATGTACTCAGAAGAATTTATACTTTCTGTTGAGTGTAAAGTTTTATATTATATAAAAGCTCCAATTAATAATAGTGTTTAGACCTTTGATATCAGTGCTTATTTTAATTTGATTAAACTTTCAGATTCTGACAGTAGTGGGTTAAAATCTCAACCTATGATTGTTGATGTATCTATCATTCCCTACAGTCTTAAAATTTGTTGTCACCTAATAACATAGGCTAAAACACAAGACCAAAAGGTGACATAACTATGAGGAGAAATTACCAATTATAGTTGGATAATGCACTTCTCTCAGTAATTGATAGAACAAGCTGGAAAAAAATTAGTAAGTGTAGAGAAGATATAAATAAGATGATTAACAAATTTGACCTAATAAAGATATACATCTAGGTTCATTTATATCCATACCTGCATTTATAACTATAGCTACTAAGTAAATGGAAAGTAAATTTTTTTCTAAGCACATATGTATTTTTAAAAATTGACCATATCATGTCCAGAAAGAAAGTGTCAACAAATTGCAAAGGATTGAATCCACCCATGTCACATTCTCTGACCACAGTGGAATTAATCTTGAAATCATTAACAAAATGCCAACATGAAAACTTCCTATATGTTTGAAAACGAAGAGCCATTTTTAAATAATTGATTGATAAAAGAAAGGATCATACAGGAATTTGAAAATAATTTGAACTGAAAATCAATGAAAATACTGGATAACATAATTTGTGGGATGTAGTTGAAGTATAAATTAGAGGAAAAAGAAGAAAGCCTGAAAATTAATGACCTAAGAAGTTAGAGAAAGGATAGCAGCATTGACTCAAGAAGCAGGATGAGTTAGTTCTGGAGATCTAATGTACAGCATCTTGACCATAGTTAATAATAATGTTGTATTGTATAATTGGAATTTGCTAAGAGAGTGGATCTTAAGTGTTTTAACCACACACAAAAAAATAGTATTTTGTGAGGTGATGTATATGTTGATTAGCTTGATTAGCTTAAACATTTCTCTCTCTCTCTCTCTCTCTCTATATATATGTATATTTAAACATCATGTTGCACAGCTTAAATGCATACAATTTTTATTTGTCAATTTTATCTCAATAAAGCTGAGGAGAAAAAATAATTAGAATATGAAAACTAAATCTTATATTGGTGTTAAAATTATGAAGTATGTAAAAATAAATCTAATATAAAATATACAAGACCTCCACAAAGAAAATGATGGAACTTTATTGGGGGTCATGAAATAAGACTGAAATAAATCAGGTTATATCAAATTCATAGACTGAAAGATTCAATAATATAAATATGTTATACTATTCCAATTGATAATATAATGCATTTGCAATCAAATTCTAACAGATCCTATGTTGCGGAGTTTGTCAGTCTAACTCTAAAATGTCTTTGGAAAAATCGAAGTACCAAAAAAAGTCAAGATACTCCTAAGGAAGAAGATGATAGAAGAATCACTCTACCAAATAGTAAGTCTCCATATAAGGCTAAGTAATTAAGACAGTCAAGTTCTATCACAAGAATAGATAAATACATTAATGGAACAAAACGGAGAACCCAGAAACATCTTCACTTCAACCTCTGCTCTGTTACTTTCATTTTTAGTCCTTAACTGTTACCTTGCTGTTTACTGAGGACATTAGCTTACCCTGAAGTCCTCTCCAGTGGAGATTCTTTTCTCTCATACACCATCTATATTAGGGCCAGAAGAAATACAGGTCTTCCTCACTCTTACATTGCTTCTAGACCATTCCTCATTATCTCTGTCCCTTGAGATTTATGCCACCTCTTGTAACTCCTTTATGCTATTTATCATCCACTGACAATAGCCATCCACTGGTCTTTGCCCATCTTACCATCCCCCAGATGACTCCAACGTCTACATCAACCATTCGGCAACTTAATATTCTCATTTCCAATGAACTTCTCTGCATCATACTAACTGCAATGTCCCACAGACATACTCCAAACTTTCTCTTTACCCAAAACTACTCTACCTCTGACATCTAAAATTAAAATACCCCAGTCTTAGGGTGCCTGGGTGGCTCAGTCAGTTCAGTGGCTGCCTTCAGCTTGAGTCAAGATCCCAGGGTCCTGAGATCAAGCCCTGTATTGGGTTCCCTGCTCAGCAGGAAGCCTGCTTCTCCCTCTTCCTCTGTTCCTCACCCTCCACTGCTGACTCATTTGCTTTCTTTCTTTCTCAAATGAATAAAACCTTTAAAAAATATCCCAGTCTTGGACCACAACCTCCTAGCTATTTTTCCCTCTCATTCTTTTACTCCTTCTATTCATATTCTTTTATCCCAGTGAGACCTCCTATTCCTCAACCTCTCTAATTTCTGCCCATCTGTCTTCTACTTCGTTTCTTACCATTGATTTGGTTTTGGAATATTCTCCCCTTTATCTTCTCTTCCTGTCCACACTCAAATTTCCCAAGTTGGCAATACCTCTATTACCACTCATTCCCCTATGGTTTCAACACTTCCTGCATCCCCACATCTAGTCATGGCTTAAATCTCATCAATTGTTGATTTTCAATTCTAGGAACTTCTCAACATGCTTTCTACCACTATTTTAGTTTAGGCCTTCAGCACCTTTCACATAAATAATTACTATAGTCAACACTCTATCCTTGCCCCTCTCTGATCCTTTCTTCACATTGCTTCCAGAGTCACATACTGAAAACACAAACCACTTCCCAAATTAGAACACTTTGATGGCTTCTTTTAGTCATAAATATGAAATCTAACCTATTATCCCTGGGAACTGAGACCCTTGCCTGCCTCTTTACCCTCACCTCCTGCCACTCCCCCTAAGAAAATAAATCCCTTGTTGCACTCACATTGAAACATTGGCAAGTACCAAAATACTCTCTCATACCTCTATGACTTTCTCTGAATATATTGTTCTTTCTACCTGGAGATCCCTTTTATACATCACAACGTTGCTCTCTAAGTATCTCCTCATCTTTTAAAACTCAGCTTACTTCATACTCCTGTGTACTGACTTTGCAGTATCATGGCACTTAGTCAACTGAACTTTGGTCATTGCTCTAATAGTTCATAGGCTTTGAGCTAACCATTGCACTTTTTGCTAGCTACTAGACATTGAGCAACTTTGAGGTCAGGGACTATGTCTTTTTCTTTCTACCCCTAAGAACAATATTAGGGCCAGGTATATAGTAGATGCCCTTGTAGTAAGTTTTACTTGGTTGAGTGAAGAAATAAACCACTTTATCACCTCTCTTGGATTTCAACATGTTTCTAATGATGCCTCAGAAAAAGTAATACAATGGACTCCCAAGATTTAGGTAATTTGTTTAGTATAAGATCAATCTAAAAGCAGTGCAAAAACCCCTTTATACTTCAGATTAGCTGTGAGACAACCAGATTGCTGCAAATTCTGTGCAGAGACCTGTTGTCTAAATGTAGCTTAGCAAGAGAACACACCAAAATGAATCTTTGAATTATCAGTCTTCAGAGGTCAAGAAATACATTTGAATTTAACATGAAAAAAAAAAAAACTCTTGAAAATAAGACCAGCTGGGATACATGATGACCAACTTTAAGGAGGTCTGTTCAGTTTGGTACCTAAGCAAGTCAAGTCCCTTGTACTTTAGAGGACAACACTGAATAATACATATACAAAGTAGCATCAATGTCATTGACTTCCCTTAGCCTCCCACTGAAGTGTCCCAAAGTCCAGCCTCAGTGAAAGACAAAGTTAGTAGCCTTCAGTGCACCTGCAAACAGACTTGCAAGGCAGTCTGTAAAGCTAAAGTGTCCAGAAAGAGCATGTTAAAGAATTATAGTTACCCCTTGCCATTACTCTTGTTGTACATGTACCCAGAATACAGAGTAGGGCAAGAGTAGGGCAGAAGTTGGCAACTTTTCCTTAGGGCCTAGTTTTCAAGTATTTTTGCCATTTCTCCCAAACCAGATTGTTAAAGGCAGTAGTTTTTTGTTTTTGTTTTTGTTTTTTGGTGAGATGCAAAGGAGCATCTAAAAGTAAAACAGAGCAGCGAGAAGCTGCTTTCTGCCTTCTGCTCTTAGTTCAGACCCTAACTCAGGTTGAAGGCTCCCTATTTAGAGCTCCACATTTCACTGGGCAACTAACCTGCATCCAGTCCAAAAGCCCTGGCATGTGGAGTATGTGGCTTCTGTCCTGATCTTTCACCATAGCTTCCTCCAGATCTACCTGATGGCCATCATGGACAGGACAGGCAGGACAGCAACAGGAGTAAGCGTGAGCACCCAGGAAAGACCCAAAGGGAGAGCTTGTCTGGGCACCAGCCAGCAAATATCAACCCTGCCAGGACAGGTAGGGAAGAGCCCATCTCTCTGACCCCTTGTGGCCCTTCCCTCCTCCAGCCTCTTAGATACCCATAACATAGGCCTGGATGGAAGGACAATACCTGATGGATGAGGGCCAGGGTTGGAGGCTGGAAAATCATAGGCTCCAGAAGCTAGAGATTCTTGAGATCAACTATGGTGGGGTGCTGCTGTGCTCAGAGGGTTTGGTGGTGGGAGAGGCCAAGAGAGGAGCAGTCAGAGAACTGTCTTGGATGTCCTACTTACTGGTACATCTCCAGTACTTAGAAGGTGAATGGTGCATAGTAGGTACAGAGTAAAGTAACTAAGTGTTGACTAACTGAATGAATGGACAAATACATGAATTAGGAAATGACTGTAAGAAAGGGTAATTCTTCAACAGTAAAGATGGAACAGAGAGCAGAGAAAGGGCAGAGCTTTTTGAGGACTACTTACTTGATAGGTTGGTATTATTAGGTATACAGAACTAGTAACCCCTTTTTGTGGACCTTTTTTATGTGGGTCTTCAATGTCAGCCTTATTTTGTTGTATACTGTGGAGTCATCAAAACTTTCCTCACAGGAATTTGGCCTAATTAATCAGAGTTGGGTTTGGAGAAGATTAATTCAGCAACAACATGAAGGGTGGATCTGTGGGAGGTGGGGAAGAGACAGATAGGAGGGAGTTAGGAGACCAGGGCAAAAGTTCAGGCAAGAAGTAATGAAGGTAATGACATCAAGAATTGGTGACAATGTGGAACAAGTAGAAATCTCATCCAGTACAACCACTTTTGAAGATATTTGCCATTACCTAGTAAAATTAAACTTGGACAGTCTCTATTTCATTTCTGAGTCTATATTCTAGATCAGGGCTTCATAACCTCAGCAATGGTGACATTATGGGACTGATAATTCTAGGATATAAAAGGTTGTCCTGTGCATTGTAGGATGTTAAGTAGCATCCCTGGCCTCTACTCACTGGATGTCAGAAGCACACCCTCATCCTCACTGTCAGGATGTCACCTGTCAGTTATGACAACCAAAAATGTTTCTAGACATTACCAAATGTCCCCTGAGGGGGGAAAAAAACCCTCATTTGAGAACCACTACTCTAAATAAACTCTTGTACATGGGCATCAGGGATATGCGTGAGATGGTTCATAGCACCATAATTTAGCATAAAAACTAAAAATAATCCACATGTTCATCAACAGGAAAAGCATAAAAACTAAAAATAATCCACATGTTCATCAACAGGAAAATATATTATAGCATTTTTATAAAACCAATTCATATGAAAATAGACCCTACAACTGCACACAAGATGGATAAATTTCACAAACAACTTGTTGGAGGAGGGAGAAAGAAGCAAACAACTAGTACATATCATATAATTATGTATAAAGTCCAAAAATTGACCAAAATGACACATCACTTAAAGGACCATACCTGTGCAGTGAACATATAAAGAAAGTAAGTGAATTATTAACAAAATTCAGGACAGTTGGGGCACCTGTGTGGCTCAGATGGTTAAGCATCTGCCTTCAGCTCAGGTCACGATCTCCGGGTCCTGAGATTGAGCCCCACGTCAGGCTCCCAGCTCAACAGGGAGTCTGCTTCTGCCTCTGCCTGTCCCCCTGCTCATTCTCTCTCTCTCTCTCTCTCTCTCTCCCCCCCTCCCCTCTCCCCTCTCCCCTCTGTGTCTCAAATGAATAAATAAAACCATCTTTTAAAAAAATTTCAGGATAGTAATTACCTCTGGGAAGGAATGAAGGGGATAAATCAGGGAGGGCACAGGTGGGCTTCAAAGGCATTGATCATATTCAAGTTCTCAATCTTGGTGATGGGTATACATACAGATTTTTCTGTTATTATAATATATACTTTACATATATGGTATATTACCTTGTGTATACTCAGTTCATAATTTGTAAGGAAGTGATGAGTCTAAAGTAAGGCAAGAAAAAATGGAACTTTTTGGTGCCTTTTAAAGATAGTTTTGAGCTCTTTTTTTTCACAAATTTGATGATGAAAATCAGTTCTCTCTTATCTTCTAAATATACATAATCCATTGCTTAGACTTCTGAGTAATATAAATTTCATCCCTCAAAACTGATCCCACTGTATGGTATAATTCACAGGACTTGATAATGGCATATTTACCAAAACTCCATAGTCTGAGAATTCTGTCCTGTTAGACCTCTAAAACATATGTTCATCTGTATTTCTTAAAGTCATAAGCATCTGAAAATAGGGGACTTAGAGTAAAAGTGATTCTTCATCTCTTACTTTAGGATTAGCAGCATATCTCCAACTGGTACAGAAACCTGTTTCCAACTCTGGCCCCCACCCTACCCCACTTTTTTTTTCTCCCAGTGGCCCCCTCCTGGTAGTGGAATAAAAGGGAAGTTTTTTTTTAACAAATCCTTTCAGAAGAACTAAGCCATAACAAAGGAAAATATCAAAACATCTTAACCTTTCCTAAGTGAGGCAGAGTGGGGCAAGATAGACTTTTCCCTAGAAGAAGCACAGTTTTCAAGGTTGAAGGACTCAGTGAGAACATATCTCACACATGTGGAAATAGAAAAACCTACAAACATCCAGAGAAGCAGGAAATGCAGGAAATGTCCTGGCCTGATTTAGACATGAGCTCTCAGAGACTCAGAGAAGCACATGATCTAGACAAAGGTTTATTAAAACCATCTTCTGAGATATACATCCCTTGAGAGATAGTTATAATAGAGCTATAGCAAACTCCTCAGAGCAGCAACTCTAACTTCTTCACATGGATGGAGGAGAGGAAGTGGGATCCAAAGAGGGGATATGTCTTGACCTAGATACTCCAGCCAAACAGAGGCAGAGGGGGCTACAGTCCTTATCTCCTATCCCCAACTCAATGTTTTTTTGTTGTTCCAGAGGTTAAGAATTACCGAAAGAGCCAGGAACATTGTCATTTCAAAGACTAGAGCTAGAAGTACCATTAAAAATCATTTGGTAAGATTATTTCTTTACATTGGTGGGAAAACAGACCCAGAGAAGAGAACTGATCTGTAACACTCATAAAACTGAAGCTAGAACTTGGTCCACAGACTTTAAATACTTAGCACTACTTTAAGGCTTTTAACTTAAAAAAAAAAAAAAAGCTCTGTTTTTAATGCCAATCCATTTACCAGTCGGATTCTTAGTTACAAGTGACAAAAATACCTCTCAAACTGACTTAAGCCCGAAGGAAATTATTGGCTTAAATAACTGGAAATTCCCAAGGTAGATCCAGTAGTTCAAATGATGTTCACTCATTTTCTTCTCTCTTCCCTTTTTCAGTTCTACTTTATTCCTAGGTCTCATTCTCTCAATTATGGGTGGGACTCTTCTGTGTAGATAAGACTTACATGAAACAACTTCAGCAACTCAAACAGAACAGTAACTTCAACTGCTGTATATCTCAGGTAAGGGTTTTGATAAACCCTT
Source organism: Canis lupus dingo (assembly GCF_003254725.2). Classification (NCBI taxonomy): domain Eukaryota; kingdom Metazoa; phylum Chordata; class Mammalia; order Carnivora; family Canidae; genus Canis; species Canis lupus. The sequence goes on from NC_064281.1 coordinate 80,351,881, forward strand.
GTCATAGATCCTTGCCATCATAGAGGCATTTCCTCCATTAAAGTGGTTTTCACCATTTTGTTCTCCACATGCTCTTGCCATGGAAAGGGCGAATGCCAATTCATTGTGAAATGAGTGTTTCTTTCCTTTGGTAAGGCAAAAATTACTTTTTCCCCACTCATAACTGGCTTTAAAGGCAAAAGGAAATGATAGATTGGAATGTAGGAGAACAAGAAGTATCGCCTCCTATTCAGTGCATGAATAGGCAAGTTACTTCATCATTCAAGTAGAGTAACCTCCCCTTTACCCTCACATTTTCTCATCAGAACAATGAGTTTAAGAATCTTTGGGGGCAAAAAAGAAATATTTGGGGGCTTTGTATGGTGGGATTCGCTCACGCAGCAGCAGTGGTAGCCAAGGCCCCTTGGTTCTGTAGCATGTGATGGTCAGGCCACCTCTGCCATTGCCTCCACTGTGGTGCAGGGCCAATTGTGTGGGTAGGTGGAGGCATAGGAGCTGTCCTCACTTATTTAAAAAAAAAAAGAAGGGGAAGGAGAGGAAGAAGAATCATCTTTGTGCAATTCATTTATTGCAAATGGTTGTGATGACCATGACTGCCATACTGTTCAACTCAGGGAAAGAGTGGCAGTCCCATTAAAATTTGAATACCAGGATGATGAAGGTAGTACTGGTTAATGTATGACTGGATGTGGTGGCTCTGATTGTGATAATTCAATAAGGTAGTGAATATGAAAGCATGTTGTAACCTGTAAAATTTGTGAAAATATCAAAGGCATTTATTCTGCCCTCAAGAGGCTTATATTCAAGTTCAGTCAGAGAAGAGAAGCAAAATTACAAAGGGATTTTTTTATACACATGGATTTGTCACAGGGATTTAACTATTGCTGACATTGGTTAAGAGTTTCTGTAGGGCTATTGTCTTTGCACCTGATCTTGTACCTTAAAGCCCACAGGCAGCAGGAAAGGGAAGATGAATGCAAGGTTGAGGAGAGCAAGAACATGATGGAAACCACAGGCATGCTCTGGAGCTCACAAGGATGAACTGAATTTATGTCCATTCTTGTTGCCTCTAACCTTGGTGGCATAAATATTGTGGAGACATCAGGGCCCTTTGTTATTAAACTAAACACACATCCTAGTACAGAAGTTAGAGATGCTGAAATAGGATCCAGGGGAATATAGAGTGGCTGCAGGCCTAACTTCAGCCTTACACCAACAAGGCAAGACAGTAGATGAATGACAATGTTTGTGAGCTCAAGAATGGCTGCTGCTTCCCTATGCTCTGCAAATCTCCCATAAGAATCTCTCTTGTGAGGGAGCCTGTGTGGCTCAGATGGTTAGGCATCTGCCTTTGGCTCAGGTCATGATCCCAGCCTGGGATTGAGCCCTGTGTCGAGCTCCCTGCTTAGCAGGGAATTGGCTTCTCCCCCTCTCTGCCCCTCTCATCACTCATTTTCTCCCTCTCTCTCTCAAATGAATAAATCTTAAAAAAAAAAAAAAAAGAATCTCTCTTGTGGCCCATCCTAATCTACAGAAAAGGGAATTCTGGGAAATGTAGCTTAGTTTACCCAACTTGCCACTTTACAAAGCCAAGTGCTATGTAGAGATACTGGTGGGAAATACTGTCTGATTGGAAAAAGGAAGAAATTCCAGGCACAGGTTGAATAAGGACATGGATGTGAGGTATGGATATTTTGAGAATCAACAGGTAGCCCAGTTTTTCAGGCATTTGAGCTCCAGGAATAGGCAGACACGAAGCTGAAAAGGAAGATTGGGGCAATATTAAGTGCCTCTTGAATGCCAGGTAATGAAACTACTATCATAAGGAATAGACAAATGACTGAAAGTTGGTAGGCAGATGAGTGACATTTTTGAAAATTTAATCTGTCAGCAAGTATAAGTTAGATCAGACAAGAGGGAGACTGTAGCAGGAAAGAAGCTTAGTGCCAGAGGACTTGGATTTATTTTGTTTCATCCCAGCCTCCAAACACTGGAGAGCCATGGGAGAGGATAAGAACTACTCAACTGCCCCATGGCACACAATCGCCAGCTCTACCATTCTGTGTGATCTTTCAGTTCCTCGGGCTCTACTCACAAATTAATACTCTCTCAAATATCCCTCCCGGTGCCCAAGAGGTCTTTTGCAACCATTAGTGGTTATTCTGAAAATGAGAGAGTCAAGGTTTTCCTGAGAGGATGGGTACCCAGGGATATCTCAAGGGGTTGTTAGATGCTGGCTACATGTCTGGGCCAATTAAGCTCTGTTCTTGGAGGCACAGATGGACACATTTACACATTAGGGGAAAAAAGTTGAAAGAATAAGCCTCCTATTGGCTTGAGACTTTACAATAGCTCTTCACTCCCATCTCAGCAGGTGGTAGAGAGCAAACACCTCCCTGTCAGGTCCACCACACTTAGTGTGTAATTGGAAAGTTCAAAGAGCACTACACCCAGGCTCTAGCCCTGGAGCTTAGAGTCAGGGCCACAGGTAATCAGTCCTGTATCTAACCTTACTAAATGTGGGGACCTGGGCAATGACTGTTCCTCTCAGGGCCTCAGTTTCTTCATGCACATAGTTGAAGTAATGACAGTCCCTGTGCTGTCTGACAGAGCTGCAGTAAAAGCACCATGAGATGACAGATGTAAAAGTACTTGGCTAACTATTAAGAGCTTTGCTCAGAGGACAAATCATCATTGTGTTTATTTTAAAAGAATCTTTACTGGCCTAAGCAATGCTATGGTCCCAGCAGTGCTTAAGAAACAATTCCTGGTGCTACTGCTGTACCTGAGCATTTATTTGACTTACGAGAAAAGAAAAAAAAGCTTAATTAGGGATGCGTCTGGATGGCTCAGTCGGTTGAGTGTCTGCCTTCATCTCAGGTCACAATCCCAGGGTCCTGGGATCGAGCCCACATCGGGCTTTCTGCTCAGTGGCGAGACTGCCTCTCCCTCTTCCTCTGTGATCTCTCTTATTCTTATTCTCTCTCAAATAAATAAAGGCTTTTTAAAAAAGTTTAATTAGGAAAAGAGACTGGGTAACGTATTGTGAAATAAAGGTCACACAACAGCCATCCATGAGGGGACGTGCGGAAGAGGGATTGCTCCCTCTTCATCAACGCTTCACTTTCTCTTCAACATCTGTATCTCACAGCCCACTCCCTGAACCTCTCTCCATTTCCCTTTTCCTCTAAATTTGCTCTCATTCTCTCTCATTTCTGTTTTTGCTTGTTTACTCAACTCTCTCCTTTGCCTTCCTTTGTCTGTCTCCGCATTTTGCCCTCTGTCTCGCTTTGTCCCTGTCTCTTTCTCTGCTTCCCCACCCCCATTGCTCTCATACAGTTTTAAAAACAATTTTCTCTGCTAAGAGGTTCAGGAAAGAGAGCCTTCCAGTCAGTGTTGCTAGGTAACCCGATATCACATGGCCAGCCTCATATTTTTTGTCTGCTTCTTCAGAACTCTGCTACTCAGATACAGCAGTTCTGAAAAAAGAATGGGTCTGGTTGGCTCACTTGCAGTTGGCCAAAGGTGTCGGCTTTACTCTGGGATATCTAAGTTGCTGAAAACATTAGGGGGAAAAAAGCTAAGGAAATAAGAACTATTACAGGATGGCATGCATTCCTCCAGAGCAAGGGGTTCTTAATTTGGTATCCATGGAACTCCCAGATACACTGTGGAGAAACCACAGGGGCGAAAACTCCTTTGAAAAGTCATGCAAAAATCAAATATTGATATTTCTTTGTGGTGGTGGTGGTTGTTGTGAATGTTTCATAGCTTTTTCTTTTTAATTCTCAAAGGGATCAAGGCTTTCAAGGGAGTTTTTTTAAAGATTTTATTTATTTATTCATGAGAGACACACAGAGAGAAAGGCAGAGACATATGCAGAGGGATAAGCAGGCTCCATGCAGGGAGCCCGATGTAGGACTTAACGCCCTGACTCGAAGGCAGATGCTCAACCACTGAGCCACCCAGGCATCCCTCAAGGGAGTTTTTACATGGATTTATAGCTCCTACCAGTTTGTGCTGAATGTCTTCCATTGCCCCCCTACGCCGACCCCTGATCTGACCTGTATGGGGTGCTTCAGTGAGCCCTCTCACCTTAAGGTTTCAAGCTGGTTTCCACCAGGAGGAGGCATCCTCAGGAGATCAGAGGTAAGGTTGAAGGAGAGTGAGAACAGAGTAGTAATCTCCCTGGCTACTCCTCTGCTAGCCTACCAGGGATTTGTTTCACCCCTATACTGAAATTCACAACTGTCAGGCAGTCCTCGCCATATGGCTACCATCTCCCTTTTGGTTCCAGTAAATGCACCCTCATCCCTTCAGACCTAGGGAAAGTATGGTTTCCCTAGGAACCAACCTTGTTGGTTTCCTTAAGCCCTGCCCACACCTCAGTAACTAGTCCATTTATTAAACGTTCCGCAATTATCCAATTTGAGAGAGCCCTATGTTTTCTGCTGGAACCCTGACTAATAAATGGAGTCACATAAAATTAAAAGGTGAAGGCTAATAATAGGGATTCAGAAGTTATCAGAAAATAACAAGTATTTGAGTAGGTATAGCCATTTTCAAAACCTAGCTGTAATGGCTAGAGCATTCTGTTTCAGATGACTTCATGTTATTCCATCAGAACTACTAGTAATAGAAAGAGCATGACTATTTCAGGGTTCCTAACCCTGACATAACAATTCCAGTGTATCAACTGATGGTATTGGCCGCTACAGCAATAACCACTTGAGATTAAGAGCAAATCTTGTGGGTATTCCCTAGGAGATCTCAAGATAGTTCTTTATCAGCCCACTTTGCTCAGGCATCCAGAAATTTATGAGGGGCTTGGGTTGCTGAATGGCTATAGCCAGGTGGTGTTCCTGCTAGACACTTAATCAGTGAGCAATAGGCTCCTTGAAGCATGTCTCTCATTAAAGTCACTGATTTGATTTTTCTCTGGTGAAACTTTTGTTTTTTCCCTTCTGACTCCATAACTTTCCATGTGGTCTCTCCCCTCTTCACTCCCCAGCCTGTGCAATCCAGATAGGAGAAGAAAAGAAAACTGGGTTACACATGCTTCCAAATTTTCTCTTTCTTACCCCTGAACTTATAGCTTTTGAAAAATCCAAGAGCCAATATTCTGACACTTTTCTTCTCTGGTTACATTCTGACAACTTGCCTTGAAGCCATGAATGACTCATGTCTAGCATTTTGGCTGAGGTTCTAGAGGGCAAAATTCAATGAAGCAGGAAAGAGAAAAATACTTTGGCTAAGGTTCTGACACGTTTACTTGTCTCAAAAATTTCTGGAATGAGGTGAAGACCACCTTATTTTTTTTTAAGACCACCTTATTATTGGCTATAGGTGACATGAGCATCCTGTGTCCTTTAGAAGTAGAAGCCCCTTACCTTTTTTACTGAATTGGGAAGCTTTTTGAAAAAGACTATGAGGGGTGATTTTATTCACAAAGAACAATATTTTTAAAAAGAAGTCAAGAATTTTTGGACTTCGCTAGTGTGGGAATGTCTCATTTGTAACTGAGGACACTATTTGAGAAATTGTCTGCAACCCATTAAACAAAATTATATGACTCAGAGATTCCACTGAGCCAATTTCACATTTTAATTTTTCTGATTTTACATTCAACTGGTCATTCTAGAGATATTATGGTAAAGTTTGTAGCTACTAGTCATGTTCACCTAAAGTAATGGAAAATACCAAGAATTTGCCCTGACAGACAGTAATGGGCTAGTTTACAATATCCCTTCAAATTTTGTTGAAAAAGGAAAGAAAACTACTTAGCACAAATAGCTTGGTGCTGTATGCAAAGATTCCATGTCTCAATAAATTGTTACCTTCCCCATATTGCCTTTGTTTACCTAGACTTGATTATAGACTCTGGAGATTTTCACTTTGTGAACCATCTGGTATATTAAAAATGTTTGAATAATTCTGAGTTGGGTGGAAGCACATATCCATTTGTAACAGCAAATTGGCTGACTGTCATGATCAATATGGAAGAATATGTTTCTTCATTATTTTCCATTATTTAAGCATCTCAGCTGATGATGTATGTGTATGTTTTGGGAACAGAGATGATAAGGGTAGAGGTAAGGGAAACAAATATATCAACTCTTTCTGAAATGTGCTTACATCACAACTAGTGATTGTGTTATTTGGGCACTCCAGAAATTATACACTAGGTTAGAGCTGTATAAGTACAAGAACTTTATAAGAGGGCATCTGTGAAAAATAAAATGAAGGATGAAGCAAAACTGGGTAGAAGAAACCTTAGATATTAGTGCACATGTGACAAAGTCTCAGTCAATCCAATGGGGAGCTATGGAGCAAACATTTCCCATTAGAAGAATTCTGCATTGGGCAGAAATGGCCAAGCTTTTGGTAGTTATTGTCTGGGGTCTGCTCAGGAAGAATGTGGTTTTGGCTCAAAAGCTGAGATGGATCCTGATAGTGCTAATAGGTGAAGGCTTTTGGCTTAACTTCACTTTTTTTGCAGCTAAATGGCAAATTCTTCCTTGAAGGGAGATCCAAACAATACTCTTCCCTGGCTGACACAGAGATCCACTGGGTTTAGTGGCAGAAGTGTCTTGGCCTTTTTTATTCTGAAAATATTCCTATCATTCACCTTATTTTACACTTGACCCTGTGGTCACTGAATTACATGAATGACATATATAGGAGCTCAAGTTTTCAGGTAAGTCACATGCTCCTTATGCAGGCTTTGGTATAAAGACCTAGATGAGTCATTTGGTAGTGAGGATAATGAACACAGAGTAGGATTCTGCTCCAAATAGTGACAGTGGCCAAGAATCTCGAGAACTGTGGAGAATGTAAGATTTAAAATATCTCTGGAAGGAGCACTCCAAAAATTGGGAGGGTAGCAGGTCCATAAATGGAGCCACCCAAACAGATGCTCTCCTATAGTCACAAAAAGCACCTGAGCCACAGAATAATGTCTTATAAACCTGACATCTACAGAACAGGCTGGGGCCTCAGGAACACTCAAGACCAATATGAATTCTCTCTTTTCAAGTCAAAGTATTTAAACTCATATTAATATAGGATTTTCATCCCTACTGAAGGATGGCTTTTATCCTAAACATCTACCCCATGACACACTAAGGCCTTAGGACTCCAGAACAGCACAGAGCAAAATCTTAGTAATAATATGGTTCCTTGGAAGGCCATTTGTGTAACCTCTAGGAGCCTTCATTTCTACCTATTTGGTTCCAGAGTTACAAGCTTCTGTGGTATATACATCTGAAGTAAAGGCACTTCAAGGGGAACTACTCCTATGCCTACTTCCTCAATTTAATACAGCTAGTGTTATTGTTAACCTCCTCTAATTCTAGGGTATGATAATTTGCATGGGCTCATGCCTCATAATCTAAATGACTTTTAACCTGGCATAGAGGAATTTGGTCAATTCATTCCATTTAATATAAGAATTGATAAGAACTCTCTGGTATACTGACTGGATTGATAATATTAATGATACCTAGAAATTATAGAGCATTTACTGTTTGCTGGGAACTGTGTTCGGAGCTTTGCATGAATTTTTTTCATTTAATCCTCCAACCATATATGGTATGCACAATTATTATTCATATTTTATATATGAGATACCAGAGACACAGAGATTAGATAACTTCCCCCCATACATACCACCAGGTAAGATGTAGAGCTCTGGCTCATCTCATGCTTTTAGTAACTACAGTTGATCCGTGAACAATGCAGGGGTTAGGAGTACTGACCTCCACACAGCTGAAAATCCATGTATAACTTGACTCTCCAAAAACTTAACTACTAACAGCCCACTGTTGACAAGAAGCCTGACCAATAATGTAAATTCAAGTGACACATACTTTGTATGTTATGTGTATTATATACTGTATTCTTACAATATAGTAGGCTAGGAAAAAGAAAATGTAGTATATGGGGGAAAGATCTGCCTATAAGTGGACCTATGCAGTTTAACACCATGTTGTTCAAGGATCAACTGTACTCTATAGTATAACCTGCTTCCTCAGATGCAGTGTTTGTAGATCATCTCATCTATATAGAATGCATCTCCCTTTCAAAAGATGCAGGAAATAGTAAAGGACAAAAAGTAAATAATTCAGATAAAAGTCATTCAATTTAGAAGTTCAATTCTGGCTCTAGTGGGGCAGAAGGATATTTTGACAGCTGCAAAAACTGGAGGTAGCAGTAAGAATTGAGCAAAATAACTAGAGAATGATATGGTGGTGGTAGGTGCAGGTAAGGGAATACTCATGGAGGTGTATACCTTAACCTACCAGGACACTACAAAGAATAATCTGGAAGGCAAGTCATCTTACTCCCTACCTAGACCTAGAGAGAGTGTTATGCCAAATCATGGTCAGCAATGGGACAGGGATACATCAAAGGCCCTAGTACTGTGAGCCTACCTATGCATAAAACTATTGCAGACCCCAATTCCAGCCAAACTAAGAGTTAAGTCTGGGGGAGTTAAGAAAGTGAAGGAGTAAACAAATGCTGTAGGTACAAGTTAGTCAGAAGGTAGGAGACCCAGAAAGTCAGAGTCCACAAGAACAACACCAGCAAACAAATTGAATGTTGTTCCAAGATAGAAGTTGTTTTGTCTTTTTGCAGTTGCAGCCTATCTTCTGGATCAAGCCCCCTGAATCCAGCATATGTGAATGATAGTTAGAAGTCAATAAGCCCACCCCTGAGTACGGAAAGATACACCGAGATTCTCTCATGCCTAGATATAGTAGGATTACCAATGATATTTGCTTTCATTCAAACATATCTACTCTGATTTTTGTCATATTTATGTCAAAGAAAAAAGCAAATCAGTACTTTTTAATTTTATATCAGGCAGGAATCAGCCAACATATCAATGTCAACACTGTTTCTTTTAAGGTTTTATTTATTTTTGTGAGAGAGAGTGAGAGCACGAGTTGGGGGGGAGGGGCAGGGGAAGAAGCTCACTCTCCACTGAGCAGGGAGCCTGATGCAGGGCTCGAGCCCAGAACCCTAAGATCATGACCTGAGCCAAAGGTAGATGGTTAACTGACTGAGCCATCCAGGTGCCCCAACACTGGTCTTGGTTTTGAGTGGATTAATCTTTAATAAGAATGATAAAAGTGAAATTTTGAGAACGAATAAAGAGGTGATATATCTTTATCTATATATAATAGAATATTAGTCATAAAAAGAATGAGATCTTGCCACTTATGATAACATAGATGGACCTAGAGGGTATTATGCTGAGTGAAATAAGTCAGACAGAGAGATGAACACTGTATGATTTCACTCATATGTAGGATCTAAAAATGAACAAATAAGAAAAGCAGAAATAGACCTGTAAATATGAGAACAAACGATGGCTGTTAGGAGGCTGGGGGCTGGGCAAAATGGGTGAAGGGAAGTGGGAGATACAGGCTTTCAGCCATGGAAAGAATGAATCACAGGTATAAAAGATACATCATAAGGAATATAGTCAATGTTATTGGAATAACATCGTGTGGTGACAGATGGTAGCTACACTTGTGGTAAATAGCATAATGTGTAGAGTTGTCTAATCACTATGTTGTACACCTGAAATTAATGTAACATCGTGTGTCAACTATACCTCACCTTAGAAAAGTGCAATTTTGATTTTGCCAAAATTGAGTTAATGATGTTAAGAAGTTGAATAATAGACCCAGAGGAAAAATAAAATATCTCCCCAAATGTAAATTTGAGACAACAAAGGCCTTAAGGTAGGAATCAGAGTTAGATTCATGAGAAAGATTTTGTTGCAAAACATAATTTGAATATAAATATAGCTAGATGGAGTATTAGAGTTGAGGTCCTTGGAAGAGCTTTGGGAAAGTACAGGCTAGGCGTTGTTTAACTCAGAGCAAGCTTTTGGAAGCAAGTGAAGAAAAACACCTTTTCTCAAACTACACTCTTGCCAGAAAATAGAGTCTAGCCTCCCTAGTCGCTCTCTTACTTGGATCTGATCATCATAACCATCCAAAAAGCTCAGGAATCAGACAAAGAAGCTGACTTTGTGTTTTTGGAACTAAATGATGCCAAATAACAGGTTCTGATAATTTTACTGAATACTTCTTTCACCACCTCTTCCTTGTCCTCCCTCTTTTCCCTTTCTCTAGCCTTTTCTACTTGACTTTTTAGTTATGAATCTCGGAGTAGTTAATACATTCTATTTCAAATTGCTTTTGGCTTCCTGGTACTGACTGCTTTTATTTTATTCTTTTTAGATTTTATTTATTTATGAGAGAGAGAGACAGAGACAGAGACACAGGCAGAGGGAGAAGAGCGGGCTCCATGCAGGGAGCCAGACACAGGACTGGATCCCAGGTCTCCAGGATCACACCCCGGGCTGAAGGTGGCGCTAAACCACTGGGCCACCGGGGCTGCCCTAGTGACTGCTTTTAGGAGACATTTTTCTTTCCAAATATGTTCAGTCAGGAAATATTTTTAGAAAAAAGCGTGGATTAAATGTTGGGGGCGGGGGAGTCCAACAGTGTTCTGACCTCCTTTGCGCCATTTAATAATTAACACTTGATAAGCTCTTTGTATTTCTTTTTTTAAAGATTTTATTTATTCATGAGAGACACACAGAGAGAAGCAGGCTCACCGTGGTGAGCCCAGTGCAGGACTCGATCACAGGACACCAGGATCATGCCCTGAGCTAAAGGCAGACACCCAACCACTGAGCCACCCAGGCATCCCCTTTGTGTTTCTTCTACTGATTCTGGACCTGGCCCTACCAGAGCCCTGTTCATTTCACTTCCTACTAGATTTTGACCATATTAAGGGCAAAATCTGTATCTTACTCATTTCCATTGTGTCAGCCCCTAAAGCAGTAGTAAATGCTTAGCAAAGTATTGTTGAGTAAATACTAACATGGTCCTACTCCATCATAATATTTCTGTCCTTGAAATGATCAACTGATAAATTTTAATTAATTTTTAGATGATTAACTTTGGCTTTACTACTGTGCTAAAGACTTTGCTGTCATGAAACCCACAGAAAATAAGGGAAGTCAAATAGGCTATCTATTGCATTATGGTAAGATAACTGCTACAGTGATATGAGAGCAAGTAGGAACAGAACTCTACTAGGCATAAAATGTCAGAAAATGTAGATGATATTTGAGTCCTAAAGAATGAACAGAATTGTTTAGTCAGGCAAAACAAGAAAGAGCTAAGCAGAGGGAGCACAAATGCAGGGAGAGAGAATGGAAGCTTCAGGGAATGGCCTGTCATGAAAGATGACTGGTAAGTAGAACATGGAATAGAAAGATGAGACCAGAAAGGTAGTTAGGGCTTAGATAATGCAATGCATTATGGGGGAATTCAGCTTTATTGTGTGTGCAGTAGGAAGTGACATGAATTTGTAACTTATGATTCTGGTGTCCACAATAGAGGACACACTGAAGGGAGCTGAACTAATCACAGACAACTAGGTAGGAAGCGATTGCAGTAATTCAGGTGAAAAATGGCGACTTGAACAAAAATTGTGGCAATTAATATGGAAATGAAGAAATTAGCTCAAGAGAGACTTAGTACTTCATCCAACAATAGCAGAATACACATTCTTCTCAAACGCATGAAATATTCACCAAGATAGAGCACATTCTGGGCCATAAGACACACCTTAGCAAATTGTAAAAAATATAAATTGTATAATGTTTATTCTCAGACAACAATGGAATGAAATTAGAAATCAATAATAGAAAGATAACTGGAAAATCCCCAAATGTGTGCAAATTAAATGACACATTAAGCAGATAAGACAAGTCAAAGAAATCTCAAGAGAAATTAAATAATATTTGAAATAAATTAAAATGAAAATGCAACATACCACAAGTTGTGGGATACAGTGAAAGCAGTGCTTAAAGAGAAATTTATAGCAATGAATGCATATTTTAGAAAGGAATAAATAGGTGATGGGGCTTAAGGAGTGTACTTGTCATGATGAGCACAGGGTGATGTACAGAAGTGCTGAATCACTATATTATACAACTGAAACTAATATAGCACTCTCTGTTGACTAATGAGAATTAAATAAATTAAGTAAAAACTTTTTTAAAAGATCTAAAAGCAATGTTTCCATTTTAAGAAACTAGAAAAAGAAGGGCAAATAAAACCCACAGTAAGCAGAAGAAAGAAATTAGAGCAGAAATTAATGAAATTTCAAAGGGAATGTAGAAACTTTGGGGATGATAGATATGTTCACTGTTTTAAATGTGGTGATGGTTTTATAGGTGTGTTCATAAGTCGGAACTTAAATGAAATTGCACACTTAAATATGTGCAGTTAGTTGTATGTCAATTGTATCGCGATGAATCTATTTTAAAAGCAGTTGGTTTTTAAAAGGTGTACATACTTTAAAAAACAGAATCTTACAGCTTAGTACTCGGAACAAACTTACAAATTTGTGTTGATCTTCACTTGATCTTATCTTTTCAACCTCAGGTTAACTTCCATCAATCCACTGCTAACTTTTACAGATGGATACTCCCACCCCTGCAATTCTGCTTCTGTGAACAGTCTTTCTGATTTACAATTTTTTTTCCTCAATACCCAAGAATCTAGAATTATTATAGAAGAATAAAAGTTCATTACCACACAGAATGGATACAAGCATAACCTGTAGAGTCTTTTATTTTGTAATGATGACATCAGAAATCCAAGTGAAAACTGGTTTAAATGCTACATATAAAACGACCAGAAATGTATGCATTGGAGAACACGTTTTATTAACACATATGATTCACTTCTAGTACACTCATTTGATCCATTTTAATCCACCTAATTTATTTTAAAGCTGATATCATAACCACTGCACTCTGAGTATTATAATGGCTTTTGACCAAAAGCAATACAATGCTGATATGATTAGAATATCAGAAAATCCTTGGGACGCCTGGGTGGCTCAGTGGTTGAGCTTCTGCCTTTGGCTCAGGGAGTGATCCCAGAGTCCCAGGATCGAGTTCCAATCTGGCTCCCTGCATGGAGCCTGCTTCTCCTCCCTCCACCTATGTCTCTGCCTCTCTCTGTGTCTCTCATGAATAAATAAATAAAATCTTTTAAAAAAAAGAATATCAGAAAAACCTTCTAATAAAGAAAATAATTAAATAGCAGAGCTGTCAAAGATGCTCAGTAAGAGCGAACTGAGTGGGGGATCCCTAGGTGGCTCAGTGATTTAGCGCCTGCCTTGGGCCCAGGGTGTGATCCTGGAGCCCCGGGATCGAGTCCCACATCAGGCTCCCAGCATGGAGCCTGCTTCTCCCTCTGCCTGTGTCTCTGCTTCTCTCTCTCTGTCTCTCATGAATAAATAAATAAAATTTAAAAAAAAAGAGTGAACTGAGTGACAGAGTCCTTTCCTGCCATGAGTTTTTAGGATTCTATGACAGCTTACATGACATAGGTTCTTAACCTGGAGTCTGATCATCCTGTGAAAGTACAGGCAAAATTATGTGCTCCCTTCTTTTGTAAAATCTGCCCAGATCATACCTTCTCTTCCAATTCTAGATCATTCATGGACTTTCCTCTTATATGCTTTAAGAAAATGAGGAGAGAGAGAGAGAGAGAGCGAGAGAGAGAGAGAGAGAGAATCAGAGAGACAAAGAGGGACAGAGACAGAGAGGCGGGTGCTTCTAATCTGAAGATGCAACTATGGCACTGAACTTAAAATTAGCAGCCCTGGCCCTGGTTCTGATTAGTCCAGTTTCCTTCCCCTCTCCCTTTTTAAAAAGATTTTATTTATTCATGAGAGAAACACAGGGAGGCAGAGACATAGGCAGAGGGAGAAGCAAGCTCCCTGTGAGGAGCACGATCTGGAACTCAATCCCAGGACTCCCTGATCACACCCTGAGATGAAGGCAGATGCTTAGCCACGGAGTCACCCAGACATTCTTCCTTCCCCTTTTTAAGTCTGTTTTACTATTACTTCAACTTAAAGATTGAATTAGATAACTTGATGCTTGGGACACTTCAAGTTCCAACTTCCTAGGGGTCTATGTACTAATGCAGTTCTTGACTTACCCTTGACTTTTACCTAAGTTTTCAGCATTTCCTTCTTTTCAGCCAAGGTTCTACATCAGGGTGATGCTATATTGGCTTCTAGCTTTAGTCAGTGCCACTGTCCAGCATAGCAAAGAAAAGACTTTAACAATGAAAAGTGCCACTGATTTTCCCTCAAGGCTGTGGGCTCTGAGGCATCTTGTCTCTTCCACCTTCTCTAATAGAGGCTGAAACTTGGATCCCATGATGGCATGCTCCACAGCCATATTCCACCCCTAGTGCTTAATCAATTCATCATTTATCAAGATGTGGTCACTCTTGTCATAAAACATGAGTGCAATAAGAACACCCGTAGAAATTACCTTGTCCATTGTCTTCTCCACCACACCATTGTTTTCCAGATATGTGTGAGGATTAGAAAAAGGAAAGGATACAGAAAACCACACATGGAGTCCACAGATCAGGATTAGAACCTAGAGATTCTGATTTTGTGTTTAATGCTGTTTCTAAAGCACTTCTTTTGTTAATCATACTGTGAGGCATTAAGCCTTATTTTAACTTGGCTATTCATTCTTTCATTTAAATGCAAGCAATGAACACTTACTATATGCTAAACACTGCTTGGTGCTAGAAAAAACACTGAGAGGAACAAGTCATTTCTGTCCTGCTGTTTATCCTGGCTGTCAGTTAAAGGTTGTTTCTTAATAGTACTGACTTGGTCTTAATGCAATGGAACAGGTTATCATCATTACCATTATCTCCACCTTCAGGCACCCACCCACCTGCACTGACCTAACCAAGACCCAATATGCTTTGAAACAGAGGCAACACATAGCATTAAACAACATTTTATTGATTTGCTTCAATGTACAAGTATTCATTGAGCATCTGCTGATTCGATCTTAATCTTATTCCTAAGAATCTAATACAGTCTAAAGATAGAATTAATTATCAAAAGAGAAAGCTCAGGTTCCTGCTGAGTCATTCTGTGAATGTTCACTATGAGACGCAATACTTTATTAACCACTGAACATCCCTCTCAATGGTCCTTTGTGTATTGCATCTTATTTTCACAATCGTATATTGGGGAGAAGAGTCCAAAGACAGTGGCACACTAAGGAATGGGCACATGTAAGAAGAACCAAGTTTAGTAGATTAAGGAAACAGGAGGCACTTTGAAAACTCTCCAGGTTTTGGTGTGCAGCAGGTCAAGGCCAGGAATAAATTAATAACAAAGGACAAGCAAGTTCCTAAGAGTTGGGAGGACTGCAAGTTGTGCAATGAAAGTAAAGGTGGGAAGCAGTCAATTGTAATGAGCCTTGGTTTAGCATAGTCTTATCTGGCAAGAGAGAAAAGGGAGGGAGGAGCAGGTAAGTCAGGAAGAGTTGGTTAGAGGAGTTAAACCTCCAAATTTAACCTATATATGTTCAAATAACCTATATACTTTCAACTATTCAAACATCCTATATGCATTCAAATATTCAAAGGATGTGAAGTCCTTCTCCGATTTACTTAACTTCTCTCAGCATAATACCCTCCAGTTCTATCCCCATTGAAGCAAATGGTGGGTATTTGTCGTTTCTAATGGCTGAGTAATATTCCATTGTATACATATACCAGGAAACATCAGTGAAGGTGACAGAATGTGAGAGAATCCTAACTCTGGGAATTGAACAAGGGGTAGTGGAAGGGGTGGTGGGTGGGGGGATGGGGTGACTGGGTGACGGGCACTGAGGGGGGCACTTGATGGGATGAGCACTGGGTGATATGCTATATGTTGGCAAATTGAACTCCAATAAAAAAATATACAAAAAAACCCCCAAAGGATGTGAAGTCAGGGAAAAGTGGAGTTGATGTTGATGCTGCCTATTAATAAATTAATGACTAAGGTTGAGCATGAGGTGAAGACACAATCCAGATGTCATTTCATTTATTCTCATTCCTGAGATCCCATAGTCTTGTGAGAATTTCCAAGCATGATTCCTGTGGTTAAAGGTGAGCATTAAAAAAAATCAGGATGAAATTCACATAACATAAAGCTAACCATTTTATTTTTTTAAGCTAACCATTTTAATGTATACAATTCAGTGTCATTATATATACACACTGTTGTGCAATCATCCCTTCTATCTAGTTCCAAAACATTTTCATCACTCTCAAAGGAGATTCCATAGCCATTAAAAAGAGACAACCTTCTCCCAGTCCCCAGCAGCTACTAATCTGCTTTCCATATCTATGAGTTTGCCCATTCTGAACATTTCTTATAAATGGAAGCATATAATATGCATCCTTTTGTCTCTAGCTTCTTTCTTCATTTGCTTAGCATGATGTTTTCTAAGTTCATTCATGTCATAGCATGTAACAGTACTCATTCCTTTTTGTGGTTGGTACTTTTCCATTTGATGGATACAACAAATATTGCGGTTTCCACCTTTTGACTATTGTCAATAGTGATGCTATGAACATTCCTGTACACACATTTGATTGCCTGTTTTTAGTTTTTTAAGATATGCAGCTAGTAGTAAAATTTCTGAGTCATTTGGAAACTAGATGTTTGACTTTTTGTTAAGCCATTTGCCACAGTGGCTGCACCCACTTCATATTCCCACCAGCAAATGTATGAGAGTTTCAGTATCTCTAAGTTTCTGCCAACACTTGTTCTTGTCTGCCTTTGTTATGGTAGCCAATCTCTTGTGTGTGAGGTGGTATTGCCTTGTGGTTTTTTTTATTTTTTACTTTATTTTTTTATTTTTTTATTTATGATAGTCATACAGAGAGAGAGAGAGAGAGGCAGAGACATAGGCAGAGGGAGAAGCAGGCTCCATGCACCGGGAGCCCGACGTGGGATTCTATCCTGGGTCTCCAGGATCGTGCCCTGGGCCAAAGGCAGGCGCCAAACCGCTGCGCCACCCAGGGATCCCTGCCTTGTGGTTTTGATTGCATTTCCCTAGTGGCTAATGATATTGAGCATCTTTTCATGTGTTTATGTCTGAGGGACATTTACTGTTAATATCATTTATTCTGGTAAATGAGCCATACTTTCTTGTTACTTTCAATAAAATGAAAATTTTATTTTTTCATTTTTAAAATGAAAATTTTAAAATTAAAACTAGATGTTTTGAATATAATAATGTAATAACTCAAAAAATCAGATTTTCCTCTTAGGATTTGTATGTTGTTGATTGCTGTGTGTTGAGGTTGCTTGTTGGTTTCATGATTCTTCTAAACTAGTTTTTAAAAGACTGTCATGTGAGGTTTTTAAAGTATTTGTTCCATTAGCTTGTGGTCAGCTGGTAATTTGGCAGGAATTTTCTTAAATTCCTGGAATTCATAAAAATAATTTAAAAAAATACCTTTCTTGTCTTTGTAGATTGGTTTTGTGTTGGAGCACTCTTTAAATGCTTAGCCAATCCATTTATAATCCTATCTTAGCCTTCACTTTCTGCTTGTGATGAGCCTAAAATCAGCCATTGGTGAAAGCTGAGGGCCTTCTCCAGACTTGTCTAAACATACATGATGCTCTGGGCATGCATGTGGCTTTTTAGATTCCCCATTATATGTGAAAGATTTTCAAAGCCCTTATTTCCCCAAGTAACTCTCCAGAGCTTATTTTCCCAGGATTTTGATATGTTTACTGTTTATTCAGACTATAATCTTTTGCCCCATGTACCAATGGCTTGTTCACTACCTTTCAGTAGTGATATAGTAGGCTGGGAGGCGGGAGTCAGGGTAGATACAGGCTGCCTTCTTTAATGCTGGCATCATACCAAGAAGCAAAGTGGGGCCAGGCCAAATTTAAAGGCCACAACAAAGCTCTTCTACCATATTTGTCCCCTTTTCTGAATTCAGCATTCACTTGATTACTGTATTCAAGTGATAATATTCCAGAAGTTCTGACATAGTTTACTCTGACAGTTTTGCTTATTTTGTTGATGTTTCTGTGGAGACACAGGCTATTGGACCCCTCTTAGGCTCCCATGTTTGCTGAGCAAAGTGGGTTATTTTACAAACAGTATAGCTATGGTCCCTGAACTCAAGCCACAGACTTCATCTAGTGCTTGCCCTAACATAGTGATCTTTTGCAGCACTGGGGGCAAGCTGATGGCAATGGACTTACCTGATGCATTCACACCCTACTTAATGGCAGCAAAATGAGCCTTTTAAAACTGAACTCCCACTGGAAGAAGTAGCTCTCTGTAGCAGTTAAGCGGAGGGACTTTGGATCCAGACTGCCTGGCTTTGCAATCTGGCTCTTCCATGTACTAGCTGTGTAGCCTTAGAGAACTTTCCTAATATTTTTGCCTTAGTTTACTCATTTGAACAATGGGGATAGTAATGGCACCTAACTGCCAGAGAAATGTTGTAAGGATTAAATGCATTAATACTTGTAAAGTATTCAACAGACTCTGACACGAAGTCTATACATGTGTTTGCTAGTACTGTTGTATCATTTCTCCACTTAAAACCCTATAATGGAAAAAAAAAACCCTATAATGGTTTTGCATTTTTTTTCTCAAAGTAAAAACCAAATCTCTTCCAATGGTTTTTAAGGCCACATAGAATCTGGCCTCCTCATCACCTCTCTGACTTCATTTCCTACTACTTTTCTGCTTGCTCACTCAGCTCTAGTCAACCTGTCCTCAAATGCTTCAGGATGGCTCCAGCACAGAAGCCTTGTCACTGGCTGGTGCTTCTTCCTGAAGCATTCTTCCTAAAGGTATCCTCAATTAGGAACTCCCTCACCTCCTTCCTTGGACTTCTTTGACATGCTTACTCATCCTTCCTTCATACAAAAGCCCACCTCTTGCTACACTCTTACTCTAATGCAAAACATTTTATCATTTGTTTGTATCCCTGTCATGTATTGTTAACATATGATAGTAATGAAATTTCTCATTACTCTCTAGTACATTATTGCTTCATTGTGGCCTTTACTAACAGATAGAGTGAAAAAAAATTCACCAGCACAGAACCTTTACATCAGGTGTTGGGGGATGTGTTGATCTTCTCCAGCAAGCACTCTGTGATGGAGAATCTCCTTTGGATAGAAATGACAGCCAGAATTACCAACATTGACTTGGGCTTTCTGAAATCAATAGGAATAGTGTAACCCCAATAAGACAGGAACCAAGAGGCAATATTTAATCAACAAGAAAAGGTAGATGAAGCTACTATAATAAGGGGCAGAGCTGAAGCAATAATCAGAACACTCTTATCCACAAGAACAATATGAAGGGCTGTATCAGTGCCCTTAGCTCTGTATTACAATCTGGTTCTCAGGGACCTTGATTGCCTCTTCATTTCACAAGATACCACTTCCACTTCATTCCACAGGACACTGTCCCATTAGATTGATGTTATCGTGCCGATTAGAGCTGATGAACAGGATGTAGCAACTATCCTAAACACCATGGTAGGATGTATGCATGCCAGAGGGCAGGAAATGAACCCCACAAAAATTCAAAGGCAATCTTCCTTGGTGAATTTTCTAGGGATCTAGAGGTCTAAGGCATATTGAAATCTCCCTTCCAAAGGGAAGGACAAATTACCACATCGCCTCAGCTACTATTAAGAAATAGGCACAATGACTAGTGGGCTTCTTTTGATTCTGAGGGATATATATATATATATATATATATATATATATATATATATACCTTATTTGGGAATACAACTCCTGCCTATTTACTGAATAATCTAAAGGCTTCCAAATTTTATCAGGGCCCAGAATAAGAGGAGACAATGGGCCCAGGCTGCCATGCAAGCAGCTCTACCCCTTGGTCAATATAGCTCAGCAAATCCAGTGTCACTTAAAGTGACTGTGGCAAACCAGGATGCTATGTGGAGCATTTTTAGGCTCCTAGAGGTGATACATTTGCTTATATTTTCTTCTTATTCCCGTGGCAAATAGTTAACTAGGATAGGTACCCTTACCTAGATAATTGTGCTGTACTAGCTGTTACACCTCCAACCTTTTTACTTTTTCTCAGAGTGAACCAATGTAAGGTTAGTCTCATTTTGGAAATTCCCCCATTAATACTTTCTTACAAAAGTTAGCAATAAAACTCTATGTTCAAATAAAGAGTTTAAGGATAAAAAAAAAGAGTTTAAGGATATCTAAATGCCAAGAGGCACATTCTGACAAGTTCCCAGCTTTTTTGTGGCATCTTTGGTCTTTGCTTTATGAAAACATAAAATTACAAAAACAGAAACTGTTCTGTTATGCATCTCAGTCCATATGTAATCAAGAGAGAAATCAAATAGGATATTAACAGCTTAGAAAAGGAAAATATTCTTAAGGAGGATTGTGCTGATCATAAATGGGCTCCATACAGATGTGCCTGAACAAGATGATGGCTGAT
The DNA here is from genome assembly GCF_003254725.2 of Canis lupus dingo. NCBI lineage: Eukaryota > Metazoa > Chordata > Mammalia > Carnivora > Canidae > Canis > Canis lupus. Next base: position 80,372,273 of record NC_064281.1, read on the forward strand.
AGCCTCCAGCTGGCTATTTTCACAGGGAAGAAGTGGTCTTAAGTGGATTTGTGTACACAATATGTGCACTGAAACTAAGTGGGAGAGCGTGTCAGTGTGGTCAGGTCTAAGCAGAGGGGCAGAATGGTTGGTGGTTATACTTTAGCCTTGCTTAGGGACTATATCCATAGGTCCAAGCCCCATAGAATTATGAGCTATAGAATCTAGCTACAGGGCCCATTTAAAAACAAGATGCAGAACTTTATTTTTTGTCCTTAGGCAAAAAAATGTGACAGGAAGCAAGGAAGGAGAAGGAATAATAGCCCAAATATTCAAACTGGACCCCCAGTAACATTTGTAACATTTAAAGGTTTCAGGGTAAGGGTTCAGTTGGGGCCATCTTGCCATATACAAATGTTTAAGTCAACCAATAAGCTGTTAAATAAAATCTTATCTCCAATAACATGAAAAATTCACCTTTTTAAGATCTGAAAGGCCAATTTCAGATTTAGAATACTGGGTGTACTTTAATAGTATATTTTTCTTATTTAGTTTATCAAGAGAATTTAAAAACACAAATCTGTCAGTCATAAGTGTAAGTCTGGAATAGTTTGTTGTGTGAAGTTCAAGACTATCTACCTGGATACCTGGGGTGTCCAGGGCTGCCCTTTGCTGGGTCTGGTGTAGAAGGAAGTCACAGGGCAGGGGATTATACAAGAACATGAATTCCAGAATTCTGGAATTATTGGAAGTCAGTTTAGGGTCTGTCTTCCATACTTAAGAGTACTCAAAGTTCTATTCTAGTGATACTAAAGGAGAGTAAGCCCTCCCACTTCGGGTCCCTGGTCCATACCTCAATCCCCAGAACTCAGCTTACCCCCTCTTCTCTCTGCACCCTGAGCATCCTTCCTCATCAAGGGACACTTTACATGCATTTATGTGGATAATGTAGCCCACTTGTCCCCTCTTCCCTGCATATAACCATCACCTCTTTGTTACCAATCAGTCCCGTAGTACAACACTGACAATGTCACTGAATCCTCAGAAGCAGACAGTGAAAAGGAGCACCCAGGCGTCTTGGAGCTTGAGACATGAGGCCATTTGGGGAACAAATTCAGGGCCCCAGGTTCCATGTAGCATAATTAGGGTTGGGGCATGAACTCTGAGTATTCACACACAAAAAAGGTTTATCTCAAAAGGAGTTGTGTGGATTTTGTCTAATGTGAACCCCCTAAGATTCCTAAGCCCACATAAGGGCTCTTAATATATGTTAACTGTAACTATAGTTAATATAAAATATAGTATATAAAATATAATATTATAGTATATATAAAATATAATCAGTTATACAACTATACTTATATAGTTATATAAATTATATATTATATAGTTTTTTTAAAGATTTTATTTGTTTATTCATGAAAGACACAGAGAGAGGCAGAAACACAGGCAGAGGGAGAAGCAGGCTCCATGCAGGGAGCCGGACACAGACTCAATCCTGGGTCTCCAGGATCAGGCCCCGGGCTGAAGGCGGCGCTAAACTGCTGAGCCACCTGGGCTGCCCAATTATATAGTCATTTGTATAGTTAATATCTTAACTATATTAAGACAGAAATACATATATGTAAGTATATACACATATATCTATATGTATATTTATATATATTTAACACCACCAGCATGGCATGAACCAACAGAAACTAGGAGAGGCATGAAACAAACTGTCCCTCAGAGCCTCCAGAAGGAACCAGTCCTGCTGACACCTTGATATCAGACTTTTGGCCTCCAGAACTATGAAAGAATACATTTGTCTTGTTTTAAGCCAACTGGTTTGTGATGTCTTTTTTTTCTTTTTTTTGGCAGCCCTATAAAGGTAACACATCCCTCCAAGACGTCTTTGCATGTTAGGCCCCTCAATTCAGATTTTACCATCTTGTTCAGTTTACCTGCAGCAGTACCAAGTCAGTGAAATAAGGCTGGCCCTACTGTAGGTGAAGGTTGTTTTCCCACATTGCTCTAAACCAGTGGTTCTTAAAACTTTAGTGTACTTCAGAAGCAGCTGAAGGACTTGTAAAACCCTGATGGCTAGCAGCCTACCTTCAGAATTTCTGATTCAATAGGTCTGAAGTAGGGTCTGAGAATTTGTATTTCTAACGAGTTCTCAAGTGATGTTGATGCTGCTGGTCCATGGCATGTCAATAGCACAATTTGGTCTCCAGGCAAGCTAGGTTGTCCACTGGTTTCTTTCAATAAAATGCAGTAGAAGCTAGACTACCATCCCTGCCATTACATAAAATGTTTATAAGTTATATCTTAATTGATTTGAGACTGCAATAAAATAATTTAAAATAGGCTTACCAAACAGTTGAAAGAGATTCCTCTCAAAGACTGTAAAGTAGGCCAAAACAAATAGAAAAGACAGAAAGATCCAAGTCAGTGTCATTTCTGTAACAAAAACCCTGCAACTTATTTATTTCAAGCAAGCTTTTGTTTTTAATGTAAACAAATGCTGTCAAATATATCTGTAAAAGGTAAGAGTAAAGCCAGATGTCAGTTAATATCATTTTGGGGTATTAATTTTGAAACAAAACTAGTGGTTTGGACTACTGAAAACTAGAATATCTTTGAAGAATAAATTCATTTCTTCTTTCAACATCCATTTCTTTCTACGCCTTTCAACTGTAGGATGGAATAAGAGTCAATTAACAATTGTACACCACTAACATGCACCAGTAATGTTCTAATGTAAGAGTCAATCCTATGTACATCTGTTGTCTCAACAAGGAGAATATGAAATGGTTTCTTGTTGTAACCCAGACCCTTAATACCAGGGTGCACATGCTTCAATCATTTGATCACACCAATCTCAACTCTCTCTTGCCCACCACAATAAATGCTTGTTTTTTTTTTCTTTAGAGGCCCTTCTGTAATTTAAATAAATATTTCTACCTTAGAAGCCTGTGCTTTTTCTGCAGATCATACATCCCTTATGCTCCCAGAATTCCAGTTTCTGTATCTTTAAAATGAGAATGAGGCTGTTATCAAACATCAATAGCTGTGAAAATTTGGAAAGAGAGATAGAAAGAGAGGGAGAGGGAAAGAAGGAGAGAGAAAGAGATGAAAGGATGGGAGAAATAAAAGCTAAGACTTAATTACCAATTCAGTGATAAACAATCTTACTATGATGAAATTTCTTCTCTTTTGAATAGCATATGAAATAAAAAAAACCTAAATTGAACTAATATTTGTGAGTTACTAATGAAATCATTAACTTTTTACTACTTTTGTAAGGAGTCATCTTCTCAAAGCATTGTTACTATAGGAGACAATGTTTCTTGACCAAGTGATGAAGGTACAGTTAGTACATGGTGTATCTGCTTTAGCTACTTCTTCTGGTGACCATTTTCTAAAAACAAAATTGATCTCTAATATAATGTCTAATAAATGTCCTATCTGTAGTAGTCTTAAAACTACAGGACAAAGGACTTGCAGCTACCAATGCAGTACATTTTAGCATATCCTGCCTTTTCTACGATCTAGCATATAAGCATATTGTTAACATTGAACTGTTTTTTCAGAACTAAATTTCAACAATTTTTTATTTACAAAAATTTTTAAAAACGTAAAGCTGTCAGTAACAAGTATATGTCAGAAATGGTTAATACTCAAGGCTCTGCACTACTACTTGGATTCTACACAGCTGTCCTCTGCTGACTTCACAGCCATTTTGAGTCTTCCTTCTGGTTCTTCATTTTCATCCTCTTCCTCTTCCATCTCCTCACCCCCAGCTTCTTGGGCCTCTTCATCAGAGTTCTTATCCTGATGTTCAGTTGCTTCTTTAGTGAAGAATGATGTGGAATTTGGGACCAGAAGGTGACAGAAAAAAATATCACAATTTAAAATCAATAGTGGCATCCTGTATTCTGCATCAGGAGTATCTGTAGAATAGAAATATGTTTTTTAAAAAAGAATAGCTGGAAATATTCCTACTGATTGATAACATTTCCATGGCCCTCAGCTTTCTGCTGTTTGATCATTTTCTTAGTGATGTTTTCTCCGTATTTCCAGTAGATCTCAATCCCTGTACTGCTAATTATTTCTGGCCCTTGTGAGAAGGGATCAGAGTCACTTGGTCCTCACTGCATTTTGTACGTTTTTCTCAGAACTTCATTGGAAAATATGTGTTTGACTTAAAGACAAATTCTATCATGAAGTACATTTGTTCCTCAACCCCTGAAAAGTGCTCCACTACCATTTCATCATTTTCTCATATTATCTTACCAAGAGTTTACATTTTTAAAAGCTATCAACCAAAAATGAGGTATACCAGTTGTTTGCCCTTTTCCTGCTGGCTCACTTTCCATTTCCTCCCACACACCCTCCTGAACACCTACTTCCTACTGACATTCACCTTCTTTGGGCTCATGAATTGCATTGATGATCTCAGATCTCAGCTCTCTTATCAAACAGAGGCTGGTAAAAATTATACTTTTTCTCAAGAGTATAAAAGCCTTTATAGAATTGGATAAATTCAACCTGAAGTTTTTTGAGAACACTGACCTGTTGCTTGTGAGGCAAGCACTAAGAGTGGCCTGAAAGTAAGCCAGCTGTACCAACAGAGGCTACAAGAGCCTGAAGATGTTGCCTCCATTCGCCACCTCCATCTCCTTGGGTGCATAATCCCCTACTTTCCCAGAAAGTGGGAGCATCAGCCAGTACTTCACCCTCTCAGACCTTGACCTCCACTGGTTCCTCTGCTTTCTGGGAAGTAGCCATCTCTGTGTGTTCCTCCAGCTCCCAGGGTCAGGTTACCTCTACCAAGTACCTTCCCTCCTGGATCTTGGCTCCTGGTATGTGATTGGACCTCTTCTGGGTCCTCCACCTCCCGAGGCACCAGTCCTTCTCCGGGGTCCTCGGGCTCCCCGGAGCATCACCTGACCACCATGCAACCTGTGTGGGGCTGAGCCAGGATATGGTTGTTATCATGGACATGATAGGAAAGGGAATGGGTCACAGGTCTGAATAGGGGCCAAAATTGTACAATGGGGAACTCACAGATGCCAGAGACAATTTCAGCAACTTCCTTACCATTTTCATCTTCTTCTTTGTTCCCATAATTCTCATCCTCTTCCTCATAGCTGTTGTGCTCCTCTTCATTTTCCTCCTCCTCCTCATATTTCTCCTCTTCCTCATTCTCCTCTTCTCTGCCCCCATCCTCATCCCCTCCCTCTTCTCCCTCTTCTTCTTCCTCCTCTTCCTCCTCCTCTTCCTCTTCCTCAATTTCTTCTTCTTCCTCCTCCTCCGCCTCCACTTCTACAGGCTGTACATCCCAGTTTTCCTGGACTATAGGTTCGGCAGCGCCCTGCCACCCTCCTCCTCCCAAAGGGCTCGAACTGCCTGGAAATACCTAGGGGCTGCAGCCCTTGAGACTCCAGCCCCCCATTCTGCAGGCACTGCACCACTCCTGATGGATCCAGGATCCTGGCCCATCTCACCACTGGATCCCTTCTGCTCACCTGGGATTGGGCCTTGATTCTCTATAACAGACATGGCAGAAGAGATACAGCAGTTGGTGCCACAACTGAAGAAATGATCTAACTGCTTGACAAAGGTGGTGAAGATGGCGGTTGCCAGATTGCTGCTGAGCTGAGGCTGTTGGCAGGAGTGCCTGCTGGGAGGTGGTGGGGGCAGCAGAGAAGATGGTGGCAAAGAATAGAACGGTCTACTGTGCCTGTGGAGGTCCTGCGACAGGAAGGGCGGGGGGGGTGGGGCTCTAAGGAGCAGCCAATTGAGGCTGCATCTGAGGCAGTGTTGGACAAGGTGGGAACTAATTTGTTGGATGGCTGACAGGAGGCAGAATTTCAAAAGGTCAACAGAAGACTGTTTCCCCTATTGCAAGCTCTAAGCTCATTTGCTGAAAGGTAAGAATTGACATGCCTAGTGTCCAATGATTTTCAAGACCCTTAGTTTCTAGAGTTTGGGTCCTTCCTCCCTTCCTTTCCAGACCTCAGAGTCCTGGATTACCTTTTAAGTCCATGTATGTTCTATCCTTTTAATTCTACTATTTCCAGCAAAACTAAAGTGTTCCAGTGTAGAGGCACTCTGCTGCATAGGGTTAATTATTCCCTGAGATGCATTTCAAGATGACTTGTGCCAATAGGGGACAGGTTCATAAAAACTTTATAGTTGAGATCTCAGCAATTGTAAAACCCTACCAGATGAGAAGGAAAAGAGAATTTGGACATTTTAACATTATTAAAGCTATTTAGAAAAAATATACAATTGAAATGAACGCAGTCAGAACAGAGTTGAAGAGATGTTAAAAACCAGAGCTAGATGGTGTTTAATGAACAGTGCTAAATTTACTTCAAGCCTCCAAAGAATGAACTCCTTTTGAAGGACCAGGCTTTTAAAGGACCAAGCATGAAGGCAGTCTTCCTAGAATGATTTCTGAGTCAACAATCTTAAGACGTTTTGTTGCATTCAGCCCCACTTAGCCAAGATCTGAAGTGTAAATAATTCTTAAAATTATGAAGAAATCAACACCCATTTTAAACTGATTCCATTTACTGTTGTTACCAGGCAAGAAGCACTAAAAAAGAATTCCTGATGAATCATTTGGGTTCAGACATACTTCTCCCTATCCTAATTATGTAGCAACAACTCATATCTCTGCATGGTAATCAGAGTCAACTTGCCCCAATACTATATAAACTTTCTTTGCCTGCTGATCCACTACCATGAAGACTAAAGTGACCAGGTGGGAGTTGTAGCTTCAAGTTCAGTAGAACCCAACCTGGTTACCTTACCAGAAGCAGTCTCTATTGGAACCCAGAACATTGGCTGTGGCAGACCCTAAAGTTTAATAGACATTTCCTTCTTGTAAATATTCTTGCTAAATGATTCTATTCCATGATAAAACTGTGTATCCTAATTGTCATATAAACCAGAAGGTAACCATGATGTTTGAACTGTTGACAGCTTCCTGTGGTCATCAAAATGTGAAAATTGATTTTCCCAGTGAGAGCCTTAATCCATACTTCAGCCACTTACACCCCTTTCCAAAATAAAGATTGAATAGACATTATTAAAGACAAGAAGCTCAACACGATGTAGTGTGGAGTGAAAGACCTCATATAATGGGTTAGGTAGGTAGTCAGTATAGGGTGGGTAGCAGATTTGGTTTCCTTTCAAAAACACAAACCACTGAGATTCTAGTCTTATAATTTAACTTCCTTGGAGACTAGCATAACTGATACTACATTAAGTAGCAGTCTCAAAGATAACATAGCCCCAAATATACACCCATCATTAGGTTGACTCTAGGGTTTGACAGAGAAGGAAAATAAGTCTCAAAGATGGACAAAATGCAAAGAGGCTGCCTCTCTCCACTTCCAAACAAAAACCACAAACTGAATGGTGAGTCACCTAAAATCCCTACTATCAAACCCTGATATTAATCAGTTTTTTGGCAGTCCATACCTCCGCTCAATATCTCATTTCCAGGCATAATACACTACATTCTGTTAGTGTAAAAATTTGTCACATCAATTGAAAGATTATCCTTTTCATTCATAGGCACATTAAGTTTATCCTCAGAGTCGTAGGCTTAAAATAGCACTATTATTCCTCAAGATGCTAGAAATGTATGAATGAATGAAGTGGTAGAAAAATATTAAATAATGATAGATATGATTTTAATGAAAAAGCAATATCTGAGTAATATATGGAAATAAGTTTCTAATCGTGATAAATATCCTTCAAGTAGCAAAGTGGGGATTTTCTGGTAATAACAATCCCTTGGGCTTCCATGAATCCAGGAATGTCTGTGCAGATGGAGTGCCCAGGGAATCTTGGTCACCTTGGAATAATATTAGAAAGTATATAGAAAGGAAACATAGTGAGCTGTTTCCAAATTCAATAATTCATAGCTATTTCCAAAGGCAATCTTTGGAACAATGTACATGAGGATGGTAGCAAAATAAAAATGATTCTTGGAAAGACATCTATTTTTGACAAAGTGATCTATGCTCTACTGAACATAGAAATTATGGAAATTATGTTCCTAAAGCAAAGGAAACCCCTGCATACTGCCAATAAGTAGGGATGCTCAGATATAGTTATCTTAGAATGGTCATAAGCAATGACTCAAAAAATCAAATGTATGTAAGGCTGATGAGGACCTGATAAACACATCATTACTGGGGAAAGTAAAATAGCCTCTGTAATATTGGATTATTTAGAATAGAAAGACAGAGCCGTAGTATGACACAGCTTTCTTGGATTAAAAAGCAAAGTGGAAGAACCTTCTATGTTCATTTCTAAGGACTCTACTACAAGAAGAAGCCATCCTATTTCCCAGATGACACACAGGAGAAGGCCACACTGGATCAGAATTAAACCTGAAACTAAAATTAATGAAGGTCATCATTAGGTTCTTAGTGATGAAAAATAGAAGACAAATATTAAGAATCATTATTGACCCTCTATAGTTTGCCAAGAGAGCAATATAGTGGAGTGGTTGCATGTTTAATGATTCTGTCAGGAAAAAAAGACAGATGTGGGTTTCAGTGTCAGAGTTGAAACTTATAAACTATATAACTTAGTGTAATCTTTACCTTCTATAAATGTATATTTCTTATCTGTTGAAAAGGAATAATATTAATGCTAACACCATAGAGTTGATGAAAGTACATAATATAACATACAGAGAGAATAGCCCTGAACATTCTTTTAAATAAAGTAATGGCAGAAAGTTTTAAAAATCAATAATCTAATTGTGCACATTAAGAAGCCTAGATAAAGAAGAGCAAATTAATACCAGAGTAATGTGGGATCCCTGGGTGGCGCAGCGGTTTAGCGCCTGCCTTTGGCCCGGGGCGCGATCCTGGAAACCCAGGATTGAATCCCACGTCGGACTCCCGGTGCATGGAGCCTGCTTCTCCCTCTGCCTGTGTCTCTGCCTCTCTCTCTCTCTCTCTCTCTCTCTCTCTCTCTGTGTGTGTGTGTGACTATCATAAATAATAAATAAAAAATTTGAAAGAAAAAAAAATACCAGAGTAATGTAAAAAAGACATTATAGAGCTAATAAGAAGCATATTATCAGTTTTCTGATAAGCTAACATTATTTGTTTTCTTGAGAACATAAATAAAATTCATTAAGCCCTGCTTGACTAATTAAGAAAGACAGAAAATACTAATTACCAATATCAAGAATGAAGGAGGGGATATTTCTACAGATTCTTTAAACACTCAAATAATAAAAACAGAATATAGGAACAATTTTATGCCAATAAATTTTGATAACATAAAGACATAGAAAATAACATAAAGACATGGAAAACAGAATTTTAGAAAACTAACACAAGGATTGGAAATCTTATCAGTGATGTATCTACAAAAATTTGAATTTCTAATTTTAGAAATGTTTCCTGGTAATGGTACAGGGAGATGGAACTGGGGTAGAGCCCAGTGGACTTCCCAGGTAGGAGAGATGGAGCTAAGTATTTGAAGAAACCAGGGTGACTACAGATTGTAGAACAAAATACACAAGAAGAGAAATCTCCACAAAGAGAAGCTACTAATTCTTTAGAAAGTCCCTTGAATATTAAAAATAGTAACCAGAACATGTACATAAAACTAACCCAGGCTGGTGGGGGAAAAAATGGAGGTATAAGAGGATGCTTTCCAGGCAAAGGGAGTAAATGCCTGTTCCCACAAGCCGGACTGGAATTTCTTATAATTCACTGGTTATTCAGCTGAATCCACAGGAAAGTCTTGCTTCAGTAAGAAGAAATGATTAGCCCTAGATGGAGAATAGCTCCGAATCCACCCTACAGAATCACAAAAGCAATTTATGAAATAAACTATTTCCAAGTAACTTAAATGTAACTTAGAGCAAATCCAAGAATATGTACAGAAATTTGAAAATATCCACCACCCACCAAAATAAATTACACAACAGACATCCATTTAATAATTAAATAGACATTCAATGGTCCAGTAAAACACGATCCATAATGAGAATAATGAATACCTCCAAACCAACTCAGAATTGACATTAGAATTGTTTATCTATATTCTGTATGTTCAATTAGATAGAGATATGGAAGATATTTTTTAAAATGAAAATGGAAGATCTGGGATCCCTGGGTGGCGCAGCGGTTTAGCGCCTGCCTTTGGCCCAGGGCGCGATCCTGGAAACCCGGGATCGAATCCCACGTCGGGCTCCCGTTGCATGGAGCCTGCTTCTCCCTCTGCCTGTGTCTCTGCGCCTCTCTCTCTCTCTCTGTGTGACTATCATAAATAAATAAATAAATAAATAAATAAATAAATAAATAAAAGAAAATGGAAGATCTATAGATGAAAACTATCATGTTTGAGATTAAAAATGCAATGGATCCCTAATCAAAATCCCAGCAAGTTATTTTGTGACTATCAACGAAATGATCCCAATTTTATATGGAGAGGCAACACAATCTTGAAGAACAAAGTTGGAGGGCTGACACTACCAAACTTCAAAACTGTATAGTTTCAGTACTCAAAAGCCTACGGTATTGATGAAGGAATGGACAAAGGATCAGTGGAACAGATAGACAATAGACACCCATACATATAGTGAACTAACATTTGACAAAGGACCAAAAGCAATACAATGGAGAAAAGATAAAGTCTTTTTCAAAAAATGGTGCTGGAACAACTGGACACTCAAATGCAAATAATAATAATAATAATAATAATAATAATAATAATAAATGAACCTAGATTAAAAATTAACTCAGAGGCACCAGGGTGGCTCAGTGCTTGAGCATCTGCCTTTGGCTCAGGTTGTGATCCTGAGGTTCTGGAATCAAGTCCTGCATCAGGCTCCCCACAGGGAGTCTGCTTCTCCCTCTGCTTATGTCTCTGCCTCTCTGTATCTCTCGTGAATAAATAAAATATTTTTTAAAAAATTAACTCAAAGTTAATCATAGAACTAAAAGAGCTGAGCAGATCAGCGGACCCACCCCCGGAGCATCCAGGCGCCTGCAGACAGAGAGCTCTGTAGTTACTGCGGGAGCTGAATCCAGGGCTCCAGAGCTGGCCGCCCCCACTGTGGTTGTTCCTCCTGGGGCCTCAGGGGGTAAACAACCCACACTGAGCCCTGCACCAGGCAGGGGACAGAGCAGCGCCCCCAAGTGCTAACACCTAAAAATCAGCACAACAGACCCCTCCCCCAGAAGACCAACTAGATAGACAAGTTCCAGGGTAAATCAAGGGACTTAAAGTATATGGAAACAGAAGATACTCCCCCTTGGCTCTTTTTTTTTTTTTTTTGCTTTTTAATTTCTGTTTGCTTCCACCACCTTTATTTTCCTTTCTTTCTTTTTCTTTCATTTTCATCTCTTTTTTTCTTTTTTCTTTTTTCTTTTTCTCTTTTCTTTCCTTCTTTCTCTCCTCTTTTTTTCTCCTTTTCCCAATAAAACTTGTTTTTAGCCACTCTGCACTGAGCAAAATGACTAGAAGGAAAACCTCACCTCAAAAGAAAGAATCAGAAACAGTCCTCTCTCCCACAGAGTTACAAAATCTGGATTACAATTCAATGTCAGAAAGCCAATTCAGAAGCACTATTATACAGCTACTGGTGGCTCTAGAAAAAAGCATAAAGGACTCAAGAGACTTCACGACTGCAGAATTTAGAGCTAATCAGGCAGAAATTAAAAATCAATTGAATGAGATGCAATCCAAACTAGAAGTCCTAACGATGAGGGTTAACGAGGTGGAAGAACGAGTGAGTGACATAGAAGACAAGTTGATGGCAAAGAGGGAAACTGAGGAGAAAAGAGACAAACAATTAAAAGACCATGAAGACAGATTAAGGGAAATAAACGACAGCCTGAGGAAGAAAAACCTATGTTTAATTGGGGTTCCCGAGGGCGCCAAAAGGGACAGAGGGCCAGAATATTTATTTGAACAAATCATAGCTGAAAACTTTCCTAATCTGGGAAGGGAAACAGGCATTCAGATCCAGGAAATAGAGAAATCCCCCCTAAAATGAATAAAAACCGTTCAACACCTCGACATTTAATAGTTAAGCTTGCAAATGCCAAAGATAAAGAGAAGACCCTTAAAGCAGCAAGAGACAAGCAATCCCTGACTTTTATGGGGAGGAGTATTAGGGTAACCGCAGACCTCTCCACAGAGACCTGGCAGGCCAGAAAGGGCTGGCAGGATATATTCAGGGTCCTAAATGAAAGAACATGCAACCAAGAATACTTTATCCAGCAAGGCTCTCATTCAGAATGGAAGGAGAGATAAAGAGCTTCCAAGACAGGCAGGAACTTAAAGAATATGTGACCTCCAAACCAGCTCTGCAAGAAATTTTAAGGGGGACTCTTAAAATTCCCCTTTAAGAAGAAGTTCAGTGGAACAATCCACAAAAACAAGGACTGAATAGATATCATGATGACACTAAACTCATATCTTTCAATAGTAACTCTGAACGTGAACGGGCTTAATGACCCCATCAAAAGGCACCCAGGGTGTCAGACTGGATTAAAATAGCAGGACCCATCTATTTGCTGTCTATAAGAGACTCATTTTAGACAGAAGGACACCTACAGCCTGAAAATACAAGGTTGGAGTACCATTTACCATTCAAATGGTCCTCAAAAGAAAGCAGGAGTAGCCATCCTTATATCAAATAAACTAAAATTTACCCCGAAGACTAGTGAGAGATGAAGAGGGACACTATATCATACTTAAAGGATCTATCCAACAAGAGGACTTAACAATCCTCAATATATATGCCCCGAATGTGGGAGCTGCCAAATATATAAATCAATTAATAACCAAAGTGAAGAAATACTGAGAATTTAATAATACACTTATACTTGGTGACTTCAATCTAGCTCTTTCTATACTCGATAGGTCTTCTAAGCACAACATCTCCAAAGAAACAAGAGCTTTAAATTATACACTGGACCAGATTGTTTTCACAGATATCTACAGAACTTTACATCCAAACTCAACTGAATACACATTCTTCTCAAGGGCACATGGAACTTTCTCCAGAATAGACCACATACTGGGTCACAAATCGGGTCTGAACCGATGCCAAAAGATTGGGATTGTCCCCTGCATATTCTCAGACCATAATGCCTTGAAATTAGAACTAAATCACAACAAGAAGTTTGGAAGGACCTCAAACACGTGGAGGTTAAGGACCATCCTGCTGAAAGATGAAAGGGTCAACCAGGAAATTAAGGAAGAATTAAAAAGATTCATGGAAACTAATGAGAATGAAGATACAACCGTTCAAAATCTTTGGGATGCAGCAAAAGCAGTCCTAAGGGGGAAATACATCGCAATACAAGCATCCATTCAAAAACTGGAAAGAACTCAAATACAAAAGCTAACCTTACACCTAAAGGAGCTAGAGAAAAAACAACAAATAGATCCTACACCCAGGAGAAGAAGAGAGTTAATAAAGATTCAAGCAGAACTCAACGAAATCGAGACCAGAAGAACTGTGGAACAGATCAACAGAACCAGGAGTTGGTTCTTTGAAAGAATTAATAAGATAGATAAACCATTAGCCAGCCTTATTAAAAAGAAGAGAGAGAAGACTCAAATTAATAAAATCATGAATGAGAAAGGAGAGATCACTACCAACACCAAGGAAATACAAACGATTTTAAAAACATATTGTGAACAGCTATACGCCAATAAATTAGGCAATCTAGAAGAAATGGACGCATTCCTGGAAAGCCACAAACTACCAAAACTGGAACAGGAAGAAATAGAAAACCTGAACAGACCAATAACCAGGGAGGAAATTGAAGCAGTCATCAAAAACCTCCCAAGACACAAGAGTCCAGGGCCAGATGGCTTCCCAGGGGAATTCCATCAAACGTTTAAAGAAGAAATCATACCTATTCTCCTAAAGCTGATTGGAAAGATAGAAAGAGATGGAGTACTTCCAAATTCGTTCTATGAGGCCAGCATCACCTTAATTCCAAAACCAGACAAAGACCCCACCAAAAAGGAGAATTACAGACCAATATCCCTGATGAACATGGATGCAAAAATTCTCAACAAGATACTAGCCAATAGGATCCAACAGTACATTAAGAAAATTATTCACCATGACCAAGTAGGATTTATCCCTGGGACACAAGGCTGGTTCAACACTCGTAAAACACTCAGTGTGATTCATCATATCAGCAAGAGAAAAACCAAGAACCATATGATCCTCTCATTAGATGCAGAGAAAGCATTTGACAAAATACAGCATCCATTCCTGATCAAAACTCGTCAGAGTGTAGGGATAGAGGGAACATTCCTCAACATCTTAAAAGCCATCTATGAAAAGCCCACAGCAAATATCATTCTCAATGGGGAAGCACTGGGAGCCTTTCCCCTAAGATCAGGAACAAGACAGGGATGTCCACTCTCACCACTGCTATTCAACATAGTACTGGAAGTCCTAGCCTCAGCAATCAGACAACAAAAAGACATTAAAGGCATTCAAATTGGCAAAGAAGAAGTCAAACTCTCCCTCTTCGCCGATGACAGGGGTGGTGGAAGAGGAGGAGGGCGGAGGGTGGGGGTGAATGTGTGACGGGCACTGAGGGGGGCACTTGACGGGATGAGCACTGGGTGTTATTCTGTATGTTGGTAAATTGAACACCAATAAATAAATTTATTATTAAAAAATAAAAAATAAAATGAAGGACAATAGAATAAAAGCTGGGAGGGGAGATGTGAAAGTGTACTACTGTGAGGCTATTATATGTGATGTAGTAAAATATCACTTGAATGTAGACCATGTTAAGTTAAAGATACATACTATAATCTCTAAAGCAGCCGCTATAATAACAAAACAGAGTTATAGCTAAGAAATCAACAAAGGAGGTAAAATAAAATCATAAATATAATCTGAAAAAAAGGCAGAATAAAAGTAAAATGGGAATAAGGATCGGTTTGGACATTACAACCAAGAACAGGATAATAGACTTAACTATATCAATAACTACATGAAGGTTAATGATCTATACACTCCAACTAAAATGCAGGATTGTCAGATTGCATAAAAAAGCAAGACCCCGCTACATGCTGCCTACAAAAAATACTTTATATACCTTATATATGAAAAAACAAGTTAAAAGAATGAAAAACTACATACCAAGCTAAAATTAATTTTTTAAAAAGCATAAATGGCTATTATAATATCAGATGAAGATTTCAGAGCAAATAATACTACCAGGAATAACAAAGGTTATTTTGTAATAAAAAACGGATCAGTTAATGAAGAAGACATAAGAATTCTAAACATTTATGTCCTTAATAAACAATTCAACACACATGACCTTGCACCATTTCTTATTTATACATTTGATAGAATTTACCATTGAAATCATCTGGTCTTGGAGTTTTCCTTATGGTGATATTAATCTACTAACTAAATGTTTTTTTAGATGAAGGATTATTCATTTCATACAAATCTTGAGTGATTGGGCAGTGTCTTTAAAATATTTGCACATTTTCTTTAAGTTATTGAACTTATGGACATAAAATTTTCATAATATTCTATTACATTCCACCTGGACTCTACTTTTTACTTATCTACTCATTTATATATCTAACCCACCCATTAATCCATTTTGTTTTCTTTTTTTAATTTTTATTTATTCATAGAGACACACAGAGAGAGAGAGAGAGGCAGAGACACAGGCAGAAGGAGAAGCAGGCTCCAAGCAGAGAGCCCGACGCGGGACTCGAACCCGGATCTCCAGGATCAGCCCTGGGCTGAAGGCTGTGCTAAATCGCTGCGCCACCGGGGCTGCCCCATTTTATTTTCAAAGTACATTGTGCATATCAGTAAACTTTTTTGTAAGTACTTCAGCATGCATGTCATTAGCTAGAATTTAATATTTGTTTAGTTTTTCTATTGTAAAATTTACAAAAAATGAAAATGAAAAACTCTGTACTAGATGTTTGCTGAGAATAACTGTATGTATATACCTGTGTAACATGAACACTTAAGACAAAAACATTGCCTTCCAAAAACCAAACAAAAACACTACCTTAACTTCATAATGCTCCTACATGTTCTTTTTTTGTTAAATGCTCTTTCAACTTGCAGAGGCAATCGCTGTTTTTTTTCCCACTGAAGCTTACTTATGCTTATGAAATTAAATTTTAACATAAATAAAAATATTACATACAAAGATATACTTATGGAATTACTACTTTATCCTTGAACCTCAATTAACTGTCTTTGATACCTCTTGGTTTATGCATACACTGCTTTGAAACCCACTCCCCTAAAATGCAAATTGTGCTTCATTGCATCACTAATTAAAATCTCTAAATTATTTCTATTTTTTAAAATATTTAATTAATTTATTTATTCATGAGAGACACATAGAGGTGGAGACACAGACGGTGGGAGAAGCAAGCTCGTTACAGGGAGCCTAATGTGGGACTAGATCCCAGATCCCGGGATCACTCCCTGAGCTGAAGGCAGATGCTCAACCGCTGAGCCACCCAGGCGTCCCTAAATGATTTCTATTTTAAAAAAGAACTTCTTTGTGAATTTATGGTCTTAGTGGGGTCATATTTTGGTAGTGGATATTGCTGACATTAGTGATTTATTTCTATTAATTATGTTTTAAAAGAAATACAAAGTAACAGGATCCCTGGGTGGCGCAGCGGTTTGGTGCCTGCCTTTGGCCCAGGGCGCGATCCTGGAGACCCGGGATCGAGTCCCACGTTGGGCTCCCGGTGCATGGAGCCTGCTTCTCCCTCTGCCTGTGTCTCTGCCTCTCTCTCTGTGACTATCATAAATAAATTAAAAAAATTTAAAAAAAAAGAAATACAAAGTAACTAAAGCGCTTATTGTTATTTTCCTAGTACAATGTATACTTTAGGAAGAAGGAGTAGGTGAGGGATACATAAGGTCTTCAGCTGTACATTTCACATTATGCTATAGAAAACCGGAGACTCAGTCACATTTCTCCTTTAGCAACTGGCTCCCTGTTAGGTACCATAGTGAGGTAACACTGAGAAGGGGTTTGCAACTTCCTGTCTGCTTCCTGTGCCTCTCAGTTTCACCCCAACAAAGGTTTTCATTTAACTAGGGCCATGTGGTTTCTGTAAGGACACCAATTTTGCAGTTTTTCTGACTTTTCTAAAAGTCATTGCACGCGAATGACTTTTCTCTCCTCAGAGATCTGAACCCAACCCAGGGGACGCTCTGCTGAGATCCTAAGGCTCAGCACTACCTGAGCAACTCATCCTCCATAGAGGTTGAGTGCCAGGTATGCATCAAGGTCCCTGCTCAGCACATTTAAAAACCACCACTAACTAGGTAGCCCCCTTTCCACAGAGGTCTGAGTCCCAGCACTGAGAGGCCCTTCTTCCATATTATGGTTCTCCAGAAACCCGAGGTCTTCCCTTGGTTTACCCAGCTCTAAGGGTGCAAGCTCTCTCCTATTATTTTCTTATTTTGTTTATTAATGTTATTTTCTTTCATTTTCTTCATGGTAAATGTATTCTTTAATTCTCATCCTCTATTTCACAAATTCCCCCATTTGCTTCCCCTCTGATAAACATTGGTTTGTTCTCTATAGTTAAGAATCTCGTTCTTGCTTTGTCTCTTCTTTTCCTTGGCTCATTTGTTCCTTAAATTCCACATATAAGTGAAATCATATGGTGTTTGTCTTTCTCTGACTTTTTCCGCTCAGTATTATACTCGTAGTTCTATCCATGTTGTTGCAAATGGCAAGATTTCATTCCTTTTGAGAGCTAAATAATATATATATGACACCACACCTTTATCCATTCATCAATCAATGGACACATGGGCTGCTTCCATAATTTGGCTATTGTAAATAACGCTGCCATAAACATAGGGATGCATATATTATTTTGAGTCAATGTTTCTATATTTTTTGGGTAAATAACCAAGTAGTGTGATTACTGGATCATAGGGTAGTTCTATTTTTAATTTTTTGAGGAAACTCCATACTCTTTTTCACAATGGCTGCACCAATTTTCATCCTCACCAGCAGTGCAAGAGAGTTCCTTTTTCTGCATATCCTTGCCAACAATTGTTTATTCCATACAAATTTTTTTATCTTATGTGGTTCCATACAAATCTTAGGATTATTTGTTCTAGTTCTGTGAAAAATACTGTTGGTATTTTGATAGAGATTTCAGTAGGGATGTAGATTGCTTTGGGTAGAATAGACATTTTCACAATATTTGTTCTTCCAACTCATGAGCATAGAATATCTTTCCATTTCTCTACATCACCTTGAACTTCTTTCATCAGTGTTTTATAGTTTTCAGAGTACAGGTCTTTCACCTCTTTCGTTAAGTTTATTCTGAGATATTTTATTTTTGGTGTGATTATAAATGGGATTCTTTTTCTTAATTTTACTTTCTGCTGCTTCATGATTAGTGTATAGCAATGCAGCAGATTTCTGTACATTGATTTTGTATCATACGACTTTACTGAATTCATTTATCAGTTCTAGTATTGTTTCGGTGGAGTCTGAGGTTTTCTCTATTTAGTATCATGTCATCTGCAAATAGCAAGAGTTCTACTTCTTCCTTACCAATTTGGATGTTTTTTATTCCCTCTTCTTGTCTCATTCCTGTGATGAAGATTTCCAGTACTATGTTAAATAAAAGTGGTGAGGGGTACGTGGGTGGCTTAGTTGGTAAGTGTCTGCCTTTGGCTCAGGTCATGATCCAAGGGTCCTAGGATTGAGCCCCGCCTCGGGATTCCTGCTCAGTGTTAAGACTGCTTTTCCCTTTCCTCCCTTCTCATGTTCTCTCTCGTTATTTCTGTCTCTCTGTTGCTCTCAAATAAATAAAACAATTTAGAAAGAAAGAAGGAAAGAAAGAAAGAAGAAAGAAAGAAAGAAAAAGAAAGAAAGAAAGAAAGAAGAAGAAAGAAAGAAAGAAAGAGAAAGAAGAAAGAAAGAAGAAAGAAAGAAAGAAAAAGAAAGAAAAGAAAGAAAGAAAGAAAGAAAGAAAGAAAGAAAGAAAGAAAGAAAGAAGAAAAAGAAAGAAAGAAAGAAAGAAAGACAGACAGACAGAAAGAAAGAAAGAAAGAAAGAAAGAAAGAAAGAAAGAAAGAAAGATAGTAGTGAGAGTGGACATCTTTGCCTTGCTCCTGACCTTAGGTGGAAAGCTCTCAGTTTTTCACCAGAGTATGGTGTTGGCTGTGGGGTTTTTATATAAGGTCTTTATTATGAGATATGTTCCCTTTAGACCTACTTTGCAGACGGTTTTTATTATGAATGAATGGTGTACTTTACTAAATGCTTCTTCTGTATCTATTGAAGTGAACATAGAGTCTTTATCCTTTTTTCTTATTGATGTGACATATCACATTGGTTGTTTTGTGAATATTAAACCACCCTTGCATCCCAGAAATAAATACCCCTTGATCGTGATGTATGATTTTTTATTATATTGTTGGATTCAGTTTGCTGAATTTGTTGAGGATTTTTGCATCTTCCTTAATGAGGGATATTGGCCTGTAGTTCTGTTTTTGTGATGTCTTTATCTGGTTTAGCAATCAAGGTGATACTGGCCTTATCGATGAATTTGGAAGTTCTCCTTCCTCTTGTATTTTTTGAAATAGCTTTAAGAATGAGTATTAACTCTTCCTTAAATGTTTGGTAGAATTCCCTTGTGAAGCTATCTGGTCCTGGACTTTTGTTTTGGGGGAGTTTTTTTATTACTGATCCAACTTCCTTTTGGATTATTGGTTCATTCAAATTTTCTATTTCTTCCCACCTTAGTTTTGGTAGGTTATATGTCTCTAGGAATTTATCCACTTCTAAGTTGTCAAATTTATTGGCATATAGATTTTCATAATATTGTCTTACGCTTGTTTGTATTTCTGTGGTGTTAGTTGTTATTTCTCCTCTTTCATTAGTAATTTTATTTATTTGGGTACTGTCTCTTTTTTTAATGAGTCTTACTAGAGGTTTACCAATTTTGTTGATATTTCAAAGAATCAGCTCCTGGTTTCATTGATCTGTTCTATTGTTGTTTTTTTTTTCAGTTTCTCTATCATTTATTTCTGTTCTAATCTTTATTATTTCCTGCCTTTTCATGGTTTTTGGTTTTGTGTGTTCTTTTCCTAGCTCCTTAAGGTATAAGGTTAAGGTTGTTTGAGACTTTTCTTGCTTCTTGAGACAGGCCTGTGTGGCTATAAACTTCCATCTTAGAACCACTTTTGCTGCATCCCAAAGATTTTGGACTATTGTGTTTTCATTTTGGTGTCATTCTTTCACAGGGGCCATCCTAATCTTCTCTGTATCATTCCAATTTTAGTGTATGTGCTGCTAAACAATTTTACTTCTTCTTATATTTTTTGGTTGACCATTGTTGAGGGGCATGTTGTTGAACCTATATGTATTTGTGCTCTTTCAATATTTTTTTCTTGTAATTGATTTCTAGTTTCATAATATTGTGATTAGAAAAGACACACAGGGGGCACCTGGGTGGCTCAGTGGTTGAGCATCTGCCTTTGGCTCAGGTTGTGATTCTGGGGTCCTGGGATTGAATCCTACATTGGGCTTTTGGCAGGGAGGCTTCCTTCTTCTTCTGCCTATGTCTCTGCCTCTCTCTCTCTGTCTCTTATGAATAAATAAATAGAATATTTTTTTAAAAGAAAAGAAAAGATGCACAGGATGAATTATGTGATCTGCTCTGGAAAATGTTCTGTGTGCACTTGAAAAGAATGTGTATTCTGCTATTTTAGGATGGAATGTTCTGAATATATCTGTTAAATCCATCTGGTCTAGTGTGTCATTCAAGGCCACACTTGATTTTCTGTTTGTGGACGATCTGTTAAAATTCCCTACTATTGTATTACTATTAATTATTTCTTTTATATTTGTTATTAACTGTTTTATGTATTTAGTGCTTCCATGTTGGGTGCATAAATATTTATAATTTTTATAACCTCTTGTTGAATTGTCCCATTTATCATTACATAGTATTCTTCTTTGTTTCTTGTTATAGTCTTTGTTTTAAAATCTACCTTGTTGGGGTGCCTGGGTGGCTCAGATGGTTAAGAGTCTGCCTTTGCTCAGGTCATGATCTCAGGGTCCTGGGATTGAGTCCCATGTTGGGATCCCTGCCCAGCGGGGTGTCTGCTTCTCCCTCTCACTCTGCCTCTCCCCCTGCTCATACTCACATGCCCTCCCTAAAATAAATAAATAAAATCTTTTAAAACTTTTTAAAAAAAATCTATCTTGTCTGATATAAGTATTGCTACTTTCCTTTCTTTTGGCATCCATTTATGTCATAAATGTTTCTCCATCCCCTCACTTTCCATCTGCAGGTGTCTTTTGGTCTGAAATGAGTCTCTTGTGGGCAACATATAGATGGGTCTTGTTTTTAATCCATTCTATCATCCTATGTCTTTTGATTAGAGCATTTAATCCATTTACCCACAGAGTAATTACTGATAAGTGTGTATTTATTGTTGTTTTGTTACTTGTTTTATGATTGTTTCTATAGATTTTCTCTGATCCTTCTTTTACTGTCTTTTATGATTTGTTGACTTTCTTTAGTGATATACTTGGATCCCTTTCTCTTTATTCTTTGCATACTTCATGGTTGATTCATGGTTACCATTAGGTTTGTATATAACATCTTCTGCATATAGAAGTCATTTTTTTGCATATAGAAGTCTTAATTAAGTTTATGGCTGCTTAAGTTTAAACCCATTCTTTAGTCCACTCCCTCCCACATTTTGGCTATATGGTTTCATATTTTACATTTTCTTATTTTATGAATCTTTTGACTGATTTTTACATAAATATTTTTACTGCTTTTTTTAACTTTTCATATTTTTCACTTCTGGTCTTCTGTCCCCCTTAATATTTCTTGTAGGGCTGGTCTAGTGGTCATAAACCCCTTTAGTTTTTGTCTGAGAAACTATCTCTCCCTCTATTCTGAATGATAGCCTTGCTGGATAGCACATTCTTGGCTGCAGGGTTTTCCCTTTCAGTACTTTGAATATATCATGCCATTCTAGTCTGGCCCACAAAGTTTCTGCTAAAAAATCTCCTGATAGCCTCATCAAGTTTCTCTTGTATGTAACTGCCTTTTTTTCCTGCTGCTTTTTGTCATTTTAATTACTATGTATCTTGGTGTAGACTTGTTTGGGTTGAAGTTTGGGGGGGGGAATCTCTGTGCCTCCTAGATCTGGATCTCTGCTTCCTTCTCCAGATTAGGGAAGTTTTCAGTTATTATTTCTTCAAATAAATATTCTGCCCCCTTATCTAAGCTTCTTCTTTTGATATCCCTACAATGTAGATGTTATTACACTTGATGGAATCACTGTTTTCTGTAAGACCATTTTCAATTTCCTTACTTTTCTTTCCCCTCCTTTGCTCAGCTTGGTTATTTTCCATTACTCTGTCTTCTAGGTCAGTAGTTTGTTCCCCTGCTTCATCTAGCGTGCTATATCTTCCAAGAAGTGTATATTTTTAGAATATTTTATTTATTTATTTAAGAGAGAGAGAATGCAAATGAGGAGAGGGGCAGGAGAGGGAGAGAATCTCAAGCAGACTCCACACTGAGCACAGAGCCTGATGAAGGGCTGAGTCCCACTACCCCCAAGATCATGACCTGGGCCCAAACCAAGAGTTGGACACTCAATCAAGTGGGCCACCCAAGCACACCACTGTGAAGTATATTTTTAATTTTATTTTATTGTGTTCTTAATCTCTGATTGGCTCTTTTTTTATCTCTGTGTTAAGGGTTTCAATGAAGTCTTCCACTCTGTTCTCCAGTCCAGAATATCTTTATGATCATTACTTTAAATTCTCTATCTGGCATATTACTTATATATGTTTCACTTTAATCTCTTGCTGTGGTTTGGGCCTATTCTTTCATTTGGGGGGTGTTTCTCATCTCCTTATTTTGTCTGACTTTCTGTGTCTGTATATGTGTTCAAGAACATCAGCTGTTTCTCTTGCTCTTAACAGTAATAGCCTTGTGAAGAAGTGGTCCTGTAGTGCCCTGCAGTGCAGTATTCCCTGTTCCCTAGGTCCTGGTGCTTCAATGCATGTCTCCTATGTATGTTGTGTGTACTCTGTTGTTGAGTCTTGACCTTTTTTCCCTTGAGTAGAGTTGTCTGTAGAGGTTCTCTTTACCTATTGTGTGCAGCAGGGGTCAGCACTTTTTAACAAGGTGTTTGATGGCTTGCTTACAAAATGAGACCCACTACCACTGCAGCCAGAACTGAGGCCCCATAAGAAGCATGGGTCAGGAGGCATGGTAATGCTGAGGCTTGCACTGGTCTTCTGGGGGAGGGGACCACAGTGCAGGGACTCAGGTGAGCAACTGGGAAGGGTGGATTAGGGGAAGCATAGGGTAGAGAGTCTCTTGTAACCAAGTTAGGTATGGAGTGTTGGCTCTGTGCTGGTTTCCGAAGGTGGCCATTGTTTATGCTGGGAAGTAGGGGAGGGAAATGGCACCTGCCAGCTCCTTTATTCCTGGAATGGTCTCCCTGTAATCCTTATGTCTCTAGGCCATGCTCTGAAATGAGCAAATCACTCTGCCTCCTGTCTGTCCTCATCTCTTTTTCAAACTCCTGGTTCTACAAGGTATCTGCACAGGATATTTGTTGTGCTATCTATTGGGTTCTCCCAGAGCCAAACCCTCTGATTTTTCAAATTCCAAGCTTTAAGTTCTGCTGGCTTTAAGAACTCATGAAAATCCACCCCTTCTTACTTTCAAAGGCAAATATTAGAGAGATTCGTCTTCCCTGTTCCTGGGCTCCCTGGTATTAAAGTTTGTTTTCTGTCCATGTCTGTAACCACCAACTGCCCTCCTACCTTGTTTGGCCCCAGTCAGTTTTGCTCCCAGATCATGTTTCACCCTTCCTGTGTTCTTCAATGTGGCCTCTTCCCTGCTTTTAGCTATGGGATTTGTTCTATCAGTCTTTGAGTCATTTCCTAGGTTCTTTATTCTGATATGGATGTTATCTAGTTGTATCCATGGGACAAGGTGAGCTTAGGATCTTCCTACTTTGCCATCTCTCTTCCACTCTTCTTGGTACCTCATTGTTCTGTTTTAGCATTTTTAATCTTTTTTTAATTTATTTTTTTATTGGTGTTCAATTTACCAACATACAGAATAACCCCCAGTGCCCGTCACCCATTCACTCCCATCCCCCGCCCTCCTCCCCTTTTACCACCCCTAGTTCGTTTCCCAGAGTTAGCAGTCTTTACGTTCTGTCTCCCTTTCTGATATTTCCCACACACTTCTTCTCCCTTCCCTTATATTCCCTTTCACTATTATTTATATTCCCCAAATGAATGAGAACATATAATGTTTGTCCTTCTCCGACTGACTTATTTCACTCAGCATAATACCCTCCAGTTCCATCCACATTGAAGCAAATGGTGGGTATTTGTCATTTCTAATAGCTGAGTAATATTCCATTGTATACATAAACCACATCTTCTTTATCCACTCATCTTTCGATGGACACCGAGGCTCCTTCCACAGTTTGGCTATTGTGGCCATTGCTGCTATAAACATCAGGGTGCAGGTGTCCCGGAGTTTCATTGCATCTGTATCTTTGGGGTAAATCCCCAACAGTGCAATTGCTGGGTCGTAGGGCAGGTCTATTTTTAACTCTTTGAGGAACATCCGCACAGTTTTCCAGAGTGGCTGCACCAGTTCACATTCCCACCAACAGTGTACGAGGGTTCCCATTTCTCCACATCCTCTCCAACATTTGTTGTCTCCTGCCTTGTTAATTTTCCCCATTCTCACTGATGTGAGGTGGTATCTCATTGTGGTTTTGATTTGTATTTCCCTAATGGCAAGTGATGCAGAGCATTTTCTCATGTGCATTTTGGCCATGTCTATGTCTTCCTCTGTGAGATTTCTGTTCATGTCTTTTGCCCATTTCATGATTGGATTGTTTGTTTCTTTGCTGCTGAGTTTAATAAGTTCTTTATAGATCTTGGAAACTAGCCCTTTATCTGATACGTCATTTGCAAATATCTTCTCCCATTCTGTAGGTTGTCTTTTAGTTTTGTTGACTGTATCCTTTGCTGTGCAAAGGCTTCTTATCTTGATGAAGTCCCAATAGTTCATTTTTACTTTTGTTTCTTTTGCCTTCCTGGATGTATCTTGCAAGAAGTTACTGTGGCCGAGTTCAAAAAGGGTGTTGCCTGTGTTCTTCTCTAGGATTTTGATGGAATCTTGTCTCACATTTAGATCTTTCATCCATTTTGAGTTTATCTTTGTGTATGGTGAAAGAGAGTGGTCTAGTTTCATTCTTCAGCATGTGGATGTCCAATTTTCCCAGCACCATTTAGTGAAGAGACTGTCTTTCTTTCAATGGATAGTCTTTCCTACTTTATCTAATATTAGTTGACCATAAAGTTCAGGGTCCACTTCTGGGTTCTCTATTCTGTTCCATTGATCTATGTGTCTGTTTTTGTGCCAGTACCACACTGTCTTGATGACCACAGCTTTGTAGTACAACCTGAAATCTGGCATTGTGATGCCCCCAGATATGGTTTTCTTTTTTAAAATTCCCCTGGCTATTCGGGGTCTTTTCTGATTCCACACAAATCTTAAAATAATTTGTTCTAACTCTCTGAAGAAAGTCCATGGTATTTTAATAGGGATTGCATTAAACGTGTAAATTGCCCTGGGTAACATTGACATTTTCACAATATTAATTCTGCCAATCCATGAGCATGGAATATTTTTCCATCTCTTTGTGTCTTCCTCAATTTCATTCAGACGTGTTCTATAGTTTTTAGGGTATAGATCCTTTACCTCTTTGGTTAGGTTTATTCCTAGGTATCTTATGCTTTTGGGTGCAATTGTAAATGGGATTGACTCCTTATTTTCTCTTTCTTCAGTCTAATTGTTAGTGTATAGAAATGCCACTGATTTCTGGGCATTGATTTTGTATCCTGCCACGCTACCAAATTGCTGTATGAGTTCCAGCAATCTTGGGGTGGAGTCTTTTGGGTTTCTTATGTAGAGTATCATGTCATCGGCGAAGAGGGAGAGTTTGACTTCTTCTTTGCCAATTTGAATGCCTTTAATGTCTTTTTGTTGTCTGATTGCTGAGGCTAGGACTTCCAGTACTATGTTGAATAGAGGTGGTGCGAGTGGACATCCCTGTCTTGTTCCTGATCTTAGGGGAGAGGCTCCCAGTGCTTCCCCATTGAGAATGATATTTGCTGTGGGCTTTTCATAGATGGCTTTTAAGATGTTGAGGAATGTTCCCTCTATCCCTACACTCTGAAGAGTTTTGATCAGGAATGGATGCTGTATTTTGTCAAATGCTTTCTCTGCATCTAATGAGAGGATCATATGGTTCTTGGTTTTTCTCTTGCTGATATGATGAATCACACTGAGTGTTTTACGAGTGTTGAACCAGCCTTGTGTCCCGGGGATAAATCCTACTTGGTCATGGTGAATAATTTTCTTAATGTACTGTTGGATCCTATTGGCTAGTATCTTGTTGAGAATTTTTGCATCCATGTTCATCAGGGATATTGGTCTGTAATTCTCCTTTTTGGTGGGGTCTTTGTCTGGTTTTGGAATTAAGGTGATGCTGGCCTCATAGAACGAATTTGGAAGTACTCCATCTCTTTCTATCTTTCCAATCAGCTTTAGGAGAATAGGTATGATTTCTTCTTTAAACGTTTGATGGAATTCCCCTGGGAAGCCATCTGGCCCTGGACTCTTGTGTCTTGGGAGGTTTTTGATGACTGCTTCAATTTCCTCCCTGGTTATTGGTCTGTTCAGGTTTTCTATTTCTTCCTGTTCCAGTTTTGGTAGTTTGTGGCTTTCCAGGAATGCGTCCATTTCTTCTAGATTGCCTAATTTATTGGCGTATAGCTGTTCACAATATGTTTTTAAAATCGTTTGTATTTCCTTGGTGTTGGTAGTGATCTCTCCTTTCTCATTCATGATTTTATTAATTTGAGTCTTCTCTCTCTTCTTTTTAATAAGGCTGGCTAATGGTTTATCTATCTTATTAATTCTTTCAAAGAACCAACTCCTGGTTCTGTTGATCTGTTCCACAGTTCTTCTGGTCTCGATTTCGTTGAGTTCTGCTTGAATCTTTATTAACTCTCTTCTTCTCCTGGGTGTAGGATCTATTTGTTGTTTTTTCTCTAGCTCCTTTAGGTGTAAGGTTAGCTTTTGTATTTGAGTTCTTTCCAGTTTTTGAATGGATGCTTGTATTGCGATGTATTTCCCCCTTAGGACTGCTTTTGCTGCATCCCAAAGATTTTGAACGGTTGTATCTTCATTCTCATTAGTTTCCATGAATCTTTTTAATTCTTCCTTAATTTCCTGGTTGACCCTTTCATCTTTCAGCAGGATGGTCCTTAACCTCCACGTGTTTGAGGTCCTTCCAAACTTCTTGTTGTGATTTAGTTCTAATTTCAAGGCATTATGGTCTGAGAATATGCAGGGGACAATCCCAATCTTTTGGCATCGGTTCAGACCCGATTTGTGACCCAGTATGTGGTCTATTCTGGAGAAAGTTCCATGTGCCCTTGAGAAGAATGTGTATTCAGTTGAGTTTGGATGTAAAGTTCTGTAGATATCTGTGAAAACAATCTGGTCCAGTGTATAATTTAAAGCTCTTGTTTCTTTGGAGATGTTGTGCTTAGAAGACCTATCGAGTATAGAAAGAGCTAGATTGAAGTCACCAAGTATAAGTGTATTATTATCTCAGTATTTCTTCACTTTGGTTATTAATTGATTTATATATTTGGCAGCTCCCACATTCGGGGCATATATATTGAGGATTGTTAAGTCCTCTTGTTGGATAGATCCTTTAAGTATGATATAGTGTCCCTCTTCATCTCTCACTACAGTCTTCGGGGTAAATTTTAGTTTATCTGATATAAGGATGGCTACTCCTGCTTTCTTTTGAGGACCATTTGAATGGTAAATGGTTCTCCAACCTTTTATTTTCAGGCTGTAGGTGTCCTTCTGTCTAAAATGAGTCTCTTGTAGACTAGCATTTTTAATCTTATAGTAATTGTTATTTTTTTTTTGTAATTGTTAAATCAAATAACTATTAAAATGTATTTTAAATAAGTGTTGTGGTTTCTTATTTCGTGACTGGACATGATACACATACACTTTTTATTCTAATCACTTTCACAGTTTTCTCTTTTCTTTGGTTTTGGCAGCATCACTATGATATACCTAGTTGTGGTTTTCCTGATATTTATTTAGCTTAGGGTTTGTATCTTTTCTTCAATCTGTGACTTTTTAATTTTCATTACTCACAGAAAATTCTAGGCCATTGTATCCTCAGGTGTTGCTTTTGTCCAATTCTTTCTTCCTTTTTATATTATAACTCCTGTTTCACATTTGTTGGCCGTCTTCACTGTGTCCCATACATCTCATTTGCTCTTTGTTGTTTTTTTTTTAGTTTTTTCTCTTCTTGATTTATCTCTATATATTCTACCCTGACTTAACTTCCAGTTCATTTAAATTTCCTGTGTCTATTCCATGTTTTACCCACTTAAAAAGTTCTAAATTTTATTAACCTTTGCTTTTAGTTCTAGAATTCCATTTGGAATTTGAGAATAATCTCTGTAGTTCTATCAAATTCATTTTACAGATTTAAAACTTAGGTACATTAATGTTTCATAATGAATACTTTTCTTTTATCATAATGAAATATCTTTCCAAGTTCCTTGGAAGGCTAATATCTTTGCAAATGTGCTATTTTCTTGTATTAAATTAGCTAACACTTGATTTATTTTTGTTCTCAAATGACAATATATCTTTATCTGTTATCATTGTTTTTTGAATATTTTTAATTTTTTTGCGAGGTAATTGTAAATTTACAGATAGTTATAAGAAATTACATAGTATGATCCCTGTATCCTTTGCTCAATTTCCCTCAATGGTAACAATTTGTACAACTGTAAAATAATATCACAACCAGGAAATTAACATTGATGCAGTCTATTAGTTTATTCAAAATTCAAAAGTTTTTCATATATACATTTGTGTGTATTTAGTTTAATACAGTATATCACAGGTGTGGATTGACATATCTACCATCACAGTCAAGATACAGAAAAGTTTCATCACCATAAGGATCCCTGAAGCAGTTCTCTTATGGCTACATCTACTACCTTCATACTCCACCATTACCCTTAACCACTGACAACCACTAATCAGCTCTCCATTTCTAGAATTCTGTCATTTTGGAAATGTTTTCTTTTTTCTTTTTTTAAGGATTTATTTATTTATTTTAGAGAGAGAGAGTGAGCAGGACTGGCAGAGGGAGAGAGAGAATCCCAAGCAGACTGTGCTGAGCAGGACATGGGGCTCAATCCCACAAGCATGAGATCATGACCTGAGCTGATACCAAGAATTGGATGCTTAACCAATTATGATACCCAGGTGCTCCTAAAGAATGTTTTCTAAATAGAACTCTATGTATGTAACTTTTTAGGATTGGCATAATTTTCTGGAGATTCATCTAGATTGTTGCACATATCAGTAATTGTTGCTATTTATTACTGGATAATATCAGTTCATTTAACCATTTACCCACCAAGGGACATCTGGGCTAATTCCAGTTTGGGGCTATTACAAATAAAGCTATAATGAACATTGATATAA
This sequence comes from Canis lupus dingo, assembly GCF_003254725.2. NCBI lineage: Eukaryota > Metazoa > Chordata > Mammalia > Carnivora > Canidae > Canis > Canis lupus. The sequence continues at coordinate 80,401,919 of NC_064281.1, forward strand.
AGTTTTTGTTTGTGTAAACTTAGGTTTCCATTTCTATGAGACAAATGCTTAGGAGTGCAATTGCTGGGTCATATGGCAGTTGCATATTTAGTTTTATAAGAAACTGCCAAATTGTTTTTCAGAGTGGCTGAACTATTTAACATTCGCACTAGTAATGTCTGATGACGTTTCTATGATGTCACTGTTTTTTAAATTTTAGCTATACTGATAAATGAGTAGTGATATTCATCATGGCTTTAATTTACATTTTCTTAATGGCCAACTATGTTTAACATCTTTCCAAGTGCTTATTTGCCATCTGTACATCCCTTTTAGTGAAATATCTTTTCACATCTTTTACCCATTTTCTAATTGTATTTTTTGTGTATTTGCTGTTTTGAAGGTTCTTTATGTAGTCTTGATACAAGTCTTTTGTTGAATATGAGGTTGCAAATAATTTATCCCTGTCTGTAGCTTATATTTCATCTTCTCAACAGGGTCTTTTGCAGAGCAATAGTTTTAAATTTGTATTAGGTCCTGCTAATTAATTTTTCTTTTGCTCTTGGCACCTTGCATAAGACCTATTTGCCCAGTCTATATCCCCAAAAAAACATTCTCCTGGGTTTTTTTTAAAGATTTTATTTATTCATTCATGAGAGACACAGAGAGAGAAAGGCAGTGACACAGGCAGAGGGAGAAGCAGGCTCCATGCAGGGAGCCTGATGTGGGATTCTGGGATCATGACCTGAGCCAAAAGCAGACACTCAACCACTGAGCCACCCAGGCATCCCCATTCTCCTGTTTTTTAAAGGTTTTGTAGCTTTGCATTTTACATTGGGTTAATTTGTGTGTAAGCTATGAATTTTAGTTTTAGGGGTTTTGTTTTGTTGTTGCATATATATATGTCCAATTGCTCCAGCATCATTTGTTGAGAAGATATCCTTCCATTGAAATATTTTTGCACCTTTGTCAGCAATCAGTTGGCATATTTGTATAAGGTTATTTCCAGGTCCTCTTTCTGTTCCACAGATCTCTCCACCAATATCATATTGTCTAGATTACTGTACCTATATATTAATCCTTAATATTGTTACTCAAATTATTCAAGATTAGGCTATTGGGAGCTCTTTCAGTTGGCTCCTGTGTCCTTTGACATATCCCCATAGGGCTGTTTTTGAGCACTTCTTAATTTTTTGGCACTACAAGATATTCCAGGCTCATCTTTGCATTACCTAACACATCCCCTCAACCAGACATTTCTCTAAGGACTCTTGATATTTTTATTAGAGAGTTTCATTAGAAGTAAAAATATGAATGTTGGACGTGCTTATATTACTGGAGTGTCATTTCATCTAGGCCTTCTCAGCAGTCAGGGCTTAGAAATCTGTGTGTATATGCTAACCAAAGTATACACACATATCTATAGTTATTTCTATATTTATCCATCTGTATATTTAGCTAAACATGAGTTTGTACTGATGTTTCCAACTCTGATACATAATCAGAGAAAAGAACAGAACAGAAAAGAACAGTTTTCTTTCTTTCCAGTCTGCATAATTTTAATTATTTATCTTATTTTACTAGGACTTCCAATATGATTTTGCATATGAGGGATAAGAGAAGACATTCTTGTCTTGTTCCCAATCTTTAGGGAAAAGACTTCCATCTTGTCCTGTTAAATATAACATTAGCTATTGGAGTTTTTCTTAACATTTATTTATTTTTTTAAAGATTTTATTATTTATTCATGAGAGACACACACAGAGAGAGGCAGAGACACAGGCAGAGGGAGAAGCAGGCTCCATGCAGGGAGCCCGACGTGGGACTCGATCCCGAGTCTCCAGGATCACACCCTGGGCAGAAGGCGGCGCTAAACCGCTGAGACACCCGGGCTGCCCATATTTATTTATTTTAGAGAGACATACAGGAGCACAGTGGGGAGAAGCAGAGGGAGGGGGAGAGAGAGTCTTAAGAGAGTCCATGCTGAGCACAGAGCCTGACTCGGGGCTCAATCTCATGACCTTGAGATTATAATCTGAGCTGAAACAAAGAGCTGGATGCTTAAACTGAGCCACTCAGTTACCCCTAAAATTTTTATTTTTTAATGAAAGGTATATTCTTTAAAATTCCAGTAGTGGGGCACCTGGGTGGTGTGGTTGGTAAGCATCCAACTCTTGGTTTCAGCTTAGGTCATAATCTCAGGGTCGAGATCAAGCCTAATATCGAGCCCTGTGCTCAGCATGGAGTCTGCTTAAGATTCTTTCTCCCTCTCCCTCTCCCTCTCTCTCTCTTTCTCTCTCTCTCTCAAAAGAAAAAAAATACACACACATACATATGTGTGTGTGTATATAAATATCACTACTAACATGAAGATATATATATATATATATATATATATATATATATATATATATATATATAATTACTAACATGAGGACATTCCCTCCATTCCTGAGTTTTGGAGTGTTGTGTTTTGTCAAATGCCTTTTCAGCAGCTATTAAAATAATCATATCCTTTTTTTTCTCAATCTATTAATGCATCACACTGACTGACTTACAAATGTCAAACCTGCTTTGCATTCCTGGAATGAATCCCCCTTGGTTAGCCATATTATCTGTTTAATACATTGCTAGATTTAAGTACTAATCTGTTGTTAGTTATTTTTGTGTCTATCTCATGAGATATTGGTCTGTGGTATTTTTCTTTAAATATCTTTATTTTCGGGCAGCCCGGGTGGCTCAGCGGTTTAGCGCTGCCTTCAGCCCAGGGTGTGATCCTGGAGACCCAGGATCGAGTCCCACGTCGGGCTCCCTGCATGGAGCCTGCTTCTCCCTCTGCTTCTCTTTCCTCTCTGTGTTTCTCATAAATAAATAAATAAAATCTAAAAAATCTTTATTTTTGGTATTAAGGTGAAACTCAACTCATAGACATGTTGGAAAGTGTTCCTTCTTCTATTTTCTGGAATTGATTGAGAAAAATCAGTATTATTTCTTTCTTAAAGGTTTGGTAGAATTTCCCAGTAAAACCATCTGAGTTAAGAATGGTGATTTATCTTTTTAAAATGTTTTTATCTAGTAATTCAATTTTAATAGTTACAAGGCTTTTAGGGTTATCCATTTATCTTTAAGTGAATTTTGGTAGTTTGTGTCTTTTAAAAGTATTGCTTTGATGGCAGGGCATTGGGGAAGGGAAGTATAATCTTCTGATAAAGTCTGATTCTCTAAGTGGGCCTGTGTCTCAGAGTCAGGGCTTTCAGAAATGTTTCTGTCTTTCCTCCAGGGGTATAGCTTTTTTTCCCATTTGTTCCTACTATCTCCTTTGGCTCAGTGGCCCCGATCTATTTCCTTAAAACCCTGTCTTCTATTGACTATATTTTTCTCCCTCTTAGGTGAAACATGAAGACAGAAAGCCTGAAAAGGGCCAGAATGGAGAGTTCTCTTCCTCCAGGTAGGATAAATTTTCAGTTCACTCTGGTGAGTCTTTTTTTTTTTTTAATCTTTTTATTGGAGTTCAATTTGCCAACATATGGCATAACATCCAGTGCTCTTCCCAAGTGCCCCCCTCAGTGCCCACCACCCAGTCACCCCAACCCCCCACCCACCTCCCCTTCCACTACCCCTTGTTCATTTCCCAGAGTTAGGTGTCTCTCATGTTTTGTGGTGAGTCTTTCTGCTGGAAAATAGGCTTATGTTATGGAGAAGAGCCTGGGATGTTTTACAATTCTTACTTTTCCCTTCTGCCTTGTAGGGATAAGGCTCCACACAGGAGAACATGATAGGGAACCTGGTAGGTTCCTGAAAGAAAAGTCCATGAAAATGTGTGGAATCTTCTATGAACGCAGCCTCATGGAGTTCCTTACTCTCACGTTAACACACATTCAGCCTCCAGCAATTCATTAAATTTGCTGGTAAATAAGTGGTTTTACTGCTTATGGCATCCAGCTACTTCTGCTCCAAGTTAGCGTATCTCAGATGCTATATATCTCAGAATGTACCTTTCTCCCAGATTTCAGTGTGGTGTCTTGCCCTATGACACCAGTTATCTGATGAGTCAAGGAAAATGATTGATTTCAGTTTGTCCACTGTTTTCCTATTGTGAAAATGGGAGTGATGACTTCCAAGCTCTTTACTTGTTAGAGTTAAAAACAGAAGTCCTCTTATTATCCTTTTTATGGCTTCAGACTCCATAATTATATGCACAATTTCATTCCTGATATTGATTTGAATTTTTATCATCTTTTAAGAAATAACATTTAATTTCATATATATAACAAATAACTTATGAAAATTTGCAATATTATATAATAATAATGTCCCAGTTCACTGCTTTCATCCATTCTAGTCCTCAACTGCCTTTATTTGTAACTCTTTCATTAGATTTGTGCATATTCTTCTATACATGTATTTGCAGTTATATCTTAATATCATTTGCTACATAAAAGGGGATGTTAAATTATATTATTACAAAAATTTTGTAATTTTTCTTTAAACATTATTTTTTCCCAATCTATGATAATACATTTGGATCTGACTCATTATTTTTGATAGATGCATACTATTCGATTTTGGCAATAGACCATAGATTTATTCATTTCCTTTTAATGGATTTCTTGTTTCTTTCTAGATTTTTTTAAATGACAAAAGATAATGAAAAAGTTCCCTGGAAGCATGGGCAGTCCCTTGTTTTTGAGCACAATTAAGGGATCTCTATAAGTGACAAAACAATTACTTGCCTAGTACCTTTACCTGAAATTTGATAATCATGAAAAATACTCTTACCATTTTAATCTGATACACCATTACTAAAATCATTACAGTGATATAGTCTTTATGGAAATCTCATCTTGAATTCTGGTTTTATGGATATTTAAGGGGTAAAGAAGCTTCTTTCAATAAAAGTTTACCTGCTGCAACTTTAGGCAGGAATATAAGTTCTGCTGAGGAAATGGTCTGTGAAAGGATGAGGATTCACATTGGAATTTTTAGAAATCCATCCAAATAAAAATTAGCGTATGAGGCTTTTTATCAAGTACAAATGTTGTTTTGTACAACTTTTGTTATTTCTTGAGAAGTGCCCTGGAAAGTTTCTTTATGGATGCAAATGTTCTGTAAATTATTTATTGTTCAGGGAAGAATTGAGAGATGGCCCTCCACATGGGAATAGGTTTTCATATTTTTGGACAAATAGTAAAATTAGACCAAGTAAAACAAGTCTAAAATTTTCCTTTTCCTTTAGAAACCTGTGGAAATTTCATGATTTAAAGGCACCCATTGCCATTTAATTATTATATATTTCTAACATTCCCAAAAGGCAAGACCTCTTTGAAGATAACAGTGTAATTTTGCTGAAGAACATAAGAGAAAACTTGTATAGTTGTAAATTGCAAAATGTATAGTTATAAATTATATTATAAATCTGTATAGCTATAACTTGGATAGTTATAATTTAATCTGTAATTTAGTGTCATCTGAATAGATTTTGAAATATTTTTAAAAGATTTTATTCATTTATTTACACAGAAGAAAGAGAGCACAAGCAGGGGTATCAGCAGGCAGAGGCAGAGGGAGAAGCAGGCTCCCTACTGAGCAGGGATTCTGATGCAGGGCTTGATCCCAAGACCCTGGAGTCATGACCTGAGCTGAGGGCAGATGCTCAACCAGTTGAGGCTGGTTTTGAAATATTTTTCAGGTGCCCCGATTTTGAAATATTTTTAATCTAAGTTTAACAAGGCTGTTCATCCATCTAGTGAAGGAAAGTTGCAAAGTTATTATGTAGTTTTAAAAGAATATGAACTTAGACTTTCTTACAATATAGGTATTTGTTTATTCTTATTTTTATGAAATACTTGCCTTGAGGAAGACATTCCAAAGCTTATAGCTCACAAGAAGGTATGTTACTATTTAGCAAAAGATGATAAATACTGGTATCAATAGGGGCACCTGGGTGGCTCAGGGGTTGAGCATCTACCTTCGGCTAAGGTCGTGATCCCAGGGTCCTGTGATCGAGTTCCCACATCAGGCTTCCCACAGGGAGCCTGCTTCTCCCTCTGCCTGTCTCTGCCTCTCTCTGTCTCTCATGAATAAATAAATAAAATCTTTTAAAAATATATTGGTATCAATATCTATCTATCTATCTATCTATCTATCTATCATCTATCATCTATCTCTAGCATCTAAGTATCTATCCATAGTTTGAGTAAAGAAAATGGTGTTCCTAGTGACATAGAATATAAGATGGAGGATATTTGGAAGACTGTAGGCAAATATGTGCTTCAAATGGAAGCAATGATAGAGTGAGAAGACAGGATAATTCAGTCTTTTTATCTTACAGACGTTTCTGATATTTTCTGCACATGTATTACTTTTGTAATCAGAAAAATAACTGAAATTAAAAATTTAAAATATGAACTAATTTACAAAGATTATGTAGACCCATATGAACAAGTGAAGATGTTTTAAAATGCTGTTTAGCTCACTAGAAGAACCATTTTTAATTTTTTAAATTTTTTTTAAATTTATTTATGATAGGCACACAGTGAGAGAGACAGGCAGAGACACAGGCAGAGGAAGAAGCAGGCTCCATGCACCGGGACCCCGACGTGGGATTCGATCCCGGGTCTCCAGGATCGCGCCCTGGGCCAAAGGCAGGCGCTAAACCGCTGCGCCACCCCGGGATCCCAAGAACCATTTTTAAACAGTATGTGAATATGTATTTGAATAAAATAAAAATCTGCAAGTATATAAACCTGAATTTTAACACTGACCATCTCTCTGTCATGGAATTTTTAATGATACAGTGTATATTTCCTTGATAGTCTTCAATATCTTATTTGATTTTTAGTGAGCAATTGTACAATCAAAAAAAAGTTGAAAATAGCATGTCTTTTGTTAACCCACATATGCACTATGTAGCCATGTCTTTACATGAGGGTGAAGTTTTTCATGGGCTGGAGAGTACTTCCTACTGTGACTGCTTTCCTGACCTACTGGGTTATCAATACCTGGATGTTCAAGTCACAGAGCTACCTTCAGTTAGGAGGTACCACTTATTCATGTATTAATATTATCTCAGGAGAAAGAAAAAATAGGGGAATAGAGATACATTTTTGTCAGTTTTCGAAGTGTAATTTATGTACAATAAACCATACAAATTCAAAGTATAGAGTTCATTGAGTTTTGAAAAATATATACCTCCATTTAACCACCACCAAATTTAAGATAGAGAACGTTTCCATCAACCTCAGAAGTTCCCTTTTGCCTCTATGCAGTCAATACTGCCTCTACCCACCCTAGGCAAACAGTAATATGATTTTGGTTATTATAGAGTAGTTTATATTTTCTAAAACTCTAAAAGAAGTCTAAAAGTGTGGAATTAGTGAGTCATGTGGTAAAATTATGTTTACATTTCTAATGAAAAGCTCAAACATACAAACCACACCACTATATTTCATCCCTGGAAAACAATTGCAGCTAGAGAATGAACCTGTATATCTGATTACTACTGATCCTTTTCTCAATTCAATTTGGCTACAGGTTTAATTCTAGTCTAGTCCAGACCTTCTCCTATGTATCACACTGGGTACAAGATAACTGCTTCTTCCTGTACATTTCCTGATTATAGATCCTGTTTCTACATCCTTTGCCTAATAACAGCAGAAGTTCCCACTGAAAAATAGACTATATTTTCTCATCCATTGATTTTGAGTTTGTCCATTTTGTTGCATTGGCCAATGAGATGTGAGTGGTGGTGGCATGATCAGAGACCTGAAAAAGCACTTTGCATTTCAACCTTAATTCTTGCTCTTTGGCATCACTGTGAGAATATGCCAAGACTAACATAACAGGGCATAAAAGACAAGTGCACCAGAGCCAGGCAATCCTAGGTTTCTGAAATGAGGCCTATCCAAATCAGCCAACAGCCAAACAACACACATCCATGCAAGTGAGCCCAGCCATAATTAGGAAAACTGCCCAGGTGAATCCAGACTAAAATGCACACCTGCAGACTCATATTCTAAATATTCTCATATTCTCATATTGATATATGTCACTGAGGTCTGTTGGGTTTTTTTAATATAGCATTATTATGGCAATAGACAAGGAATGTAATGCTAAAATTGATATACCTTAAAAAATGATACTAGAATTAGGTCTCTTAGGGTAATGTGAACCTAAGATTAACAAAATGAATTTTAAATAAGGGAGATGAAGACCTCCCAACCCATCACTACATTCCATACTCAGATTAATAAAGTCAGAGAAAATTGGGCAGACCCGGTGGCCCAGTGGTTTAGCGCCGCCTTTGGCACAGGGTGTGATCCTGGGGGCCCGGGATTGAGTCCCACGTCGGGCTCCCTGCATGGAGCCTACTTCTCCCCCTGCCTGTGTCTCTGCCTCTCTCTCTCCATGAATAAATAAATGCAATTTTTAATAATAATAATAATAATAATAAAAGTCAGAGAAAATAGATGCAGTATAAAACATCTTATCTAGTGTTATGAGGAAACTAGTCTCATGACTGGGAAGTCCAAAAATGAGAACCCCTATTTTTCTGTATCCATAGCAGGTGAACATATTCTATCAGTTATTACTCCTTTATGGACTAGGAATCTGGTCTTTCTTATAGAACACAGGTAGGAGGCCTTAACCAGACTCTATACATTCCAATGATAAGCATTTTAAACATTAAACCTCTCTCTCACAATTTAGCCCCCCAAAAAGTAGAAAATACAAACATGTGTTCAAGGCAGAGCTGCAGCCAGCATTGCTAATTAGTAAGAAATTAGATCCTAGAACATCACTCAGCTACAACCACCATGCCTGTATGCAAACCTTCCTGAGTACACAGGAAGTTCCACCAGCCTTGGCTAAAGAGGAGTATGTATTTAAGTTAATGTATGATGTTTTATGGTTGTGATTTTTGCCCAAAATATTTAATGTATATATTTCTGCAACTTAAAAAAAATTACATAGGGGTACCTGGGTGTCTCAGTGGTTGAGTGTCTGCCTTCAGCTCAGGTCATGATCCCAGGGTCCTGGGATCGAGTCTTGCATCAAGCTCCCTACAGGGAGTCTGCTTCTCCCTCTGCCTATGTCTCTGCATCTCTTCTGTCTCTCATGAATAAATAAAATCTTAAAAAAAATTTTACAAGGAGGCCTGGGTGGCTCAGTGGTTGAGCATCTGCTTTTGGCTCAGGGCATGATCCCGGATCCTGGGATCAAGTCCCACATCGGGCTCTCAGTGGAGAGCCTGCTTCTCCCTCTGCCTGTGTCTCTGACTCTCTGTGTCTCTCATGAATAAATAAATCCTAAAAAAATAAAATAAATAAAAATAAATAAAAAATTTTACATAACATCACATGATTCTATATCACTTTATAGCATTCAACCTATATGGTTTTTATTATTCTTTTAATAGTTACTTGGTTATTATCATGTCAATACAATGCAGATCACCATAGAAAAATTATAAAATAATGATAAAATTTTAATAAAAATATTTAGAACCACGTTTATCCAGAGATATCCACTGCTAATTTTATAGTGTATATCTATCCAAGTGTATCATATATGTGTATATACATATAGGGAATTCAACCTAATGGCTTTGGAAGCAGCATTATTGCAGTTAATATTCTTGTATATGTTTCTGTATATTATGCTGTGTACTGTTTACTCACCTGCTATATGAAAATACATTTAACTTAGTATCTTCTCTCTTCTAAGAAAACAAAAAGCAGATTAGTGCACTTGCTTACCAGAGGTAAGACTGTGGCAGAGACAGACAAATGACAAACAAATGTCAAAGGAAGCAAATTGAAGAGGAGTAAAATGAAAGGCAGTTAGATAACTAAACATACCCATATACAGACAGCACTCTCCAGCCTATAGAAAATATCCTGTCACCTAAACGTGTGTGTGTGTGTGTGTGTGTGTGTGTGTGTGTGTAATAAAACTGTATAGGCTATTTTCAGCTCTATTTTAGTTAAAAAAAAAACTGGTCAATAAATAATTTTAAAAGATGCTAAAAATTAAGAAAATATACATCCTCAGTGGTCAATTAAGATAATATTTGGATCTATGAACTTCTGAATTTTAGTATTTTATAGGAAAATTGTTATTTTGAACTTACCAATCTATTTTACAGATTCATCATAATTTGAGTATCATTTTGAAGAATATATGTTCATCTTTTAAGCTTATAAGTTGCAGTTGCTTTTCTGATTAAATGGTAATAAATTGTGGAGATATAAAAGCAAGAAAATGACAAAATGAGAATTTTATTTTTTTAATATTTTATTTATTTATTCATGAGAGACACAGAGAGTCAGAGACATAGGTAGAGGGGGAAGTTGCCTCCCTGCGGAGACCCCAATGTGGGACTCGATCCCAGGACCCTAGGATCACAACCTGAGCCAAAGGCAGATGCTCAACCGCTGATCCACCCAGGTGTCCCCAAAATGAAAATTTATTTTATTTTTTTTTGAAAATTTTAAATTATCATGTCTGCTCACTCTAAGCCTTCTCAAGACAAAGTTTTAAAAATATGTTGTGCAAATTAGTGCATACATTGTTTTATATTTTGTGCCAATAGGAAAGAAAAATGTATCTTTTTCTCTCATTCAATTTCATTATAGACATCGATAGATTAAAAAACCAATAATAGTGAAGTGATTATAACTTTAACATATTTAGATACAATTAGCATAACAAAATTAACTTATTTTAAGTGTAAAATTCAATAATTTCAGATTAAAGTTAAAAAATTTTATGACCCTCACCACAATTTATTCATTCTATCCAATTTTAGAAAATTTCCAACACCTCAAAAGGATCTCCTGTTGCCATTTGCAGTACCCCCCTGCTTCCTATCTCAGACCCAGCCAAACATTATGTACCTTCTATGTCTGTGATTTGCCTTTACTTGATATTTTGTATCATTTGAAACATACAATACATGACCTTTTTCACTGACTTTTTTACTTGGCAAAATGTGTTCATAGTTCATCTACATCATAGCATGAATTTGTACTTCATTCTTTATATGGTCTAATCATATTTCACTGTATAGATAGAACACACTTTATTTACCCATTTATCAATAGAGGGATATTTGGGTTATTAAATTTACTCCTAAATATTTTATTTGTAATATATTATTATATAGAGAACTGATTTCTTCATTTTATTTTGTTTTTCTTTGTTGTTGTTGCTAATCTAAAAATCACAACAGATTTTTATATATTGATCTCATATTCTGTAATCTTACTGAACTCAACCTTAATAATGTATTTTGGATTATTTGGGACTTTTTATTATTTAAGACCATGTATTCTGCAAATAGAAATAGTTTTATTCCTTCCTTTTCAATATGCATACCTTTTTTCCTCTTTCTTGGCTGATTGCCTTGGCTAGAACTTCCGGTATATTGTTTAATAGAAGTGGCAAGAGCAGGCCTACTTGTCTGCTCTTGATCCTAAGAGGAAAGCTTTCAATCTTTCACCAATAAGTATGATGCCAGCTGTAACTTGTTTCCAGTCTCTCATTTATCACTGTCCTTTCTTGCTTTTTGTCCAGTATGTTGAAAATCATTATTTTATATTTTTTCTGATGATTTTGGTTGTTTCACAGGAATGTGTGGTAGGCTGAATTAGGGACCTTCAAATATCTCCATATCCTAACCCGCAGAATCTGTGAATATATTACCTTCTGTCAAAAAAAAAAAAAAGACTATGGGTGTGATTAAGTTATGGATCTTGGGTAGAGAGATTATCCTGCAATATTTGGGTCACCCCTATGTAATTACAAGTGTTCTTATAAGAGAGAAGGCGATATGAAGATGGAATTAGAGAAAGATTTGAAGATGCTACCCTCTTGGCTTTGGAGATGAAGGAAAGAGTCATAAGCCAAGGAAGGAAATATATACAGCTCTAGAAGCAGTAAAAGACAAATTCTTCCCTAGAGCCTCTGGGGGAGCATGGCCTTCCCAGCACCTTGGTTTCATCCTGATGAAACCCATTTCAGACTTCTGATCTCCAGAACTGTAAGATGATAAATATGTGTTGTTTTAAACCACTATATTGGTGGTAATGTGTTACAGCATCAATAGAACATTAATACAGAAGGTAAATTTTGTTTCTGTTACTCCATCATCTGTGGAAAACAGAAACCAGTAATATTCATTCTGCATAAATTCTTCTTAAGAAAAAAGAAGAGGCAAAAACAATTCCCACCTCATTACATGAAGCCAGCATTACCCTGAAATCAAGAAAGAAAAGTCATGACATGAAATAGAAACTATAGCCCAATATGACTCATTAATTTAAATATGTTTTAGCAAATTAAAGCAGCAATACATAACAAGAATAATACACTATGATCAAGTAGAGTTCATCCTACGAACAGAAGTTTGGTTAACTTGCTTCTTTTCCTCCAGATACATGTCTCCAGGTGGCACTCCTTATGAGCATAGCCTAATAGTGAACTGGGTAGCAAATTAGAAACAGAGTTCACAGGGTCAAATCAGAAATGTAAGAGCTGAAAGATTTAAACAGGCATTATACCAACTGCTTACTAAAGCATAGATAATACAAAGGAAACAACAATAAGTACTTTGAATAGCATGCCTTTCTTAATAAATAGGAAAAAACATAATAAATAGGAAACATAATTCATAAATAGGAAAGAAAACTGTTACATTGACAAAATCACAATAAAAATGCAACCACTGAAACTAAAAGCTTTAAGGCACTTGTACTTTATGCATACAGTAATGAAGAGCCATTCACAGATTTTAATTAGTTATGTAATAAGTTAAAATTTTTCCTTTATAGCTATAATTTTCCCAAGTGGTGTTCAGATAACTAGGAGGTGTGCAAATGATCCACTGGAGTCCAGGGGGGAAATGCATTAGTATTTCTATTATATTCATTGTGTCTCACAATTCATTTTCTTCAAAATTTGCACATTCATAACTTCCCCAAATGTCCTTAATATATGAAGAAATATTATAAATGAAGATACATCTTTTAGAGGTACTGCAAAATATTTGATGGAGAGCAATGCATAGTCAAACCATTTTATTACTTTGGCTTTACAGAATCTGAGATGGCAGAGCCCTCAACACTACGGGGTGTCATCTGAGGACACAGAAACAAGGGAGGAAATGGACTAACTAGTGACTCAGCCTCTTTAGCCTGTTCTCAGCAGTGGCTGCTAGCCTCCCCTCAAAATGGGAGAAATCAGCCTTTATATTTGCAAGCATATATTTGTTCTCCCCCCCCCCAATACTGTTACTTATACACACACACTCATGGTGATGGGAGACACCCAAATTATCTTATTTTTTTTCAAATTATCTTATTTTGATGCAAGTATCACATGCTTTCTGCCTGTAAACATCCAAGTTAAATGTTTTTTGTTTTTTTTTTTTTTTTTGCCCAGGGTAAGATAACATAGTTCAGGTGTCATAGAAACCAAAAAGTACATTATGTTTCTGTGGTTGACATTAGTTTTCTACGGCAACTGGATAGGGCAAATTCATCCTCAGAGGCAAAATTGTAATCTCTACCTCAGACACTTGGACACTTGAGCCTCCCAATCCAATAAATGAATGACTAAATGTTAGAGGAAACACCAGAAACTTATTCCTGGGATATGCATTGGAGGGAAAATATTTCTATACAATGGTTTAGGGAATCAGATTAAATAAAAAAGTTGACAAGTTCAGCTTTCCTAACAAGCACATATCTGTGTTCCAGCCCTAACTCAGCGTACTTTTACTAGATGTTTATAATATATGCTGGGTCTAAAGGAGATCTCATAGGTGACCCAGTCCTAATCCCACTCGCATTTTCACATGGCACCTAATGATGCAAATTCTCAATAAGAGGGGAAATCTAGGCATATCAGAGACATTTTCATATCCCTAAATTAAGTGCCTCAGGTGTGAATTACTTGGCAGAAGGGATCAGAATACTTCTGTCTACCTGCAACTAAAACCCTCACTCATAAACACACAATCAAGGGTTACTTGGAACTCCAAATACCAAAAGCTGTTTTACAGATGTTCCTGTCAGCACATACCTTTGCCAAAGATCTCTGCCTCTGGGGAATTTGTAGTGCATCTCAGTCATCATAGAAATTAGATTGTCACATAAATCATAAGATTAACTTCTCCATCCTCTGGCACCTTAAATTATCTTTAGAGCCAGAGCCTAAAACCATAATCCTGTCACTCAAAATATCCATATGCTTAGGGGCACTTGGGTGCTTAGTCTGTACAGCAGCCAATTCTTGATTTCAGCTCAGGTCATGATCTCAGGGTCCTGGGATTGAGCCCCGTGTCAGGCTCCCTATTCAGCAGGGAGTCTACTTGAGAATTCTCCATCTCCCTCTGCCCTGCTACTGCTCATGCTCTCTCTCTAAAATAAATGAATTTTTAAAATATCCATATGCTTTAAAGAAAAGAAATATTTACAGGATTTGTCATTATATTAAGTTAGGTCATGACAAAAAACCTGACAAATCAAAGCTGCCACAAAAGGAGGAATAACAAGGATGTCTGGATGGCTCAGTTGCTTAGGCATCTGACATGATTCTGACTCAGGTCATGATCTCAGAATCATGGGGTTGAGCCCCACTTTGGGCTCTGTGCTCAGCACGGAGTCTACTTGAGATTCTCTTCCTCTCCCTCCACCCCTTCCCCTGCTCTTGTATTGTCTGTCTGTCTGTCTCTCTCTCTCAAATAAGTAAATATTTTAAAGGAGGAACAACAATAAACAATGGTATATTCAGAAATTAAATTCTATGTATCTATTATAAAATGAGGGCAATTTATTTATTAATCATGAGAAACACAGAGAGAGAGGCTGAGACACAGGCAGAGGGAGAAGCAGGCTCCACGCAGGGAGCCCAATGTGGGACTCAATCCCGAGACTCCGGGATCACGCCCTGAGCCAAAGGCAGACACTCAACTGCTGAGCCACCCAGGCGTCCCAAAAAATGAGGGCAATTTAAATGTGCTAACATAGAAAAATAAAATCAAGTTACAGTTACTGTTGAAAACAGTATGGAGATTCCTCAAAAAATCAAAAATAGAAATAACATATGATCCAATAGGTCCACTACTGGGTAGTTACCCAAAGAAAATGAAAACATTAATTTGAAAAGATAAATGAACCTATATGTTGATTGCAGCATTATTTACAATAGCCAAAATATGGAGGTAAGCTCAGTGTCTATTAATAGATGAATGGATTAAAATTTGGTATATATATTGGAATGTAATAGTAAGGAATTGAGTGGAATATTACACAACCATAAAAAGGATGAGATCATGCCTTTTGCAACAAACATGGATGGACCTACAGGGCATTACACTAAGTGCAGTAAGTCGTATTGAGAAAAAATACCATATGATTTCACTCATATGTGGAATCAAAAACAAACAAATAAACAAACAAGCAAACAAACAAGCAAACAAAAAGCCAAAGGGGTGGAAGGGAGCAAAATGGGGGAAAGGGAGCGGGAGGTACAGACTTCCACTTAAGGAATGAATGAGTCATGGGAATAAAAGGTACAACATAGATAATATAGTCAATAGTATTGTGGTAGCATTGTATGGTAACATAGACATATGGTAGCCACACTTGCGAGCACAGCATAATTATAGAGAAGGTGAATCCCTATGTTGGACACCTGAAACTAATGTAACATTGTGTGACAATTATACTCAAATAGAAATTTTTTAAAAAATCAAGTTACAGTCTCCACACCTGGATGGCTGAGATGATTAAGCATCTGCCTTTGGCTCAGGTCATGATCCCAGGGTCCTGGGATTGAGCCCTGCGTCCAGCTCCTTGCTCATCAGGGAGTATGCTTCTCCCTCTCCCTTTACCTCTCCCCCTGCCATCAGGCACGCACACACACACACACATACTCTCTCTCTCTCTCTCTCTCTCTCTCTCTCTCTCTCTCTCAAATAAATAAATAAAATATTTTAAATTTTTTGAGAAATTGAGTTACAGAAATAAGTTATAAAATGCATGAAGCATTATAAAACACATTGTCAAAGATGCTGTACATTTCTTCTTAAAACATAATTATTGGTAAATGCACAGATAAAAGCATTTAAAGGGTATATACTAAACTATTGAAATAGTTGCATATGAAGGCAGGAGAGTAGCACTATAGGAGGTTTAGTGCAATGAAACTTGATAATTCCTTTAATTTTAAATATTTCACAAGGAAAACCAATTGATGTTTTACGAATGCTACTAAATATTACAGGCATACCTCATTTTATTGTGTTTGGCTCTATTGCATTTTACAGATTCTATATTTTATATAAAGTGAAGATTTGTGGCAACTCTGCATCAAGCAAGTCTATTGATGCCACTTTTCCAAGAGTATTGGCTCACTTTGTGTCTTTGTCACATTTTGGTAATTCTCACAATATTTCAAGCTTATTCATTATTATATTTGTTATGGTGATCTGTGATCAGTGATTATGACTCACTGAAAGCTCAGATGATTAGCATTTTTTAGCAGTATTGTTTAATTAAGGCATGTACAGGCAGCCTGGGTGGCTCAGCGGTTTAGCACCACCTTCAGCCCAGGACCTGATCCTGGAGACCTGGGATCGAGTCCCGCATCAGGCTTCCTGCATGGAGCCTGCTTCTCCCTCTGCCCATGTCTCTGTGTGTGTGTGTGTGTGTGTGTGTGTGTGTGTCTCATGAATAAATAAATAAAATCTTAAAAAGGCATGTACATTTTTTAGACATAATGCTAATGCACACAATACAGTATAGTGTAAACATAACTTTTATAAGCACTGAGAAAACAAAAAATTCATTTGACTTGCTTTATTGTAATATTTGCTTTATTGCAATGATCTGAAACTGAACCTCCAATATCTCCAAGGTATGCCTGTACTCTTTTGTCTTTTTTATAAACAACAGAAATTTACTTCTCACAGTGTTGGAGGCTGGGAAGCCAAGATCATGGCACTAGCAGCTTTAGTGTCTGATAAGAGCCTGCTGCTTCATTGACAGCCATCTTCTCACTGTAACTTCACATGGCAGAAGGGGTATGCCTGTACTTATAAAAGCACTATACAAAGACAGGAAAAAATAAATCTGGCATCTGTGAAAGAAAGAACCAAACAAGTGTAGTGATTTTAATATCAGATAAAATAACATTCAAGGGGAATAGATTTAAATGGACTTACAGGACTATTTTGAAATATAAAAGGAACTACTCATAACAAATTTTTAAGCACCCCCCAAAATATTAATTTTAATTAATATTAAATTAATTTTTAAGCACCCCCAAAATATTAATTTTAATTCTAGCAGAATCTGCTAGAACTACAACAAATTAAAAATCCATGCATATGTAAGAATGTAAAACACCACTCTTAAAAGTGAATTGGTTAATACATACATTTTGGAGAGCCAGAGAGTGGACTGTTTGAGGTTGAACTGTGTCCCCCAAAATGATAACCCATGCTGCCTGCAAGTTTAACTTTACTTAAAAGTAGGGTCTTTGCAGATATAATCAAGTTAAGATGATTAGAGTGGGCCGTAGTCTAATATAACTGGTGTTCTCATAAGAAGAGGAGGAGCACCTGGGTGGCACAGTTAGATAAGCATCCAACTCTTAGTTTCAGCTTGAGTAGTGGTCTCAGGGTCATGAAATTGGGTGCTGCTTTGGGCTCTGTGCTCAGTGTGGAGTCTGCTTGAGTCTCTCTCCCTCTCCCTCCCCCCCCCACTCATGTGCTCTTGCTCTCTCTCCCCCTCTCTCTCTCAAAAATAGATACATAAACCTTTAAAAAAGAGGAGGAAAAAAAAGAGGAGGAGTTAGTTAGAGAAACATTCAGGAAGAATGCCAGGTGACCATGGAGGCAGAAATTAGAGTTGTGCTGCACAAACCAAAGAATGCCTGGTGCTGTCAGAAGCCAGAAAAAGCAAGAAAGGATTTTCCTCTGGAGCCTTGAGAAGGAGCATAGCCCCACTAACACCTTAATTTCAGACTTCTAGCCACTAGAGCTGAGAGACAATAAATTTCTGGTTTTAACCCACTCAGTTTGTGGTTTCAGTGGTTCTGGAAAACTAATACAATGCTCTCTACCAAATTGAGAAAGTTCCTTCTATTTCACTTTTTCTGAGAGTTTTATTTCTCATCATGAAATGTTTTTGTTTCTTTCTTCATTGATTGATAGGATCACATAATCTTCACTTTTTAGCCTGTTAGTATGATGGATTAAAATGGCAAAATTTTAAACATCAAACCAACATTGCATCTCTGGAATAAACCCCATCGTGTATAATTATTTTTCTACATTGCTAAATTATATATGCTAACATTTTATAAAGAATTTTCATCAGTATTCATATTGGATATTGGTATATAGTTTTCTTTTTTGTATGCTGTCATTGGCTTTCCTATTAGTATAATATTAGCTTCATAAAATAAATTGAGAAGTGTTCCCTCCACTTCTATTTTTTGGAAGAGATTGTATATAATTTGTATTAATTCTTTTTTAAACATTTAGCAGAATTCTCCAATGAAATTGTCTTGGCCTGGAGGTTTCTTATTTGGGAGGCTTTTATTTTTTTTTAATATTTATTTACTTACTTATGATAGACATAGAGAGAGAGAGAGGCAGAGAGGCAGAGACACAGGAGGAGGGAGAAGCAGGCTCAATGCCAGGAGCCCGACGTGGGACTCGATTCCGGGATTCCAGGATCGTGCCCTGGGCGAAAGGCAGGGGCCAAACCGCTGAGCCACCCAGGGATCCCCTGGGCGGCTTTTAAAATAGACTTTATTTGTTGTGATGAGCACTGGGTGTTAAATGGAACTGTTGAATCACCATATTGTACACCTGAAACTAATATTACACTGAATGTTAACTAACAGGAATTGAAATAAAAATTGGGAAAAATAAAAAAAATAGTAAAGCTATTTCAATTCCAGTTAGCTAACATACAGTGTAATATTAGTTTCAGATGCACAATATAGTGATTCAATACTTCCATACAGCACCCGGTGCTCATCACAAGTGCACTCCTTCATACTCACCACCTATTTAACCCATTTCCCCCACCCACCTCCATTCCTGTAACCCTCAGTTTGTTCTCTATAGTTAAGAGTCTGTTTCTTGGTTTGCCTCTCTTATTCCCCCCATGTTCATTTGCTTTGTTTTCTAGATTCCACATACGACTGAAATCATATAGTATTTGTCTTTTTTCTGACTGAGTTCACTTAGGATTGTGCTCTCTAGCTCCATGATGCCTGAGTAATATTCCATTGTCTATATTATACCACAACTGCTTTACTTATTTATCAATCCATGGAAATTTGGGCTCTTTCCACAATTTGGCTTTTGTTGATATTGCTGCTATAAACATCTGGGTGTATATTTCCCTTCAAATCAGTATTTTTGTATCATTTGGGTAAATACTAAATAGAGCAACTGCTGGATCATAGGGTAGTTCTATTTTTAACTCTTTGAGGAACCTGCATACTGTTTTCCAGAGTGGTTGCATCAGTTTCTATTCCCACTAACAGTGCAGAGGGTTCTCCTTTCTCCACCTCTTTACCAGCACCTGTTGTTTCTTGTGTTGTTGATTTTAGTCATTCTGACTCACATGGGGTGATATCCCCTTGTAGTTTTGATTTTTATATAATAAATTTTTTATTAGTGTTCAATTTGCGAACATACAGAATAACACCCAGTGCTCATCCTGTCAAGTGCCCCCTTCAGTGCCCGTCACCCATTCATCCCCACCCCCCGCCCTCCTCCCCTTCAACCACCCCTAGTTCGCTTCCCAGAGTAAGGAGTCTTTATGTTCTGTCTCCCTTTCTGATATTTCCCACACACTTCTTCTCCCTTCCCTTATATTCCCTTTCACTATTATTTATATTCCCCAAATGAATGAGAACATATAATGTTTGTCCTTCTCCGACTGACTTATTTCACTCAGCATAATACCCTCCAGTTCCATCCACATTGAAGCAAATGGTGGGTATTTGTCGTTTCTAATGGCTGAGTAATATTCCATTGTATACATAAACCACATCTTCTTTATCCATTCATCTTTCGATGGACACCGAGGCTCCTTCCACAGTTTGGCTATTGTGGACATTGCTGCTAGAAACATCAGGGTGCAGGTGTCCCGGAGTTTCATTGCATCTGTCTTTGGGGTAAATCCCCAACAGTGCAATTGCTAGGTCATAGGGCAAGTCTATTTTTAACTCTTTGAGGAGCCTCCAGTTTTCCAGAGTGGCTGTACCAGTTCACATTCCCACCCACAGTGTAAGAGGGTTCCCTTTTCTCCACATCCTCTCCAACATGTGTGGTTTCCTGCCTTGTTAATTTTCCCCATTCTCACTGGTGTGAGGTGGTATCTCATTGTGGTTTTGATTTGTATTTCCCTGATGGCAAGTGATGCAGAGCATTTTCTCATGTGCATTTTGGCCATGTCTATGTCTTCCTCTGTGAGATTTCTGTTCAAGTCTTTTGCCCATTTCATGATTGGATTGTTTGTTTCTTTGCTGTTGAGTTTAAGAAGTTCTTTATAGATCTTGGAAACTAGCCCTTTATCTGATACGTCATTTGCAAATATCTTCTCCCATTCTGTAGGTTGTCTTTTAGTTTTGTGGACTGTATCCTTTGCTGTGCAAAAGCTTCTTATCTTGATGAAGTCCCAATAGTTCATTTTTGCTTTTGTTTCTTTTGCCTTTGTGGATGTATCTTGCAAGAAGTTACTGTGGCTGAGTTCAAAAGCGGTGTTGCCTGTGTTCTCCTCTAGGATTTTGACGGAATCTTGTCTCACATTTAGATCTTTCATCCATTTTGAGTTTATCTTTCTGTATGGTGCAAGAAGTGGTCTGGTTTCATTCTTCTGCATGTGGCTGTCCAATTTTCCCAGCACCATTTATTGAAGAGACTGTCTTTCTTCCAATGGATAGTCTTTCCTCCTTTATCGAATATTAGTTGACCATAAAGTTCAGGGTCCACTTCTGGGTTCTCTATTCTGTTCCATTGATCTATGTGTCTGTTTTTGTGCCAGTACCACACTGTTGAGGACCAGAGCTTTGTAGTACAACCTGAAATCTGGCATTGTGATGACCCCAGCTTTGGTTTTCTTTTTTAAAATTCCCCTGGCTATTCAGGGTCTTTTCTGATTCCACACAAATCTTAAAATAATCTGTTCTAACTCTCTGAAGAAAGTCCATGGTATTTTGATAGGGATTGCATTAAACGTGTAAATTGCCCTGGGTAACATTGACATTTTCACAATATTAATTCTGCCAATCCATGAGCATGGAATATTTTTAAATCTCTTTGTGTCTTCCTCAATTTCTTTCAGAAGTGTTCTATAGTTTTGAGGGTATAGATCCTTTACCTCTTTGGTTAGGTTTATTCCTAGGTATCTTATGCTTTTGGGTGCAATTGTAAATGGGATTGACTCCTTAATTTCTCTTTCTTCAGTCTCAGTGTCAGTGTATAGAAATGCCATCGATTTCTGGGCATTGATTTTGTATCCTGCACGCTGCCAAATTGCTGTACGAATTCTATCAATCTTGGGGTGGAGTCTTTTGGGTTTTCTATGTAGAGTATCATGTCATCGGCGAAGAGGGAGAGTTTGACTTCTTCTTTGCCAATTTGAATGCCTTTAATGTCTTTTTGTTGTCTGATTGCTGAGGCTAGGACTTCCAGTACTATGTTGAATAGCAGTGGTGAGAGTGGACATCCCTGTCTTGTTCCTGATCTTAGGGGAAAGGCTCCCAGTGCTTCCCCATTGAGAATGATATTTGCTGTGGGCTTTTGGTAGATGGCTTTTAAGATGTTGAGGAATGTTCCC
The DNA here is from genome assembly GCF_003254725.2 of Canis lupus dingo. Lineage (NCBI taxonomy): Eukaryota > Metazoa > Chordata > Mammalia > Carnivora > Canidae > Canis > Canis lupus. The sequence continues at coordinate 80,423,770 of NC_064281.1, forward strand.
TCTATCCCTACACTCTGAAGAGTTTTGATCAGGAATGGATACTGTATTTTGTCAAATGCTTTCCCTGCATCTAATGAGAGGATCATATGGTTCTTGGTTTTTCTCTTGCTGATATGATGAATCACATTGATTGTTTTACGAGTCAACACTCGTAGAAACCAGCCTTGTGTCCGGGGATAAATCCTACTTGGTCATGGTGAATAATTTTCTTAATGTATTGTTGGATCCTATTGGCTAGTATCTTGTTGAGAATTTTTGCATCCATGTTCATCAGGGATATTGGAACTTTCTCCAGAATAGACCACATACTGGGTCACAAATAGGGTCTGAACCGATACCAAAAGATTGGGATCGTCCCCTGCATATTCTCAGACCATAATGCCTTGAAATTAGAACTAAATCACAACAAGAAGTTTGGAAGGACCTCAAACACGTGGAGGTTAAGGACCATCCTGATGAAAGATGAAAGGGTCAACCAGGAAATTAAGGAAGAATTAAAAAGATTCATGGAAACTAATGAGAATGAAGATACAACCATTCAAAATCTTTGGGATGCAGCAAAAGCAGTCCTAAGGGGGAAATACATCGCAATACAAGCATCCATTCAAAAACTGGAAAGAACTCAAATACAAAAGCTAACCTTACACCTAAAGGAGCTAGAGAAAAAACAGCAAATAGATCCTACACCCAGGAGAAGAAGAGAGTTAATAAAGATTCGAGCAGAACTCAACGAAATCGAGACCAGAAGAACTGTAGAACAGATCAACAAAACCAGGAGTTGGTTCTTTGAAAGAATTAATAAGATAGATAAACCATTAGCCAGCCTTATTAAAAAGAAAAGAGAGAAGACTCAAATTAATAAAATCATGAATGAGAAAGGAGAGATCACTACCAACACCAAGGAAATACAAACGATTTTAAAAACAGCTATACGCCAATAAATTAGGCAATCTAGAAGAAATGGACGCATTCCTGGAAAGCCACAAACTACCAAAACTGGAATAAGAAGAAATAGAAAACCTGAACAGGCCAATAACCAGGGAGGAAATTGAAGCAGTCATCAAAAACCTCCCAAGACACAAGAGTCCAGGGCCAGATGGCTTCCCAGGGGAATTCTATCAAACGTTTAAAGAAGAAACCATACCTATTCTCCTAAAGCTGTTTGGAAAGATAGAAAGAGATGGAGTATTTCCAAATTCGTTCTATGAGGCCAGCATCACCTTAATTCCAAAACCAGACAAAGACCCCACCAAAAAGGAGAATTACAGACCAATATCCCTGTAGTTTTTATTTTTATTTCCCTGCTGATGAGTTATGTTGAGCCCCTTTCCATGTGTCTGTTAGCCATGTATGTCTTTCTTGGAAGAATGTCTCCTATCATTTTTTACTGGATTGTTTTTTGGATGTTCAGTTGTTGTATAAGTTCTTTATATATTTTGGATACTAACCCTTTATCAGAAATGTCATTTGCAAATATCTTCTCCCATTCAATAGATTGCCTTTTAGTTTTGTTGATTGCTTCCTTCACTGTGCAAAAGCTTTTTATCTTGCTGAAGTCTTAATAGTGTGTTTTTCCTTTTGTTTCCTTGCCTCAGGAGATATATCTAGAAAGAAGTCACTACAGCCGATGTAGAGGTTACTGCCTGTGTTCTCCTCTAGGATTTTAATGACTTCAGGTATCGCATTTAGTTTTTTAACCCATTTTAAATTTATTTTTGTGTATGGTGCAAGAAAGTGGTCCATTTTCATTATTTTGCATGTTGCTGCCCAGTTTTCCCAACAGCACTTGTTGAAGAGTTGGCTTTTTTCCATTGAATATTCTTTCCTGTTTTGCCAAAGTTTAGTTGACCCTATAGTTGTGGATCCATTCCTGGGTTTTCTATTATGTTCTATTGATCTATGTGTCTCTTTTTGTGCCTGTACCATACTATCTTGATGACTACAGCTTTATAATATAACTTGAAGTCTGGAATTGTGATGCCTCCAGCTTTGCTTTGCTTTTTCAGGATTGCTTTGTCTATTCAAGGTCTTTCATGGTTCCATACAAATTTTAGGGTTGTTTGTTCTAGCTCTGGGAAAAATGCTGATGGTATTTCGATAGGGATTGCATTAAATGTGTAGATTTCTTTGGATAGTATAGACATTTTAACAATGTTTATTCTTCCAGTCCATGAGCATTGAATGTTTTTTCCATTTATTTGTGTCTTCTTCAATTTCTTTCATGAGTGTTCTGTAGTTCTCAGAGTACAGATCATTTACCTCTTTGATTAGGTTTATCTCTAGGTATCGTATGGTTTTTGGTGCAATTGTAAAAGGGATCAATTCTTTGATTTCTCTTTCTGCTGCTTCATTATTGTATAGAAATGCAAGAGATTTCTGTATGTTGATTTTGTATCCTGTACTTTGCTGAATTTGTATATCAGTTCTAACAATTTTGGTGGAGTCTTTTGGGTTTTCTAAGTAGAGTATCATGTCTTCTGCATATAGTGAAAGCTTGACTTCTTTCTTGCCAATTTGGTTGCCTTTTATTTCTTTTTGTTTTCTGATTGCCAACGCGGGGATTTCTAGTACTAAGATAAATAACAATGGTGAGAGTTGACATCCCTGTCTTATTCCTGACTGTAGAGGTAAAGCTCTCAGTTTTTTCCCTACTGAGAATATCAGCTGTGGATTTTTCATATATGGCCTTTATGATGTTGAGGTATGTTCTAACTGTACTTTGTTGAAGGTTTTTATCGTGAATGGATGTTGTACTTTGTCAAATGTTTTTTCTGCATCTATTGAAAGGATCATATGGTTCTTATCCTTTATATTATTAATGTGGTATATCACATTGGTTGATTTGCAAATATTGAACCACCCTTACAACCCAGGAATAAATCCTACTTGATTGTAGTAAGTGATTCTTTTAAAATGCTGTTGGGTTCAATTTGCTACTACTTGGTGGAGAATTTTTGCCTCCATGTTCATCAGGGATATTGGCCTATGGTGCTCTTTTTTAGTGGCGTCTTTGTCTTGCTTGGAATCAAGGTAATCCTGACCTCATAGAATGAATTTGAAAGTTTTCCTTCCATTTCTATTTTTCTGGAATAATTTGTGAAGAATAGGTATTAATTCTTTTTTAACGATTTGGTAGAATTCACTTGTGAAGACATCTGGACCTGGACTTTTGTTTGTTAGGAGTTTTTGGATTACTGGTTCAATTTCTCTGCTGATTATTGGACTATTTAAATTTTCTATTTCTTCTGGTTTCAGTTTTGGTAGTTTATTTATTTCTAGGAATGTATCCACTTCTTCCAGTTTGCCAAATTTGTTGGCATATAATTTTTCATAATATTCTCTTATAAATGTTAATTTTTCTGTGGCGTTGGTTGTTATTTCTCCTCTTTCATTTGCAGTTTTACTTATTTGGGTCCTTTATTCTTTTTTTAATAAGTCTAACTAGACTTATTAACTAGAGGTTTATCAGGTTTTTGTCCCAAAGAACCAGCTCCTGGCTTCATTGATCTGTTCTACTGTTTTTAGTTTCTATATCATTTATTTCTTCTCCAATCTTTATTATTCCCTTTCTTCTGCTCCTTTAGGCTTCATTTGTTGTTATTTTTCTAGCTCCCTAGTTGTTGTTTTTTTGACTTTTTAAAATTTTTTTTATTGGAGTTCAATTTGCCAACATATAGCATAACAATAGCTCCCTAGTTGTAAGTTTAGGTTGTTTATTTGATTTTTCTTGCTTCCTGAGGTAGGCCTGTATTGCTATATACTTCCCTCTTAGGGATGGTTTTGCTGCATCCTAAAGTTTTTGACCATCGTGTTTTCAAAAATACAGAATGCTTCACAAATTTGCATGTGATCCTTGCACAGGGACTATGCTAGTCTTATCTGTATTGTTCCAATTTCAGTATATGTACTGCCTAAGCAAGCATTCAATAAAAATTTGTTAAAGAAAGAAAGGAAAGTAGACTTTAAGAATGGCTGTACATTTACTTTAAAGTTGTGAAGGGTTGTGCAGAGTTCCCATGTATCCCTTTACATGGTTTCTCTGATCATTAACAGCTTATGTTATTAATGTACATTCTTTGTAATTAATGAACTAATATTAATAATTTTTAAACTAAAGTACACAGCTTATTAAAATTTCCTTGATTTTTACCTGATGTGTTTCTGCTCCAGGACCCCATCCAGGATACTACATCACATTTATTGTTTTGTCTCCTTAGGCTCCTCTTGGCAGTGAAAATTCCTCAGACTTTTCATATTGATGGTGAGCTTGGCAGTTTTAATGCATATTGGTAAAATAATTTTTGGAATACCATTCTATTGGAATTTTTATAATTCTTAAACCATGAATAAACTAGGATTACAGTTTGTTTTTCTTTTTTGAGGGATAAAACATAGATAAATTGCCATTTTAATCACTTTGTATCAACAATAAATACTCTCAACACTGACTTATTACTATTGGTACTGACATTGATCTCTTAGCTTAGGTAGAATTTGTCAGATTTCTCCACTGGGAAGTTGATCTTTTCCCCACCTTCCTTAACATATTGTATTTTGGAAAAGGAATTCACTTCACTCAGCAACCTATGCTTAAGGTGTAGGGATTTATGCTCTACTTCTTTTAGTGCAAAGTATCTATACAAATCATTTAGAATTTTTATGCAAGAAAAATTATGTTCATTGAACGTACTTATTATGACAGTTATTTTGAATTCTTTGTCTGGTAACTCATATATCTCCATTTCTTTAGTATGAGTTTCTGGAGATTTATTCTGTTTCTTTGTATGTCTTGTTATCTTTTGTTGGGACTTGGGCATTTGAAAAAAACATTCACTTCACCCAGTCTTTATAGTCTGGCTTTATATAAGGATGACCTTCACCAATAAGCCCACCTTGACATTCTGGAGACCTCTCAAGCCTTATCTGAGGATGCATCTCTTCTGCGTTTATATGTGTAATCTCATAGTTGAAGAGGTTTCTCTGTTTCTACTAAGAAACTTCCCCTGATGTCTCTTCGTAGTCCTAGAGCTTTGGTAGTGTTGTAGCAAGCTGTAGCACATGAGCTCTACCTAGTGTCTATCTTCAGTACTGTAGATTATTTGGCATTAGACCATGAAGTGATCTTCTTTGCAGCAGCCCTTAGCCTGGTACCAATTTCTGTCAGTGTTTTGACTCATTTAAGAGAATCCCAGTCCCTGATGCAACCTCCTGAAGACCCAGAATGTTGGATATACATTCCACTCTTCTCTTTCCCCTCCCTGGAAAGAAGCCAGGTGTTGGAAGTTTTCTCACTATCACCCTGTGCTATACTAGAGGTGGAAGCTTTGGTAACTACCACCAGTTTTCTGACTATCTTCAATGTGTTTCTTCTTAGACATTTGCTGGCCTGTAGTACAGGAACTTCTTAACTGGTTTTCATGAAAGCAATTGGTCTGTGCAATGATATGTTCATGTCTCCATGGGGTAAGGAGGATCTGGTGCTTTCTATTCCGCCATCTTGGTGACAGTACTCCACTAAAATTCCTTTTAATATAGATTTGGGGATATTTATTGGAATTTCACTGAATTTTATAGATCATTTTGAGGAGAATGTATAACCTCATAAGCTTTTTCTCATCTCATACATCAGGTATTCATGGTTTATTCATAATACTTAAATGGCAATAATTACAACCTTGAAAATTATGAAACTGCCCTCTCATTTCTTAAAGAAATGGAAAAGTTTAGACTTTTCCCTTATATTCTAAATATAAATCTGTGAACAAATTCAAGTAACTATTCCAATTAACAAGTTTTTCACAATAAGAGCTCAGTTTTGCCATTCTTTCATTAAAAACAAACCACTGCAGAGAATATCAATTCTACCAAAGTGAAATTGCCCCACTCCACCCAAGACCTGCCCATAAAAAAAAATATCTCTGGACAAACACAACAGAAAAATCATAGGAAAACTCTGAAAGGAATTAAAATAAGGCAGACTACAAAGGTACCTCTAGATTTGAGGAACAACACCGTAGTAAGTTCCTTGGATTTCCTTGTTGCCTTTCATATATCCCAGACAGGGCACTTCATAAGCCCGGAAAGCCCACCAAAAGGCAGATTTTTTTAAAAACCTCCAAAAATACCTATTCTCCTTAGTGAAAGGACTGCATAGAGTGACATAAAAATAGAAAACCTTTTTGGCAATATCTGCCCTATTCCAGCCAAACACCAATGGTAAAACAGAACCCCTCCCACCATGGTTTTAGTAAGTCAGAGTAGCCCAGTAGGTCCCATCCTGCCCTCGCCTCACAGAAGTAGAAATCAGCACTCAACTTTCCCCACCTGTCTCTGGCAGTATCAGAGGGGCACAGCAGGGAACTAATCTTCCATTCCCCATTTGGCAGAAGCTGGCAGTGTCCCAGCAATGGTAGTATTAGCAGGTTCCAGAAGCCATTTGATTCTCTACCCTACAGAGTATTAGTGAGACTGAACAAAGTGATACAAGTTGAAGCCATTTGGCAGTCCACTGTACCCCAGTAGGAAGCTGAGCCTCCCCCCTTAATCCAGCAGTCTCATCCAGCATCAGCAAGACTACAGAAGGTCATGTAACATGAGGTGGAGCTAGTCAGTATTCTGCCCATCCTCTGCCAAGATCAGTTTGGAACTGTTCCCTCTTTTTTAATTTTTTAGAAGCATTTAAGAAAAATTGGTATTAATTCTCTAACAGTTTGGGAGAACACCAATGAAGCTACCTGATTCTGGATTTGTCTTTGTTTTTGATTACTCAATCAGTCTCCTTGTTCATTGTTGCTTTCTTCAGATTTTCCCTTTATTCATGATTTAGTCCTGGATAGGTTGTATGTTCCTATGATTTTATACATTTCTAAGATATTATCCAATTTGTTGGCATTTAATTGCTCACAATAACCTTTAATGATCCTCTTCATTTCTGTGGCATCAGTTGTTATGTCCTCTTTTGCATTTCTGATCTTATTTACTTGAATCATCTCTTTTTTTGTTAGTCAAACTAAGAGTTTGTCAATTTTGTTTTATCTTTCCAAAAAAACTTAGTTGGTTGATTTTTTCTGTTGTTTTTCTATTTCATTTATTTCTGTTCTGATCTTTTTTTTTAAAGATTTTATTTATTAATTCATGATAGTCACACAGAGAGAGAGAGAGAGGCAGAGACACAGGCAGAGGGAGAAGCAGGCTCCATGCACCGGGAGCCCGACATGGGACTCGATCCCGGGTCTCCAGGATCGCGCCCCGGGCCAAAGGCAGGCGCCAAACCGCTGCGCCACCCAGGGATCCCTCTGTTCTGATCTTTATTATTTACTTTCTCCTGATAACTGTGGGCTTAGTTTGTTCTTTTTTTTTTCTAGTTCCTTGAGGTGTGAAATTGTGTTGCTTATTTGAGAGCTTTTCCCTTTTTTAATGTAGATATTTATTACTATACAATTCCTTTTCGGTGGGGTCTTTGTCTGGTTTTACAATTCCCTCTTAGTATTGCTTTTGCTGCATCCCAGAAATTTGGCTGAGTGAAAAGGCAATTTAAAGAATGTGAGAAAGATGAATGGATAAAAAAGATGTGGTTTATGTATACAATGGAATATTACTCAGCCATTAGAAATGACAAATACCCACCATTTGCTTCAGCGTGGATGGAACTGGAGGGTATTATGCTGAGTGAAATAAATCAGTCGGAGAAGGACAAACATTATATGGTCTCATTCATTTGGGGAATATAAATAATAGTGAAAGGGAATAAAAGGGAAGGGAGAAGAAATGGGTAGGAAATATCAGAAAGGGAGACAGAACATGAAGACTCCTAACTCTGGGAAACGAACTAGGGGTGGTGGAAGGGGAAGAGGGCGGGGGGTGGGGGTGAATGGGTGACAGGCACTGAGGGGGGCACTTGACAGGATGAGCACTGGGTGTTATTCTGTATGTTGGCAAATTGAACACCAATAAAAAATAAACGTATTATTAAAAAAATAAAAAATAAAGAATGTGAGATATTTGCAAACAATATATCTGATAAAAGTTTAATATCCAGAATATATAGGGAGCTCTTACAACTCAATAGGAAAAAATACAGTAGTTTCCCCTTACCTACAGTTTCACTTTCAGTTACCTGTAATCAATTGCTGTCCAGAAGCAGATGATGCACCTTCTAACATATTATCAAAAGACCAACAGTAGCCTAATACTGCATCACAAGGCCTACACCATTCACCTCACTTTATTTTGTCACATAGGCCTTTTATCATTTCACATCATCACAAGAAGATATTTTGAGACAGAGTACATTCCCTTCATGTTTATTACAGTATATTGGTATCATTGTTCTAGTTTATTATTAGTGGCTGGTCTCTTACCTTGCTTAATTTATAAGTTAAACTTTATATAAGTATGTATGTATGTATGTATGGGAAAAACATAGTATATTTGGGTTCAGTACTATCTCAAGTTTCAGGTATCCACTGGGAGTCTTGGAATATATAAGGGAAGATATTGTAACACAATTTAGAAATGGAAAAAGAACTCAAATAGACATCTCTTTAAAGAAGAAATCCAAATGATCAACAGGTATATGAAAAAAGTGCTCATCATCACTAATAATGAGGGAAAAGTAAATCAAAACCACAATTAAATATCATCTTACTCCTGTTAGGATTACTATCTTAAAAAAGAGATAATAAGTGTTGGCAAGGATATAAAGAAACTCTTGTACAATGATGCCAATGCTATATAAAACAGTATGAAGGTTTCTCAAAAAATCAAAAATAGAACTACCATATGGTCCAGAAATCCCACTTCTGTGTATTTATGTGAAAAAAATGAAATCAGGATTTTGAAAAGTTATCTGCACTCACATGTTCATTGCAGTATAATTCACAATAGTCAAGAAGTGGAAACAATATAAATGTCCACTGACAGAAGAATAAATCAAGAAAATGTGGTGTATACATACATAAAATGAAATTATATTTATCCTTAAAAGAAAAGGAAAGAAATCCTACCATTTGGGACAACATGGATGGACCTCGAGGACATTAAGGTGAAATAGCCAATCACAGAGGCACCTGGGTAGTTCAGTCAGTTTAGCATCTGCCTTAGGCTCAGGTCATGATCCCAGGGTCCTGGGATCGAGCCCTGCATCAGGCTTCCTGCTCAATAGAGAGCCTACTTCTCCCTCTGCCTCTGCTACTCCCCCTGCCTGTGCTCTCTTGCGCTTGCTCTCTCTCTCTCACTCTCTCTCTCTCTCAAATAAATAAATAAAATATTGTTTAAAAAGAGAAATATCCAGTCACAGAAGGACAATTCCACTTATATGAAGTATCTGAAATCATCAATTCATAGAAACAGAAAGTAAAATGGTTGTTTTCAGAGTTTGGGGGAAGGAGAAATGGGGTGTTGCTGTACAACAAGTATGAAGTTTTAATTAAGCAAGATGAATTAATTCTACAGATCTGCTGTACAACATTGTACGGACAGTTAACAATACTGTATTGTGTACTTAAGTTCATAAGAGAGTAGATATCATGTTGTGCTCTTAACACAATAAAAAAAAAACCTGGAGAGGAATTCTTTGCTGTCAGTAATTAGTTTAAATGTAAATAGATTAAGCTCTTAAATAAAAGGTTGAAACTAGCCGTTGGGTTTTTAAAGAACATGATCCAATTATATTCAGTTTAGAAGACACACACTATGGATATCTTTAAAATAAAAAGATAGAAAAAATTGGGGGGAAAATAGTAACAAAAGAGAGCTGAGGTGGCTATACTAACATCAGACAAAAACTTTAAAAGATGGTAAAAACAAGAAAAGGATATTACTTATTCATAGAAGTGTCAATCAGAATGATACAGCAATTAGAAACATATGTCACATAAAAACAAAGCCCCAAAATATAGGAAGCAAAAATTGACACAATTGAAGGGAGAAATAGTTAATTCTATAATTATAGTTGGGGGCTTCAATATCCCACTTTCAAAAATGCAAAGAATAACTATATAGAAGATCAAAAAGGAAATAGAGGCCTTGAACAATACAATAAACCAATTAGATTTAATCAACACATGCAGGACACCCCACTCAACAATATCAGAATACACATTCTTCTTGGTGTACATGAAACATTCTCCAGGGTAGACCATATGTTAGTCCACATAACAATAAATCTTAAAAGTGAAATTATATTCAGTATTTTCTTTGACAACAATGGGAGAAAACTAGGGATCAATAACAAAGAAACCTGGGAAATGTGCAAATACATACAAATTTTAAAATACTCAAAAAAATGGGTCAAAGGTAAAAGCACAATTGATATTAGAAAAAACATTAAAATGAATGCAAATGGAAACAAAACATACTAAAATTTATGAGGTATAGTGAAAGCAGTGCTCAGCCGGAAATTTATGGCTATAAATGTCTATATGTAAAAATAAGAAAAATCCCAAATCAATAACCCAACTTGACAGCTTAATGAGATAGAAAATGAAGAGTAAATAAACCCAAAACTAGAAGGAAATAATAAATATTAGAGCAGAGATAAATTCTAGATAATGTAAAAACAATAAAGAGAATCAACAAAACCAATAGTTGGTTCTTTGAAAAGATAAACAAAATTAATAAATCATTATCTAGACTGACCAAGAAAAAAGAGAGGACTTAAGGACTAAAACCAGAAAGTGAAAGTGAGAACATGTTATAGCTGAATTGTGTCATACCAAAATTTATATGTTTTAGTTCTAGCCCCTATTACCTCAGAACGTTGACTGTATTTTGAGACACAGTCTTTTTTTTTTATTTATTTTTATTGGTGTTCAATTTACTAACATACAGAATAACCCCCAGTGCCCGTCACCCATTCACTCCCACCCCCCGCCCTCCTCCCCTTCCACCACCCCTAGTTCGTTTCCCAGAGTTAGCAGTCTTTACGTTCTGTCTCCCTTTCTGATATTTCCCACACATTTCTTCCCCCTTCCCTTATATTCCCTTTCACTATTATTTATATTCCCCAAATGAATGAGAAGATATAATGTTTGTCCTTCTCCGACTGGCTTACTTCACTCAGCATAATACCCTCCAGTTCCATCCACGTTGAAGCAAATGGTGGGTATTTGTCATTTCTAATAGCTGAGTAATATTCCAATGTATACATAAACCACATCTTCTTTATCCATTCATCTTCCGATGGACACCGAGGCTCCTTCCACAGTTTGGCTATCGTGGCCATTGCTGCTATAAACATCGGGGTGCAGGTGTCCCGGCGTTTCATTGCATTTGTATCTTTGGGGTAAATCCCCAACAGTGCAATTGCTGGGTCGTAGGGCAGGTATATTTTTAACTGTTTGAGGAACCTCCACACAGTTTTCCAGAGTGGCTGCACCAGTTCACATTCCCACCAACAGTGTATGAGGGTTCCCTTTTCTCCACATCCTCTCCAACATTTGTAGTTTCCTGCCTTGTTAATTTTCCCCATTCTCACTGGTGTGAGGTGGTATCTCATTGTGGTTTTGATTTGTATTTCCCTGATGGCAAGTGATGCAGAGCATTTTCTCATGTGCATGTTGGCCATGTCTATGTCTTCCTCTGTGAGATTTCTGTTCATGTCTTTTGCCCATTTCATGATTGGATTGTTTGTTTCTTTGGTGTTGAGTTTAATAAGTTCTTTATAGATCTTGGAAACTAGCCCTTTATCTGATACATCATTTGCAAATATCTTCTCCCATTCTGTAGGTTGTCTTTTAGTTTTGCTGACTGTATCCTTTGCTGTGCAAAAGCTTCTTATCTTGATGAAGTCCCAATAGTTCATTTTTGCTTTTGTTTCTTTTGCCTTCATGGATGTATCTTGCAAGAAGTTACTATGGCCGAGTTCAAAAAGGGTGTTGCCTGTGTTCTTCTCTAGGATTTGGATGGAATCTTGTCTCACATTTAGATCTTTCATCCATTTTGAGTTTATCTTTGTGTCTGGTGAAAGAGAGTGGTCTAGTTTCATTCTTCTGCATGTGGCTGTCCAATTTTCCCAGCACCATTTATTGAAGAGACTGTCTTTCTTCCAATGGATAGTCTTTCCTCCTTTATCGAATATTAGTTGCCCATAAAGTTCAGGGTCCACTTCTGGATTCTCTATTCTGTTCCACTGATCTATGTGTCTGTTTTTGTGCCAGTACCACACTGTCTTGATGACCACAGCTTTGTAGTACAACCTGAAATCTGGCATTGTGATGCCCCCAGATATGGTTTTCTTTTTTAAAATTCCCCTGGCTATTCGGGGTCTTTTCTGATTCCACACAAATCTTAAAATAATTTGTTCTAACTCTCTGAAGAAAGTCCATGGTATTTTGATAGGGATTGCATTAAACGTGTAAATTGCCCTGGGTAACATTGACATTTTCACAATATTAATTCTGCCAATCCATGAGCATGGAATATTTTTCCATCTCTTAGTGTCTTCCTCAATTTCTTTCAGAAGTGTTCTATAGTTTTGAGGGTATAGATCCTTTACATCTTTGGTTAGGTTTATTCCTAGGTATCTTATGCTTTTGGGTGCAATTGTAAATGGGATGGACTCCTTAATTTCTCTTTCTTCAGTCTCATTGTTAGTGTATAGAAATGCCACTGACTTCTGGGCATTGATTTTGTATCCTGCCACGCTACCGAATTGCTGTATGAGTTCTAGCAATCTTGGGGTGGAGACTTTTGGGTTTTCTATGTAGAGTATCATGTCATCGGCGAAGAGGGAGAGTTTGACTTCTTCTTTGCCAATTTGAATGCCTTTAATGTCTTTTTGTTGTCTGATTGCTGAGGCTAGGACTTCCAGTACTATGTTGAATAGCAGTGGTGAGAGTGGACATCCCTGTCTTGTTCCTGATCTTAGGGGAAAGGCTCCCAGTGCTTCCCCATTGAGAATGATATTTGCTGTGGGCTTTTCATAGATGGCTTTTAAGATGTCGAGGAATGTTCCCTCTATCCCTACACTCTGAAGAGTTTTGATCAGGAATGGATGCTGTATTTTGTCAAATGCTTTCTCTGCATCTAATGAGAGGATCATATGGTTCTTGGTTTTTCTCTTGCTGATATGATGAATCACATTGATTGTTTTACGGGTGTTGAGCCAGCCTTGTGTCCCAGGGATAAATCCTACTTGGTCATGGTGAATAATTTTCTTAATGTACTGTTGGATCCTATTGGCCAGTATCTTGTTGAGAATTTTTGCATCCATGTTCATCAGGGATATTGGTCTGTAATTCTCCTTTTTGGTGGGGTCTTTGTCTGGTTTTGGAATTAAGGTGATGCTGGCCTCATAGAACGAATTTGGAAGTACTCCATCTCTTTCTATCTTTCCAAACAGCTTTAGGAGAATAGGTATGGTTTCTTCTTTAAACGTTTGATAAAATTCCCCTGGGAAACCATCTGGCCCTGGACTCTTGTGTCTTGGGAGGTTTGTGATGACTGCTTCAATTTCCTCCCTGGTTATTGGCCTGTTCAGGTTTTCTATTTCTTCCTGTTCCAGTTTTGGTAGTTTGTGGCTTTCCAGGAATGCATCCATTTCTTCTAGATTGCCTAATTTATTGGCGTATAGCTGTTCATAATATGTTTTTAAAATCGTTTGTATTTCCTTGGTGTTGGTAGTGATCTCTCCTTTCTCATTCATGATTTTATTAATTTGAGTCTTCTCTCTCTTCTTTTTAATAAGGCTGGCTAATGGTTTATCTATCTTGTTAATTCTTTCAAAGAACCAACTCCTGGTTTTGTTGATCTGTTCCACAGTTGTTCTGGTCTCGATTTCGTTGAGTTCTGCTCGAATCTTTATTAACTCCCTTCTTCTCTTGGGTGTAGGATCTATTTGCTGTTTTTTCTCTAGCTCCTTTAGGTGTAAGGTTAGCTTTTGTATTTGAGTTCATTCCAATTTTTGAATGGATGCTTGTATTGCGATGTATTTCCCCCTTAGGACTGCTTTTGCTGCATCCCAAAGATTTTGAACGGTTGTATCTTCATTCTCATTAGTTTCCATGAATCTTTTTAATTCTTCCTTAATTTCCTGGTTGACCCTTTCATCTTTCAGCAGGATGGTCCTTAACCTCCACGTGTTTGAGGTCCTTCCAAACTTCTTGTTGTGATTTAGTTCTAATTTCAAGGCATTATGGTCTGAGAATATGCAGGGACAATCCCAATCTTTTGGTATCGATTCAGACCCGATTTGTGACCCAATATGTGGTCTATTCTGGAGAAAGTTCCATGTGCACTTGAGAAGAATGTGTATTCAGTTGAGTTTGGATGTAAAGTTCTGTAGATAGCTGTGAAATCCATCTGGTCCAGTGTATAATTTAAAGCTCTCGTTTCTTTGGAGATGTTGTGCTTAGAAGACCTATCGAGTATAGAAAGAGCTAGATTGAAGTCACCAAGTATAAGTGAATTATTATCTAAATATTTCTTCACTTTGGTTAATAATTGATTGATATTTTTGGCAGCTCCCACATTCGGGGCATATATATTGAGGATTGTTAAGCCCTCTTGTTGAATAGATCCTTTAAGTATGATATAGTGTCCCTCTTCATCTCTCACTACAGTCTTTGGGGTAAATTTTAGTTTATCTGATATAAGGATGGCTACCCCTGCTTTCTTTTGAGGACCATTCGAATGGTAAATGGTTCTCCAACCTTTTATTTTCAGGCTGGAGGTGTCCTTCTGTCTAAAATGAGTCTCTTGTAGACAGAAAATAGATGGGTCCTGCTTTTTTATCCAGTCTGAAACCCTGCGCCTTTTGATGGGGTCATTAAGCCCGTTCACATTCAGAGTTACTATTGAGAGATATGAGTTTAGTGTCATCATGATATCTATTCAGTCCTTGTTTTTCTGGACTGTTCCACTGAACTACTTCTTAAAGGGGAATTTTAAGAGTCCCCCTTAAAATTTCTTGCAGAGCTGGTTTGGAGGTCACATATTCTTTTAGTTGCTGCCTGTCTTGGAAGCTCTTTATCTCTCCTTCCATTTTGAATGAGAGCCTTGCTGGATAAAGTATTCTTGGTTGCATGTTCTTTTCATTTAGGACCCTGAATATATCCTGCCAGCCCTTTCTGGCCTGCCAGGTCTCTGTGGAGAGGTCTGCTGTTACCCTAATACTCCTCCCCATAAAAGTCAGGGATTTCTTGTCTCTTGCTGCTTTAAGGATCTTCTCTTTATCTTTGGAATTTGCAAGCTTCACTATTAAATGTCGAGGTGTCGAACGGTTTTTATTGATTTTAGGGGGGATCTCTCTATTTCCTGGATCTGAATGCCTGTTTCCCTTCCCAGATTAGGAACGTTTTCAGCTAGAATTTGTTCAAATACATATTCTGGCCCTCTGTCCCTTTCAGCGCCCTCGGGAACCCCAATTAAACATAGGTTTTTCTTTCTCAGGCTGTCGTTTATTTCCCTTAATCTATCCTCATGGTCTTTTAATTGTTTGTCTCTTTTTTCCTCAGTTTCCCTCTTTGCTATCAACTTGTCTTCTATGTCACTCACTCGTTCTTCCACCTCGTTAACCCTCGTCTTTAGGACTTCTAGTTTGGATTGCATCTCATTCAATTGATTTTTAATTTCTGCCTGATTAGCTCTAAATTCTGCAGTCATGAAGTCTCTTGAGTCCTTTATACTTTTTTCTAGAGCCACCAGTAGCTGTATAATAGTGCTTCTGAATTGGCTTTCTGACATTGAATTGTAATCCAGATTTTGTAACTCTGTGGGAGAGAGGACTGTTTCTGATTCTTTCTTTTGAGGTGAGGTTTTCCTTCTAGTCATTTTGCTCAGTGTAGAGTGGCCAAAAGCAAGTTGTATTGGGAAAAAGAGAAAAAGAGAGGAGAGAAAGAAGGAAAGAAAAGAGAAAGAGAAAAAAAGGGAAGAAGAAAAAACGAAAAAAAAAAGAAAGGTAAAAAAAAGGGTGGGGTAAGGAAACAAATCAACAAGCAAAACAAAACAAAACAAAACAAAACAAAACAAAAAAAAAGGAACCACCGGGGAGTATCTTCTGATTCTGTGTACTTTAAGTCCCTTGGCTTCTCCTGGAAGTTGTCAGTCTAGCTGGTGTTCTGGGGGAGGGACCTGTTGTGCTGATTTTCAGGTGTTAGCAGTTGGGGGAGCTGCTGTGCCCCTGCCTGGTGCAGGGCTCAGTGGGGGTTGTTTACCCCGTGAGGCCCCAGGATGAACAGCTCCAGTGGCGGGGCAGCTCTGGAAACCTGGATTCAGCTCCGGCAGGAACTCCGGAGGTCTCCGTCTGCAGGGCCTGGAGGCTCCGGGGCGGGGCCGCTGATCTGCTCAGCTCGGGGCAGGAGCGTCCTTGCTGTCCTGGGCCCTCCCGGCCTCTGCCTGTCCCGGGGGGAGGCCGGATCCTGGGCTGTGTCCCGGCGCCCTGTGCTCCGGGGCCTGCGCTGTTGGATTCGCGCTCCCGGGCCGCGCAACCCCCTCCGCGGAGCTGCCGCCCGAGCCCCTCCGAGCTGCCCCTGGAACCGCGCAGCCCTCTCCGCACGGAGCCTCTTCCTCCGCCCGAGCCCCTCCGAGCTGCTCCCGGGGCCGTGCAGCCCCCTCCGCGGAGCCGCCCCCGAGCCCCCCGAGCTGCTCCCGCCCCGCAGCCCCCTCCGCGGAGCCGCTGCCTGAGCCCCTCTGAGCTGTTCCGGGTCCCGCGTGCGCGCTGCAGCCCTTAGGGAGCTCGGCACACTCTCCTGGGCGCGCAGGTGTCTGTTAGTGTCCCGGGGAGCCCGAGGGCATCCTCGCCCTCCTGGGTCCTGCTCCAACTCCCTGCGAGCCCCTTTCCGCCCGGGAAGGTTGGTGCAGCTCCCGCTTCTCCGGGACGGGGCTCTCCTGTCCTGGGGACACTCGCCCCGGCCTCAGCCCGGCTCCTCGCGGGGCCCCTCCCCCTTGGATGCCTTTTGTTTCTTTATTTCTTTTTCCCCGTCTTCCTACCTTGATAGAAGCGCGAACTCTTCTCACTGTAGCATTCCAGCTGGTCTCTCTTTAAATCTCAGGCCGAATTCATAGATTTTCAGGATGATTGGAAGGTTTTCTAGGTAATTTGGTGGAGACAGGTGATTTGGAGACCCTTCTCTTCCGCCATCTTGCTCCTCCCCGAGACACAGTCTTTAAAGAGTTAATTAATTTAAATGAAATCATTGGAGTGGGCCTTAATCCGGTATTATTGGTGTCCTTATAAGAAGGGAAAATTAGAGTGCAGCTGCACATGCACAGGAGACCATATGAAGACAAAAGGAGAAGGTGGCCATTTACAAGCCAGAAAGAGAGGGCTCGGAATGAAATTAATCTTGCCAACAACCTGATGTTGGATTTCTAGCCTCCAGAACAGCGAGGAAATACGTTTCTGTTTAACCCACACAGTCTGTGTTATGGCAGACCTCGCAAACTAATAAAGAGCATTGCTACAAACCTTACAGAAATAAAAAAGTATCATAACAGAAGAGTATGAACAATTATATGCCAACATATTTGAAAAGCTAGAAGAATGGACAAATGTCTAGAAACACAAAAATTACCAAAACTGCTTCAAGAAGAAACAGAAAATCTGAATAGATCTATAACAGATAAAGAGATTGAATCTATAATCAAAAGCCTCCCAACAAAGAAAACCCCAAGATAAGATAGGCTTCATTGGTTAAGTTCTACCAAACATTTAAAGAAGAGTTAATACATTCTCAAACTTCATCAAAATATCGAAGAAGAAGGAATACAACCTAATATTCTATGGGACCAGCATTACAAAAGCAAGATCAAATCATCACATTATGGGGCACCTGGGTGGCTCAGTGGTTGAGTGTCCACCTTTGGCCCAGGTCGTGATCCCGGGGTCCTAGGATTGAATCCCACATCAGGCTCCCCACAGGGAGTCTGCTTCTCCCTCTGCCTATGTCTCTGCCTCTCTTTCTATGTCTCTCATGAATAAATAAATAAAATCTTTTTAAAAATCATATTAAAAGAAAAATATAAACCAATATCCTTTATAAAAATAGATGCAGGGATCCCTAGGTGGCGCAGCGGTTTGCCGCCTGCCTTTGGCCCAGGGCGCGATCCTGGAGTCCTGGGATCGAATCCCACGTCGGGCTCCCAGTGCATGGAGCCTGCTTCTCCCTCTGCCTGTGTCTCTGCCTCTCTCTCTCTGTGTGCGTGACTATCATAAATAAATAAAAATTAAAAAAATAGATGCAAAAATCATCAACAATATACTAGCAAACCAAATCCAGGAGCATATTAAGAGTATTATACAAATGATCAAGTGGGATTTGTTCCAGGAATGAAATAGTAGTTCGACATAAGAAAATAAATCAATGTAATATATCATGTTAATAAAAGGAATGGGAAAAACATAGGATCAATTCAATTAATTCAGAAAAAGGATTTGACAAAACCTAACACCATTTCATGATAAAAGCACTCAACAAACTAGAAATAGAATGTAAGTACCTCAACATGAAAAAAGAAATTTAATTTACAAAAACCCACAACATTATACTCATTGGTGAAAGAATGAAGGAGTTCCAGTTGTGATAGGAACAACACAAGAATGACCGCATTCACTGCTTCTATTCAACACTGTGCAGGAGATTCTAGCCAGAGAGATTCGGCAATAAACAGAAATAAGCAACTAAGTTTAAAAGGAAGAATAAAAATTATCTCTATTCCATATCTCTATTTTATCTCAAATGATCTTTTACACAGAAAATACCAGAGTCAACAAAAAACTCAGAGCAATAAACACATAGAGCAAAGTTGCAGGATGTGAGATCAATACACAATTATCAGCCGTATTTCTATACACTAGTGAAGAACCACAGAAAAAGGAAATTGACAAAACAGTTCTCTCCAAAGAAGATATACAAATGGCCAACAAGTACATGAAAAGATGCTCAATGTCATTAGTCATTTAAGAAATGAAAATCAAAATTGTAGTGAGTTACCACTTTATAACCACTAGGATGACTATAATGAAAAAATGGAAAATATTAAGTGTTGGAGAGAATATGAAGGATTTGAAATACGTGTAATTGCTGGTCAGAATGTAAAATGGTTTAGTATCCATGGAAAAAAAGTGTAGTGTTCCTCAAAAATATAAAATTACCATGTGACTTAGCAATTCCACTCCTGAGTATACACCAAGAGAATTGAAAACAGGTATTCAGACAAACCTTGTACATAAATGCTCATGACAGCACTATTCACAATAGGCAAAAGGTGGATATTAACAACCCAAATGTCTATCAATGGATTAATGACCAAACAAAACATAGTGCAACCATACTGTGGAATGTTATTAAGCCATAAAAATAATGGAGTACTGATACTTGCTACAACATAGATAAGCCCCAAAAACATTATGCTAAGTGAAAAAAGGCAGACACAAAAGGCTACATATTGGATGATTCCATTTATATGAAATATCTGTAATAAGTAAACCTATAAAGACAGAAATCTGATCATTAGTTGCCAGGGGCTGGAGGGAGAAGAAAATTTGGAGTGACTGCTAATATGTATGTGGTTTTCTTTTGTGATGATGAAATTACATTGAAACTAGGTAGAGGTGATGGTTGCACAGACTGTGGATGTACTAAGTGCCACTGAACTGTATACTTTAAAATGGTTAATTCTATGTTATAAGAATTTGACCTCGGGACGCCTGGGTGGTCCCGCAGTTGAGTGTCTGCCTTTGGCTCAAGGCATGATCCCAGGGTCTGGGGATCGAGTCCCACCTTGGGCTCCTGCAGGAGACCTGCTTCTCCCTCTGCCTATGTCTCTGCCTCTCTCTGTGTGTCTCTCATGAATAAATAAATAAAATCTTTAAAAAAAGAATTTCACCTCAATAAAAACAAAAAAAATCAGCAAATCAGATTAGGAGCTTTATTAAGAAATTTGTATTAACAAATTTGAGACTAAATGGGAGCCATTTAAAGGTTATAATAAGTGGTGTGACAAGACAAAATTCATACTTTAAAGTAGCAGTTTCCAAAGTAGAGTGAGAATGATCCAGGACATGCACAAGGAGATCCACTAAAGCTAAAGAAGAAGATGTTAACATTTTTAATTATATTTATCTTTATTCCTTTATAATCTTCACATTTGGTGTGCTTCAAATGTGAGAATATTACTTCCTTATTATGTGTGTGTGTGTGCATGTATGTGTGTGTGTATATTTCAGGGCTGCATGATGAGAAATGTTTGGAGACCACAACCTAATTGTCATCTGAAGACACAGAAAGTGAAAAATAATGATTACTCAGCCACTTCATTCTCCTCCATTCAACAGGTTCTAAAAGCCTCTCTCACAAAACAGGACTATGCAGACATCTTTTTTACCAGTTAAATCCTTTGTCCCCCAACCACACAGATGCATATACATATAACACATAAACACATATACACACAAAATAAAAATCAAAAGTTAAGGTAGATACCAAAAAGACCTGATATTGGTACAGGTGTTCTAACCATGTTGCATTGAAATATTGTTCCTACTTTCAAGACATACTGGCATATCCCAAATGATATAGAAACCAGAATGTTATCATAATGTTTTGTTGGATGTCAGCTGTGTATGGCAATCAGAAAATACTAATTCATCCTCAAAGACCAGGACTTAATCTATACTTTAGCCACACAAATCCATCCCAATATAATGAATGAATGAAAAAATAAAATCTAAGAGACCATGGCAATCGCTCACCAATGAATATGCATTGGAGAGAGAGAGGACATTTTAAACACTGGGATATGGAGGTAGTAAAGGATGGTTAACAGGTTGGTGTTTTTAATGTGAGACAGAGATATTGAGTCCAGTCCTATTTAGGAACACCTTACAACCTAACATAATAGACTGCCAGACTGTGATGCATCTCAAATTCTAAGCAGCCATCACCATTTAGGTGGCACAGATTACTTTGAAATACAAAGATGGAGAGAATAAGAATATGTATGAGATATGCCTAATGTCTTCAACTGAGTGCCTCAAGTTTGAATCTCTGGGGATCCCTGGGTGGCACAGCGGTTTGGCGCCTGCCTTTGGCCCGGGGCGCGATCCTGGAGACCCGGGATCGAGTCCCACATCGGGCTCCCTGCATGGAGCCTGCTTCTCCCTCTGCCTGTGTCTCTGCCTCTCTCTCTCTCTGTGTGACTGTCATGAATAAATAAATAAAATCTTAAAAAAAAAAGTTTGAATCTCTGCCTAGAAGGTTCTGGTCCCCTGAATCTACCCTACAACAAACACACACACTCAATTCTATGAAGATCGGGTCACTTGATGTTTCTTTTTTTTTAATTTATCTATTCATGAGAGACACACACACAGAGAGAGAGAGAGAGAGAGAGAGAGAGAGAGAGAGAGAGGCAGGGACACAGGCAGAGGGAGAAGCAGGCTCCATGCTGGGAGCCCCATGCGGAATTCGATCCTGGGTCTCCAGGATCACATCCTGCACTGAAGGCCGTGCTAAACCCCTGAGCCACCCAGGCTTCCCGGGTCACTTGATATTTCTGATATCATCCTGGTATACAGTGGGTCCTGTCAGTGCATAACTCTGCTCAGTATTTCTACTGCAAGACAAACAATACTGCGACTCCACTTAATACAGTTGTTAGTCACCTGGAGCCTTTTGTTGGGGCCCTAAATTTATTCTCAGAGGTATAACCTTAGGAACACCTCAATTGCTCACATGTTTCACAATGCCAAAACTGAATGAATTAGTGAGTGAGTTATGACAGAAAATGTCAAAATGTGCATGCAGTAGTTTCTTTTTTTTAAATATTTTATTTAGGGCAGCCCTGGTGACACAGCGGTTCAGCGCCGCCTGCAGCCTGGGGTGTGATCCTGGAGACGTGGGATCGAGTCCCACATCAGGCTCCCTGTATGGAGCCTGCTTCTCCCTCTGCCTGTGTCTCTGCCTCTCTCTCTCTCTCTCTCTCTCTCTCTCTCTCTCTCTGTGTCTATGAAAAATATTTTATTTATTTATTCATGAGAGACACACACACAGAGAGAGAGAGAGAGACAGAGACAGAGACACAGGCAGAGGGAGAAGCAGGCTCCAAGCAGGGAGCCTGACATAGGACTTGATCCCGGGACTCCAGGATCACGCTCTGGGCCGAAGGTAGGCACTAAACCACTGAGCCACCCAAGGATCTCCCGCATGCAGTAGTTTGTTGTGGCTGGCATAATAAATTATCTCAAACTTGGTGGCTTAAAACAGTAACAATTTATTCTCTCAGGGTTCTATAGGCCAGAAGTCCAAAATAAAGGTGTCAATAGGGCTATTTTCTCCAAAGTGTCTAGAGGGGAATCCTTCCTTATCTCTTCCAGCTTCTGGTAGTACCAGGCATTACTTGGCCTATGGCTGCCTAACTTCAATCTTTGCTTCCATTTTCACAAGGCCTTCTCCTCTTATGTTTTTCATAAGGCTATCATTCGATTTAAGACCCACATAGGTAACCCAGGATAATCTCTTCTCAAGACTCTATTATGTCTACAAAACCTTTTTCCAAATATGGTAATATTCACAAGATGCAGGTATTAAGATATGAATACATTTTTGGGGGGACCACCACCAAACACACAACATTGTGTATAGAAATTAATCTGCTAAGAAAGCTAAACCAGAGTAATACATGGGAATCAGAGTTTCTTGTCATAAAGAAAGTGGAGATTAAAAAAAAGAAAAGAGGGAAGGAAGGAAAAAAGGAAGGGAAGGGGAAGATGGAGGAAAGATGGGAAGGAGGGGAGATTTTCTGATCCCAGCAGTCCCCAAGTCTGTCATGAGGCCAGGGAGGTTGGTTCAAGTGGAATATCCAAGGACTCTTGACCACTTTGGAATAATATAAGGAGCAGAGAACATAGTGAGAATGAGTCCCTTGGGTTCAGAGAAAGGCAATCCAGACACTCAAGCACTGACATAGCCCATTTTTTGTGGCAATCAGAAATTACTAATCCATCCTCAGTGGCAGTTGGAAAATAATATAGATCATATGCAGAAAAGTCTGACCTTTACTATTTCCGAATAGACTACACTAGACCAGTGTATGTGAAAATGGTTTTGAGAGAAAAATAATTCCTTTAGATAGAAGAGATGAGATCTGATATGTCTCATTGGGGAAATTGAACTCCACAGGAAATGCTGAAACTTACACCTTAACAATGGCTAATGATGTCAGAGACTATAGTAAAAAAAAAAAAGTTTTTTTAATAAAATTAAGTAGATGGGATGCCTGGGAGGCTCAGTGTTTGAGCATCTGCCTTCAGCTCTGGGCACGATCCCAGAGTCCAGGGATCTAATCCTACATCAAGCTCCCTACGTGGAGCCTGATTCTCCCTCTACCTATGTCTCTGCCTCTCTCTCTGTGTCTCTCATTAATAAATAAATAAATCTTAAAAAAAAAAACTATTTCCGAAAACCTGTAAGTACAATGATCCAAGTAGACCAGTCTGAAATTAATGAGAAGGATATAGAGGTAAGGTGTTGTAGCAAAAGGTAAATACACAAAATTCAATAGGTCTCTTATCCACAAACAAAAATCACTCAGCATATATGATGAAAATACAAACATAGTAAAAACAGGAGCAATAATATGATTGCTAGGCATAACTTCATTGTATCTTTTCCAGACATCTAAGAAGAGGCAGCATTTCCTAAAGAACAACAACCTGGACTGCATAATTTATTAGGTACCTATACCAAGGGATGAGCAAAGTCTTATCAGGCAGCATACATCATACAGACCTGTGGAATATTTTATTTAATTCTCATAGTCCCTTATTGTGTAAAGTTATTATGCATTTGCAGCACGTGGTTGTTTTCTGTTTGAACGAGGCTGTATATTTAAAATACTTTTGTTACCTGAAATGTGAAAAATACACATAAGTGATTATATTGTCACCACAATTATTTCCATACCCACCAACCCAAATTCATTATTGACAGTGATATCCTATTCAGAAATTACTTAAAAATATTTTTTGAAAAGTTCTTATTATTAGTGAAGATTAACACCCACGTTGCATCTCCAATGTTTAGTGCTTCTATCTCTCTATTGTGTCTGGAGTCCATGTGGCTACCATGGCCCAAATGTATCAACTAAAAGCAAAATTGTTCCCATTGCTGACAACCAGACTACATATCTAATAAAAAGTGATTATTAAATATGTTCTTATTTTTACTAATCAAGGTAGTAGTAGTAATATCTTTTGTACTACCATTAATACTATGAAAAGAAGAAAGAAAAAGAGTAGTTATATTGCAGAACTGGTGACTTACCAAGCATACAGTGTTTTAGGAGCTTTTAGGTGGATTATCTCTTAACCCTCAATAAACCTGTATCACTGAATCTTGTACTAACTGAAAAACACAGGTTTATCATGAGGATTAGGCAACATGAGTAGATACTTTTGAAACTTGAAAAGTAACAGATAAATTAATAAACAGATTAATTATTTAAACAGATAAATTATATTATCACAATGCAAAATTCTGTACCTAAAAAAATTATTCTGACATGTTCATTTCCTATTTACAACCTACTTAATCACCAGGATGTATGCTTTCTTTTCTGCTTCTATTAGCGATAGTTCACCACCATTATTTAGTTGTTTTCCTTTAAACCAAAAAGTCTCCAGTATTGATGCTTTAGCTGGAGGATTAGAAAAACTTACAGGGGATGGCAGGAGAGCACTTTCAATCCATTATGGGAAAGGAGAGTCTTCAGAATTGAGATGATCCCTTGCAACTCACTGATTATTATGATATAGAATGAGGCTTTATTTACTATAACTCACAAAATATAAAGCTATCATTCTCTACCTAGAAATATGTGAAATACAGTGACAACCATGCACAGTTAAAGCTGAGAGGAAATTAGAGAACATTTAAATATTGGAGAATGATAATCCTGATTTTAACTAAGAGAGAGCAATGGAATATATAGTGTTTTTTCTTGCATTTGCCTAGGCTGACTAATGATGTGGGTGAACAATAGTTTTCTTTAAAAACTCTATTAGGGAAATTAATTCTTTCCTTAAATTATAAATGAGTTAACACTACTCATTGTGGGACCATGAAAAATATCAATTAATCTCTAAAAATCACCATTGATTCCCTTTTCCAAATATATTATCACTTTGACAACTATGATTTAATGTCTTTGTTTGATATTAACCAAGTGATATCCAACTAGACTATCCATGAAAAGGATACACTAGTTGAGACACATAAGATGCACTGAGAACAATAATGCAATTCTGAAAACAATAGGTTGAAGACCAACTTAATGATAAAATGTTCAATAGAACATGTAATGGAGCAATCTGGAAGTATTCTAAATTCTAACTAAAAAGCACCATTTAATTATCTCATATACTATATAGAGAGAGGTTGAAATATACGACCTGCATATATAACTTGCCATTTCATGGGTATTTGTGGATGGTCCAAGGAGAAAAGATGTTGCATAATCATGGAGCATAGTATGCACCATCAAGATGTAAAATTGAATATTGGCCTGTATATGTTTGTATGCATGTGAACGATGATATTAAAAGATAATCAGAATCTTAAAATTAACACATAGAGTGAAAGGCCTGTAGGAGAGATTACTAAATATTTCCTTACTGGTCAATAATTATGCTGAAATATTGTTGCATTTAATATGGAAATTAAATAGAACACCATGCACATATTTGACCAACTTGTTACAAGGTGTTTAATAAATCATTTAGTCCATGAGAATTTCTCACATGTTAACAGGTGATCAAAGGACTTACTATCATCATGAGTAACATAGGTTGTATTAAGAGCAATAGTAACAAGGATGATAATTATAAAAAGGGGGAAAAGGATGTTAAATATCTAAAAAGGATAAACATTTGCTAAATGCTTCCTTAGTATTTTTTGCATGTAGTATGCTTAGGGACTTCCTGTAGATAAATTCATTTCATCAGCACAACAAATGCGTGGCATGGAAATCACTATTAATCTGTAACATGTTTGTTGTGAAGATCAAATGAGGTGACAAATTAAAATATTTTAGAAATCCAAAATGGGAAATCAGCAAGAACCATTATGTCATAATTGCATAGCATCCCATATCTAACAAAATAGTTATGTGTGCATTTATTGATTACAAACTACCTATCTGAAAGGAAGTAAGTTCTGTAAGTGCTTCTTGTTAAAATTAACACCCACCTGTTCATAACTAGACACAGAAATGCACAAACATACACATGCACTGACATATCTACACAAAATATTTTAGCTTCTTCTATTAATGGTTGATATATGTTTGTTGGATCATAGGCAAGGTTTTAAAATAAGGGTACATGGCAATTAATTTTGTTAATTCAAAGCTCTGCAATGTAGGACATTCTCCACATTTTATGTAAGACAATGAGTTATATAATGAGAACAATAGAGTCTTCACTGAAAGTTTGATTAGGATATGGAAAAAATGGAAACAAATTTATTCCATTCACCTTATGTAGGATGTTTAAAAGGAATTCTGTATTTTTCAAGGTTCTCATTCTTTAAAAAGATTAGAAATATTTAATATTATATTAATATTAAATTATTACTATCAACATTTATTTAATGATTAGGCTGAAGACTTTGGTAACCAATTGTGTATTATTCCATTGAATCTTCAGAAATCCCCAATAATGTAAAATTTTTGTTAATTTTAATTCATAATCTTCTTTTGAAGATTGAATGAGGTAAAATATGTAATATATTCCTTTTTTTAAAGATTTTATTTATTCATGAGATACTCAGAGAGAGAGAGAGAGGCAGAAACACAGGCAGAGGGAGAAGCAGGCCCCATGCAGGGAGCCTGACATGGGACTCAATCCCGGGACTCCAGGATCACACCCTGGGCTGAAGGCAGTGCTAAACCACTGAGCCACCCTTGCTGCCCTATGTAATACATTCCTGATACTATATTTGTTTCTGTACCAATTAAATCAAAATTATTAGTGAAATGATTATTTCCTTTTCAAAAACCACTAATATATACACTCAATACTCTTTTCTATTACTGGAAATAAATACTGCTATTTTGTACCCCTAGCTTAATAGCCAATGGCTGACTGGAATTCAGGTGGCTTCCAAGGGCCAGTTGTATGGTAGCAAAGTTGCTTCAGTCACTGCAACTGGTATTAGTTACTAGGGTGTCTTAGTCAGCTTGGGCTGCCATAACAAATATCATAGACTGGGTAGATTAAATGACAGAATTCATTTCTCACAGTTCTGTACTCCAGGGAGTCTAAAATCATGATAGATTTTTCATTCTGAGGCCTCTTCTCTTGGCTTGCAGATAACTGCCATCTCACTGTGTACTCACATGACCTCTTCTCATGTGCAAAGAGAGAGGATGGAGGAGAGAGCAAGATCTCTGGTCTATCTTCTTATAAGGGCACTAATCCCATCAGACCAGAGACTTGTCCTCATGAGTTTATCTCATTGTACCTCTGAAAGGCCCATCTTCAAATATCATCACATTGGAGGTTAGTGCTTCAACATACGAATTTTCAGAGGACACAAACATAACACCGGCAATATGTAAGTAGGCTCCATGTGAAGTCTTTACTTAATGACAGCCTCCTAGATGAACCACTAAAAGAAGCCTGACAAGTAGCATTGGCAATATTAGGCACCAAAGTATATAATGGACTGGGTGTGCATTCTTTTAAAATGACTAAGAACACAATGGAACAAAATGACCAAGTGATTTGGATCTCAAATTTAAAAATCAAGGTTTCTATTGGCAACAATTAACTCTTCCCACAAGCCATTGTTTATGGTTTCCAAAAGTTTATTTTAAAATTAACTGCCTATATCTATATATTTACTTACCTGTCTAGTGATATATTCATCTTGGCATGGCTCATATTCAGGTTTGGTAGAACCCGTAAAGTGTCCCCTGGTGGAAGCATTTACTCTTAAGAAACAAAACGTCTAAACTAGCAGAGCCTGAGCATGTAGAAACAAGAAACACAAATTTTGGAAGTGAATGATTGTGTTGGCCCCAATACATATGTATTCTAGCTATTAGGAACCTTATACCACATGAGGCGCCTGGCTGGTTCAGTTGGAAGAGCATGTGACTCTTGATCTAAGGGTCATGAGTTCAAGCACCACGTTGGGTGTGGAGATTACTAAAATAAAATAAAAACAAACTTAAAATAAAGGAATACAGTACCAGATATAAGTTGTTGAGATATGAGTATATATTCCACATTCTGGAGGACAGTATTCCAACTCTACCGCTGTTCTCCTTTTGATGTCCTACCTGAGACTTTCACAGGCCATTCAATGTATTGGGCCAACTGATGCTGGATTTGTGTTGTATTATCAAACCAGTGGTCATGTATCTGTTGCCACACCTTCTTCACTATAAAATAGTCCCTTGAATCAGGCATTTTGTATGCTTTAAATTGTGATATCAGCAGAAATACTGAGGGCAGAGAAAACAAGCTAAACCCATATCTGGAGAAGGTGTCAATTTTGTTAAAGACAAATCATACCCTCCTCTATGGTAGAGTGGTCTGAAATCATTAACTAGCCACAGAGATTCTGGCTGTTCTCAGTGAGTACTCCGTGCTTTTTGAACCCATGTATTGCCTCCTTCTCTACCATTGTAACTACTCCACTCCGTACATACATTGTGCAGATATTGGGGTGGACCAAGGAGAGAAGCTGGCTGACATGCACAGAACAAGTCAAAGATAAGGTTGTGCAAATGTAATTTGGAGATCCAAATGTGTCTGCCATACCTGGACTCAAAGGTGGTCTTTGCTAAATGGAGTTGCCATTCTCTCATCCATGACCTTGCCAGAAGCAACAGCAGCAGGAAGATGTCCTCCATATCACTTCTACCTCACAAGTAATCTAACAAGTCTGTCTAATTGATAGAACCTAATTCACTATCAGAGCTCTAACTATAATTGGGAAGGTAGAACAGAGGTTCAGTTAATCAATCCACAATATCTACTCTTTATTAGAAATTTATGTACTTTTACACAAAATGAAATTAGTCTATTATTCTTAGTTATCTTTACTAGGTTTGTGTTAATATTTTTCTAGCTTCTTAAAATTAACTTAATATCTATGCATGTTTGTGTATGCCTGGATTAATTTGTATAGCATAAGAGATGCCTATTCTTTGAAGATGTTTGGGAGATATTTAACAATCTTTCTAATTTCTTTTTATACTTAATATTTTTATAATAATAACAATTGTTTCACATCTGTGAGAGGAATAGTATAGGCCATGCCATGATAACAAATAAACCAAACAACTCAATATGATCAAATGGTTGCATAGGGCATTTCTCCTTCATATGGTAACTCTTAAGTTGCTTTGAGTTGTAGCACTGCTATCTCCACCTAAGACATCCTCTTTTACCACAAAAAAGGAAGAAAATACATAAAAGCAATTAAATGTTCCTGTCACTTGTCCTCACAACCCATTGGCCAGCATTAGTCATATGGCTCTATTTACATCTGGAGATGGTAAATGTGATCTTCTATATGACTGAGGGGTAGACGAGAAATTGATAATGGTGAACACTAATAATCTCCATCATAGTCTCCCAAATGTTTGCTTCATTCTTCTTTCCAAAGGGAAAACATACTTACCTCCTCCCCAAAGAAGACTGTTAAGAAAGCCAAGAAGTCCCTCAATCTGCCATCTACAAGCTTGGAAACCAGGAAAATCAGTGGTGTAATTCAAATAGTCTGAAGGCCTAAGAACTGGGGGCTGATGGTGTAATTCCCAGTCTGAATCTGAGAGCCTGAGAACCAGAGTATTGATATACAAAGGCAGGAGAAAATAAATGTTTCAGCCTAAGCAGAGAGAATGAATCGCCCTTCACCTTTTTGCTCTGTTAATGCTCTCAATAGATTGATGGATGCCCACCCACATTGGTGAGAGCAATCTACTCAGTCTACTTATGCAAATGCTGATCTCTTCTGGAGACATCCTCACAGACACATCCAAAAACAATGTTTTACCAGCTATCTGGGCATCTCTTAGCCCAGTCCAGCTGACACATAAAGTGAACCATCACACCAATCAAAACCAGCAGCAATCAACAAACACTACTACCACTCCCCTGAGCAGTATTAACATTTTTTTTAGTCTCTTCATCTATATTTCCCTACTAGCATTATTATCCAAACTCTTCCCTTATACTTGCAAATTCCCTAATCATTTGTGCTAAGTCTATTACAGCTTCATCTTGCCATTAAAAATTCCTACCATGAAACCACTTAGCCAACGTCACACTTCACGTTTTTGTTATATCAATACCACACTTTCAGTACCAGTTTCTGTATTAATCAGGCAGGTTAAGCTAGCCTGTGGTAACAGTCCTACAGTTTCAGTAGTTTAACACAACAAAAGCATGCTTCTGATTCACACAAATTACATTGTGGATTCAGGAACTTCTCCAGAATATCTTCTCTCTGTATGGTAACTGAGTAATCAAGGTACTTTAAACTTGAAGCTCTAGTATCTCAACGCAAGGCCTCCTCAGTTGCTGCAGCTAGAGAAGAGAGGTGGCAAGAGAGTTGCACATTAGCAATTAAATATTTCTTTTTTTAAGATTTTATTTATTTATTCATGAGAGACACAGAGGGAGAAGCAGGCTCCATGCAGGGAACCTGACATAGGACTTGATCCTGGGTCTCCAGGATCACACCCTAGGCTGAAGGTGGTGCTAAACCACTGAGCCACCCAGGCTGCCCTAGATATTTCTTTTTTAAATTCTTAACTTTAATTCCAATTAGTTAACATACAGGATTATATTAGTTTCAGGTGTACAATATAGTGATTGAACAATTCCATACATCACCGTGTGCTCATTATGACAAGTGCCTTCCATAATCCCCATCACCTATTTAACCTATCTTCCCATCCCCCTCCCTTCTGGTAACCATCAATCATCAGGTTGTCCTTTATAGTTGAGTCTATTTTTTTTTATTTTTCTCTCTTTCTCACTGTTTCCTTTTGCTTGTTTGCTTTGTTTCTTGAATTCCACATGAGTGAAATCACATGGTATTTGTCTTTCTCCAAATGCCTAATTTTGCTTAGCCTTACACTCTCTAGCTCCATCTATGTCATTGCAAATGGCAATATTTCATTCTTTTTTATGAATGAATAATATTCCATCACACACACACACACACACACACACACACACACCACCTCTTCTTTATTCATCCATCAATCAGTGGACACTTGGTCAGCTTCCATAATTTGACTATTGTAGATAACACTGCTAGAGACATAGGGGCTCATGTATCACTTTTAATTAGTGTTTTTGTATTCTTTGGGTAAATACCCAGTAGTGTGATTGCTGGATCATAGGGTAGTTCTATTTTTAACTTTCTGAGGAAGTTCCATACTGTTTTCCACAATGGTTGCACCAGTTTGCATTCCTACCAACCATATAATAGGGTTCCTTATTCTCCACATCCTTACCTGTTTCTTGTTTTGTTGATTTTAGCCAATCTAACAGGTGTGAGGTGATATCTCACTGTTTTAATTTGCATTTCCCTGATTGTAAGTGCTGATGAACATCTTAGCAATTAAATATTTCAACCTGAAAACAAAAAATATAATTTCTGTTCATAGCCTATTGTCCAGAATTAGTTACTGGCCCTAATTACGAGAGGGCTAGGAAGAATACCCTTCCAATGTGCATAAAATGGAGAGGGACCAGGTACTGTTGAACTCCAGTAATGTATATCTCAGATACTATTGGAAATATTATAGCTTATAGGTAAAGAGTACAACTGGAGTTCACAAGCCCTAAATTTAAGCCCTAGCTTTGCTATTTGCTACCTAACAACTGGCTTAAGCCCCGAGCCTTGGTTTGAAGTACAGATAATAATAGCTATCTAATTGGATAATTATTTGTTTTAAATGATATTATGTGTGTATACATTGCTTAGCACAGCTCCTGGCACACAGGAAGCATTCAACTTATTGTTCTACAAACTGCGTGGTGCATAAAGACATTGTGATCCACTAAGCTGTGATCATGACCAGTAAAATTTGCTGCAGATAATCTCAGGGACATCATGGCAGTACCACTTGTAATATACACATTATGACAGTTTTCAGTTATTTGCCAGTCTTTAGCAGACTTGGAAAATACTGACACTGTCACACTCCCCACAATAAATTAGAGTGAAGACCATGATGACAGCAAAGTATTGACAAGAAGAAAATTAATGTGACAGAGGCTATTTCATTTTGCTAAAATATCAAATTTTGTAGAACAGTGGTCATTTACTATAATCAGGAGCTACTCCAAAATTACATGGTGAAATAGAAATTCAAAAAAGAAACACATAGCAAAAGCAAGTAAATGACCCTGAAGAGCCCCTCAAAAGAGCTATTTGTAACATCCTTTTTATCTGGCTTCTGCAAATGCTATTACAACACCTCCTGAGTAATTTTATCTAACTTCATCAGTCATCAGTGAGGATTTTTTAATAAATAAAATTTCATAATTCTTATTACTGAAATGATATTTTGGCCCTTCTAGGGAAATAAGTGTGTATTACAAATATAGATTTTTCTGCGAAATGACTCATAAGTTAAACACATTTTATTTGTTCATGGCACTAAATACTCAGGATTTATTAAGCAGTATGTTATTTTTCCTACTTTTAGATACTAAATTTATTGTAAGTTTTAAGCTTATAATAAATGATATATTCATATCAGACAAAAGCTTTTCAAATATGTATATTTTTTTCAATCTGTGATCAAATGTTCTTTAAGAATTATAAAATTTTTTAAAAAGAATTATAAAATTAGCATGTGTTCACTGAAAACAGTGGAAAAAAATGATCTTATCATAAATATGTATATTTATACACACACACACACACACCCCTTTTCCTTCCAAACTCCAGAAATCTACTATGAATTATTCTATACTTTTATCAATATTATGTGTGTGTATGTATTTTACTTGGTGTATCATGAATATCTCTCTAAGTCATTGATATAGATATAACTTATTCTCCTCTGGTAGCTGAATACTCTATTATGAATACACAACAATTTGTTCAGGCTTCCGCCCAGTGAATATTAGTTTCCAATATATTCTGTTATAGACAATGCTTCACTAAGCAATCTTGTATGATCCAGCAATTCCACTTTTGGGTATTTATCTGAAGAAAACTAAAACATTAATTTGAAAAGTTATGTGTATTCATATGTTCATTGCAGCATTATTTACAATAGCCAAGATATAGAAGCAACCTAAGTGTCCATTGGTAGAAGAATGGCTAAAGAAGATGTGGTATGTATCTACAATGGAGTATGGCTCAGTCATAAAAAAAATGAAATCTTACCATTTGCAACAACATGGATGGAGCTACAGGGTATTATGCTAAGTTAAATAAATGAAAGAAAGGCAAATACCATATGATTTCACTTATATGTGGAATCTAAAAGTTGAAACAAATGAACCAAAAAAGCAAAACAGAAACAGACTCATAGATACAGAGAACAATCTGGTGGTTGCCAGACGGGAGGTGGTAAGGGTTAGGCAAAATAGAAGAAGGGGATTAAAATGTATAGACTTCCAGTTACACAACAAATAAGACGCGAGGTTGTAATGTACAGCATAGGAAATAAAGTTAATAATACTGTGATAGGGGATCCCTGGGTGGCTCAGCGGTTTAGCGCCTGCCTTTGGCCCAGGGCGCGATCCTGGAGTCCCGGGATCGAGTCCCACATCGGGCTCCCGGCATGGAGCCTGCTTCTCCCTCCTCCTGTGTCTCTGCCTCTCTCTCTCTCTCTCCTCTCTCTCTTTCTATCATAAATAATAAATAAATCTTAAAAAAATAATACTGTGATAACTTTGTATGGTGACAGATGGTTAGCTAGATTTATTTTGGTGATCACTTTGTAATGTGTAGAGATGTTGAATCACTGTGTTGTATATGTGAAACTAACAATATTGTGTATCAACTATACTTCAATAAAAATAAAAGCGTTCTTATGCTTATATCCTGTATCAATAAAAATACGCATTTCACAGTGACAGAGTAGAAGAGAGGAAAAGAGAGTTACATTTCTCTTGGTACAGAATCTGAAGTGAAAAATATCTGGGATAATATATACCCAAGCTATTTATGGATAATATCTTGAAAAAGGGCCTAGGAGTGGGGTCACAGGGAAATTAAATATTATTTTACAGCTGTTCCCTGATATTTGCTTGTCTAAAACATACACTACCTTTATACTCAGAAAAGTAAATGAAATGAAAAATTTAGAGATTTGCAGAAATTATTCCTTTTGCAACTAATTATTAAAGTAACGATATAGGCAGTATGAAAGTAGAAGGATGTTAAGTATGCTGTGGAGGGTTTTTAAAAATTATTTTCAAATAGTTTATTTAAAAAATGTATCAACAGGGACACCTGGGTGGCTCAGTGGTTGAGCATCTGTCTTTGGCTCAGGTCATGATCCCAGGGTCCTGGGATCAATTCCTGTATCAGTCTCCCCAGTGGGAGCCTGCTTCTTCCTCTGCCTATGTCTCTGCCTCTTTCTGTGTGTCTCTCATGAATAAATAAATAAAATCTTTTTTTAAAGTGTATCAACAGTATATTAGTTCCTGGGGCTGCCATAACAAAATACCACAAACAAGGTGGCTTGAAACACAAGAAATTTATTCACAATCTTGAAGGCTAGAACTCCAAGATCAAGGTGTCAGCAGATCCATACTCTCTCTGAAGGTTGTAGGGGAGAAACCCTTCCTTGCCTCTTCTAGCCTCTGGTAGTTATTGGCAACTAATGAATTCCTTTGCTTGTAAATGCATCATTCCAATCCCTGCTTCTATCTTCACGTGGCCTTCTCCCCTTTGTGGCTTTGTCTTACCATGGTATTTCTCTTTCTGTATCTATATCTCTCCTCTTCTCTCCTTATAAGGACACTAGTCATATTCAATTAGGATCCTAAGCCAGTATGATCTCATCTTAACTTGATTATATCAGCTAAGGTCCTATTTCCACATAAGGTCACATTGATAGGTAACAGAGTTCAGGACTTCAACATGTCTTTTGGGGAGATACAATTCAGGCCACAGCAATAGAATAATAATGTGGAAGTTTATAGACCTAAATATTAATATCAAATGTCTCTGGGTTATATATATTTCATTCTTTGTAATTTTCAGCATATTTTAAGATTATTCAATGAACATTTATAAAAACTAACATTTATAAAGTTGAAATGGCCTATTACATTTTGTTACACACACACACACACACACACACACACACACACAGAGCCTTATCCTTAGGTGAAGATGGAATTTTCCATGGAGCTAGTTTGGTTAGTAGAGTGCTGCCTATGTACTTGATATCAAGAGTTGTCTGACTCCTTGGAGTGTGTTTCTCTTAACATCTCTCTCTTCAGATAACAGTATTATAATCAGAGTAAAAGGAACTGAAAATGTTACATCCCATTTTGTTAGACACACCACATCTCACACATGAACACATATACATCCTTGTCTTTAGTTAAGAACACAATTTTCCATGGCTGAGCAGTGCAGCCTATACATCTTTTGTCTCTAGTTGCCTGACTAACCTGGGGGTGTCTTCCTTGTCATCTACTTATGTAGATGACTAGCTCTGGACAACCAGTGCTTTTATGCTTTCTAAGGGGAGAAGAGAGATTGTGGAGGGGAGAAAGAGAATGAGGAAGAGAGAAAAGATATAAAATTTTATTTTCTCACTGGTTATGATACTGTAAGAATTCTTTTTTTTAAGATTTTATTTATTTATTCATGAGAGACACAGAGAGAGAGAGGCAGAGACACAGAGGGAGAAGCAGGTTCCATGCAGGGAGCCCGATGTGCGACTCGATCCCAGGACTCTGGGATCATGCCCTGAGCCGAAGGCAGACACTCAACCACTGAGCCACCCAGGCGTCCTGATACTGTATGAATTCTTTACCTGTATACATATATACCTACATACAATGGAATACTAAAGTAGCCTTATAAAATGATTAAAGTTGAACTCCTTGAAGTGATGTGGAGTGATACCAAATTATATGAAAGAAAGAAATTTAAAAATAGCATGGTTCAATGATTCCTCTTTCGGAAAAAAGAAATGATGCGAAAAACTGACCCCATTGTGTTACACACCCCTCTCCTTATTTTTCACTTATGGTAGAGAAACCATTCTTGAATCCAAAAAGACTGCATTATAGACATAGTGGTTTAGTTGAATGGTGGTTTAGACTCTGATTCCTTGCTAGTTAGCAATGCAAGCTGCAGTTATGACTTCAACACTTTTGTAATTTCTACTTTTCTAATAGATTTGGAGGAAGAGTGAGAATTAGTGATTTGAAATGTAGCTTATGACACAATTCATAGCATGGTTAGGACTACCTTCAAAGATTCTACCACAAAGATGGTAGGGTGTGAGTAATGAGTGATAGGAAGAGAAGGCCCACCTGCTGTAAATATAGATCGACATGGGTTCTGATTTGGTTGTCCCCACTTCCCAGCTGTGTGACCTGGGGTGTGAGCCCAATAGTATTCAGTTTCTTGCCCCCTTGCAACATTGTGCTAGGTCTTTTTTCTAATTTATATATCCAAATAGATGAAAAATGAAATCTCTTTATTATTTATATTTGGATTTAATTAATTGTTAATGAGGTTGAGTGTTTTTGAGTAGGGCAGGGGAGGGCTGTTTGGTTTTTACATAACCATCAGTCATTTTTATTTTGTTTGTGGGAGTGTCACTTCCACTCGAATTTCATTGGCCAAAGTCAATCTATGGCAATGCCTAAATCCAAGGAAGTTGAGAACAATCAAACCACATACCTAGAGTGAGAATCGGAAATACTAGGCAAACAAAGATATTGACAACTATAGATAGATTTCCAGAAGTGGAATTGCTTGGTCAATGACAGGCATATTTGAAATTTACGTAAATATAACTTTCAGTGTTCTAAAAGGATACAGCAATCAAATTTCAATAAAAATGTGCAAGAGTACCTATTTCCACACAACCTTTCCAGCTCTGGATACTATCAATTTTTTAAAAATATTTTTAGTGAAATACAACATACCTACAGTATATGTATGTTCAATGTACAGCTTGATATTTTGTTTACAAAATAAACACACCCATGGAAACAACTCCCAGATCAAGATATAAAACATCACCTGCACTCCTCCATGTCCCTCTCTGTCATTATTAGCTCCACAATGTAAACTACTATTTTGACTTATATCACCATAGATGAGTTCACCATAGATGAGTTTTGCCTATTTCTGAACTTTATATAAAATGGAATCATACATGCATATTCCTTTATATCTAACTTCCTTTGTTCAATATTATATTTGTGAAGTGTATCCCATGTTGTTTGTGATAGTACTTCACTCATTTCCAATGATTCTATGATTTTGTTGGATCAATATATAACATCATTAGTTTATTGCTGATAGGCATTTGGGTGATCTACTATTTTGGACTATTACAAGTAACATTGCTATGAACATTCTCATACTTTTATTTTGGTTCACATATATATGCATTTCTGTTGTGCTTATGTACCTGATTGGAATTACTGGGTAATATGGTAAGCTCTAATATGTATAGCCCATCAGTTTTCCAGAGTAATTCTATCAATTTATGTTTCCACCAGCAATGTATTAGTTCCCACATCCTTGCTAACATGTCTACTTTTTTAATTTTACCATTCATCAATGAATGTAGACTATTATCTGATTGTGATTTTTATTTATTTATTTATGATAGTCACACAGAGAGAGAGAGAGAAGCAGAGACACAGGCAGAGGGAGAAGCAGGCTCCATGCACCGGGAACCCGACGTGGGACTGCATCCCGGGTCTCCAGGATCGCTCCCTGGGCCAAAGGCAGGCGCTAAACCGCTGCGCCACCCAGGGATCCCTGATTGTGATTTTAATTTGCATTTACTTGATAACTAACAAAATTGAATGCTTATTTATTGTCTTATTGTCCATTTGGAGATTGGATTTTTGATACAGGTCTTCAAAATTTGTCATTAAAAATAATTGGGTTGCCTCCTTCTGTCACTCCTGGTGTTGCTGTGTGTTCATTAGGTATGGACCTAGTACCTCTTTTGTGAAGCAACAGCTGGGGAGACTGGCGCTCACCGTGGCTGCTGAAAAGACCAAGGAAGGAGTCAAAACTGAGAACAGCGACCATATTAATTTTGAAGGTGGCAGGTCAGGATGGTTCTGTGGTACAGTTTAAGAGGCATACACCACTTAGTAAACTAATGAAAGTCTGTTGTGAATGATAGGGTTTGTCAGTGAGGCAGATCAGATTCCTATTTGATGGGCAGCCAATCAATGAAACAGACACACCTGCACAGCTGGAAATGGAGGCTGAAGATATAACTGGTATGTTCCAGAAGCAGACAGGATGTGTACATTACAAAGGGGACCTGCTACCTTACTCTAGAACTGTTTCTCCAGACCGAGAAGACATTCTAAATTAGAAAACTGCAATTCGGGAGGCACCTGAGTGACTCAGTCAGTTAAGCATCTGACCCTTGAATTTGGCTCAGGTCGTGATCTCAGGGTCATGAGACCCTGCATCTGGCTCCATGCTGGGTGTGGAGCCCACTTGAGATTCTCTCTCCCTCTCCCCATGTCCCTATCCCCTCTCTTTCTCTATCCCTCTCTTAAAAAAAAAAAGAAAGAAAGAAAGAAAGAAAACCGCAATTTGGTTCCACTACATCCTGCCTACTGCAGTATAGTTTTCTCTATTCTTTCATGTTCCCCTTCCCTATTCCTTTATTGTACATATAGTAACTGCACGTGTACAAGCATATTGCATTTTTTAACTAAATGGCCAGTGGTATGTTTTGATCAACATCAAATGGAAATGGGATGGAAAAAAAAAAAAAGGAAATGGGATGGAGAAAAATACTAGTTCTGCAAAAATACACTTTGTCCATTAAGTGACATTCTCATTTGGCTCTCATCTTTATATTCCAGTAAGTTGTTTTGTTCTCACTATTTAACAAAAAAGAACAACATAAAATCCTTGCATACTTGTTCAGTTGGAGAATTTTAATGTTTTTCATTTACCACTGTGAAACCAAGGACAATTTTATAACTTTTTTGTATGTAGCTATTACATACAGGGCAATCTGTCCTTAAGTAGGGATAAAAAAATAAATCCTAGATAGTTTTCCCTTCAAGTCAAGCATCTTGTTGTTTAAATAAACTTGTTTAAAATAAAAATAATAGTAATTAGGTTGCCTTTATCCTTATTGATTTGTTGTTCTGTAATTCTGAATATAAGTCCTTTCTCAGATATAACTATTGAAAATTTTTTTCCCATTCTGTGACTTGTCTTTCACTCTCTTAATAATGTCTTAATTTTAATAAAGTAGAATTTTTTTGTTTAGAGTTAGTGCTTTTTGTGTCCTTTTTATTTTTTTGTGTCTTTTTTTAAAGATTTTATTTACTTATTCATGAGAGCCACAGAGAGAGAGGCAGAGACACAGGCAGAGGGAGAATCAAGCTCCATGCAGGGAGCCCGACGTGAGACTCAATCCGGGGTCTCCAGGATCATACCCTGGACTGAAGGCAGCGCTAGACTGCTGAGCCACCCGGGCTGCCCTTTTTGTGTCCTTTTTAAAGGATACTTGACTGTACCGAAGTTGCTAAGACATTACCCTATATTACCTTCAATAACTTTCATGTGTTTCACTTTTGATGTATGGTCCATTTGGAATTAAATTTTGTATATAGTTTGAAATAGATGCAAAGAATCATTTGGATTTAATTGGTAACCCAATTGGTCCAGATCCACTTACCAAAGAAAACGGTTTCTCCCCTACTACATCACAATGGATTTTTTAAACCATAACTTGAATGACAGTAGACAGGTAGATCTCTTTTCAGACTCTACTATACCATTGTTCAATTTTTCTATATTTGAAACAATAGAACGCTGGTTAAATTATTATAGCTCTGTAAAATAATGTGATTTCTATAAATCAAACTTTTTTCTAGAAGGTTTTTAATACTATTGTCACTTGCAATTCTATGTAAAATTTAGAATTCATCTGTCAATTTCCATTTTAAAAAGCTTACTGGGATTATTATTTGAATAAGAAATCATATTAGGGAAAATTAACATCTTTAGAATATAGTCTTCCAGTCTATGGCCCGTGTGCAATTCTCTTTTTACTTGGGTCTTTGTTAATTTCTCTCAATGTCTTTGTGGGTTTTTTTGTAAAAGTATTGCACATTTTTTGTTAATTTTAATCCTCAATATTTGACAATTTTTTAAATTAATGCCAATGATACTGTTTTTCATTTTATATTCTGCTTGTCACTAACATATAGTAACCATTTTTGTATGCTGTGATGGTTAATTTTATGTGTCAGGTTGACTGGATTACAGGGTGCCTAGATATTTGGCCAAACATTATTTCTGGGTGTGTCTGTGAGGGAATTTCTGAATGAAATTAGCATTTAAATAGGTGGACTCATGAAGTAGTTTGCCCTCCCTCCTGTGGCTTGGCATCATCCAGTCTGTTGAGGGCCTGAATACAACAACAAAAAGACAGAGGAAGAATCTAGCCCTTCCTGCCTGATTGCTTGAGCTGGGATATCAGTCTTCTCCTGCTGTCCTGGATCTTCATTCTCAGGCCTTCAGACTGACTTAATTACACCACTGGCTTTCTTGGATCTCTAGCCTGCAGATGGCAGATTGTGGAACATCACAACCTCCCTAATTATGTAAGCCAAGTCCTTATAATAAATCTCCTCCTATGAATATCCTATTGGTTCTGTTTCTTTAGAGAACCCTATCCAATACATATAATGATCTTATATCTGGCAAACTTGATAAATATATTTATGAATTCTGATAAGTTTTTTGTAAATACTTTTAGAATTTCCAAACACACAACCATGTCATCTCTAAATAATGAGACACTTATTTCTTCCTTTCCAATCTTTGTAAGCTCCATTTCTTTCTTATTTTCTAAAATATCCAGTTCAAGGTTGATTAGAAATAGTAATACAACCAGGTCTCGTTTCTGATCTTAAAGGGAAAGCTTTCAATATTTTACTATTAACATGCCTTGTGTTGGGTATGTTCTAAAACCCTATATCAGATTAAGAAATTTTTTTCTATTCCTAGTTTTCCAAGATCTTTTCACATGAATAGGTGTTGAATTTTACCAAAGACTTTTTCTGCCTCTGCTGTGATGATCATATATTCTTTTCTGTTAATGTGATGAATTACATTATTGCCTTTTAAATGTTAAACATTCTGGGATGCCTGGGTAGCTCAGCAGTTGAGCATCTGCCTTTGGCTCAGGGCAGGGTCCCGGATCAAGTCCGGC
Source organism: Canis lupus dingo (assembly GCF_003254725.2). Classification (NCBI taxonomy): domain Eukaryota; kingdom Metazoa; phylum Chordata; class Mammalia; order Carnivora; family Canidae; genus Canis; species Canis lupus. The sequence continues at coordinate 80,465,170 of NC_064281.1, forward strand.
ATCCGGCTCCTTGCAGGGGGCCTGCTTCTCCCTCTGCCTCTGTCTCTGCCTCTCTTCCTCTCTGTGTCTCTCATGAATAAATAAATAAAATATTTTTTTAAAAAGTTAAACCATTCTTTCATTCCTAGAATAAATTCAACTTGGTTATCATGTACTATCCTCCTAATTCCTGGATTTATATTGCTATTATTTTGTGTAGGAGCTTTGCATCTACATTCACAAAAGATTTAGTCGGTGGTATGCCTTTCTTACAATATCCTTGATAAATAGCCCAGGAACAATTTGAAAAGAATGTGTATTCTACATTTATTACATACAATGTTCTAAATATGTTAGGATATATTTGTTAGTCTTGTACATGCTTCTATACCATAACTTCTTTTGTCTGCTTATTTTAAATCTCCACACATGTTTGTAGATTTATCTATTTATGTTTGGAGTTCAGCTTTCACTTAATACATTTTGGAGCTATTTTATTTTGTGCATACCACTTAAGGTTTTCTCTAACTTGTTTAATTGATCCTTTAATCATTGTGATATATCTAATATCTCTCATAGTGCTTTTTGCCTTAAAGTCTAATTTGTCTTTTATTAATTTAACTATAGCTGCCTCATTTTGGTTCATGTTTGCATGTTATAACTTTTTCAACGCTTACTTTCAAACTTTCTATGTCTTATTTAAGGTATGTCTAAGTCACACATAGTTGTAATTTTTTAAGCCAAGCCTGACAATCTTTGTTTTTCATTGGAGTACATACTCCATTTATATTTAATGTGATTACAGGGAAATTTGGGTTTTAATCTACCATTTTACTACGTGTTTTCTATTTGCCTTCTCTTCTTTATTCTGTTTTTTTTTTCAATCAAGTTGCTTATTACTTCATTTTTAACACTCTTATAACTTCTCTGCGATACTTTTTTTTTTTTAACCAGTAGTTTAGTTTCTCACAATTACAACATCCTTCTGGCTTATTAATATAGTGCTTTTACCACTTTCCAGACAAGGAACCTTATAACACTTCAACTCGATTTACACTTTCCCATCTTTTGTGTTATTATTGTGTATTTTAATTGTACAAAAAATTTTAAACTCCAAAAGATACTATTGTTTTTCTTTTGAATGGACAATATTTATGTAGATTGTCTATATTAACTTTTTTAGTGTTCTTGATTCCTTAAATTACCTTGTTTCCATTTGGGATCATTTTCCTTTTGCCTAAATAACTCCCTTTAGTATTTCTTTTAGTGCATGTCTGATAGTTATAAATCCTCTCAATTTTTGTGTTTCCCTTAAACCTTTTTGATTCACCTTCATTTTGAAATAATTTTTGCTTGGTTGAAACATATGTTGCTCAGCACTTTGGAGATGCCAGGTCATTTTCTCCTTTCATTATTTCTTTTGAAAATTCAGTTGTCAAGATTATTGTTGCTCCTGCAAAGATAATGTGTCTTTGTTCTCTAGTTACTTTAAAATTTTTCTCTTTGTTTCTGGTATCCATCAGTTTTACTTTGATGTACCTATGTCTAGTTTTCTTCCCCACTATATTAGTTTTCTACTGTTGCCATAAACATTACTGTAAACGTAGTGACTTAAGACAACACAAATTTGTTACCTTATACTTCTGTAGGTCAGAAGTCCCGTATGTGTCTTAGTGGCTAATTTAAAGTTGTCAGCAGGGATCAGTTTCATTCTGGAGGCTCTGGGGCAAATCCATTTTTTACTCATTCAAGCTGTTGACAGAATTCAATTTTTTGTGTTTACAGGACTGAGGGCCAGTATTCTTGCAAGCTGTAAGCTGAGGGTCATTTCCAAATTCTAGAGGCCATCTTCATTCCTTGGTTTCTGACCCCCAACTCCATCTTTAAAGCCAACAATGATTGGTCAAGTCCTCCTTTCACATCTCTCACTCCTGCTTTCCTCTTCCACTTTTAAGGGCCCACCTAGATCCAGGGCACTCTTATCTTAAATTCAGTTGATCAACAACATTAATTTCATATACAACTTTACTTCTTCTACCATGTAACATAACAACATACACACAGTTCTGAGGATTGGGATGTGAACATTTTGGGGGGATGAATTAGTCTGCCTGCCATAGTCATTATGCTGCTTTAAATTCATACAGCATATAGAACATGTAGCTTGAGAACTTTCTTCAGTTGCAAAAAAAAAAAATCACTTTCTGGATACTAGACCTATTACTATTCTGTCCAGTAATCCTCTCTTCTGTTCTGTTTAATCTTTGTAAAATTTATCCACGGACTCCTTAATTTCAGCTTTTTGATTAATTATTGAATTTTCATTTAATTTTATAATTTTTATATCTCTGGTGAAATTATCATTATTTATTTATTGAACACATTACTCATAGTTACTTTAAAGACCATTTTGTTTACTCCAACTTTTTAATCATCTATGATTTTGTTTCTGTTGTTGTTTTTATTTTTTTCATTGGTCCTATTTCCTAACATATCTGAAATTTCTTTATTGAATGCTAGACTTTGTGCATAGAAAATTGTAGTGGTTCTGAATGATACCTTCCTCAGGAGAAGATAAAATGTTTTTCCCTAAACAACAGACAAAGTAGGAATAGATTATCTTAACGTAGTTGAGGCTGGTCTATTGCCAGTTTAACCCTACTCACATGGTACAACACTTCCTAGGGCTCAACTAAAAACCTAGGTTGTTTACTAGAGAGTACTTTGGAGATTCCTGAATTCTTATTTTTGCCTTCCCAGCACTCTGTGATATTATGGCTCTATTTAGCTTTGTAGCATTTTTAGCAGCTACTTTATACTTGGTTTCTTTGCCTCTCACCCTGAACAGGCACAGGTTAAAAGTTAGGTAATGCCTCAAGAGAAAATTTCATTATCTTGCCATTTGTGATAACATAGATAAACCTTGAGAGCATTATGCTAAGTGAAGCAAATTAGAGAAGGACAAATCCTGTATAATATCCCTTATATGTGTAATCTACAAAAGCCAAAATCATAGAAGCCAGGGCTGCGGACTGTGGGGTGGGATAAATAAGGTTGGTCAAAAACTACAAACTTCCAGTTATAAGAGGAATAAGTACTGAAGATCTAATGTGCAGTATGATGATTATAGTTAATACTGTAATGAATACTTGCAAGTTGCTAGGATAGCAAAACTTAAGTGTTCTCAGCATAACAACATCAACAAAAAAATGGAGCTGTGAGGTAAGGTTGTGTTAAACAACTTTATTGTAATCATTTCACAATACATATGTGCATCAAATCACATTGTACATCTTAAGCTTAAACAATGTTATATGTCAATTATATCTCAATAAAGATGGAAAAATGTAAGTGGGTTAATATCTGCAATTCAAAATTCCAGCTACCATTTTTGCAGAATTTGATAAGCTGATCCTAAAATTCCTATGGAAATGTATGGGGCCCAGAATAGTTAAAACAATCTTAGAAAAGGGGAACAAAGTCAGAGCACTCAAACTTCCCAATCTCAAAACTTACTACAAAGACACAGCTATCAAGACTGTGGGGCGCTGGCATAAGAATAGATCTATACATCAGGGGAATAGTATTGAGAGTCCAGAAATAAACCTTAAAATTGTGGTTGATTGATTTTTTTGACAAGAGTGGCAAGATAACTCAATGGGGAAAGAAGTCTTTTCAACAAATGATGGAACACCTAGATCCACAGACCAAACATGAAGTTGGACATTTACCTCATATCACATAAAAAAATAAACTCAGTATGGAACACAGACCTAAATATAACCACAGAAAACTATTAAACTTTTAGTTAAAAAACATAAGAGTAAGTCTTTGGGACCTTGCATTAGGCAATGGTTTCTTAGATATGACACCAAACGCACAAGCAAGAAAAAAATATATATATTAAAATTTTTTATTCTTTGAAGGACTCCATCAAGGAAGTGAAAAGACAACCCACACAATCAGAGAAAATTTCTGCAAATCACATATCTGGTAAGTGGCTTGTATCCAGAATACATAAAATATATAAAGACCTCTTATGACTCAATAATAAAAAGATAACTCAATTTAAAAATAAGCAAAGGAAGGGATCCCTGGGTGGCGCAGCGGTTTGGCGCCTGCCTTTGGCCCAGGGCGCGATCCTGGAGACCCGGGATCGAATCCCACGTCGGGCTCCTGGTGCATGGAGCCTGCTTCTCCCTCTGCCTATGTCTCTGCCTCTCTCTCTCTCTGTATGACTATCATAAAAAAAAAAAAAAAAAAAAAAAAAAAAAAAAAAAATAAGCAAAGGAAAAAAAAATAAAAAAATAAAAATAAGCAAAGGATCTGAATTGACATTGCTCTAAAGAAAATACAAAAATTGTCAATAATAAGCACATTAAAAGATGCTCAAAATTATTAGTCATTATAGAAAGGTAAATGAAAATCACAGTGAAATAGGATGGCTATTTTCACAGCCAATAGGATGGCTACAATAAATCAAGACAGAAAATAACAAATGTTAGCAAGGATGTGGAAGAACTGAAACTCTTGTATATTGCTGGTGGGGATGTAAAATGGCACAACACTTTAGAATAGAGTTTGGCAGTTCCTCAAAAAGTTAAAAATAGAGTTGCCATATGAACCAGCAATTTCAGTCCTAGGTATTTATACAGGAGATCTGAAAACATATGTCCCCACAAATTCTCATGCATTAATATTCATAATGGCCTTATTCACAATAGCAAAAGGTGGAAACAATTCAAATGTCCATCAACTGAGAAATGAATCAACATAAGGTAGTATAGCTACAACACGAAATATTATTCAGCAAAAACAAATAATGAAGTATGCTACAATGTGGATGAAACTTGAAACCATTATGCTAAGTGAAAGAATCCAGGCACAAAGTATGTTTCCCTTTATATGAAATGTCTAGAATAGGCAAAGTCATAGTGACACAACAAAATAGATTAGTGTTTGCAGTGACTGGGGCAGAAAGCTGGAATTGGGAATGGCTGCTAGTATGTACATGGCTTCTTTATGGGATGATAAAATGTTCTAAAGTTAGATTACGGTGATGGTTGTAGAATTCTTTGAGTATACCAGAAGCAAGGGAATTTTCTACTTTAAATGAGTGAATTGTACATCCTGTGAATTATATTTCAATAAAGTTGTTATTTTCCGAATAAATTAACATGGCCATTCTTAGGTAAATAGCCTACGGAGAACCAACTTTCTGGCCCACATCTATTTCCAGTAAGGCAACCCAGTGTACACACAAGTGTTTGTATTTTCAGAATGTCATCAAATTTTAGCCACACATTTCGACAAACAGAAATTCTTGAGAGGAGAAACCTAAACACTGAAGCATGCTAGATACCACAAATGAGGATAAGCAGGACTAAATTAATCTGTAGAATCCTGGGAGTTTACTCGCAGTCTCACTTTCTCAATCAGGGAAACAAAGACCTAATAAATTAAAAATGATCAAATCCATATTCTAAAATCCAAATCTCTTATGGATACATAATATTGAGATTCAGAAGAAAAGCTAACACACTGAGATCTATCTAAAAACAGAGGATTTGAATACACAGAAGAGAAGGGGGAAGAGCATCAATTAACTATTGTGCATCTAATATGTACGTAGGATAAGCAAAGGTATGGGGACAAATAGGAGCCTTTATTTGAGATCCTGAGGGGCAAAAGGAGCCTAAAACCACTGTTATGGTGAGCTTGTGTTAGAGAATTTTATATATCTCTTGATATATAGATGTCTATATCTATATCCAACAAATAAATCAGAACATACCGGATATCAGATAGAAAGGTAACAGGAATGTTCTTGATTCCAGTGAGGTAGAGGGTATTGTAAACTATGCAGATTCATCCTTGTATACAGAAGATATTTCGTTAATAAACTCATCAAGAACAGCCTTAAAATTGAAAGATGTTGGAAAAGGGCAGCACTGAGCTGGAGGTTGTAGTGCTCTGGTTGCCAGGCAGCCACCCTCAGGCCCTCTTTTGTTACCGTGGTGATGTTTAGAGAGCTTACCTAAATACTCTTTGAGATAGCATCCGAACTCTCCACATCCCTTTAACACCAACTAGTCATGCCACTTCTTTTTCTTCCTCCCCCACATCTCTACCCACACTGTCATAATCTTACGAATTAGATGAACCTACAAGTGCACTTCCAATGCCCGATGCCACAGGCTGGGAAATGATGTTGGCTTGCCTACCTAATGCAAATAAATGAAAGGATGGTGAAATGAATGAGAAGATTAAGCAAGATTATTCAAATGAAAATAACAAAAATTATAATAAAATAAGGTTTTTCAAATAAATTGATATGTTTGGGGATAACTTAGGATCCGTTCAGCTTTATGTCATGGAAAGGAGATTGCTTGGTAATCAGGAGACTTGGATAGTAGTTCTGATTCCCTGTCACTTTATCACTGGGTGATCTTGGTCATGTTAGTTCCCTTTTCAGGGCCTCAATTTCTTCATTTGTAGTAAAAGGAGGTTGGACTGGAGCAGTTGTTTTTAAGCTTTTCTGGCCACAATCTAGAGTAAGAAAAACATTCACAACTCAGTATACAAACACACACACACACACACACACACACACACACACCAACAAATCTGAAACAAAAATTTTACAAAACCATCCTTACTGCCACTTTGTGTGATGTACTCTGACATTCTCTATTCTATTCTTTTTCATTCTTTTAAAGATTTTATGTATTTATTCATGAGAGATACAGAGAGAGAGGCAGAGACAGAAGCAAGCTCCACGCAGGGAGCCCTATGTGGGAGTCAATCCTGAGACTCCAGGATCATACCCTGACCCAAAGAAAGATGCTCAACCGCTGAACCACCCAGGCGTCCCCCTTTTCCATATTTTTAATTGCTGGTTGTTCCTCAGTAAATTGACTTCATGCCCTCAATAATGCCTCACAATGCAGTCTGAAGAACACCACACTAGTGGCTATCTAATGGCTCTACAGTTCTACCATTCTATGATTTTATGTTATGTCATTATCTTCTTTGTAGAATAATATTAACAATCCGCAGCATTCATTAAACCCTTAGTGTGTGCCAGACACTGTTTTAAGCACTTTACCCATATGAACTTACTTAATTTTTTAACAACTTTGACTACTTTCATTAGCCCAATTTTAAAGATGAGGAAAATTAATGTGGCTATTATCTGCACACTGAATTTAGTAGACTACCAAAATTAATTTCATGATGTATTTTAAGTGTTTCAAATATCGTAGAATATCATCATTTAATAAAAGAAAATATTAGCTCGCCTGCTTTTACTATTTTATGCTTTTGGCAGGAGCACTATAACAGATCATCCAGATCTGAGGGGAGGAAAAAAATCAATAACCTAAACAATACACATTATTGGCTTTAAAAGTCGTTTACTAACTCTATTGTGTAAGTAACCCTGAAACAGACACTTATAATGCCACGTCGGGGAACATTTATACGTAGGCATGATAACTACCCAAGTAGACACCTTAATTCTTAGGGACAGGCAATATCAGTAGATTGTCAGTAGAACAATGTAAGACTCCAAATGTATGCCCATAGTCATAGCACATCTTTATTGTGTGTAGTAACCTGCCTCCTTAGCGCAGTAGGCAGCACGTCAGTCTCATATTGTGTGTAGTATTGTAAAAAACAAAAGCAAAAAAAAATGGGTGCTATTTTTCCTGATTCCACTAATTAACTACTGAGCATCACTATCAATATTCATCTTTTATGAATTAGCTGGAAGGACATAGAATATGAATACAATACTATTATGCATAAACTTCACTGAGTATATTGTTTAGGGGGTGCTGATAGAGCAGAACAAAAAATTTCAAACCAGTCCTCCTTGGATAAATAATAGAGATACTTGATATTTAATGTCCCTTGCAGTAAATCCAATAAAAATCTCAAACTTCATTTATTCATTTAACAATTAGTCTTGAGAAAAAAAAATTACTCTTGAGCACCTACTATATGCTACATACTTATTTTTGCACTGGAGATTCAGCAGTGAACATAATAAAGTACCAACACTCAGGGAGCTTGATTATTTTGTGTTTTGTAAATTTGGATTTTTGTTCATTGTATTTGTTTATAGAGAGGCACACTTACGTATATTCCATTTGGTGGGGAGGTAGTAGGAATTACATGTTTCATTCATTTAAAATATTTGAGTGCCTTTTATGCGTGGCAGTCATGAAAGAACTATACAAAACAAAAAGGATAAATCAGGTTTTGCTTTTTAAAAAGCTTACAGTCTAGTAAAATTAGTGGTTCCTAACTAGGGGCAATATTGTCCCCCAGGGGGCATTTGTCCATGTCTAGAGATATTTTTGGTTGTCATGACTTGGGTGGGGGCAGGTGTCTGGTTGGTAGAGGCCAAGAATGCTGCTAAACATCCTCCAGTGTACAAGACATCCCCACAACAAATAATTTTGTGTCCCAAAATGTCAAGAGTGTCCATGTTGAGAAACCCTGAGTTAGAGGGTCAAACTACATACATTAGAAGTTTTGTTTTTAATTACAAGGTATTAGATGATGAATGCTAAATGAGTGATACAAAGTGATACTGATGAGAAATCATTCTAGAATGAATTGGTTATGGGAGTCCTCATGAAGGAAGTGGGGCTCAATCTCCTCGAAGCAGAGGAAAGCCCATAGAGCCCTGCTACCTCTCTGCCTTTATCTCCTACCACTCTCCCCCTCACCCTTGCACTCATGTCAATGGCTTTTATATCTCCTTGAAAACGCAAGCATTCTTTTAGCTCATGGAATCTGCTTTTGCTGTTCCCTCGGATTCAAATGCATTTTCCCAAGATATCCATCACTTCTTGTAAGTCTCCACTCTGTTCAATCTCTTAATAGAGAGCCCTTCCCTAATCATCATACTCTTCTATATAAAATATTAACTCCTGGCCCCTCTATTACCTTTCCCCTTATTATGTTTTTTGGTCTCCATAGCAAGATTGTACCTGGCCCAGGGCAGATACTCAAGAAATATGTGTATAATGAATAATTTGTTAGATATTAATAATGTCAGGGTTTTTCAGTCCAAGCAAATGAGAAGAAGCTTGACTAAAGGAGCCTGACTACTATTATTCCCAATGGCCTAGAACAGTGCCCGTCTCATAGTGGGGACTTCATAAATACTTAATAAGTAACAATGAAATAGAGAGTAAAAGAAGATTAGTATAATCAAAACAAGCCTATAACCATCTTTGAAAAGTATTCTTAGGACAATTACTACATTCTTTCATTTTATCACACTTCACTTTACTGCACTTCTCAAGTATTCTGTGTTTCACAAGTTTGAAGGTTCAAGACTTCAGTGGAGAAAGTAACTTCAGATGTGGTGGAAATAGCAAGAGAACTAGAATTAGAAGTAGAGCCTGAAGATGTGATAGAATTGCTGCAATCTCATGATAAAACTTTCAGGGATGGGGAGTTGCTTCTTATGGAAAGATGATGTGAAGAACGTTGAAATGACAACTAGTTTCTTGAGATGGAGTCTACTCCTGGTGAAGATGATGCGAAGAATGTTGAAATGACAACAAAGGATTTAGAATATGATATAAACTTAGTTGATAAAGCAGAAGCATGGTTTGACAGGATTGATTCCAATTTTGAAAAAAGTTCCACTGTGGGTAAAATGCTATCAAACAGCATCTCATGCTATTGAGAAATCATTTGTGAAAGGAAGAGTTAATCAAACTTCATCATTTTCTTATTTTAAGAAGTTGCCCTAGCCATCCGAACCTTCAGCATCCATTAACCTCAGCTATCAACACTGAGGCAACCAGCAAAATGATTATGACTTCCTGAAAGCCCGGATCATGATTAGCGTTTTTAGCGATACTTTTAAGGTATGTTCAATGTTCTTTTTAGATTTAATGCTATTGCACACCTAGTAGACTGCAGTGTAGTATTATCATAACTTTTGCATGCATTGGGAAACCCAAAAATGCATTAGACTTGCTTTATGGTGATATTCATATTGCAGTGGTCTGGAACCAAACCCAAGTATCTCAGAAATATGCCCGTATACTAGAACACCTGGGTACATATAACACATGGTATATTTTTAATTCGGACTAGTCTGATCAACTTCTTCACTTTACATTCTTTCCGTATATGTTCTTTATAGTTTAGAAACGCAGTTTCTGACATTCTGCATCTTAGCTGTCTGTTAAGCCAGGTATTGTATGAAACATAAGTACATTTTAAGAATTCTAACCTAAAGGCAGCTCTTTACCAAGCCGGTTCTATAATTTTCTGTTTTCATTTGCACTTAATCACTAATTCACCAACCCTCCACTCAGGGAATCACTACAGACAATTATGCTAATGCTTATAGCAATAGCAACTAACGTTTATGGAGGGCTTTCTGTGCTGGGGACTCTCCTGAAGGCTGTGCATACATTATCTAGGGTTTCTTCGTTCATACTATAAGAGACCTGTGGTATGGCATCCATGTATATTCATGAACTCAAATTTACTTTCCGTAACTGGCCCAAGGCCCAAACTCCCAAACACCTGAGCTAGGACTACTCATACCTTGCTTCCATCCTCTCTCTCTTTTCCATTGCCTCTCAGCACTCTCCTTTCTAAAAGAGCCACGGGTGCTTCTCCCCTCCCTCATCCTGCGACGTTTTGGGAACCATGGCGACCAAAGCTGTCGCCCCCCCCCCCTTTCTTCCCCTGGCGACCCTGCTGGCACCAGGTGGGAGGATCTGCTACGTAACCGCGCGTGTGACTGCCTAGTAACAGTGCCTGCGAGTTGGAAGCGCGCGGAGAGAGGGGTGGGGCGAGAGAGCTGACGACGGCTCGCGGAACGTCTTTGCAGCCTCGCTTCGGAGGCGGAGCCTCGTCAGTCAGCGGGAGCAGAGTAGCGAGCATTGCCTGAGCGCGCCGTTTCGTAGTCCTCAGCCTTGGACCCGGCAGACTAGCTTTGGGTAGTGAAGAGAGTACGCAGCTACCCCCACCATGTCTGGTGAGTTAGGTCAGCCTCAGGCCGGCCCCTCACATGCTGGGCTGGATTTTCCGAATCCTGACAGAAATCGGGCTGGGGTCCCCGGAGGCGTGATCCGAAGGGCCGGGAGCCAGGGGCGCAGGTCCTGGATCCAGAAGGTTCTTGAGCAGATAACCGACTCCCCCCTGCAGTGGGTCACCCCGTCGGAGGTGGTACCTGTCGCTGTGCTGGCCGTCCAGAGGTACCTGTTAGAGGATGAGCCACGCGACACCATACCCAAACCTCCCCTTTACTGCTATGATGTGACGATTTCGGACGGGGTGTACCAGGAGAAGTGCTACCTGGACCCCAGCCTGAACTTCCTCGTATATAAAAATATCCTCAAGGTGGGCATAGAAATGAAAATTTCCAGGGTCTCGTGTCTTTACAACGAGAAAAGGTTAGGCCAGGGGATCCTGTGCATAGATAACGTCCACTGTGGGGAGGCCTTAGAGGCTATTTCTTTAGAAACTCCATTCAGAAATAGTGCGCACGAGGAGGTACCGGAGAGGCCTTTAAGAGGCGGGAAGAGTCATTACCTGGCCCTGTGGAATAACGAAGATCCGTATGGAGATATTTGGCTAACCAACAAGCAACCCGAGGAACACAATTTCAACAGTAAGTAATTGGAGGGAATTGCGGAGGGGTTAAAAAAATAGTTTTTGGGAGGTAATGACGGAGGGGTTAAAAAATTAGTTAATGGGAAGGGAAACGAGGATGCTTTGGTATTGTTTATTTCAAGCCGTGAGTGGCAATAAACAAATGCTCTTGAATGTCGAATTGGCGCTCGCTTAATGAAATTTGCACAGCCCGTGTCTTGCTTTGATTATTCTAGTGGCCATCAGGAAGTGTCTGAATACATCTCAGATTTAATCTGGTATACATACTGTGTGTGCGTTTGCCCACGGTGGAATCATCTTCTTTTCGTTCCCCTTCTAGTTGTGGAAATAGTACTTTCTGTGTTGCTTTGCGAGTGTATAGATTTGAATTCGGCATAAAAATCGTTCAAAAAAGGATGCTCCGTGATTTATTCCTTAATAATTCGCATTAATGAAACGCCATTTTTATGTCTTTGAGTGTAGCAGTTATGTAAATATTGCTTTTTTGAATGTGTGATTTTTGTGGGCAGGCTTGGAATTTTCATTTTTATGTTTCTTATTATGTATCACAGACAATACTAACCTGAGAAGTTTAATTCTCCTGTACCAGAAGTAGGAAGTTAATCTGAAAATGCCTGTTCGTCATCAGCAACTGCTGTCCAATATATTTTATCAGAGATGGAAGGGGAATGATAGTACTACAGGCATGTAAGCATGTGCAATGGGGACCAAATAAAATGCAAAGAAAATAAAAGCGAAAGTCCTAGAGGAAGAAAGATGATAATTTTCTACATTTACTGCTTTTCAGGGTTTTTTTCTCTTTTTACATTGCAGTCATAATATTAGCTCATATATAATCTTGGTATGACGTGTATCAGCAACAGGCTTGAAACTGAAAAGACAACTGGATCAAAAATATACAATTAAAGTAATATCCAGATATAGGGAAAAAATGTTGTAGAAAGGTGTGGAAAAGGTTGATTTAAATAACTTAAGTTTTAAAAGCAAGATAGCCATTTCAGGGATGAAATAATGGAATGATTTTTATCTCAAGCATGGAATAAAGCAGTACTGCATTACTACTCTTAAGTGTTCATCATTTTTATTTTTAGGATTGGATACATAAATGAAAAATTGATATCTAGAAGAATTAAGAGGGGAATAATAATTTATAAAAATATATTTCATTTTTCTGACTATGAAAGTAGTATTTATTCATTATTAAAAACATATTTTTATTACAAAAGGCAATGTCCAGGTGCTAAAAAATCCAAGCTATGTATTTAAATTATATTGTTGGCTAGCAAGAAAAAGAGCATTACAGACTGAAAAGCAAATACTTATTGAACACCTACTGTGGGCAAGATAATATTAAAAGCACTTTATTTGTGCTTTTAAAGCACATAAACATAAGAAAGTATATTGTATTAAAAAATGTAAGACCCAAATATAGTAGAATTTTGATGACAAAATCTAGAAGTAGGTATATATTGGTGTTCTTTCAGGTTTGCTGTATGTTTGAAATTTTTAATAATAAAATGTTGGGGTGGAGTGAAAGACCCCTTTACCCCCTCCTATGCTTTCAACTTTCCTCTCAAAACTCCAAACGTTCAGCAGTTTGGTGTGTATCCCTGAAAAAAAAATTCTGTGGCATGGCATGATTTGCTGTTTACGCTTATCTCAAGCATCTTTAATATACTTCTGCACATATTTCCACAGCATGGGTGTACCCATGTATCAATTTTAGGCAATTACTGGTTTTTCAGTTTAGATCCCGCACTGAACATCGTTAGGACATACACATACTTGTGGATTGTATTCAGGAATTTCTGTTAAATGGATAGATAGATCCCTAGAAGTGAAATTGCCCGGTTAAAGAGTATTTAAATTTTTTGTTTTATTGGATATTGACTAATAATCTTCTGAAAAGGTTTTACTAATTTACATTCCCATTACTCCATATCATACTGATTTTAAATTATATCTTTTGAATTTTCTGATTTCTTTGCTAATGACTATTGAGTATTTGGTATATATTGCAAATTACATTTTCACACTCTCTTTTCCCTTAACTTGGTTTATGGCCCATTATGGGCTTTCCAAAACTTTTCTCTTAAGACATGATCTGTACAATGTGTTAAAGTCTTAAAAATATAGCTTGAAATACAAAAAGAAATACACCTTAAAAATATTAAACCATCCCCCCAGTTCAAGATACAAAGCATTTTAAGCACCTCAGAAGTCTCCCTAATGCCCTCTCCTGGTCAATATCCGACTCCAAAGGCAACCAATATTGTGATCTCAAAGACAGCTTTTCAAAATGGAAGTTAGGTCATGCCATACTCCTGTCTGAATCTCACCAGTGGCTCTCCATTGCACTTAGAGACAATCCGGACCTCCTATCAGGATGCGCAAGGCCCTGTGATGTGGGCACACTTTCTTTAAATAGCCAGATAGTACATCTTTTTGCCTTTGTCAGACATGTAGCCTCCATTCACAGCTATTCAACTTGGCCAGAGTATAGCTAAAGCAGCCATAGGCAGTATGTAAATGAATAGGTTTGGCTGTTTTATAGAATTTTATTTACAAAACCTGGCAGCAAGCCAGATTTAGCTCAGGGGCTATATAGTTTGCAGACCCCTGCCCTATGGCATCCCCTTGTGTCTTTAACCCCTCTCCACCATTTGATTTCCAAAATACCGGTCCTTTTTCATCTTAAACCTCCTTGCTCTTTCCTGCCTCTAGTATGATGTTCCTGCTTTTTCCTCTTTCTGGAAAGTTCCTTCCCATCTTCAGGTTTCAACTCAAATATATAAAACATGTTAGAAAAGAGCTGTTTATGGGGGATCCATGGGTGGCTCAGCAGTTTAGCGCCTGCCTTCGGCCCAGGGCGTGATCCTGGAGCCCTGGGATCAAGTCCCACATCAGGTTCCCTGCATGGAGCTGCCTTCTCCCTCTCCCTCTGCCTGTGTCTCTGCCTCTCTCTCCTCTCCCTCTCTGTCTCTCATGAATAAATAAATAAAAATCTAAAAAGAAGAGAAAAGAGCTGCTTAAATATGTATTCCCTCCCCATTTATTTTTATTACATCACTGTGGAAATGGTCTTCATAGAATAAATAACACTCTGAAATTATTATTTATCTTGTTTTCTTTTTCCTGCCACTGATTTCTAAGATCCATGAGGGCAAGGAGTCTGTTTTTTTCACTGCTGTGGGGCATTTTTCCTATACCCAGAACAGTGTCTGCCATGTGGTAGGCATTCAATAACGGTTTATTGAATAATAAACATAAGAAATGCATAAAATAAGTTACATTAATGGATTTTCTAACATTGAACCACTTCTATATCTCTACTTGGTCATGGTTGTTATATTTACCTCTGTATATTTAAGGTGAATTTGTTCCATGGATTTTATTTTTTTAGGGGGCTTACTTTTTTTAAAAAGGATTTTATTTATTTATTCATAAGAGACACAGAGAGAGAGGCAAAGAGAAAAGCAGGCTCCATGCAGGAAACACAATGTGGGACTCGATCCCAGGACTCCGGGATCATGTGCTGCGCCAAAGGCAGACGCTCAACTGTTGAGCCACCTAGCCGTCCCTAGGGGGCTTACTATTTTAACCTGACATTGATATCAGATTAATTAATATTAGCCTAGTAGAATTAGTTGGGAAATTTGCCTGTTTTTCTGTACTTACAGACATCATTTATTCATTGAAGGTTTGGTAGAATTTATTTTTTTCTTTTTGTTTTTTTAAATTTTTATTTATTTATGATAGTCACAGAGAGAGAGAGAGAGGCAGAGACACAGGCAGAGGGAGAAGCAGGCTCCATGCACCGGGAGCCCGACGTGGGATTCGATCCTGGGTCTCCAGGATCGCGCCCTGGGCCAAAGGCAGGCACTAAACCGCTGAGCCACCCAGGGATCCCGGTTTGGTAGAATTTAACCAAAAAACTATTTGAACCTAGGGCCTTGGGCCAGGATTGGGGGTTGAGAGAATGAATCCTTTTCAATTTCTCATAGAAAAAATGATGAGGGCAGCCCTGGTAGCTCAGCGGTTTAGTGCTGCCTTCAGCCCAGGACCTGATCCTGGAGACCTGGGATCGAGTCCCACGTCAGGCTCCCTGCATGGAGCCTGCTTCTGTCTCTGCCTGTGTCTCTGCCTCTCTCTCTCTCTCTCTGGAATAAATAAAATACTTAAAAAAAAGAAAAGAAAAAGTGATAAAATCAATAACACTTCTTGAGTCCATTTTGAGAGTTGATATTTTACTAGGAAATTTCATCTCACTTAGATCTCAGATTTGTATGCAGTAATCTCTATTTTTAAATTTTAGTCTATATTTTAAAAATATTTTAGTCTTGTTTCATCCCTTTTACATTTCTAATGTTTATGTGCTTACCCTTTTTTATGGTCCGCCTTGCCAGAGGCTTATCTGCTTTATTAGTATTTAAAAAAAGACTTGGCTTTACTAATTAAGTCAATGTTGGGGAGATGTTTTCTACTTTATTAACACTATCATCTTTTTTTAAAAAAGATTGTATTTATTCACGAGAGGCAAAGAGAGGAGAGAGAGAGAGAGAGAGGCACAGAGACACAGGCAGGGGGAGAAGCAGGCCCCATGCTGGGAACCCAACGTGGGACTCCATCCCGGGTCTCCAGGATCACACCCTGGGCTGAAGGTGGCACTAAACTGCTGAGCCACACGGGCTGCCCTTTTAATTTTTTTTATTTCCTTTGTTCATTTTTTTTTTGTACTACCTTCTTGAGTTGAATGCTTAGTTCACTTAGTTCCTTGTTTCTTTCTTCCAAAAGCTTTTAAAATTCCAAAATTTCCCATGGATACTGCTTTGGCTGCTTACACCAGGTTTTGAAGTATAGAGATTTTATTTTTACTCATTTCTCATATTTTCTGATTTTAAATTTGAGTTTCTCTTTAACCCTCAAAATTTTAGAAAAAGCTTACTTATTAGATATGAAGTCTATTATAACAAGTTTTAAATTTTTTTAAAGATTTTATTTATTTATTTTGAGAGCGTGTGTGTGTGTGTGTGTGTGTGTGTGCACAAGTGGTGGGGTGGGAGGGGCAGAGGGAGAGGAAGAAGCAGACTCCCTGCTGAGCAGGGAATCTTGATCCCAGGACCCCAGATCACCACCTGAGTCAAAGGCAGATGCTTAATCGAGTCACCCAGGTGCCCCTATAACAAGTTTTAAATTTTTAATTAAAATATTCCATATTCTTATTTTAAAATCTATTTTTATTTGCCCATTTCTCTGAGAGGAATATTGGCTTTTCTTTATGACAGTGGTTTTGTTCATTTCTCCTTTTATTTCTAAAAGTTTATTTAAATGTTACTATAAAGTGTAGGTATCTTTCTCCATCCCTTTATTTCTATTTTGTTTTACATTTGTCATTTTAAAGAAATATATAGCTAAGATTTTCGCTTTTTGACCCACACCAATTCTTTTTAAGAGATTAATTTAATCCAATTAAATTTAAAGTTATTAATGATGTTTTTGTATCTGTTCTTACAGAAATACTTTGTTTACTATATGCCATGCTTTATTTTTTTTTACTTTTCCAAGATTCCAAGATTTAAATTCTTTTTTTCTTCTAGTGCTTTTAGAAGTTATACATTAATGTGTATTCTCCTAAAGGTTACTCTTAATGTTTTAACAAAATTATTAAGCTTTGATTTTTGTGTCAATCTCCAGAATTATTCACAATTTATAAGATCTTCCTCTTGAACAATACAAGATATTTAGGACTCTACTTGGCCACGATGCAATTTGGCATGTTGCTGTATTGGATTTGAAAGTATTTGATTAAGGATATTTGCCATCGTGAATGATTTGGATTTATAGATTTTTTTTCCCTTTGTACTACTTTTGTCATAATTTTCCAGGATTTATCTGTGTTTATAAAATGAATTGTTAGAACCTGGTGCCATTTTTGGAGGTCATTATTTGTGAGCTTTTTCACTTTCTTCCACAGTTATTGACCTATCATTCCAGTTTTCTTCAGCTCCTAAAGGCAATATTGATAATTCATATTTTCCTAGGAGATTATCAATTTCACTGATATTTTCAAACTTAGTGATATATAATCATATATAATAATATTTTTCTCTAGGTTTATAGTTGATCACATTTCAAACATCTTTTTCTGTCTTCACAGTTGCACTTGTCAGAGGTCTACCTTTTCATTAAATTTTCCAAGGAATTGTATTTAATGGTTCTATGTTTTTCTAATACATTATTTTTAGCTCTTATCTTTATTCCTTTTTGCATTCTTTGGGTTTATTCTTTTGCAGTAGTTTTCATTGTGTGGTTCAAGGACCTCTAGAAGTGTTCCCAAGACCTTTTCAAGGGATTCACATCAAAACTATTTTCATAATAATAATACTAAGACTTCATTTGCCTTTTATTACTTTAATTCCCTGAAAATATACAGTGCAGTCTTCCAGAGGCTACAGAACATCTAACACCGAATTGGACTGAATGCCAAAGAAAAATGAGTATCCACCTGTCTTCTATTAAGCTAGACACTAAAAAAAATTTATAAAAATGCAAACCAGTGCCACTCCTCTCACTAAATTTTTTATTTTGGAAATATATATATATTACATATAAGTAAAGGGACCAGTTTTCAATCGGGTAATTAGGGATAACATCACTGAGAAAGTGACCTTTGAGCAAAACTTGAAGGAGAGGAGGAGGGAAGTCACTCTGGTATCTAAGAAGACATTCCAGACAGAGGGAACAGCAAGTGCAAAGGCCCTGGTATCGGACTATGTCTGGCATGTTTGGGAAATACAGAACTTACACATATGAAACTACAGTGAGGGCAATACAGAAAAATGTAATAAAACCATTCCATAAATTAAATATGCAAGTGCTTGGTAGTGGGAAAATACTCCATGGCATTGAGGTTTTCCCACAAAATTTCTTAAGGGAGATGAATTTATTGAAGTGTCATTAACATATGGTGTTATATTGGTTTCAGGTGTACAATATAATGATTTAACTATACAATTTATTTCTCAGTGCTCATCAGAATATGTGTTCTCTTAATCCCTTTTATCTATTTTACCCATCCCTCTACCTAGGGGGAGATGAGTTTAGATCCAAGTCTTTCAGGAAGTAATCATCCAGTTTGACAAGGCAGAGGGCAGTCAAAATAGAATAGTATGTTAGTTAATATAGATATTTACCTTCGTTCCAGGCACATAGTAAGGTGTGTGTGTGAATATATATATATGTATGTGTGTGTATATATATATATATATATATATGGTATTTTTTATTATAAGGTGTGTGTGTGAATATATATATATGTATGTGTGTGTATATATATATATATATATATATATATATATATATATGGTATTTTTTTAGAGAAAAGAGAATGCACGCACATGAGAGAGTTGGGGGGACAGTAGGAAGGGAGAGAGAGAATCTTAAGCCAGTTAAGCAGGCTTCATGCCCAGCACCCCTGAGATCATGACCTGAGCTGAAATCAAGAGTTGGCTGCTTAACTGACTGAGCTACCCAGGCACCCCTACATATTAGCTATTATTATTAAGGATGGCACGTACTAATAAGTTTTGTATGTGAGAAGTATATAGACTGGCTATATACTGGTAAGAAGGATTTGCTTTGGGGATGATCTGGATACTATTTAACTATTAAAACAATTTTAAATTACCATGACATATTAAGTAGGATTTTTTTATATTCTATTTTTTTTATTCTAGATACCAAAATAATTTCCCTTTCTCACCTTGAAATGACCTGGGCTAACAGAAGGAATTTTCCTGCATTGCTTGTGAGAATCTTGCATAAATCAAAACTGCGATACTATGGAAAACCTGATAAAAAGATGATTGAGCCATACCAGGTATAAGTAATGACAAGATTCTACATGTTAATGAAATGGTTATAGATTATAGCTTACAGACTTGACTCCATATTGGGATAATTTATGTTCAAATAATATTTTATAAGTTTAATAAATTTTAAAATGTGCATAAATGCATATTTCAAGGTATTTTTCTATGTAATTTCTTATACTGTGTTGGTACCTTTTAGTTCCCTGATTCAGCTGGTCTCCTCACACTTTTTATGTATCTTCAACCTTTTCTTCTCTACTGTGTTTTCTGCACCAGCATATAGACATACTCTACTCTCTAATTTTAAAAAAAGAAAAAAATCTCCTTTGACCCCAGGACTCCTCTATTCCCTCTCTTCTCTTCTGGCAAGCTCCTTGAAGAAGTAGTCTCTACTAGATGTTTTCACTTTCTTACCTCCCATTTACTTTTCAACACAATTAGTTTGACTTTTTTTCTTCAGCTGGTCACTCACTAGAGACCCCTAGAGACCTTCTGATTGTCAAATCTAGCTGATACTTTTCTGTTATCTTGACTCTCTGTGTCATATAATGCTAATGAGAACTACCTTCTTGATTTCTGTCCTGTTTGGTTGTTTTTTTTACTTAACATTTCACCATATTTTCACATGTTATCAAGAATTATTTTAGGAGTCTTTTAAGCTTTCATTATAACAGTTATACATACTTTGAGGGAATTTGGGAAATGCAGAGAGCTATATAAATAAAGCTGATAAATAATATCACCCCAAATTCTACCAGAGCCACTATTAATATTAAAGTGTTATATTCCCTTTTTTGTATGTATATATCATGTCTACATACATTCATAGCGTATATATGCATATATCTATGTCCTATGTATGTTACATATATCACATCTGTATGTATATATGTGCATATCATATTGCATGACTATGTCATATATTAAATTATCTTACAAAATGGAAATCATATTGTATGTACAATTTTGTGGGGCTTGGGGGATTTTTTTAAAAGATATTATTCATTTATTTGAGAGAGAGAGAGCAGAGTTGGGGGAGAGAGAAAGCGGACTCCCCACTGGTCAGGGAGCCTGATGTGGGACTCATTCCCAGGACCCAGGAACCCAGGACCATGGCCTGAGCCACTTAACAGACTGAGCCACCCAGGTGTCCCTTGTACATACAATTTTGTATTACTTAACATTTCCTTAAGTATTTTCTGTTACTAAAAATCCTTCATTCATAAATTTCAATAGCTGCAGATTGTATCATAACTCATTCAGTCATTTCCCTATAGTTTTGCTTTCTCATTCTTTTTTTTTTTTGCTTTCTCATTCTTAAAATTGAAATTCCCTGTAGATAAAAGTAACAAATATGCATATGCTTTTTCACTCTTTTTTTTCTAGACATTTTTGGAAGTTGCTGACAGTTCAGGCACGGTGTCAGTGATTATGTGGAATGCCCTGTGTCCTGAGTGGTATAAAAGTTTGAGGGTTGGTTTAGTCCTTCTGCTTCAGGATTATTCTGTTAAAAAGAGTTATCCATTCAGGATGCAGCCTCTCCCTGTGGATCCGCAGATCAAACTAATTTCTACAATGGGTTAAGTATTCAATAAATGTATTGTTCTATGGCTTTTTGTTTGTATAAATTTGCAAAATACCATACCAGCCAAAGACTCTTAAAAATTGCCAAATCTGTTAGAACCTGGTAAACCTTTAAATTCCTTTATCTTTAAAAATTTTAAGCGCTCACTAAATATTGCATTTATTAAGAAGAAATAATGTGAGATATTTATTGTTGTTTAATGATGAGCTCCAACTTAGGATGTACTTATTTTTGTTTTATGTTTTGTCTTACAATACTAAATTAATGACTTTAATATACTTTTCTGTTACTATAAGATGCTATTCAAAAGGCTTTTGTTAGCATTTTATTTTGGAATAATTTCAAACTTGGGTAAAAGTTGAAAGAATAATACAAAGAACTCCCATATACCCTCTACATGGATTCAGCAGTTGTTAATATTTACCTTTACTTTATCATTTCCCACATTCTATATTTGTCCTCTGAAACATCTGAGAGTAAGTGGCAGCCATCACACATCACCCTTTACCTCAGAACACTTCAGTAATATTTCAATGTGTATTTCTTTTTAAAAATATTTTATTTATTTATTCATGAGATACACAGAGAGAGAGGGAGAGGCAGAGACATAGACAAAGGAAGAAGCAGGCTCCCTGCAGGGAGTCCCATGTGGGACTCGATCCCATGACCGCAGGATCATGACCTGAGCCAAAGGCAGACACTCAACTGCTGACCCACTCAGGCATCCCTCAGTGTGTATTTCTGAGAGCAAAAACATTCTATTCTATAATCACAGTACAGTTAACAAAATCAGGAAATTTAAAATTGACAGATTGCTGATATCTAACCTGTAGTCAATATTCAGATGCAATTGAATTCCTGCAGTTTTGAAAAGGCTTTTCCTAATTAGCATTGAAATCAAAGTTTTGACATCTTGGTATCATCCTAAGTAGTTTGGGGGCATTAAAATTATTAAGTGATTGCTTTCAGATGTGACCATTTTTTGCCTCTCCATTTTGCAAAATTGCAGATCATACCACTCAACAAGTTTAAGTATTGTTTTGGGCTCATACAGTTTTTTTTACTAGACCTGTATTTCTATGTATTCTAAATTCTCTACTAATAAATTAAGCTTAATTACTTGGACAATATGCAAATAACATAGCCTTTGTCAACTGTTTTCTTAAATATATGTTGATTTAGGAAAAGCTCATGTGACTCTTTATTAAAACCTTAAAGATTTGGTGGACATCAGTCATGTCTTGCTGGATGAACAAGTTATGACCTAGTAGTTTGGTACAATTAGTCCACTATCTCATTGCTATTTATTATAGAAAGATGAGAAATTAAGCTGATAACTGATGTTGGGACTTACTTGAGAAAATACAGTAAAAACTGGCAAAAAATAAGCTAATTTGCAACATGTATCATTACGTCTGTCAATTTGTAAATTCTTTCCACAACCAAGCATATCTAGGTGAAAAATTAATAAAAATTGAGACATTTGTCAATAACAGATAAGGTAGGTAAATTTATTGATGCCACATAATAAATCACTGGCATAGTACGAAGTCAAACCTAGTTCTTCTGATATCGAACCTAGCGTTCTTTTCATGAGGTACACTGTTTTCCTGGTGTAAAGAGAATTAATTTAAATCACAATTTTACATGGCTGTGGATAAATCTAGAAATATGTCTGGTACTAATAGCTGTTTCTAAACCTTAAAAACATGGAAAGTAGAACAATAGACAGCATGTAGTCAATAGATAAACAACTACTAAAACTTAACACAAATTGAATCAAGCAGTATGCTACCTCTGCTATATAGAACTACAGTGCCAGATTTTCATAATAGAAACTCTCCTTAAGATATGAGAGGCTGTCTGTACTTTCAGGAAAATAATTGCAAATACAGAATTTTTTTTATTTTTTTAAAGATTATTTATTTATTTATTTATTTATTCATTCATTCATGATAGACACAGAGAGAGGGGCAGAGACACAGGAGGAGGGAGAAGCAGGCTCCATGCCGGGAGCCTAACACAGGACTCGATCCCGGGACTCCTGGATCATGCCTTGGACCAAAGGCAGGCGCTAAACCGCTGAGCCACCCAGGGATCCCCAGAAATTATTTTTTAAAATGAGAGGCTTTGATGAGAATATACTGAAAATGTTTCTGTTAGTCTTTAAAACAGTTTTACTTTTTATCAGTGTTAGCATCAGTCCACCCCATACCATTTTGATTAGTAAGAGGATTTTTTCTCTTTATCAAGGGACATAGAGCTATTTCTACAAAGGCAATGTAATACCTGTCATAAATACACAGCTCTGCCTTTACAGAGTGAAAGCAAACAGAGATAATATGTAAAGAATGGGCATGGCTGTGTTATAGTAGAACTTTACTTACAAAAACAAGCAACCATCTGCAGGCTATAGTTTGCTGAGCCTACACATATATTGCAGATCTCAACCCTGGCTGGACATCAGTATCACTTGGGGAGCCTGAAAGAACCATAGGCATACAAGGTTCAGAGATACTGATTTAATTACTCTGAGGAGGGAACCAAGACATTGGTGCATCTTTAAAACTCCTCAGGTGATTCTAATGTACAGCTAGAATTGAGAACTGCTCATTTATGACCTTTATTTTTTTTTCATTTATGACCTTTAAAAAGCTCAGATGGATTAATGATCTTTTGGAGAGAAACGAAGACAGTTTTGTAAACCATGCTAGACACAGGAGTTACAAAGTAATACAGAGTTCTACCCTTAAAAAACTGGTCTAACAGAGTAATATATTACACTGTCTGTTAACTAACCAGAATTTAAATAAAAACTTGAAAAAATTAGTTTAATGGTACAGATCAGTAAAATCAATGGATTATAATAAAATAAAAATTAATGACAGTAAACATTAAGAAGATATGATGAACATAAGGGGAGAGAAAATAAAAATGCAGTTGACGAAAAAAATGAATGGTCAGGAGGGTGGGAGAATGGGTTGGGTAGGAGAAAATGTGAGTGGGGGTTACAATAACAGGGTAGTTTAAATGTTATGAATAGGATAAATGAGAAATGAGTATATATTGGGGGCCAGGGTTGGTCAGTAGGGGAAGAAACGTTTGTGGTACCATCACTGCCTTCTAGGTGTTCATGTTGAAAGACAAACTATTAGAGTAATTGATCTTTATTTATTTTTTCATATTTATATGTGTAGTTCCCAGTTATAGACACAAAGACACGTAATTTTTTTGAAGACCAAATAAATGGAAGCCTATAAAGGTGAAATTTCTCTTGTATGTCCTATGTTTATAGGACATATTTGCTGGTAATACATGATTTTTATGTTGCCATTTTGCATATCATTCTGTACTACCTTTTATTGAATAGTATTCAACTAGCATACGCAAATAAACATTTTTAAATCTTGAGATTTTTCAGACTGTATTGTATAATACCTATTGAGATAGTAGCATAAAGTGTTTGGGGTTTTGGTGGGAAGGAGCTATTTATTTCATTCAAAATCCTAGCATTTTGGAGATGGAAGGGAATTTAAATATAATCAAGTGACTATGTGAAAGTGTTCTGTGAAATGCAAGCTATTTTGTAGGTGCAAGGTAATATCATGGAATATAAACTTTCCTCACTTGTATATGAAAAGGCTGAAACTCATAAAAGTAAAGTGAATTTTCTAGTCACATGGCTGCTAATAGGAAGGATGAGAAATCAGGTACGTCATCTTGTTTTGTTAGAGAGAGCACACTCTCATGTTGAGAAGTGTGGGGAGGAGCAGAGGGAAGGGAAAGAGAGAATTCCCAGCAGGCTCCATGCCCAGAGCAGAGCCTGATGCATGACTTGATCCCAGGACCCTAAGATCATGACCCAAGCCAAAATCAAGAGCTGGACACCCAACCGACTGAACCACCCAGGCGCCCTATCATCATCCTGTTTTAATCTTTGTTTGTTAAACATCAAGTTCTTAGAAAATATTACCTACGGCATAAAAGAAAATGGAAAGCCAAGAAAGCGGGATGCCTGGGTGGCTCAGTAGTTTAGCTCCTGCCTTTGGCCCAGGGTGTGATCCCGGAGTCCTGGAATCGAGTCCTGTATCAGGCTCCCTGCATGGAGCCTGCTTCTCCCTCTGCCTATGTCTCTGCCTCTCTCTGTGTATGTCTCTCGTGAATAAATAAATAAAATCTTAAAAAAGAGAGAGAAATCCCAGATAGCTCTATAACTACTAAAGAAATTGAATCAAAGGTTTAAAATCTTTTCACCAAGGAAATACCAGGTATATATCATTTTATGAGGCAAATTCTACCAAAAATTCAAGGAATATATCATTCTAAAACTATTCCAGAGAATAAACTAAGAGGGCATACTTTCCGACTTACTCTTTGCTACCAATATAACCTTCACAATCAAAACCAAAGAGGGCAGCCTGGGTGACTCAGTGATTTAGTGCCTGCCTTCAGCCCAGGGCGTGATCCTGGAGACTCGGGATCAAGTCCCACATTGGGCTCCCTGCATGGAGCCTGCTTCTCCCTCTGCCTGTGTCTCTGCCTCTCTCTCTCTCTCTCTCTCTCTCTCTCTCGAATAAATAAAATCTCCAAAAAAAACAAGAATAGTATGAAAGGGAAAAATTAAAGGCTAGCTTCAGCTGTGAAAATATATACAGATATTCTAAATAGAATAGCAAATTGAATTCAGTTATATGTAAAAAATGATCACATACAATGACTAAATTGCATGGTCTCCAGCAATGCAAATTTGATTTTACATATGAAAAGCTATAATGTCACTCATTACATTAACAGATTAAAGAAGAAAATGGTCATCCTAATAGAGGCAAAAGAGGCATTTACTGAAATTTTACATCCATTCATAAATTTAAAAAAGAAAATAGCAAGAGAAGGAATGTTCCTTAACCTGATAAAGGGTGTTAACAAAACAAAACAACAAACATCTCTAAGGAAAATTCAGTAACATTTTTTAAGATGGAGAACATGGATATCTCCTATTCCTATTTTTATTTAATGTTATACTAACTGCTCTAGCCAGTGTGAGAACAAAATGCATTAAAATCATAAGGACTTTATTTTTTAAGATTTTATTTATTTATTTTAGAAAGAGAACACACAAGGAGAGGGGAGAGGGGGAGTATCCCAAGTAGACTCTGTATTAAGGGCAGAGCCCAACATGGGGCTCAATCTCATGACGCTGAGATGATGACTTGAGCCGAAAGCAAGAGTCAGACACTTAACTGACTGAGCCACCCAAATGCCCCCAAATCATAAGGATTTTAAAGAAAAACACAAAGCTGTAATTCACAAATTAGATTTTCTACAAAGAAAATCAAAATAATACAAATTAAAAATAATAAGACATTGGTACAGCTAGCTATAAGACCAATATACAAAAGTAAATAGATTTTGTATACTGCAGTAACAGAAATTATGATTTTATTTTATTTATTTTTTTTCAGAAATTATGATTTTAAAAATGTAACTTACCTGTCAATAACTATAAGTTATCTAGAAATAAATCTAATAGAAAATATGTAAGACCTGTTTGGAGAAGATTATAATACTTTATTGAAAGACATTTCAGAATCTCTAAATAAGTGGAGAAATATCCTATGTTCCCAGGTAGGAAGTTAGTCTCAATTTTATAAGTATGTCAAGTACTCCTAAACTGATCTGCAGATTCAGTGCTATTCTGTAAGATTTTTTTTCTGGAGCCGACAAACTGATTCTAAAATTTATATGGAGGGATCCCTGGGTGGCGCAGCGGTTTGGCGCCTGCCTTTGGCCCAGGGCGCGATCCTGGAGACCCGGGATCGAATCCCACATCAGGCTCCCAGTGCATGGAGCCTGCTTCTCCCTCTGCCTATGTCTCTGCGCCTCTCTCTCTCTCTGTGACTATCATAAATAAATAAAAAAAATTAAAAAAAAAATAAAAAAAAAATTTAAAAAAAAAAAAAAAAAAAAAAAAATAAAATTTATATGGAGACACATAATTATTAAGAATAGTCCAGACAATTCTGAAGAAAAATAATAGGGGGTTGCAGAGGGAGTGAAGACTTTGTCCTACAAATGTCATGGGTTAGTTTTTTAAGATTTTTTTAAATTTCCTGATTCATGAGAGAGAGAGGCAGAGACAGGCAGAGGGAGAAGCAGGCTCCCTGTGGGGAGCCCAGTGTGGGACTCGATCCCAGGACCCTGGGATCACAACCTGAGCCAAAGGGAGACGCTCAACCACTGAGCCACCTAGGTGCCTCTGTCATGAGTTATTGCAAAGAATTTATGGCCATGTATTATTGGTATAGGAATAGACAAACTGACCAGCAAATCACAGTACAGTCAAGAAATAACCCTAAACACAAAATTTTGATATGACAGATGTGCTATACAGATCATCAAGGAAGGAAGAACTATTTGGTAAATAGTATTGGAACAAATAAGCATATATTTGAGAAAAAAATGACATCATATCTCTATCTCGTACCGTATAAAGAGTCAATTCCAGATATAGCAAATGTAAAAGGCAAAACTTTTAGAAGAACTTATAAGAAATATGCATTTGACCTTGGGATAAGGAAGGATTTCTTGATAGGACACAGGAAATATCATTTATAAATGAATGACTAATAAACCCAACTACATTGAAATTCATCAAAAGACACTGTAAAAAAGAATGAAAAGCAATTGACACATGAGTGTATATATTTACAATAATCAACAAAGTATTAGTATCTAGTATATATAAAAATTCCTTCAAATAAAAAGTCCAATAGAAAAGTGGGCAAAAGACACAGCATGTATTTCACAAAAGAAGATGCATGAAAAAAAGAAGATGCATGAGAGGCGGCTCGGTGGTGCAGTTGGTTAAGCGTCCAACTCTTGATTTTGGCCCAGGGCATGGTCTCAGGGTCATGAGATCAAGCCCTGCTTTGGGCTCCATGCTTAGTGCAGAGTCATCTTAAGACTCCCTCTCCCACTGCTCCCTTCCCTCCCCCACTCTAACATAAATAAAACAAATCTTTAAAAATAAAAAAAAATTAAAAGAGGGTGCATGAATGAATCGTGAGTATATGAAATGCCATTCAACATAATTAGTAATAAAGGTAGTACAAAATAAGACCACAACATACTGTCATTTTGTGTCACTAAATTGACAAAAACTAACTTTGATAGTAGCAAAATTTGGAGAGAATGCTGATCAATGGGAATTCTTACACATTACTGGTAGAACTATAAATAGGTTAATTACTTGAAAGTAGTTTGGAATTAGCCTGTAGAGTGGCACTTTTGCACGTTTTACAATCCAGGGTTTCCCTCTGTATAATACCCTAGAAAATGAATGCCTGTGTGCACAAGGAGACATGTACAAAAAAGTTCATAGTGACACTTTTTGTAACAGCAAAAACAGGAAATAATCCAGATGTCCATCAATGCGATAGTGGGTAAACAGAATTGTAATATATCAACACCCTGGAACATTATTCAGCAATGATAACAAGAAAAAAAAGCACTACATGCAGCTACATGGAGAAATTTTAGGATCATAATGTTAAGTGAAAAAAGTAGCCCTAGAATACTGAATATGGTATGAGTTCATCCATATAAAGTTAAAAAACAAAACCAAACAGTATTTTGTTTGGACAAAAACATATAAATGATAAAAACCTTTCTTTTAATTAAGAAAATGATAAAATACAAAATCTAAGAACCGTCTAACCTTTGGTGGAGAGACGATAAGTAGATACATTAATGTAGGAATAAGTAGAAGAAAGCTACTGATAATAGTCTGGTTCTTAGAGTTAGTGGTGGGTTCAAAAAAGTTCAGTTTAATATTTTGCCATGTAATTTGTACCCATGTATATTATTTTATCTGTATTAAATGTCATATATTAAAGTAATATATTTGTTTTTCAGAAATCTGCCTGAATCTTCGAGATCCTCCAACTAACATAATTATCATTCCAGAGAAGCAGGTGAAACCTGAATGGAGATTGCCAAAATTAAATCACCGCTTTATCACAAGGTAGAATGCTCATGTAAAATACCTTAAACATTCATTTTTAACATTAGCCACCAAAATGGTATTATTATTGCTCAAAATCTACCCCAATTATGCTGTATCAATTATATAAAGATATATTTTCACAGCCATAATTTTAGAATGTTTTTTCACTGTTTAAAGATACAATTTAACAATTTTGCTTTTTTTAGGTCAGAACTGGATGATATGCCAGAAAATCATATCTGTGATGTTATTGGCATTTTAGTTTTTGTAGGAAGGGTCCAGCGGTCAAAAAAGAAAGGTAAGCTTTTAAAATAGAAAGCCATAAAATATATTTCAGTGAATAGTCCTGCGTTCATTTATGCATAAGTATTTACTTTCATTTATTCTAATATCCTACCCATATAGAAAACCGTGAAGATTTTTGGTCGTATCGCTGGATTCACATTGCTGATGGCACTTCAGAACAACCATTTATAGTAGAGCTGTTTTCTACATCTCAGCCAGAAATCTTTGAAAATATTTACCCAAGTACTCAATCCAGTATTTGCGATTTTTTTTTACTTTTGGAAGGGGAGGGGGTGCATGAACTTAAAATGTTACAGTGTACTGACTTACAGAGTGGCATGATACTGAATCAGCAAATTTAAGCGGTATGATAGCATGTTTACATTTTTTCTGTAATAATATTGTATTTGGTATTACAGCTATCACCACCTCTGGTTGTCTATTCAGAATTAATTTGGGATTGAAACTAGTTTTTCAGAAAACAGATGCTCTTATCAATTCTCATTATTAGCATTTCAGGCATCAAACCTTAACATTCAGTGAAACTAAAACATAGGCAGTCAGTTCCCTTTGTATCCATTTCAAAATTGACTAAGTAGACTGCAAAAAAGGATAATGAAAACTTTACTAATGTAGAATTGATTGGTAGAGGATTGACAGACTGTGTAACTAAATAATGACAGTGATAGTATGATTTCATTTGAGTATTGAATCAATATTACATTGGTGATGTTCAACCAGCTGGGCAATATTTTAGTTACTTTGTAATTGACCTCCCCCCCTTGCATTTATTCAGACATAGAGGCATTTTCTTCCACTAATTTTATTCATTTGAAAACCTTTAAAAAAAGAAAAGAAAAGAAAACCTTTAGGTCTGCCTTACTATATATTTTATACAAGTTAGTCTTCAGATCTATTATGATAAGAAAAAAGTATATTTAATTCTTTTTAACAACTTCAGTGAATTTTTCCTTATATCAACTTGTAGCATAAAACTATTATAGCTTAGTGTGCTATTTTACTATTTTTCAAATGATTATATGAATAAAATACTGATATTTAAATGTTTGCCAACATTGGGAATACTCCCAATCTTGACCATATGTAATTTTTAAAATCAGCAACAAGGTAAAAATTGTAGAACATCAGGATACTTACAGACCATGTAAAGAGCTGTTGTGCCACCCCTTTATTAGTTATTGCAAAACAGCATTCCACACCATTCAGATATCACCTTATTAGACTGTATCGTCTGCTTGTGAGATTAAAATTTTATAATATATCTGAACGGAAGTAAACCTCACCCAACTATTGAGGGAGAGGGCAGAAAGAGTTTTGCCCCAAACCACGGCATGGGCTTCCAAGGCGAGTGGGGCTATGATTTTTCATGTAACTTCTCTCAGAGCATAAATGATTGATAGTGATGACTTTTGATGATAATTCCATTACTTCGTTTTAGGTGGGTTTTACGGCCAAGGCCGTCTCTCTTTGTAGCCACTTCAAACAACAAGCTGACACAAGTTTTAGATAATTTTTTCACAGAGACATTGCCAAGTATACATGTTCTGTTTCTTCGGACAATGTGAAATACATCTTTCAAAGAAAGATTTATACGGACCCTGGTGAGATTTATTCTAGTATAGTAGTTGACAGCAGTCACAATTTATGTTCATATTTTGGCCAAAGTGAAAAAATTATCAAATGAATAGTGAGTATTAAGGGGGCTTCAGGCCTATGAATGGGAACATGACCAAGTGTCTTCTGGGATAATATCAGAATCCTTTGGTAGTAGGGTATCTTTTTTACTTTTGATTAAGGAAAGTGAAAAACTAAGAACTAATATTGAGTGTTTATTATTTATCAGATATTCATAAACGTTATGTCATTTTGTACTCCTAGTTGCCTTCTTAAAAGTTGATGTTTTTACAGATTTACAGGTGAGGAAACAAAGATCCAGAGGAGTTAAGTAATTTCTTGGATGTCAAACAGCTAGAAGGTGTCAGGTCGGAATGTCTGATTTTTAACAGTCATGAAATGAGAATTAGAAGTTTCTTTAATATTCCTTATCAACGTCTTCAACCATGAATAATGACATATTTGTACAGTTTTTGAAATAAAGGAATGGTAATGTAAATTAAGAATTATCCTTAGTCATTTCAACGGATTTCCTTTATTTTTGTTGCTATAAAATAAAGAATTAGGAAATGTTAGATATAGTAAGTGAATGTATACTTATTATCATACTCTAGGGAAATATTTATCTCAAATGAGAACTTACCATTATTGTGAGATTACAAGTATTTACATTTATTCCTTCATTTCCTAGTTCAAAAGACCATAACTGTTTTGGCATGTCAATGAGTTAAAATTTAAAGACTGTTGTTGGCTTAATGAAACTTTACCTAACTAATTGATAGATGGTTGAAAACAGTTCAACCAGGTGAATAGAAAAGAAAGAGTTGTATAAGCCCTGTCATGGATCCTTAAAGTCCAATTAAGATAAACACATGTAAAAGCAAATTCAACTTAATAGTGTATACTTCTATCTGGTGGGAGTCAGAGTAATTCAGTGATCAGTGTTAGATTGGGTTAATCAATAAAAACATCCTGGAGAAACTAAGCTTTTATTCTCTGTAGGAAATGTCTGTTCACACTCAGCTGTATGCCTGATTAGAAAGACTTGCAGTCTTCAACTGTACAGCAGGCAGTAACTTCAGTTAGGTGCAGCGATTGTACTTTCTGAAGGAAAAGTGAGTGTTAGATCCTTTATCTAAAGGAAAAGCTAGGTGTTGGATCCTTGTTTCTCCAAGTGTGGTCAAAGGATTGGCAAACTAGTACCATCTAAGGCTTATTAAGAAGTAAAGGATCTCAGGCCCCATTCTCTAACTACTGAATCTGTATTTGCACTTTAACAATTGTCCCAGGTGAGTTCTATGTTCATTAAACTTTGAGAAGCACTGTGTTTGATCTTGATCTTGGTATGCCCTCTTCAAATGGCAGAAGTTCTTTCATAACGGTTTTCATTTTCTACAGTGACATATTTCGTGTGTACACAGTTGAAAGTTGTCAGGAATGATGCTCAAGTACCTAAACTACTTTACCTGACCACTACAAATGAGAGTCGAGTGTTTATTACTGGTGAGCCATTTCTTTGAATATACTTTATTGGAGATGTAATATATTTTCTATTCATTAAATTACCTTTTGCATTACAACATTCAACCACAAGATAGCTTTATTATGACCTCCTTCATTGCTATAAGAATGTTTGAACAAAGAATATTTAGCCTATGAAATGTATTGCTTCTAGATTATTTATGACCAAAGCAATGATTTTGTGACTCAATGGAGAATTGCATTGATGTCCTTTGGTTAACTTTAATTCCTACGTGATGTAAGGTAATAATCATAAATTACTTTGATAGATTGAAGACTTTAGGTCCTATATCACAATATGGATATGATTAACAATATTTTTAAATACTAACTAAAAATGTGCATCAGATTTTGGTTCCTGATCTCAATATTTTACTTATATAGTAAGAAGAGCCTCATTAGTTATCTACAAGCACATTATTTTTCTCTGTTCTTTCTGGTAACGGGGTCAAAACAATGAAGATAAAAGTTTGCAGATGAATGAAGAAAGGGTGTGGAGTGGTATATCCACTTAAATACTACCATGTTGATAATCAAGAAATTTGTCAATAGAAGAGTCCTAGGAAGGATGTAACACACATCTTGGTCAATACTTCGTTTTATAAATACTAACAATATCAGATGTAAATGGCACTGTTAAATATGTTTTAAGAACATGGATTTAAATGCTGAGCTGTATTATAGGCGATTCAGTTCAAACATGATGCCATACCTTTAGGTTAATACATGATTTAAAAATCAATTTTGCAAGAAGATACCAACCATTTTGATAGAAAACTCCAGAAGATTAATTTTCTTTTCATTTTTACCTTTCAGTATCCTGTAGACAGCTACAGTTTAGCCCACTTAAACTCTAATATGTCTGATTTCCTTCTCGACATAGGATTGGTTTACTGTCTTTGATAATTTTTGTATATACATTAAATGTAATCTGTCACACAGTGAATAAATGAACTTCTTTTCTTGGTGACATAGGAGGCTATTTTGATATTAAACTGTTTCTATACAAAAAAATCCATACAGTTTATTACAGTGAGTTCTCTCTCTCTCTCTCTCTCTCTCTCTCTCTCTTTGGTTTTACTCTTTTTGCAAAAAGGTCATAGAGGCCAGCCATATACCAACGACACCAAGGTAAAAAACTTTATTCATTGGATTAAAACAAGGACCGATTCTGAGGAAGTGAAGAACACTGTTATTGGTGGATATTACCCCTATCCACCAGTGCCAGAGACATTTTCGAAGTATAGTAGTTCTGTCAAAGGTACTAATGTAATTACTAGTTATGTATGATATGTTTATGTACTGTATGGGTGATATATATCATGAGCTAACGTGTAGCAACACTCACCGATAAAAACTTTGTCTTTATAAAGATCTAAAATTACGTGTCATGCCTCCTAAATGTTAGTATTTGGATTTTGTTAGACTAGAAGAAGGGAGAACATAGATGATCACTAACTGGACATCATATCTTGATCTGATGTTACTGAGATTAAATCTGACATTAGTAGATCCCAACTCCTATGACATTACATTCAGAGACTAAAGATATCAAGGAGGTACTGGGTCATTTGAAATCAAGATACTGACACTATATTATGCTACTCTTGTGGGATTATATATATTGGATATTACACAATTGAGCGCTACCTTTAAATATAAATGACACCAAAATAAATGAGATGTAGAATAAGTACTGATGTGAGGCCTAACATTAACTTATTTTAGAATTAAGATATGATGGTTGAAGAATTTAATATAAGTATATTCTTTTTTTAAAAAAAAAAAGCTGTGGGTTAATTGCATGGTTTTGGGGTAAAAACCAGAAACTTTGAAACACTGACCTACCACCATCTAAATATTGGCATCTTCTTGTACTTCATAATACCAGCAATATGTAGTATGTGGTCATATATATTAAAATATGTGTTTCTGTGCAGTGGCTAAGCAACACTTTATAGTTTGAAATATGATGTGTAAATTACAGGTGACCCTTGAACAACACAGCTTTGAACTATATGTTTCAATAAATATATATAGGGTACTGTAAATATATTTTCTTATGATTTTCTTAACGTTTTCTTTTCTCGAGATTAGTGTAAGAATATAGGATATAATATATATACGTAATATGTGGTAATCAACTGTTTATATTGTCCATAATGCTTCTGATCAACGGTAGGCTATTAGTAAAGTTCTTGGGGAGTCAAAAGTCATACATGGATTTCCGACTGCAAGGGGTTTGTTGCCCCTAACCCCCCTGTTGTTCAGCGGTCAACTGTACATCCAATATGCAAAATTTCTGTTTCAATTTAAGACTCCAGACTAGAGGACTGTAGCCTAACTTAACTGATAAATATATTCTGCCTATTTTACAAAAACGACAAGGGGATGATGCCAAGCATAAACCTAAGTTTCACAAATTCAAGTTATGTAGCAAGCTTATGATTTCATGTTGTGAAATGACATTGCAAATCTAATTCTTATTTTTATCATTTCAGTTCTTAAAACTTACAATTTCCCTGGAATTATTCTTTTGCAGTTGAGTCGCTCTTGACAGCTATAAGTGAAGTGAGGAAGGAGATTGAAGACTTGCAGTATAGGGAACAAAAGCGCATTGCCATTCAGGGGATAATTACTGTTATAAAGTATATCCCCCATGCCAGTGCAAGTGAAAATGCCTCAACATCAGAAACACTTCGGGTATGGTGCCAGAGAATTAATAATATATCTCTGAATGCACTGTGATCATAATTACAATTGATACCTTGTACATGTTATTCAGAACTCATTTGTATTGCCGCTTAATGGTGAAAACCTCAGAGGAAAAAAAGATTTATGTTTTTCATTTGTTTCCTTTTTCTGTCATTTATTTTGAAGCAGGCTGGGCTGAAGGTCACAGCCTCTGATATTCCCCAAGGCTTTCAAAATTTGGTGTCTTGTTTTTGCTTTCTGCATAATTTGAGCCTGTTGTGATTTTTTTACTTACATACCCAGGTGGTATATATGTTTATATTTTCTCCATTCCTTTTCTCCAGGCCAGAACTATACGAACACTTCTGACAGTGTGGTAGTTTCACCTAGATTTTTTAAGATGTAGCAATGACTCTTGGAGGATAAAAGCTCTCATAGAAAAGACCACTACTGGAATCTAGGCACAATCAAGACAAATTTTTTTTTCGTGCATTTTTCCTTTGAAAAAATTATTTCTAAGATTTCTGTTCATATGAAAATAAGCATGTAATCCAACTTTTCAGTTCTACTAGTATAAGAAGGACTTTCGTTTATCTCCCTTAAAAATATTTTAATACCAGATGCATTAGTATAAATATAATTCTATCTATAAATCAGCTTTAAAAAGCACTTTTATGATTGCAAAAATGTTATAACTCTTAAGATTATGAAAAATGGATAAACTAAAATTATAGTCTTTTAAGAAAAATAATTTTTGTGCATTTGTTTAAAATGTCTTCTCTAAATTTTTGGTTTTAGAGCACTAACCAACCCTCAACATCCCAAGCAGCTAGAAGAGAAAATCAAAGTCAGGAAAGAGATAATAACAAACGGCATCAAGATGATGATCCTGTGAGCTCTCAGTGTTTTCAAACTACCTATACAAGTTTGAGCCCTACCAAGAAGAAAAGAATTCTGCAAGGGCCATATGCCAAACTGTAAGTCATTTGTATTAAGTATACACATAGCATATTAATCGTTTTCTTTCTATCCTGTAAAAATGACCAATTCTACTAGAAGCAGTATTAGTTTTCTATGCTGCTAAATTCCAAGATCAGAGTATTGGCACAGCGGGTTCCTTCTGAGAACTACGAGGCAGAATCCCTTCCATGCCTCTCCCCTAGCTTCTTGTGGTTTGTGGCAATCTTTGGCATTCCTTGTCTTCTAGAAGCATCATTTCAATCTCTGCCTTAATATTCACATGACATTTTCTCTTTATGCATACCTGTGTTCAAATTTTCCCTTCCTATGAGGACAGCAGCCATATTAAGTTAGGGACCTACTCTGGAGTACTGCTCTACTCCAGTAAGACCTCGTCTCAATGAAATATGTCTTAAGTGACCATCCAAATAAGTCTGATTCTGAGGGTTATTGAAGAGGTAATTGGTTATATACTGGTAGTCCTATTGACATTTAGTAGGGACATGATTCAGCCCATAACAGTCTGCGATCTAGCCCCTAAAAATTCATGTCCTTCTCACAAGTAAAATACGTTGAACCCATCAGAACATCCCAGAAAGTGTTAACATCAACTCTAATCCAAACTGTTATCTGAACATTATCTAAATCATATTTGGTTGAAATGCAGCGTGATTCATCCTGGGGCAAAATTCTTTACATGTATGAACCTGTAACATTAGACCTGTTATCTTTCCAAAACACAATGATGGGACAGAAATAGAATAAGCATTCTTATTTTGAAAGGGAGAAATTAGAAAGCAAGGGTATCATGGGTCAAAAGCAAGTTCAAAACCTAGCAGGACCAGTTCCATTTGATGTCCAGATCATGTGATTGAACTTATTCTTCAGCCTCCCTCTCTGTAATAGTATTTCAACCTTTGAATCATATGCTTGATGTATCTGATAACAGTTCCCATCTTCAAGGTGTCTAGTGGCTCACTGTGAGTTACCTCATTAGCATAATGAAGGCACTCCTGTAACTGTGGAAATTTGAGAGTTTTTGAACCAGGAAACAGATAAAGACGATATGTTCTTTATTGTTCCATAGTTCTTAAGTTCAGCTGTTTTGTTTTTCCGCTCTAGAAAGCCCATCTGATTCTTTTGTTTGTTTTCTTTCTTTTTTTAAATTTTTTATTGGAGTCCAATGTGCCAACATATAGCATAACACCCAGTGCCCATCCCGCCAAGTGCCCCCCTCATTGCCCATCACCCAGTCACCCCAACTCCCGGCCCACCTCCCCTTCCACTACCCCTTGTTCATTTCCCAGAGTTAGGTGTCTCTCATGTTTTGTCACCCTCATTGATATTTTCACTCATTTTCTCTCCGTTCCCTTTATTCCCTTTAACTAATTTTTATATTCCCCAAATGAATGAGACCATATAATGTTAGTCCTTTTCCGATTGACTTATTTCACTCAGCATAATACCCTCCAGGTCCCTCCACGTCGAAGCAAATAGTGAGTATTTGTCATTTCTAATGACTGAGAAATATTCCCTTGTATACATAGACCACGTCTTCTTTATCCACTCATCTTTCGATGGACACCGAGGCTCCTTCCACATTTGGGCTATTGTGGACATTGCTACTATAAACATTGGGGTGCAGGTGTCCCAGCGTTTCACTGCATCTGTATCTTTGGGGTGAATCCACAGCAGGGCAATTGCTGGGTCGTAGGGCAGATCTATTTTTAACTCTTTGAGGAACCTCCACACAGTTTTCCAGGGTGGCTGCACCAGTTCACATTCCCACCAACAGAGCAAGAGGGTTCCCATTTCTCCACATCCCCTCCAACATTTGTTGTTTCCTGCCTTGTTAGTTTTCCCCATTCTCACTGGTGTGAGGTGGTATCTCATTGTGGTTTTGATTTGTATTTCCCTGATGGCAAGTGATGCAGAGCATTTTCTCATGTGCATGTTGGCCATGTCTATGTCTTCCTCTGTGAGATTTCTGTTCATGTCTTTTGCCCATTTCATGATTGGATTGTTTGTTTCTTTGCTGCTGAGTTTAATAAGTTCTTTACAGATCTTGGAAACTAGCCCTTTATCTGATACGTCATTTGCAAATATCTTCTCCCATTCTGTAGGTTGTCTTTTAGTTTTGTTGACTGTTTCTTTTACTGTGCAAAAGCTTCTTATCTTGATGAAGTCCCAATAATTCATTTTAGCTTTTGTTTCTCTTGCCTTCATAGATGTATTGTGCAAGAAGTTGCTGTGGACAAGTTCAAAAAGGCTGTTGCCTGTGTTCTCCTGTAGGACTTTGACGGAACTGTGTCTCACATTTAGATCTTTCATCCATTTTGAGTTTATCTTTCTGTATGGTGTAAGAGAATGGTCTAGTTTCATTCTTCTGCATGTAGCTGTCCAATTTTCTCAGCACCATTTATTGAAGAGACTGTCCTTTTTCCAGTGGATAGTCTTTCCTGTTTTGCCGAATATTACTTGACCATAAAGTTGAAGGTCTACTTCTGGATTCTCTATCCTGTTCCATTGATCTATGTGTCTGTTTTTGTGCCAGTACCACACTGTCTTGATGACCACAGCTTTGTAGTACAACCTGAAATCTGGCATTGTGATGCCCCCAGCTATGGTTTTCTTTTTTAATATTCCCCTGGCTATTCGGGGTCTTTTCTGATTCCACACAAATCTTAAAATAATTTGTTCCAGCTCTCTGAAGAAAGTCCATGGTATTTTGATAGGGATTGCATTAAATGTGTAAATTGCCCTGGGTAGCATTGACATTTTCACAATATTAATTCTTCCAATCCATGGGCATGGAATATTTTTCCATCTCTTTGTGTCTTCTTCAATTTCTTTCAGAAGTGTTCTGTAGTATTTAGGGTATAGATCCTTTACATCTTTGGTTAGGTTTATTCCTAGGTATCTTATGCTTTTGGGTGCAATTGTAAATGGGATTGACTCCTTAATTTCTCTTTCTTCAGTCTCATTGTTAGCATATAGAAATGCCACTGATTTCTGGGCATTGATTTTGTATCCTGCCACGTTGCCGAGTTGCTGTATGAGTTCTAGCAATCTTGGGGGTGGAGTTTTGGGTTTTCTATATACAGTATCATGTCGTCTGGGAAGAGGGATAGTTTGACTTCTTCTTTGCCAATTTGAATACCTTTCATTTTTTTGTTGTTGTTGCTTGATTGCTGAGGCTAGGACTTCTAGTACTATGTTGAATAGCAGTGGTGAGAGTGGACATCCCTGTCTTGTTCCTGATCTTAGGGGAAAGGCTCCCCAGTGTTTCCCCATTAAGAATGATATTTGCTGTGGTCTTTTTGTAGGTAGCTTTTAAGATGCTGAGGAATGTTCCCCCTATCCCTACACTCTGAAGAGTTTTGATCAGGAATGGATGCTGTATTTTGTCAAATGCTTTCTCTGCATCTATTGAGAGGATCATATGGTTCTTTTTTCTCTTGCTGTTATGATCAATCACATTGATTGCTTTATGAGTGTTGAACCAGCCTTGCATCCGGGGATAAATCTCACTTGGTCATGGTGAATAATCTTCTTAATGTACTGTTGGATCCTATTGGCTAATATCTTGTTGAGAATTTTTGCATCTGTGTTCATCAGGGATATTGGTCTATAATTCTCCTTTTTGATGGGGTCTTTGTCTGGTTTTGGAATTAAGGTGATGCTGGCCTCAAAGAACGAGTTTGGAAGTACTCCATCTCTTTCTTTCAGAACAGCTTTAGTAGAATAGGTATGGTTTCTTCTTTTTTAGATATTCACTTTTGGCGTTGTATATCCATTTTATCCATCTAGATCACCTGTTGATCTGCTTCTGTTGGTATAATAATAGGAAATATGACCATTTAAGAGTTTGTATTAACTAACCTTTTAATTAAATAGTAGCTAGTGAACCATGGTGCTCTCTGTTAGATACTAAGATAATAGTCAAAGTCCATCTACTCATTGAAAAATTAGCACTGAGAAATAAAATATAAACAACAAACATTAAAACTTCTTCAGTTCATTCCCTTGGTAATATTTACTCTATAAAGAGAAAATGAATCACACCATAGTTAGATGAATACTTAAAAATCATTTTTAAAAAAATCATTTTCAGTTCTCCTCCTAAGAAAAGCAGAAGGCACTATAGTGTTGTAAATACATTAAGTGCATTAGATAATGATTGCTACCTGAAAGTATTTAATAATTTTAATTAATGATCACAAAGACTTCAGCTTTTTTCATCACTGTAAATTATTGCTAACTTGCTTATATTAGCAACTTCTCAAAAAAACCTCTATATTATCTTTTTTGTACAGTTATCTTCTGCTTTTCTTAGGTAGAAGGTACTGAAAATACTCTTTCATTTAATTGTATAGAGAATTTCAGTATACAATGTAAAATTATTTATATTACATCCTTTGATCCTCAATAT
The DNA here is from genome assembly GCF_003254725.2 of Canis lupus dingo. Classification (NCBI taxonomy): domain Eukaryota; kingdom Metazoa; phylum Chordata; class Mammalia; order Carnivora; family Canidae; genus Canis; species Canis lupus. The sequence continues at coordinate 80,505,795 of NC_064281.1, forward strand.
CTCTGTGAGGAAGGCACAGGATAATTATTTCAATTTTATAAAAGAGGAATCAGAAAAGATAAAAATAGGATTTATCATGTATGTATGTATATTAAGTACTTTTAATGTCTCTGCATGAAAGACATTTTTTAAGACCTCAATAATGTTAACTATAATCCTGTTCTATAGATGAGGGGATGATATTCTGTAGAATCTGTATGACTTTTACCTAAGGTCAATAAGTTGATAAAAAGGGGAAGATTACAGCTTACAGTCTCTGACATAATTTTTATAATATTCTGCCACTAACCAGTATATGCTTCTTTTAGCTCTCTTTTCCCTTTCTTCCTCAGTTATTTTTCTGTACTTATCTTTTCACTTTTCATATTTTTTTCAGTTTCCTCAGTTGATACCCATAGACATTGTATACCATCACTTCTGTCATTTAGCCCCTTTAAAACATTTAAGTCATACCAATGGATGATTACATATTCCAGTAAAAATCTCCTAAGTCACTTTTTAAAAGTTCTGTACAATGTAATGGTGCTGTTAGGGTTTTAAAAACTATTTCTTCTGATTTGTTTCAGATGGAAGAAGCCACTTTCAAATCCTATGTATTAAAAGGTAGATACATGCTGTGTAAGGATCTTAAAATATATGTAACTTAAGTATTTTTTAGTTAGTTAGATTTCTTTCACAGTTGTTTTCAGCTTTCTCATTTCTAGAAATACCATGTTTTCAATGATTGAAAAAAGTTAAAATTACAACTATAAAATACATTTTTATTTCCTGGAATTTAAAGGTAAATAAATGGATGAATTCCTCCTTCATGAAAGCTACTTCTTTTTAGTTCATTAATAACTCATTAGGAGGGACGCCTGGGTGGCTCAGAATTTGAGCATCTGCCTTTGGCTCAGGGTGTGATCCTGGAGTTCAGGATCAAGTTCTGCATATCAGACTCCCCTCAGGGAGTCTGCTTCTCCTTCTGCCTATGTCTCTACCTCTCTCTCTCTCTGTGTCCCTCATGAGTAAATAAAATCTTTTAAAAAATAACTCATTAGCAAAATAAATACTACCGTTATAAGAAAAAAATTCATTGATAAAATAAGTTGAGCAATATGTAGCATTCGACAATATGACATTCTGTTTTACTTTATGCTTTTAGTTTTAGAAATACAACAGTAGAAAAAACTCATCACAAAAATATGCTGATACCCCACAAGATGGAAATCTTTCCTTCTAAAAGTAGGCTCCTCCTTAGTCTCAAAATAAGACACTTCCCTTTTCCTCCATTTATTTCAGTTCAGTAAAATCATTGGATAGATATTATATTATTATATATAGGTACAAAATTAAAGTCTATACTTTTGTAGATTTTATAGCAGAGCTAATAGCAGAATCTGTTGAAAGAGACTCATAAAACTAATTTCAATACAGTGATGAATTTTAGGATAGAAATTTATTCATGGTGCTGCTATGACAGCATTTACCAGGAGCACTGAGCTTTGACTAGAAATCAAGGATGGCTTCTAGGAAATAATGCTTGAGTTAAATTTCAAAGAAGAAATACGAGTTTGAAGCAGCATGAGACTTATAGAAAACTTTGAAATGAGGCTGGCGGGGGTTGGGGTGACTGGGTGATGGGCACTGAGGGAGGCACTTGGTGGGATGAGCACTGGGTGTTATGCTATATGTTGGCAAATTGAACTCCAATAATGAAATGAGGTTGGAGAGTTAGGCCAGATAGTTTCCCAGAATATTTGAACAAAACAAACATGAAAACAGGCCACTGAATGAATTTTTAAATTCCTATCCAAGAGAATGAAAAAAATCTATAGATATATGTTTGTATATACACACACACATCTTTAGTTGATATTTAATAGAGTTAAATACTTCCTTTTGTGGAGTACTCTTTATTAAAAGAACATTAAATCTGCAATAGTATTTAGGGTGCCTGGGTGGCTCAGTTGTATAAGCATTGGATTCCGGGTTTTGGCTCAGGTCATGATCTCAGGGTGGTGAGATCAAAACCTGTGTCTGCCTCTGCACTGAGCCAGAGTCTGCTTGGGATTCTTTCCTTCTTCCTCTCCCTCCCCATCTGCCTCTCTTCCTGTTCGCTTGCTTGCTTGCTCTTTCCTTCAAATAAATAAATAAAAATCTTTTTAAAAGAATCTATTGCAGTATTTGAATTAGGTTATAAATGCATATTTGTTCATAATTTGTATATATTTTCCTTGAATTTTTAATGCATTACTTTAAGAAGATAAACCTATATATTCTGTAAATGTACTTACTGAATCAGAGTAAATTCTGAATGGATCCAATTAGTTTTTTCATTCAAGTGTCTTTTTATAACTCTTGGTTATCTTTTTTCCATCTTTTGTAGAATTCCTGTACCTCAACCAGAAACTTCTGCACAGACAAAAGGAAATAAACCAGACATGCCAAGCATTTTCCAACGTATGTTACTTTGATGATTATTATTTATGAAATTTTTATGGAACATTATTATATACAGATTACTGTTTGATTTTATTCCTCATTTTTCTGCCACGCCTGTCTCTAGCATGATATAAGTACTTTAAATAGATATATAGCTAATTATTTTTGTTTTTTTAAAACTTATATTAGCTTCAGTCTTTGTCAAAATTACTGGTGCCAATTTTAAAGCAATTTGGTATCATCACCAAAGCGAAAGTAAATATAAACAAACCTATACTTACCAATTTGTTTATTTGATAGTACATCCCTTCAAATATAGGATTTTTTAATTAGCATAAAAATAAGGTAGGAAGTTTAATTTTTATCTGAAAGTAAATATAGGTAAAGCTTAAAAGATAGTTGTAGTTCCTTTCTTTGCTATTGTGTTGACCGGTTTGAATATTGTGTTCATTTCTGAAGAAATTTCATAGGACAATTAAGTTCCTTAGAGTGATTGGTTTAAATGTGATCTTATAAGGAGTCATCTCTCTGGACTAGGCTTGTTAATACTTTATGTCTTTCTTGCTTTTTGAGTTATTCTTATTTTGGAGTTGACTTCTTGTCAATATGGCAGATCAAGAACCCACAAACTGATCTGAAGTCTACATCCCCCAAAAAAGTAAAACATAAAAAATAAGGGTGAAATCATTGTAATATAAATATATGACCAAACACAGGACAAGAATGAAAAATCTTTAGGTGCCAGAAACAAAAGAATTTAAATTTAGCAGTAAGTAGAACTAAAACTAAGACTTTTCTCAGGCATTTCAGAACTAGATAGAGGCATAAATGATTGTGGGCTGAGGTGTAATAACCATATGGAAAGGAGGGAGCAGATCACAAGTCTTCTGCATGCAAAGTAGAACTAATATAGAGTTGGGAGGTTATGAAGGACCAGAGAATGTAGGCCCATCAGTGTGGGGAAGTATCAAGGAGCTTCCTGTATCCTCTGGGCAATGGTTAGGAAAAAGTCCCACCTGAGAGAAGTTGGAATCCCAGACCTGCAACATGCAGGTGTGGTCACCATTCAATTGACTCTAATGGTGAGGACACTGAGCCCAAGGGGTTAACAGTAAACATCTGGTCTGAAATCAGTGAAACCCTTAAAGTCTTGACAAAGGTGAATGTGAAACTGCCTCAGGGAGAGGCATTTTACAATCTAGCATATTTGGGACTCCCATAAAAAATGTCTACAGAAGATGAATTCATGTTTAAAAAAATTACAGACTTCCCAAGAAAATGAACTTCTTTGAGACAATGTGATCAGATGTAATATGTAAGAAATTTTAAAGCCTAGAAACTAGAAATACTAAGCCAATCAGAAAGAGGCTTTAAAAGAAATATTTGTTTAAAAAGTTGAAGAATGAATAGATACTCTAAGTTAAATATATAAATATATATTAAATTTAATTTAATTTCACATACAATTTTTAAGTTAAATATATTAGTTATATATTAAATATAACATATTAATAATATAAAATAAATATATATTATAGATAAAATAAATATATATGAAATATAATGTATTAAAGTTAAATACATTAAATTCAATGTATTACATTATATATAAATTAAATGTTTAATATTTTATTATTTATTAAATTTAATATATATTTAATATATATTTAATTTAATATATATTTAATATATATTAAATTTAATTTAATATAGTTAATATATGCTTTGAAGAGAAAGCAAATGCAGATGAAGAAAGAATTAGTACATTTGGAAGATAGATACAAAGGAAATCACACTAGAGACAGGTAAAGAGGTTGGAAAGGTAAAAAAGAAGTTGGGAGACTTCTTGGTGGATAGGGTGAGAAGGGGACTATCTAATAAAAGTTCCAGGAGTACAGACTGGAGATAATCAGGAAGAAGCAATATTTGAGGAGGTACATTTTCAAAATTAAGGGTATACATGAATCATTAGATTGAAGGATCAGAAAGAATCCTAAGCAGAAAAATTAAATAAACTATATGCAGACCTATCATAGTGAACCTGCACAGCATCACAGATAATAAATATCTTAAAAGCTGCCAGGAAAAAAATGCCTATTTATTTACAAAAGAAATATAATTAGACTAGAAGATTTCTTGTCAGCACCAATAGATGCCTTAAATAATGGAATAATGTCTTCAAAATGCTGAAAGAAAATATCTTCCAACATAGAATTCTGCATTTAACTAAATGAACTTTGAGGAAAAAATAAATATATTTTTTAGATATTCAGAGACTGTGAGTTATTATTCATATTGTCTCAATGAGTGAGTTACTAAAGAATTTTTAAAGAAGCAAAATGAAACCCAAAAGAACTATCAAAATACAAGAAGAAATGGTGAGCAAAGAAGTAGGTAAAATATTGGTAAATATAAATAAAAACAGGCAGTACAAATTAATAGCCATGATAAATAATTTCATGGGATTTGAAATAAAGTAAAACTAAAATACTACTTAAAATAAGATGATCAGGGGATGCCTGAGTGGCTCAGTAGGTTAAGCATCTGGCTTTAGCTGACATCATGATCTGGGAACCCTGGGATCAGGCCCCTCATCTGGCTCCCTGCTCAGCGGAGAGCCTCCTTCTCCCTGCAGCAACCCCTTGCTTGTTCGTTCTCTCTCTCTCTCTCTCTCTCTCAAATAAATAAATAAATAAATAAATAAATAAATAAATAAATAAATAAAATCTTTAAGAAAAATAAAATAAGATGGGTGGGAAGATGAGAATTAAAGCATTCTTAGGTCATTGTATATTTATGGAGGAAGGTAGTGGTTGATGAACTATAGGCTCTGTAAATTCAAATATCAAAATTAACATTTTAAGGGCATGCTAAAAGAATAGGTATAGAGTGTATAACTTTCAAAGCAGCACAGAGAAAAGGAAAATTGTGAAAATGTTATCAGAACAGTAGAAGGTAGAAAAAATGGAAGAGGGGATCCCTGGTGGCTCAGCGGTTTACCCCTTGCCTTCAACGTGGGGCGTGATCCTGGAGTCCCAGGATTGAGTCCCACATCAGGTACCCTGCATGGAGACTGCTTCTCCCTCTTCCTGTGTCTCTGCCTCTCTCTCTCTGTGTCTCTCATGAATAAATAAAATCTTTTAAAAAATGTAAGAAAGGAAAGAAAAAGCATGATTAAAAAAATACAACTGAAATGATTCTAAATACATCAATAATTTCAATGAATGCAATGTTAAACTCAGTTATCAGTTTTAAAATTAATATAGTTGTATGCTACTTATAAGAGACACACTTAAGCAAATTTATATTGAAAGGTTGAAAATAATGGAATGGCAAAAAATATACCTGACTTATACTAAAGAAAAGGTGGTAGAGCAATATATATTTTTTAAAGCTTTATTTTTTTTTCATGAGACACACAGAGGGAGAGGCAGAGACATAGGCAGAGGGAGAAGTAGGCTCTTCACAGGAGCCCAATGTGGAACTCGATCCCGGACCCCGGGATCACGACCTGAGACAAAGGCAGCCACCTAACTGCTGAGTCACCGAGGCATCCCAGAAGAGGTGGTATAGCAATATTAATATGAGATAAAGTATGATGCAAAACTATAAGTAAAGATAAAGAAAGCAGTATAGAATGATAAAAATTACACTCCACCCAGAAGATAATAACAACCAGGAATGTATACAACGAATAATATAACCTCAAAATGTAAATAACCCTGTAGATTTAAAAGGAGCAATTGACAAATTTATAGTCATAGAACACTCCTCTCTTAAAGTAATAGAACAAGGAGACAAAAAGTTATTAAATAGTCAGGCATACATATATTGATGAAAAACAGTAATTTAAAAAACAATCTTAAAAGAAACCAAAAGGAAAAGTTAAAAAAGACGTATTATATAGAGGAACAAAGACAAATATAACAGATTTCTCTTCAGAAAGTGTATTATCCAAAAGACAATGAAAAGACCTGTAAATCTAGAGTTCTATACACAGAAAACATCTTTTGAAAATAGACAAAATAGGGACGCCTGGGTGGCTCAGTGGTTGAGCATCTGCCTTTGGCTCAGAATGTGATCCCGGGGGTCTGGGATCAAGTTCCACATCGGGCTCCTTGCAGGGAGCCTGCTTCTCCTTCTGCCTGTATCTCTTATGAATAAATAAATAAAATTTTAAAAAGAAAGAAAATAGACAAAATATAGATCAAAACAGAAGCTGAGAGAATTCACCTCCACCAAACCTGCACAATGAAAAATAATAAAGGAAGCTCTTCAGGCAGAAAATAATAATATATGGAAATTTAGATCTAAATAAAGGAAAGTAAAGCACCAGAAATAGTAAATGAATGGGCAAAATAAAATATATTTTCCCTAGTTTAATCTCTGTTAAATGAAAAATAATAACGTAAACTTTGTGGTTTATACAGAAGTAAAATGTATGACAACAAGAGCATAAAAACAAGAAAGGATATGGAGGTATACCATTACAAAGTTCTTACACTATATGCAGGAAGTGGCATAACATCACTTGGATGGAGACTACAATAAATTAAAATTATATATTATAAATCCTGTAGCAACCACTAAAAAAAGCATAGCTAATAAGTCATGAGGTAAATGGAATTATTTTTTTAAATAGTCATTTACAAGAGAAGGCAGGAGAAGAGAAAAAGGGATATAAAGAACAAATGAGTCAAATAGAAAAAAATAACAAAATAACAAATTTAAGCCCTATCCTATTGTTAATTACATTAAAGTAAATAGTATGAACACTCCAATAAAAAAAGCAGAGATTATCATATTGGATGAAAAAGTAAGACTCAGCTATATACCACCTAAGAGAGACCCACTTTAGGGGTGTCTGGGTGGTTCAGTTAGTTAAGCATCTGCCTTCAGCTTAGGTTTTGATCCTGCGGTCCTGGGATACAGCCCCAAGTTGGGCTCCCTGCTCAGCAAGAAGCCTGGTTCTCCCTCTCCCTCTGCTCCTCTCACACCCCTCTCCCGCTCATTTTCTCCCCCTGCCTCCCTCTTTTTCTCTCTCTCAAATAATAAATAAAATCTTTAAAAAATAATAAAAGAAACTCACTTTAAATTTAAAGACACAATATAAAAAGATGGAAAATATGCAGTATGTAAAAAAATAAAAAGCTGGAGCAGCTATACTTACATCATCAAAGTAGATTTAAGAGCAGGGAATAAAGAAGAAAATTGCATTCTTTACAGTTGTTTAAGAAAACATGCCAACCCTAAACGTGTAGGCACCTCACAGTAAAGCTTCAAAGTGCATGAAAACTGATACATTGAGAGAAGAAACAGACAAATTCATGACTTCAGCATCCTTTCTCAGCAATTGATAGGAAAAACTAGACAGTAAATCAGTAAGAATATAGAATACGTTAACAGTATCAACCAACGTGACCTAATTGATATCTATAAAACATTCTACCTAACAATGGCAGAATACATATTCTTTTCAGTATACATAGAATATTTACCAAGATAAACCAGTGTGTCCATAAAACACGTCTCAATAAGTTTAAAAGAATCTGATGGAGAAAAGGAAACTTAAATAGATGGAAGGAAATTCTGTATGTCATCAATTCCAGGATATCCGTTTTTGCATATTTTAACATATCTACAATTGGGATGCGTGTTCCAAAATGAATTATACGTCATGATTTCATTGGTAAATTTTTTTTTCCTTAGTGGCACATGAAATAATGGTGTGTTTTACAATTTACAGCATTTTTTATTTCGTTTTATTTTTAAAGATATTTTTAAAAGATTTTATTTATTTATTCACGAGACAGAGAGAGAGAGAGAGGCGGAGACACAGGCAGAGGGAGAATCAGGCTCCATGCAGGGAACCTGACGTGGGACTCGATCCTGGGATTCCAGGATCACGCCCTGGGCGGAAGGCAGGTGCTAAATCGCTGTGCCACTGGGGCTGCCCTATTTACCACTTATTTTAATCAAAATCTGAGAATATCTATACTTTGAGTCCTATTAAGAGAGTAGTATTTCTTAATCTTAATTCTACTCCTTCATACCTGGCAAGCAGGACACATTCCTTGTCATTGGTTCTGGTGTAGCAATAAGTCTCCCTTAGAAAGTTAAGGGACACTGAAGGTTTTATTTTTAAGAAACTCCACCTAATGTGGGGCTTGAACTCACAACTCCAAGATCGAGTCGCATGCTCTCCTAACTGAGCCAGCCAGGTGCCCCTACATGATTTTAGATTCAATAAAATATGAGAATAAAATTAAAAACAAATTAATGAAATAAAAAACAAAGAGAATAGTGGAATCTAAAGTTGGTTCTTTTAAAAGATTTACACAATAGAGAATCCTCTGGCAATACTGACCAAGAATAAAAAAGAAGACTACAAATAAACAGTTGTAGAAAAGAAAGAGCATAAAACTTATAACCATTTTAAAACTACAAGAGAGTATTATAATTTAATTTGTACACATTTCAAAAACATCCAAAGCCAAATCACTTACTGTTCTTAGATACATATATAGGAATCTACTCTGGAATGGGAAGTTATGTAGCTAATTAATATTAGTTGTCTCTAGGGAAGGAAGGAAGAGAATAGGACCAGGAAGAGTAAAAAAAAAAGATCTAAACCTTATCTTCAGTGTTCTATGTTTCATTCTTTTATTCATATTTTATATGAAGCATCCTAATATGAGCAAACCAAATGCAAATAACTAATGAGACAATGGGAAAAATTTGAACAAAATTTTGATATTTTAAAATTATTATTAATAATGTGTTACATCATGCTTATTTTCTTTTTTTCTGCTTATTTTCTTGTTTTATTTTTTTTTTTTTTTTTTTTTTTAAATATATTTTTTTAAATTTTTATTTATTTATGATAGTCACACAGAGAGAGAGAGAGAGGCAGAGACACAGGCAGAGGGAGAAGCAGGCTCCATGCACCGGGAGCCCGACGTGGGATTCGATCCCGGGTCTCCAGGATCACGCCCTGGGCCAAAGGCAGGCGCCAAACCGCTGCGCCACCCAGGGATCCCTATTTTCTTGTTTTAATTAGTCCTTATCTTTTAAATATACACACTGAATTCTTTTTTTTTTTTAAATTTTTATTTATTTATTTATTTATTTATGATAGCCACACAGAGAGAGAGAGAGAGAGAGAGGCAGAGACACAGGCAGAGGGATAAGCAGGCTCCATGCACTGGGAGCCCGATGTGGGATTCGATCCCGGGTCTCCAGGATCGCGCCCTGGGCCAAAGTCAGGCGCCAAACCACTGCGCCACCCAGGGATCCCTACACACTGAATTCTTTATAAGTGAAATGATATCTCAAAGATTGGCTTTAAAATAGAGCAGTAGAGTTAAGAGTAACATAGTATATACATGAAAGAAGATTGGCCAAGTGGTGATAAATGTTAAAACTGGGTGATAGATACATGGCAGTTCATTGACTCTCCTATTTACTTTTGATGTTTTAAAAATTCCATGATAAAAAATTTTAAAACATGAAAATATTTGAAGCAAAGATGATGAAATATAAGTCTGAAAATGTGTGATTCTAGGGGTTGGATATACTGGTATTTACTGTGGTATTCTATGTATTTTTCCAATTTTTCTATCTAAAGAAAGTAAAAGGTAAGTTTAAAACACTATAGTGTACAGATAATACCTGAACTAATTCTTACAAGTTGAATAGAGTTTTGTCAAATTAACCAAGTATCTATAAGCCTACAACAGTTTTAGCACAGGTACAGAGATAGATATTTCATGGAAATCTCAAGGAACCACCAACTGTTGATGTATTACTAGAGTATAAAGTGTAAGGCAAAGACCTAGGACATGCCCTCTTTGTCTTTTTCACTCTTAGTACACAGTAGTTTCCTTATTCCCAGTCCCTAGCTGTGGTCACACAGAACATACTAGTTTTCATTTTGTGCCTGCTTGTGCAGAGCTCAAATGTAAAAAATTTGTATGTCCTGAGGAGTACTAAATCATACACCATGAATGTAATTTTGACCATAACTGCTTTGACTACCATTTTAAATCTAGTTCTTAAAAAAAGCATGAACTAGTTTTTATTCATTAATTCTGAATAGAATATGGTTTTTAATATAAGTGAATTTGAGGTTTTTTGTTCCAGTAATAGAAATGGAATAAGATCTATTGGTATATATTGTAATAGTTTAAAAAAAAAAGACAACTAGACAGTGAAAGTTGATACTGTATTGATTTAACAGGAATCCTGTGTACAATTTAAAATATTTTAAAATGTCACTGTGAATTTCCTATTGTCTTTTTGTAATCCTTTAACAAAGAATTTCCCCTAAGCATGTAGCTACTAATAGTATTGATAGTCTTAAGAACTAATTTAGAAGATTGACATTTTAAGCAAGTTAAAGTGCTTAGGAAACTTGTAGAATAAGATTGAGGAAACAGCTAGCACAAATGAGAGATCAGATTTTAATGATCAACTGCTGTAATGATCTTCATTTTGGTATTATTCTAGATCATTGCTGCTCCTATGGTCTGAGGACCAGTATGTAGTTGGCATCACTAGGCATCTTGTTAAAAATGTAGGATTTCAGAGCCTCTTTCGATCTATTGAATCATAGTCTGCTTTTTAACAAGATCGTCAAGTGATTTTTATGCACGTTAAAGTTTGAGAAGAGAGTATCAAAGTACAAATTACCTAATATTTAGAATTCTTAGTGTCTCACAATCCTAGATCAAGTATGTTAGGTACTAAATATCGTAATCTTCATTGTTTTTAACAGCCAATGATTTTTTTAATAGTGTCCATGATACTTATTAGATCCTTTAATTCTAAATTTTTAATGATTTTCATTTATTTTTACAATAAAATGTAACATTTTATATTTTTCTTGTTAACTATAAATGGAGTCAGCTACAGATGCCTACAATTTTAATGAAAAGGGTACCACCCTTTTATACAATGCAGAACAAATCTGCATGTGTATATTCTTTTAAAAACTCTGAAGGTTTACTTAGTGGAGTGGATCTGAATTTTTGCTTCAAATAATTTGTAACAGTTGATTTTCTGGGATGCAAAGCTATGTTAACAGTAAAATTATTTTATAGTACCTTTGATACTGTTTCAAGTGAGGATTATACATTTGAAAATTTTTATAGCAATTATTAATATTGGATAATGCTAATCCCTTTACTCTCTTCCCATTCATCTTTCCATACTGAGTTGAAGTCATGTTTGTAGGTTGTTTTCTTATGAAAATCTTAGATGTAGCCATTTGGTCACAGATCTCCTACATATCCAGAATAATACCCTTTACCACAAGAAGAATTCTGCCCCAGAATGGGTCCTTACACCCCATACTTCGAAGGATCTGAACAGAAATTGTAGTTCTATTCCACAGTTTACCCAACCTCTTACTCTTCAAATACCCAACTACTGGGATATTCTAGTGAAGCTGGGCCCCAGCATTTGCCTTTGGAATGAAGTAGGGAGAGAAACAAAGTAGAATTTTCAAGAGGATCCAGGACAGTTGAGCACCCTGGAATCCCTTGTACACCACCATGGAACTTTTTAAGGCAGCTCTGTAGACTTGAGGGGTAGAAATCCTCAGTCCTTAAATGATGACAATTTGTTTTGAAAAAGCAATATTTCATGGCCATTTTCAATTATGAATCAACTGCTTAGCAAACATTACTTACATAAAAACAAGTTGAATTAAAGGGAAATATATTTTTTAAACCAAAATAGATAAAAACGATCTCAGTTTTAAGGGATTATGCCTATTTTGGAAGAAAAAATTAAAATGTTAAAACTTTTACATTTAAATTATAAGAGAAAAAATGTACTCTGAAACATAATTTTAAACAAATATTTAAAATAAGGCTGTTTAACATTTGAGTCCATAGGCACAATAAATTTACACTTTATTAAAGGGAAGCACATCAAGGAATCTATGGTAAATAATGTGACTGAAAAAATGTTTTTAAAAAATCCATTTAAAAGAAGGATAATAATTTGATGGGTATATAAATTAAGCATTGTAGATAGAAATTAATGTAAAATAGTATCAACCCAACCTTTGGGTGAAAAGTAAAAACTCACTATTTCTTTAATTAGCATGAATTTATACTTTTAGATTAGTTGCTTAGTAAAATTATACTCAGTGCTTTGACTTATTCACATTTATGTTTAATTTTGTTAAATTCTTTATCAGAACATAAATATGTTGTCTTCTGTACTTTGTAACTTGTGCATATCTAAAGAGACTAGCAGTGAACATTTTGGAAGATGTTTTTGTGTGTTTTTTTTTATAGTAGAGTTCTACAGTATTTGTGTCTTGATATGAAGTTTCTATTAGTAAACTCAAGATCTTATTTTGCATACCTTTGCTTCCTCTAATGTGGAGTTTTTTGTGTACCTCTTATCTTCTAATTATATAGTGATACTAATCTTTTCATAGTAAATATACTTGTTTCTAATTGTATTCCTAGAGTTTACATTCCTGAAGAATAAACTCTGACTTTGCAAAAAAAAAAAAAAAGTGTAAGGCAGGGAGTAGTATAATGGCTAAAGAAATGTTGAAGATCACAGTTAACAGAGGACCTAGTATGCCATATGAAGAAACTTGAACTTTATTCTCTAGACATTAAGGAAGAGATTTTTTGGAAGACATTAAGCAATGGTGTGGCATAATTTGATTTGCATTTTAATAGTTTACTCTGATGGCTATGTGGGGGACAGGTTTAAGTAAAACTACTCTAGGGATGCCTGGGTGGCTCAGTGGTTGAGCGTCTGCCTCCAGCTCAGGGGGTGATCCTGGGGTCCTGGGATAGAGTACTGCATCGGGTTCCCCACAGAGAGCCTGCTTCTCCCTTTACCTATGTCTCTGCCTCTCTCTCTGAGTCTCTCATGAATAAATAAATAAGTTCTTAAAAAAAAGAAAACAACTCTAGAGTCAAAGACACCAATAAATGATAAAGGCCAGGAATAGAGCAGTGGTCATAAAAAGAGTAGAAGAGATGAGAGAAAAACTTGAAAATACAATCAGCCATATCTAGGTATTGATTAAAACTGAGTAGGGCAGTAAGAAGAGTCAAGGATGCCTCATTTACCTACTCTTTATCTTAATTTAATGGATTCAGTATTCCAGTTGGGCAGTTGTGTTAGTTTGCCAGAGCTGCCATAAAATGCCACAAACTGGGTGGCTTAAACAAAAGAAATTTGGTTTTATTTCACAGTTCTGAAAGCCACAAGTAGAAGATCAAGATATTAGCAGGTTTGGGTTCTCCTGAGGCCTCACACTATGGCTTTCAGATGACCGGTTTTTTGTGCTGTGTTCTCACCTGGTTGTCTGTGTGTACACATCCCTCGTGTCTCTGTATATCCAAATTTTTTATAAGGATACCAGTCAGATTAGATTTGGGCTGACACTAGTAGCTTCAGTTTAACTTAATCGCCTCTATAAAGGCTCTATTTTCTTTAGAGTTTAATTCTAAGGTACTGGGGGTTAAGGATTCAAAACGTAAATTTGAGGGTAACATAATTCAGCTCATAGCAGCAGTGTCATTAAGAGAAGGATTACATTTTTATTATGAAAAATTTCACATATATATAGAAATGAACAAAATAGTATAATGAACCCTCATTTTAAAATACAGGTTTTATTTTCACATATCCCAAGAGGAGGGAAATCACCAGGGTCAGTCAGGAGGCAGAGTGAGTGACAGGAAAACAAGATCATGAGCCATCATTGTGGCTTTTGTGGGAACAAGTGAACAAGGCAGATGAGCAGATTTAAGATTGACTAGTTTTAATAATTTCAGTAAGCTCTGGGGTGTAAGGTCTGACTCTAGTCTGATCCCTGTCCCCTGGGTGATTAGGATAGGGGATTAGGGATCCCTGGGTGGCGCAGCGGTTTGGCGCCTGCCTTTGGCCCAGGGCGCGATCCTGGAGACCCAGGATCGAATCCCACGTCAGGCTCCCGGTGCATGGAGCCTGCTTCTCCCTCTGCCTGTGTCTCTGCCTCTCTCTCTCACTGTGTGCCTATCATAAAAAAAAAAAAAAAAAAAAAAAAAAAAAAGGATAGGGGATTAGTGGCTTAAAGTATGAGACCCTGATAAAGGTGTTGGGGTGTAGTCTCTGGGTTGGTTGGTTTGCATATGCAAGGTGCAGCTCCGAGGCAAGTTGTTTACGCTAAGAATTGGCTAGACCTGGGAGGGGCAGTCCATCTTGGGTCAGCAAAGCCCCAGATGTCAAAGCATCAGAACACATGGTTAAGACAAAACTACATGATCTCACTTATATAGAGAATCTAAAAAAGTCAGACTCATACAGACAGTGAGTAGAATGGTGGTTTCTAGGGGCGGGGACGTTGGGAAAATGGAGAGATGTTGGTCAAAGAATACAATGTTGTATTTATGGAGGATAAGAAGGTCCAAAGATTTAATAGACAGCATAATAACTGTCATTAATACTATATCGAATACTGGAAATACACTAGGAGTAGATTTCAGGTGCCCATCATGTATGTGAGGAGATGATACATTAATTAGCTTAACTGTAATAACCATTAGTATTACTGTGTATATGTATATCAAATCATTATGTTACAAAATTTGAGTATATGTTTTATTTAAATATAAAATTAAATATTAAAGATGGAAACAAAGAAAATTTATGAACTATCTGAGGATGGAGAGAAAATATTAAGATATATATCTGACAAAGGACTGGTATGTAAGACATAATGAACTGCTAATGTGCAAAATTAAAAATGCAAACTAACCCAACTAAACATAGACAAAAGATGATTCTAACAGACACTTAAAAAACAGATTTATGAGTACCCAGAAAGGATATGAAAATGCATTCAACATCACTAGTCATCAGGAAAATTCAAATTAGTACCACAATAAGGTACACCTACACACCCACCAGAATGGCTAACATTCAAAATCTGATAATTGCAAATGTTGGTGAGGATGTGGAACAACTAGAAGTCTTACATACCATTAGTGTGAATTTAAAATGATACAACCACATTGGACAAAGTTCTAGCTGGCAGTTATAAAGCAAAATGTACACCTATATTTGGACACAGATATTTTACTTCAAGAGAGATTAAAAACCCTCTATTCACAAAATGCTTATAAAGAATGTTATTAGTAGATTTACTTATAATAGCCCAAACTGGAAAAAAGCCTGATTGTTCATCAATGGGAGAATGAATAAACACACTGTGATATATTCATGAGGTAGAATACTATTCAATAAAAAGGAACTAACTACTGACACACATAACAGAGCAGATGAAACTCTGAAATATTATGAAGAGTTAAAGAAATATTACACAAAAGAATACATACTGTATGAATTGATTTATATTAAGATCCAGAACAAGAAAAAGTAATCTGTGGTAGAAAAATCAAAAAAGTAGTTGCCTTAGTATAGAAGTTGAAGTGATATATCAGATTGACTGGAAAGGGACACAAAGAAAATTTTGGGTGATGGCAATGCTCTATATCTTGAGGGATTTTGATTACCTAAGTATATATATTTGTCAAGTGCACATTATTAAGATTTGTGCATTTCATTGTAAATGTTACATGAAAATATTTTAAACAAATATTAAACTGGATAATGATATGTATGCTGAGCCACCTATCAAAAAGGAAACAGAAGTCTGCAATTTATTTGAAAAGAATACAAATAAAAAAATACAAATAAAAATAAATAATTAATTAATTTTTTTTAAAAAGACTACAAATAAGATGGATTAATGGATGAATAGAGATGGACATAGCCCGTGCATTAAAATGGGAGAATTTAAATAGTGGATAAATAGTGTTCTTGTAAAATTATTCTAATTTTGTTTTATATTTGAAATTTTTCATAACTCGATGGGGAAAAAACAGTATGAAAAAATATAGTATGAAAAAAAATCACTTGGGTAGTACACCCATGTTATCCATCGCCCAGTTCCTAATAGTTATCAAGTATTGGCCAATTGTGTTTCATCTACACTTATGCTCACTCACCCTATTATTTGGACATATATTATATCACTTCATCTGTAAAAATTTCAGTATATCTCTAAAAGATAAAGACTATTTTAATATGACAATATCATTATCATAACTTTAAAAATCAGCAAAATTTCTTAATATCATCAAATATCCACCTTCCATTCCAATTTCCATTGTCTCATAAATGTCATTAAAAACTTTTTTTCATTTATTTGAATTGGGATCCAAATAAGGTCCTCCTATTATAAGTGACTGATAAATCTCTTACAGATCCTTTTTAAAAATTTTTGTTTAAATTTTAGTTAACATAGAGTGCAATATAGCTTTCAGGAGTAGAACTAAGTAATTCATCACTTATACAACACCCATTGCTCATCACAAGTGCCCTCTTTAATACCCATCTAGCCCATCCCCTACCCACCTCCCTCCATTAACCCTCAGTTTGTTCTCTGTCATTAAGAGTCTCTTATGGTTTGTTTCCCTCTCCCTTTTTCCCCCCCTTCCCATATGTTCATCTGTTTTGTTTCTTAAATTCCACATATGAATGAGATCATATGGCATTTGTCTTTAACTTATTTCACTTAGCATAATACATTCTACCTCTATCCATGTCATTGAAAATGGCAATATTTCATTCTTTTTGGTGGCTGAGTAATATTCCATCATATATATGTACCACATCTTCTACATATTTGTTCTTTATGTCTATTTATTTCACTTAGCATGTTTTCAAGGTTCAGGCATGTTGTGCATATCAGAACTTCATTCCAAAAAGGAGTAAAATATGGTCGAATAATATTCACACATACATATATATGCCAATATAAATGTGTGTATATATATTATACATGCCACATTTTGTTAATCAATTTGTCTTTTGGTGGACACTTGTTTCCACCTTTTAACTGTTGTGAATAGTGCTGCTATGAACACTGGCGAACAGGTATTTGTTTAGGTCCCTGTTTTTTATTCTTTTGAGTATGTACCTAGAAGTAGAATTACTGGGTCATATGATAATTCTTTGTTAAATTTTGAGAAACTGCCAAACTATTTTCTGTAGCAGTTGCAGCATTTTACATTCTCATGAGGAATGTATGAGGGTTCTAAGTTCTCTAAGTCCTTGCCAAAACTTCTTTTTTTCTTTTTTTGTTTTATACCCATTCTGGTCAGTGAGAAGTGCTATATCATTGTCATTTTGATTTGTATTTCCCTAATGACTAATAATGTTGAACATCTTTTCAAGGGCTTTTTAGGCATTTATATGTCTTCATTAAAGAGACATTCATTGACTTCCTTTGCTTGTTTTTTAATTCAGTTGTTTGTCTTTTTGTTGTTGGATTTGGGGAGTTATTCTGCATATTAAATCCCTATCAGATATATGATTTGCAAATGTTGTCTTCCATTTTATAGGTTTCCTTTTCATTTCCCTGGTAATGTCCTTTGATGCACAAATAGGGTGGGGTTTTTTGCACATATCAATGTTTACTTATGACAATTAAACAATAAAATAGTGACAGAATAAAAATTCCTAAACTTCTGTAATAAGAGACATTTGAATCCATTATCCACATTGGCACCAAAGCAATCTTTTCAAAACACTATAACCAGTTCATATTTCTTGCTTAAAACATTTCACGAGGGGACGCCTGGGTGGCTCAGTGGTTGGGCGTCTGCCTTCAGTTCAGGGTGTGATCCCAGTGTCCCGGAATCGAGTCCCGCCTCGGGCTCCCTGCATGGAGCCTGCTTCTCCCTCTGCCTGTGTCTCTGCCTCTGTGTGTGTGTGTGTGTGTGTGTGTGTGTGTGTGTCTCATGAATAAATAAATAAAATCTTAAAAAAAAACACATTTCACGAGCTTCCTACAATTTGTAAAATAAAGTCCAGCTCATCAGCAAGGTAAAATACATCCTTCTTGGTTTACTCTTACTTATTTTAATGAAGTATAATTTGTCAGGTTTTCTTTCTTTACATACTTTATCAATGCTTCATTAAATATTTCTTTCAACCTCATGATTTTAATGTCATATCTAATATTCCATTGTCAAATCTAAGATCACGAAGATGTACTCCTGTTTACTTCTATGTGTTTTATGGTTTTAGCTTGTATATTCAGGTTGTTGGTCCTAAATATAAGAATATAACCTAAATATGTTGTTTTGAGTTAATTTCCTATATAGTGTGAAACAGAGATCCAGCTTTATTCTTTGGTATGTGGAAATTTAGTTGTCTCTATCCTACTTGTTGAAAAGAGTATTCTTTCTCCATTGAATTGACTTGGTACCCTCATTGAAAATCAAATGAACATAGATGTATGTGTTTCTTCCTGTGCTCTCTCATTTCTTTTCCATTGTTCTACAAGTATGTCCCTCTGCCAACCAAGATCACGGTATTTTGATTATTGTAGCTTTGTATTAAGTTTTAAAATTGGGATGTGGGATCCCTGGGTGGCGCAGCGGTTTGGTGCCTGCCTTTGGCCCAGGGCGCGATCCTGGAGACCCGGGATCAAGTCCCACATCAGGCTCCCGGTGCATGGATCCTGCTTCTCCCTCTGCCTATGTCTCTGCCTCTCTCTCTCTCTCTGTGTGTGACTATCATAAATAAATAAAAATTTAATAAATAAATAAATAAATAAATAAATAAATAAATAAAATAAAATTGGGATGTGTGAGTCCTTCGACTTTGTTTTTTTTCTTTTTATTACAGATTGTTTTAGCATTCAGGACTCCTTGTAATTCCATATGAATTTAAGGATCAGTTTTTACCATTTCTACAAATTAGGCTTTTGAAATTTTGATAGTGATTGTGTTGAATATGTAGATCACTTCAAACAGTATCGATATCTTAATAATATTAAGGTTTCCAGGCCATGAACATGTGATATCGTTCTTTTCATTTAGGTATTCTTTACTTTATTTCAGCAATATTTTATAGTTTTTAGTACACAAGTCTTTTACCTTATTGCTCAAACTTATTCCTAGATATTTTATTCTTTTAGTAGCTATTATAATTGGAATTGCTTTCTTAATTTCCTATTCAGATTGTTTATTGTTGGTTTATAGAAAATCACCTGACTAATGAGTGTTGATCTTGTAACCTGCAAATACAGTGATTTGGTTTATTAGGCCTAGTTGCTTTCCTGCAGATTCTTGAAGATTTTGTATACATGGGATTATGTCATATGCATACAGAGGTCATTTTCTTTCTTTTTAATATGGATTCATTTTATTTCTTTTCTTATCGAATTTCTTTGAATAGAACTTATAGTAAAATGATGAATAGCAGTGGTGAAAATGGACATCCCCGTCTTGTTTCTGTACTTAGGAGGAAAGCTTTCAGTACTTTGTCATTGAGTATTGGTGTTCAATTTGCCAACATACAGAATAACACCCAGTGCTCATTGAGTATTATGTTAGCTGTGTAGTTTTTATAAAAGCCTATTATCATATTGAGGAAATTCCCCTGCACTGCTAGTTTTCTCGATTGTTTTTTTTTATAATGAACAGGTGTTGAATTTTGTCAGATGCCTTTTTTAAAAGTTTTTATTTAAATAATAGTTAACATACATTGTAATATTAGTTTCAGTTGTACAATACAGTGATTTAGCACTTCCACACAACACCTGATTCTCATCACAAGTGCACTCCTTAATACCTGTCTTATTTCACCCATCCCCTCCACCTCCCCTCTAATAGCCATTAGTTTGTTCTCCGTAGTTAAGAGTCTCTCTCAAGGTTTGCCTCTCACTCTTTTTTCCCCTTTGCTACTTTGTTTTGTTTCTTAAATTCCACATATGAGTGAAACCATATTGTATTTATATTTCTCTGACTAACTTATTTCTTTTAGGCTAATACTCTCTAGCTCCATGTCATTGCAAATAGCAAGATTTCATTCTTTTTAATGGTTGAGTAATACTCCATTGATATATAGATACACACACACCTTCCTTATGCATTCATCAGTCGATGGACACTTGGGCTGTTGCCATAATTTGGATATTGTAGATAATGCTGCTATAAATATCAGGGTACATGTAACCCTTTGAATTAGTATTTGTGTATTCTTTGGGTAAATACCTAGTAGTGCAATTGCTGGATCATAGGGTAGTTCTATTTTTAACTTTTTAAAATAAATTTATTTTTTATTGGTGTTCATTTTGTCAACATATAGAATAACACCCAGTGCTCATCCCGTCAAGTGCCCACCTCAGTGCCCATCACCCATTCACCCCCACCCCCCACCCACCTCCCCTTCCACCACCCCTAGTTTGTTTCCCAGAGTTAGGAGTCTTGCATGTTCTGTGTCCCTTTCTGATATTTCCCACTTATTTTTAACTTTTGAGGAACCTCCACACTGTTTTCCACAGTAGCTGTACCAGTTTGCATTCCCTCCAACAGTATAACAGGGTTCCCCTTTCTCCACATCATCATCAACATCTGTTGTTTCTTCTGTAATTGATTTTAACTGTTTCTACAGGTAAGAGGTGATATCTCATTGTGGTTTAAATTTCATTTTAAAAAAAGATTTATTTATTTATTCATGAGAGACACAGAGAGAGGCAGAGACAGGCAGAGAGAGAAGTAGGCTCCCATGAAGCAGGGAGCCCAATGTGAGAGTAGATCCCATGACCCCAGGATCACACCCTGAGCTAAAGGCAGACATTCACCCACTGAGCCACCCAGGAATCCCATGGTTTTAATTTCTAATTCCCTGATGATGAGTAATTCTGAGCATCTTTTCATGTCTGTTGGCTGTCTCTGTGTCTTCTTTGAAAAATGTTTATTTGTGTCTTTGCCCAATTTTTAATTGGATTAATCTTTTTGGGGTATTGAGTCGTATGAGTTCTTTATATATTTTGGATACTAACCCTTTATCAGATATGTCATTTACAAATATCTTCTCCCATTCCATAGGTTGCCTTTTGTTGGTTGTTTCCTTCATGGCGCAGAAGCTTTTTATTTTGATGAAGTCCCAATAGTTTATTTTTTCTTTTATTTCCCTTGCCTGTACAGTTGAGGTCAAAGAGGTTGCTACGTGTGTTCTCCTCTAGGATTCTTATGGTTTCAGATCTCATATTTAGGTCTTTAATCCATTTGGATTTATTTTTGTGTATGGTGTGAGAAAATAGTCCCGTTTCATTCTTTTGCACGTTCCTGTTCACTTTTCCCATTAGCATTTGTTAAAGAGACTGTCTTTTTCCAATTGGATATTCTTTCCTGATTTGTCAAAGATTAATTGACCATATAGTTGTGGGTTCATGCCTGGGTTTTCTATCCTGCTCTATTGATCTATGTGTCTATTTTTGTGTCCATACCATACTGTTTTGATCACTACAGCTTTGTAATATAAATTGAGGCCTGGAATTGTGATGCCTTCAGCTTTGCTCTTCTTTTTCAAGGTTGCTTTGGCAGTTCAGAATATTTGTGATTCCGTACAAATCTTAGGATTATTTTTTCTAGTTCTGTGAAAAATGAGGGTGGTATTTTGATAGGGATTGCATTAAATCTGTAGATTACTTGGATAGTATAGACATTTTAAATATATTTCGTCTTCTAATCCATGATCATGGAATGTCTTTCAATTTCTTTTTTCCTCTTTGGTTTATTTCATCAGTGTTTTATAGTTTTCAGAGTAGGTCTTTCACTTCTTTGGTTAGGTTTATTCCTATGTATCTTACTGTTTTGGTGCAATTACAAATGGAATTAATTCCTGATTTCTCTTTCTGCTGCTTCATTATTGGTGTATACAAATGCAACAAATTTCTGTATGTTGATTTTTTATCCTGCTAATTTACTTTACACATTTACTGAATGTGTTTATCAGTTCTTGTAGTTTTTTGGTGGAATCTTTCTGGATTTCCATATAGAGTATCATGTCATCTGAAAATAGTGAAAGTTTACTTCTTCCTTGCCAAATTGGATGCCTTTTATTTCTTTTTATTGTCTGATTGATGTGGCTAGGACATCCAACAGTATGTTAAATAACAGTGGTGAGAGTAGACCTGCCTCGTGCCTGGCCATAGAAGAAAAGCTCTGAGTTTTTACCATTGAAGATGATAGTTAGCTGTGAGTTTTTCATATATGGCCTGTATGATGTTAACATATGTTCCCTGTAAACCTACTTTGTGTTTTTAATATGCATGGTTGTTATACTTTGTCATATGCCGTTTTTCATATATTGAAAGGACTATACGGTTCTTCTCCTTTCTCTTATTAATGTGGTGTATCACTTTGAGTGATTTGTAAATAATGAGCCACCCTTGCAACCCAGAAATAAATCCCACTTGATCATGGAAATGATTTTTTAATGCACTGTTAGATTCAGTTTTCTAGTGTTTATTGAGAAGTTTTGCATCATGTTCATGAAGGATATTGACCTGTATCTCTCTTTTTTAGTGGAATCTTTATCTGGTTTCAGTATCAGGGTAATGTTGGCCTCATAGAATGAGTTTGGAAGTTTTCCTTCCTTTTCTATTTTTTTGGAATAGTTTGAGAAGAATAGGTATTAATTCTTCTTTGAATGTTTGGTAGAATTCACCTATGAACCCATCTGGTCCTAGACTTTTGTTTCTTGAGAGATTTTTTTTTAAATTTTCATTTATTTATGATAGTCACAGAGAGAGAGAGAGAGAGAGAGAGAGAGAGGCAGAGACATAGGCAGAGGGAGAAGCAGGCTCCATGCACCGGGAGCCCGACGTGGGATTCGATCCCGGGTCTCCAGGATCGTGCCCTGGGCCAAAGGCAGGCGCTAAACCGCTGCGCCACCCAGGGATCCCTCTTGAGAGATTTTTGATTATTGATTCAACTTTGCTGGTTATTGGTCTGTTCAGCTATTTCCTCCTGTTTTCATACTGATAGTTTATTTTTTAAAGATTTTATTTATTTATTTATTTATTTATTTATTCATGAGACACACACACACAAAGAGGCAGAGACACAGGCAGAGGGAGAAGAAGGCTCCTTGCAGGGAGCCCAATGTGGGACTTGATCCCAGGACCAGAATCACCCCTGAGCCAAAGGCAGACGCTCAACTGCTAAGCCACCCAGGCATCTCTGTATTGGTAGTTTATATGTTTGCATGAATGTATCCATTTCTTCCAGGTTGTGCAATTTGTTACAGTTTTTCATAGTATTCTCCTGTAATTATTTGTATTTTTGTGGTGTTATTTTTCCTTTCTCATTTGTGATTTTATTTGGGTCCTTTCTGTACTCTTTCTGATAAGTCTGGCTAGAGGTTTATCAGTTTTATTAATTTTTTCAATAAACCAACTCCTGGTTTCATTGATCTGTTCTACTGGGGTTTGTTTGTTTGTGTATCATTTATTTCTGCTCTAATCTTTATTATGTCCTTCCTTCTCCTGGCTTTAGGCTTAATTTGTTCTTTTTCTAGCTCCTTTAGGTGTAAGCTTAGGTTGTTGATTTGAGATTTTCCTTGCTTTTTGAAGTAGGCCTGTATTGCTATATAGTTCTCTCTTTGGATAGATTTTGCTATATTCCAGAGGCTTTGGACCATTGTGTTTTCATTTTCACTTGTTTTCCTGTATTTTTTTATTTCTTTTGTGATTTCCTGGTTGACTCATTCATTGTTTAGTATATGTTATTTAACCTCCATGTATTTGTGGTCTTTCCAAAATTTTATTGTGGAAATTCATAATGTTCATAATGTTGTGATCAAAAGCTTCATAATGTTGTGATCAAAAGAGGTACATGGTGGGGTGCCTGGGTGGCTCAGTGGTTGAGCGTCTGCCTTTGGCTCAAGGTGTGGTCCTGCAGTCCCAGGATCGAGCCCACATCAAGCTCCCCTTGAGGAACCTGCTTCTCCCTCTGCCTGTGTCTCTGCCTCTCTGTGTGTGTGTCTCTCATGAATAAATAGATAAAATCTTTTAAAAAAAAGAAATACATGGTATGATTTCAATCTTTTTGTATTTGTTGAGGCCTGATTTGTGGTCTAATATGTGATTTATTATGGAGAATGTCACATGTACACTTGAACAGAATGTGTATTCTGTTGTTTTAGGCTGGAATGTTCTGAATATATCTGTTAAGTCCAGTGTGTCATTCAAAGCCATTGTTTCCTTCTTGATTTTCTGTTTAGATAATTTGTTCACTGATGTAAGTGGGGTAATTAAAGTCTCCTTCTATTATCATATTATTATCAGTTCCTTTATTATTAATTGTTTCATATAGATGGGTGATCCCATGATGGGTGCATGTTTAGAATTGTTATGTCTTCTTGTTGTATTATCCCCTTTATTATGTACACTGCCCTTCTTCATTTCTTTTTACAATCTTTGGTTTAAAATCTAGTTTTTCTGAGATAAGTATGGCTACTCTATCTTTTGACATCCATTTGCATGATAAATGTTTCTTCATACCTTCACTTTCAATCTGCAAGTGTCTTTAGGTCTAAAATGAATCTCTTGTAGGCAGCATATAGGTGGGTTTTATTTTTTTATACATTCTGACACCCTATGTCTTTTGATTAGAGCACTTGGTGCATTTATATTCAGAACAACTTTTGACAATTACGTATTAAATGCCATCTTATTACTTGTTTTGTCATTGTTCCTGGAAATATCCTCTGTTCCTTTCTTGTATGTCACTTTTGATCTTTCCCTTCCACTCAGAGTCCCCTTTAATATTCTTTCAGCACTCATTTAGTGGTCCCAAACTCCTTTAGGTTTTGTTTGCCTGGGAAACTCTTTATTTCTCCTTCTATTCTGAAAGATAGCCTTACTGAATAGAGTAGTCTTGGCTGCAGATTTTTCCCATTCAGTACTTTGAATATATTATGCCAATCCCTTCTTGTTTGCCAAGTTTCAATTGAGAAATCTACAGCTAACCTTATGGGTTTTCCCTTGTAAGTTAAGGACTTTTTTTTATCTTGTTGCTTTTAAGATTTTTTTTCTGTATCACTATAATTTGCCAACTTAAGTATAATATGTCTTTTTTAAAAGATTTTATTTATCTATTCATGAGAGACAGAGACAGAGAGAGAGAGAGGCAGAGACATATGCAGATGCAGAAGGAGGCTCCACACAATAAGCCCAATGCACGACTCAATCCTGGACAGTAGGATCACCCCCTGAGCCGAAGGCAGACACTCAACCACTGAGCCACCCAGGCATCCCAAGTATAATATGTCTTTGTGTTGGCCTGCTTTTGTTGATTTTGATGGGTTTTCTTGTGCCTCCTGGATCTAGATGTCTGTTTCTTTCCCCAGATTAGGGAAGTTTTCAGGTATTACTTCTTTAAATAAATTTTCTTTCCCCTTTTCTCTCTCTTCTTCTGGGACTCCTATAATACAAATGTTAGTACATTTGACTGAGTCGCTGAGTCAGCGACTCTTCTCTCTTTTATTAAGCTTCATTATTTTCCATTACTTTGTCTTCAAGGTCACTAATTCATTCCTCTGCTTCTTCCAGCCTAATGCTCATTGCATCAAGCCTGTTTTCAATCTCATTTATTACATTCATCTCAGGTTGATTCTTTTTAAACTCTTTTTTTCCCTGTGGTAAGAGTATCACTGATGTCTTTTATTCTCTTCTCAAGCTCAGTGGGTGTTCTTATGATTGTTGTGTTAACTTTTCCATTAGGCATGTTACTTATATCTGTTTCACTTAGATCTCTGGCCATGGCCTTATCTTGTTCCATCATTTGGGGTAGATTACTCCATTTTGGCGTTTTATCTAAGTCTCTGCCTTCTCTGTGCATTAGAAAAGCCAGTCATGTCTCCTGCTCTCTCTTTAATGTGGCCTCTTCTCTCCCTTTAGTTGTGGAGTTTGTTCTATCAGTTTTCAGGTCTATTTCTGGGGTATTTAGGATGATTTTATGGTTGTCTAGATGTGTTCACGGGACAAGATGTGCCTAGGGTCCTCCTACTCAGCTGCCATCTTCTTCTAACTTTCTGGATTATTTGTCTTGCCAGAACTTACCAGAAGCCTTCCTGGTTTCTGATAATTTAAGCCATCCTAGGACAGAATGTCTGTTCAGCTAGGAAATGTGCTCCTCCACATTTGCCTTCTGACACAAGCTCTCAGATGCCTTGTTTGGCATCAAATAAGATGATTATAATCATCTTATATTTCCTTCATTCTATTCATATAATAAGTACTTCCTTCATTCTATTGATGTGATGTATTATATTTACTGATCTTTTTTGTTGAACTACCCCTCCATTTCTTGGCTAGATTGCACCTGGCCATAGTGTATAACCTTTAAAGAAGTTATTGGAATTGGTTTGCTAGTATTTTGTTGAGTATTTATGCATCTATATTAATAAGAGATGTTAGTGTTTTCTTTTCTAGTGATGTGTTTATCTGACCTTGGTATCAGGGTAATACTGGCCTCATAAAATGTGTTAGGAAGTGTTCTCTCATCTATTTTTTGGAAGATTTTGGAGATGGATTGGCATTAATTCTTTATTGTTTGATAGAACTCACCACTGAAGCCATCTGATGTTGGACTTCACATGTTTGGAGGATTTTTCAGTGCTCATTCAATCTCTTGTTATAGGTCTGTGGAGATTTTCTATTTTCTTCTTGAGTGAGTTTAGGTGATTTATTTCTAGGAATTTCTCTATTTCATCTAGGTTATCTAATTTGTTGGCATATGAATGTTCATAGTATTCTATTATAATACTTTCTATTTCTGTAATGAATCCCACTTTCATTACTGATGTTAATTATTTGTGTTTTCTCTCTTTTTGGGGGGAGTCAGTCTGGGTAAAGATGATCAATTCTGTTGATCTTTCAAAGGATGAACTTTTGGTTTCATAGATTCTATTATTTTTCTATTCTCCATTTAGTTTATGTCTATGTCTGCTTTAAGCATCATTTCCTTCTCTTGAGTTTAGTTTTCTATATTTCTCATTCCTCAAAGTATAATATTAGGTAGTTGAATTGAGGTCTTCTTTAATACTACCCTTTCAGCTATAAATTTCCCTCTGATAGCTATTTTCACTGTAGTCCATAAGTTTTATGTTGTATTTTTGTTTTCACTCATCTCAAGATATTTTATAATTTCTCTTGTGATTTCTTCTTGACCTGGATTTAAAGAAATCCACATTTGATGCAGGTTTGCCATGTAGCTTCTGCCCATCTTCAGGTCAGAGGTTAGAGCCATAATGGTAGGTAACCCAGACTGTATACACATACATAAACATGTGCAGACATATATACACACACAGAAAAGTATATTGTTTAATTTCCACATATTTATGAATTCCTCAGTTTTCCTTCAATTATTAACTTCCATTTTCATCCCATTGTGGTCACAGAACATACTTTGTGTCGGCAAGGATATGGAGAAAAGGATCTTATGTGCTGTTGGTGGGAATGTAAATTATACATTGATATAGCCATTTAAAAAACAGTATACAGATCCTTTAAAGTACTGAAAATAGATCAGCCTACCATATGCTCTCTCTATATATATATAGATATAGATATAGATATAGATATAGATATAGATATAGATATAGTTATATCTGACTGAATATACATGTATATATATGACTGATATACATATATGACAGATAGATAGATGATAGATAGATAGATAGATAGATAGATAGATAGAGACATAGATATATCTCCAAAGGGAATAAAAACAGTATCATGGATATCTGTATTCCCATGTCTATTGCAGCATTATCACAGTAGTCAATATGGTAGCAACTTTCTTGTCCATCAACTGATGAATGGGAAAAAAAATTGATCTATTTGTCCGTCTGTGTATATATAATGGAATAGCATTCAGCCATAAAATAGAAGGAAATTTTGCTATTCTGACAATGCAGATAAACCTGGAGGACATTGTGCTAAGTGAAATAATCCACACATAGAAACACAAAGATTGTATGATCTTATTTGTATGTAGAATCTAAAAAAATAGTACTCAGAAAACCTGAGAGATTAGAGGGTGCCAGGAGCTGAGGATCGTGTGAAACAGAGAGAAGTTGGTCATTGCATACAAACTTGCAGTTATAAGATGAATAACTTCTAGGGAATCTAATGTACAACGCATAATGGTTATAGTTAATAGTACTATATTTAATACTTTAAATTTGCTAAGAGTAGACTTTACGTGTAACTGCAAAAAAGGTAACTATGAGGAAATAAATATTAATTAGCTTAATTATGGTAATCATTTCACAGTCTTTCTTTCTCTCTCTCTCTCTCTATATATATATATAACTATCACATTGTACACTGTAAATATATACAAGTTTTGTCAGTTGTTACTCAATAAACATGAAAAAATAAAAACAAACAAGATACTTTGTATAGTTTCAGTCTTTATAAATTTATTGAGGCATATTTTGTGGCATGATACACAGTTTATCCTGGTGATATTTCATGTGGTTTTGATAAGAATGTGTATTACATTGTTGTTGAATAAAGTGTTCCATATATGTTATAGTTTTATAATGTTCACACCTGTCTTTCCTTATTCCCCTTCTGTTTAGATATTCATCCATTATTCAAACTGCCGTATTGAATTCACTCACTATTATCATAGAACTGTTTCTTCTTTTAGTTCTGTAAAAGTGTTTTTCCACATAATTTGGGACTGTGTTTTTAGGTGCAAATTAATTTGTAGTCGTTATATCTTTTTGATAAATAGACTCTTATCAGCATATAACATTCTTCCTTCTCTCTTGTAACAGTTTTTTTTCTTTAATTCTGCTTTGATATTAGTATGGCCCTCCAGCTCCCTTTTGGTTACTATTTGCATAAAGCAGATTTTTTCTATTGTTTTACTTTCAATTTACTTATGTCTTTGAATGTCTTATAGAAAGGATCTATTTTTTAAAAAAAGAAAGCATCTATTTGCCTGTTTTCCCACTTGCCAATCTCTGCCTTTTGTAGAATTTAATCCACTTATATTTAATCTAATTATTGATGCAAAAGGACATATTTCTGCCATTTGTTGTTTTCTGTTTCTCTTATACCTTTGTTGCCCTTTGTTTCCTCTGTTACTGCTTTCTTTTTTGTTCAGTAGATTTTTTTTTTATGACTGGTTTGATTTCCTTCACATTTATTTTTGTATATATTTTTAGTTATTATATTTGTGGTTGCCATGAGGGTTAAATTTTACATCATAAATTTATAACAATGTAGTTTAAATTGATACCAACTTAAGTTCAAAAGCATATAAAAATTGTGCTCCTATACAGCTCTCACATTCCCCCATTTATGTTCTTGTTATTTCAGATTACATCTGTATACATTGTGTGCTCTATAACATGGATTTATAATCATTTTGTATATTGTTTTATAGGTATTTGTTTTTATGTAGAAAATAAAAAGTAGAGATACAGACTAAAAATACAATTATCTTGGCTTTTATATTGGCCCATGTAGTTATTTTTAATAGAAATCTTTATTTCTAAATGAAGCAAGTTACTGCCTAACGACCTTTCATATCAATTTGAAGGACTGCTGTTAACATTTCTTATAGGGTAGATAGATCTAGTGGTAATAAACACCTCCAGCTTCTGTTAATTTTCTAATGTCTTAATTTCTCCCTCATTTTTGAAGGACAGTTTTGCTGGATATAGAATCGTATGCTTACACTTTTTTGTTTTCCTTAGCAATTTAGATATATCATCCACTGCCTTTGTTTTCTTTGGATATAGAATCTTTGGTTGATGGGTTTTTTTCCAATACTTTGAGAGATTCACACAAGAAAGGTTATAACCAAACTGATGAGAAGCAAAAAAAAGAGGCACCATGAAAGTAGCAAGAAAAAAGTGACTCCTCATGAGTAAGGAAGTCTCGTTAAGATTAATGGCAGATTTCTCATCAGAAACCACAAAGCTAAAAGTCAGTGGGATTTCAAATTTAGTTTTTCCTACTTGGAATTTGTTGAGCTTTATGGATGTGTACATTCATAACTTTCATCCGATTTGGGGATATTTTTTGCCATTATTTTTGTTCTTTTTCTCTCATCTCCTTCAGAGACTTGTATAATGTGAATATTGATCTGGTTGATGGTGTCCAACCAGTCCCTTACACTCTACTTTTCATTCTTTTCTTTCATTCTGCTCCTCAAACTAGATAATTTCAATTGAAATACTTTCAGATTTGCTAATTATATCTTCTGCCTGCTCAAATCTTTTGACTCCTCTAGTGAATTTTTCATTTCAGTTATTGAGCTTTTCAGCTCTAGAATTTCTATTAGATTACTTTCTATAATTTCTTTATCTTTGTTGATATTCTCAATTTTTTCATACATTATTTTCCTGGTTTCTTTTAGATCTTTGCTCATGTTTTCCTCTCGCCCTTTGAACATACTTAAGATAGTTGTTTTATTTTTTTAGTTTTTTAAAATATTTTATTTATTCACTCATGAGAGACACACAGAGAGAGGGAGAGAGAGGCAGAGACACAGGCAGAGGGAGGGAGCCCGATGTGGGACTCAATCCCGGGTCTCCAGGATCATGCCCTGGACTGAAGGTGGCACTAAACCGCTGAGCCACCGGGGCTGCCCAAGATAGTTGTTTTAAAGTGTTTGTCTCAAACATCCAAAGTTCAGACTTCTTCAGAGACTGTTTCTATCAATTTATTTTGTTCCTTTGAAAGGACCATACTTTCCTATTTGTATAATTTTGATTTCTTTGCAAAAACTAGAAATAAAAATATTAAAATATGGTAACTGGAAATTCTCCTCCTCGGGATTTGCCAGGGTTTTTAATTTTTTAAATATTTTATTTATTTAAGAGACACAGAGAGAGTGAGCAAGAGAGAGAGCACAAGCAAGGTGAGAGGCAGAAGGAGAAGCAGGCTCCTCACTGAGCAGGGAGCCCAATGTAGGGCTTGATCCCAGGACCCTGAGATCATGACCTGAGCTAAAGGCAGACATTTAACCCAATGAGCCACCCAAGTACCCCAGGGCTTTTAATT
This sequence comes from Canis lupus dingo, assembly GCF_003254725.2. Lineage (NCBI taxonomy): Eukaryota > Metazoa > Chordata > Mammalia > Carnivora > Canidae > Canis > Canis lupus. The sequence continues at coordinate 80,537,140 of NC_064281.1, forward strand.
TTTTAAGTTGTAGTAGTCCATTTGTCTAGTGACATTTCCCAGAATTTTTTCAGGCTGTTTCTTGTTGCATGTGATCATTGAAATTTCTTTTACTTAGCATGTATTAAGTTATTTTTTTGGCAAGTGTTTCTTTAAATAACAGGAACTGATAACTGAGATACTAGCCCTTCCAATCTTTGCAGACTGGCTCTATATTTAGGCTCTCCTTCAATACTTAGATAGACTTCTTACACCTAGCCTAGGAATCAGCCCAGGGAGAAATGTTACGATCTCAGGTTTTTCTTGCATATGCATCTTACCCTGAGTGTGCACTTGGCTTTCTAAATTTCCAAAGATACAGGAATGCTTTTGAATACATCAATTTCTCAACAGAACTTTTGCCCCTGGCTTTTCCTGTCTGGCCTTAGGGCATTTATGTCTCAACTGTAATCTAATGCCCCAGATGTCTTTGGGTTGTTTGTCTACCTTCTAATGTTTTGCAGCAACGACCAATGCTATTCCAGCCTGCTTGAGTTCCAAATGAGGTGGAACAGAGACAGGAGTCTTGTATCAGTCCTTTAGAAAACTTCCAGAGAGGTTAGAACAGACCTCCACAAAAATTTGTGAATAGTATCTGCTCTGCTCCCTCTAGAACCTAGAACTAGGGTCCCATACTAGGAATGCAGGTTGCCTTCTTCAAAGGCAACCTTGCTGGGGAGAGGGGGGACAAAGGCAAGTAAAAATGCCGTAAAGTTTTCCTACTTCTTGATTCAGCCTTCGCTTTGTTGCTGTAAACTTTGAATTGTTTCTAGATTTCTGACAAGGAGGTCATTTCCGACAGTTTCTGCATATCTTTTAATGTTTCTGGGGGGGTGGGGGATGGGAGCTTTCAGTTGCCTATTCTACCATTTTGGCCAAATCATAAAGTTTTGTTGTTTCTTGATATTGTTGGTGGCTGCTGATAATAAATGCTTAGGTCCATTAATTCATAAGACACTGCAAATTGGTCATGACCTAATTCTATCATTCCTTCTTCATTTAGTAGCTGAAACACCTTTATAAGGAGAAATTTCTTCTGATTTATTATTTGGTTAATAAGATATACAGTTCATTGAGGAAAAGCAGAATAGATGCTTGATTCTTTCTCTTTATCAATTTTTAAAATTGAAATTGGATCCCTAGAATTTTCCAAATCACCAATTACTTGTTTGTTTTAGGTATTTTTCATAATGTTATGAACTCATGGATTTAAGTATATTTGATGTGTTTTTCCATTGTAATTACCAACCTCATTATTGTCACGCTATCTCATCTTTGGCTAGTAGGAAACTTGAAATTTCCTTATGAATCCTTTTGATATAATTCTAATGGTTTGCAATAGCTTTTTGATACCTGGTTTGACAAAGTATATCCATGCTCATTGTGAACATTTTCTGCTACAGACATGGAATCAGCTATTTCTCCACAGAGCTCTGGTATTTAGGCATTATGGGTGTCGATTGATACTGGTCTAGTTATTATTTCTAGGCCTTTGCAGTGGACAGAACTAGAAAATGTACTCAGCTGACTGGTTGGTTGCTTAGTTAAGACAAAATATCTTATGATTTCATTTTTATATTTTCAATTCACATTCTCAACTACAGAATTTTGACTTCGGAGATAAAGATAGAAGAGGCATTTTTCCACTCCCAAGAATCCTGGTTCTGAAGGCCCTGGAAATTACAGGATCAGAATATTATATAATTTGTTTGCATTCACTCACCACATATAAAAACAGTTTCAGAATAATCACTTCAACATTTGCATCCACAATATTACTATAAATAATTAAGGTTTATTTTGTTAGTTTGTTTTGCAGTATGCCCACTAGGAATACATTAATTATTATTCTTTAAAGCCACTTGTGTTATTTCTCTTTGTATGGTTATACTATCCACTCGATACACATTTAGGTTCATTCCTTTTATTTTGATGCTTAGGTTCATTTCTTTTATTACTTTCTTTAAATAAACACTTAATTTTCTAAATTATTTCCATGGTTCAATAGTCAAATATAGAAAAAGAATATATATTTAAAGAAATTTAGCTTTTATCCCTGCTCCTTTCACCTGTCCTTCTTGCCCACTGTAGGTGACTTTTTAATTTACCCTATCATATATTTTTCCATTGTTTGTTTTATAATATAAGCAGATATGTTTGTATTTCAAAGAGAGAGAATGAGTCATGCTCCTCTTTCTTATATAAATATGATACTACTACTTTTGAGAATAATTTGACAATACCAAATATGTTATACCCTCTGACCTATGTGTTGGGTACACAAGGGACATGCTCTAAGATGTTTATTGGAGCTATTGTAAATGATGTGACAATGAAGATAAGGATGTATGTATCTTTTCAAGTTAGTGTTTTTGTATTCTTTGGATAAGTACCCAGAAGTGGAACAGTTAGATCTATATGGTAAATCTATTCTTAATTTAAAAACAAAACAACCTCCATGCTTTTTCCCTACCAGCTACACTAATTTATATTGCCATCAACAGTGTATGAGGCCTCCCTTCTCCCCACATCCTCTCCAATAGTTATTTCTTGTCTTTTTGATAATAGCCATTCTCACAGGTATAAGGTGATATTTTGTTGTGCTTTAGATTTGTATTTTCCTAATAATTAGTGATGTTGAGCTTCTTTTCATGTGCCTGTTGGCCGTCTATAGGTCTTCTTTAGAAAAATATCTATTTAGATCCTCTGCCCTTTTGTTAATCAGGTTTTTTTTAATTGTTGAGTTGTAGGAGTTCTTTCTGTATTTTAGATATTAATCCCTTATCAGATATATGCAAATATCTCCTCCCATTGACAGGGTTGCCATTTGTTTTAATGATGGTTTGTTTCCTTTGCTATGCAAAAACTTTTTAGTATGATATAATCCCATTTTTGTTTTGTTTTGTTTCCCTTGCCTTTGGAGTCAGATTCAGAAACACATCTCTAAGTCTGATGTCTTAGTGCCTTAGGAGCTTACTGCCTATGTATTATTCTAGGAATTTTATGGTTTCAGGTCTTACATCCATGTCTTTAATGCAGTTTGAGGTAATTTTTTTAAAGATTTATTTATTCATGAGAGACACACAGAGAGAGAGGCAGAGACACAGGCAGAGGGAGAAGCAGGCTCCCTGCAGGGAGTCCAATGTGGGACTCGATCCCCGATCCCAGGATCACGACCTGAACCGAAGGCAGGCGCCCTACCACTGAGCCATCCAGGTGTCCCTTGAGTTAATTTTTGAGTATGGTATAAGTTAGTGGTTAGTCTCATCTTTTTTGCATGTGGCTATCCAGTTTTCTCAGCACCATTTATTGAACAACTGTCCTTTCTCCATTGTGTGTTCTCAGCTTCTTTGTCATAAAAGAATTGTCCATATATGTGTGAGTTTCTTTCTGGGCTCTCAGTTCTATTCCATTGATCTGTGGGCCTGTTTTTATGCCAGTATCATACTGCTTACATTACTATATAGCTTTGCAGTATATTTAGAAATCTGCCAGTATGATATCTCTAACTTTGTTATTCTTTCTAAAGATTGCCCTGGCTGTTTGAGGTCTTTAGTGGTTCCATACAGATTTTAGAATTACTTGTTCTAGTTCTGTGGAAAATTCCATTGGGATTTCGATGGAGATTGCACTGAATCTGTAGATTGCTTTGAGTAGTATGGACATTTTAACAATATTAATTTTTCTAGTCCATGAACACAGAATATCTTTCCCTTTGTTTGTGTCATCTTCAGTTGCTTTCATCAGTGTCTAATAGTACAGTTCTTTCACAGCCTTGGTTAAATTTATGTTTGGTATTTTATTTTATTCTTTTCAGTACAGTTGTAAATGGGATTGCTTTCTTAAATTCTCTTTCTGATAGTTATTAGTGTATAGAAATAACACACATTTCTGTATTTTGATTTTGTATACTGCATCTTTACTGAATTTGTTTTTTAGTTGTAAAAGGTGTTTTTAGTGTAAAAGGTGTTTTTTAGGAATATATATATATAATATATATATTTATATATATAATATATATATTTATATATATTTATTTTCTTGCTTTATTGCTGTGGTTAGAACTCCCAATACTCTATTGAAGAACAGTGATGACAGAGGATATCTTTGTCTTATTCCTGATCTTAGAGAAAATGCTTTCAATTTTTCACTGTTGAGTATGACAGTAACAGTATTGTTGAGATCACAAAACATTACAGGTAGCCTCTGACTTACACACTTTTTTTAAAACTGTATTTTATACTTGCTACTGAGTGAAAAATACCCTGTTCTTTTCTAGCCTTGTAGATCTTGCACCAAGATGGAGTGAGTGGATGCAAGGGGAGGAAGAGGCAAAGAAAATAACTCCTCACCCTCCCAAATGCTTCCATACATCCCTGACCATCACTTTTATCCATATAACAAAATTCTCAGAGTAGATTTTGTGAAGAAACAAAATCACCATTCCTACATACATACATTTATATGTTTTTTTTTACCTCATAACCTTAATGTGATCTTCTACTGAAGATTTTCCCCACTAAACATGTCTCTTCTCACCAGAAATTGGGTAAAATGAATCATTAAAATAAGTTATTATAATTATGTAATCATATATATGTATGTGCATATATACATACCAACAAGCCCATAATTTTGCTAGGTAATTAACCTGTATCTTTGTTGTGCATTAGGCTTAAAAACATAATGTGTCTTATATTATAATTTTAGTAGTATTCAACTAAAAATAAAAGAATTCCAGTTCATAATTTTCCATCATATTTTTAGAAAAACCTAAACTCTAGATGTATATATGTCTCCTAATTATTGCCTTTGAAATCTTGTTGTTCACTAACAATGACTGACAATATCTCTTGTATTGAATTCATGCCCATTTGTAGTAATTGTGAACATGTAATCAGGGTATTTTCAGAGGAATTTTTCAAATAAACATTTGTACCTTGCCAGTCCTTGATAAGAACACTCAAAGCATAGCAGATATTCTGACTTATTCCTGACAGGGTCAGTCATAGAAGATTTTTCCAGTAAGGTAGGTATAATAACTTAGTTTTTAAAAAATTGGAATAGCTTATAACTTTCCTTTGCATGTTCTTTTAGAACAAGTAAGTCAGGAATGTTCACTATAACTTGAGTCATTGTAAGAGCTACTTGTTCTAATTAAGTGCTTTTACTAGTTTGGGGAATGGAGATTTGTTTTAGAAGATAAACAAGGAAAAAAAGAAGATAAAAAAAGATTAAATCATTCTACAGTTCTCAGTTTAATACTATTAACTGAGTTTTCCTCTTGGCTCTGATTGATACCATTCTTTTTCATGTGTCATCACATTTCTTATTTTTGTTATCAAGCATTATCATAGAATTTAAGTGTGTTCATCAACTGAATTTTGAACTAAACTCTTTTGTAATATTGCATTATTTTGAATTTTTGGTGAGTAAGAAGTATATATTAAACTTCATCATCTCTTACAACTCAGTCTAGTACTTTACCCCATAAGAAATTTTTAGTAAGTTTCTGGCTAGGTTTAAAAAACTAAGAAAGTAGTCTGGGAATAAGGTATGTTTTAAAAGCAGGAGTGGTATATTAACCACATTGAATCTTTGCTGTTGAAATCCCCTTCAGTCTTAGCAAAGTTTTTTTAATGCTAGGATAATAATAAACACCAAGGCATATACCACGTGCAAGGAAACAATTTAGCAACCTTGGTAAACTCTGAAACAGAGGTGCTGTCAGTTTGTCTCAGCTAGCAGAACTGACAACATGAGAGTCTTGTTCCAAAATCTATTTTTTTCTGATTCTGCCATGTGTCTTCAGTTCTCAGGGCATATTATTCAATTAAAATATTATTTTACCAAATTCCTTAGCACAGTGTCTGGAATATATATAACAAATGTTCAGTAATTATTTGCTGAATGAATAAATGTCATAATGTGTAGGGAAGAAATTATATTCTGCTTCAGAAAATAAATGTGTTAGATAAACTGTACATAAGTGATAAATTGACTTGATGATAAAAAACTAATCAAAAATTGAAGAGGGGGGATTCCTGGGTGGCTCAGCGGTTTAGTGCCTGCCTTTGGCCCAGGGCGTGATCCCAGGATTGAGTCCCACATCGGGCTCCCTGCATGGAGCCTGCTTCTCCCTCTGCCTGTGTCTCTGCCTCTCTCTCTCTCTCTCTGTCTCTAATGAATAAATAAATAAATAATCTTTAAAGAAAAACAAAAAACAAAAATTGAAGAGGTCTTCTTGAAGGAGAGTTATATCAATGAAATAGACTGTATTTTGTATCTGTTCAGGCTACTTTTAGCGAAGATTAACAAAATTTTATCAGAAGCTTAAATTCCACCAATGGTGAGAGGTGGTCCCATGACTAACAATTATGAATTTGAATTAACTTGAATTTGTCACTGAATATAAAAGGAATATATGTTTATTTAAGGGAGTCTGGAAAATACAGAAAAAAGTATAAGGAAGGTAATTACAAATCTTAATAATTCCAGCAACACAGAAAAATAATATCTATTTTTAATATTTTAGAGGAAAAGCTTATTTTGAAAATGAATGTAGTCCTCTCTTCACTTCAATAAGAATTACCTTTTGGACATTCAATTTACTTTTTAAATCATTTATTTTTTTATTGGAGTTCATTTATTTTTGCAAATAATAAACTGATATTTATTTAGTTCATTATAATATAAAACATTAGAAACATAGAGAATTAAAGTTTTTCCTTTCATTGTAAAAATGTTACCAACAGTAGTTTGAACAGCATTTGCCTTTTTTTTTTTTCATCACATGACTTACATTACGAAGCAAGTCGTTTTTCTATGCCTTTGCCTTTGTGAATTGTTATATTCCTTTCTAAGTTTGGATCAGCTTCCAACATTTTATCCTTTGCACTTTCAATGTTATGAAATATCTCTGAGAGTTCTCTTAATGTGAATTTTTTTCTTGGCATCACCTCCTCCAGGACATCTTCATCCTATTTGTCACAACCACTTTTCTCATTTATGTTGATAATTTCACTTTCAGTAGGTTCCTTTGGCTGCATATCTAAAGTCCCTCAAATTGGCAGCAGGATTGGAATTCCCACCATCAGCTTTTTCTTCTAGAATTCTATTTATCTTTAATTCACATTTCTCCTCCAACGTTATCACTTTGTTTCTTTTTGACACTTTCATCCTTTTTAGCCAATTCCCCCTTTCAATGATCCATTTTTGTAAAATGTCATGTAGGTTTATTGCTGAGAAGCAAAGAGGCAACACAACTACACACTTTCTCATCTCTGCATGAACTGAGTAACAGATACACCATGACTTTGAAAGAACTGATTGGTCACTGATCATAGTGATTTGTGGATTGAAAGACTATTAGTGAAGTTTGCACTTCTTGCACTTACAATTAATATATTGTGCTAACTGAAATTTAGATCATATCATTGGGACTCTGGTGTTCTATAACTAAATTATGATAATTGACATTTGTGCATACGGGAACTTGTGCATATAAAGTGAGGACTGTCAGTATAGAATTTTAGAGCTTCTATAACTTCCTGGTTATCTCTTATAACATTAAAAAAATGCCTCTTTTTGGGACGCCTGGGTGGCTCAGTGGTTGAGCATCTGCCTTAGGCTCAGGGCGTGATCCCAAGTCTGGGATTGAATCCTGCATTGGGCTCTCTGTGAGGAGCCTGCCTCTCCCTCTGTCTATGTCTCTGCCTCTCTCTCTGTCACTGTGTCTCATGAAGAAATAAATAAAATCCCTAAAAAGTCTCTTTTTATCTCTAAAAATATTCCTGCTTTATTGTAAACTTTGCCTGATATTAGTATAGCTATACCTTTTGTTTATGTTTGAATATTGTGTCTTTTTCCATCCTATTACTTTTTATCTTTCTGTGTAATTATATTTATCATAATTTGTTTGACGTCAATATATCATTATTTTTCAGGCTATATTTTCCCACTGGAGTATTTTAGTCTAATTACATTGAATGCATATAATTAATGATGTTTAGTTTTTTTTATTGGAGTTCAGTTTGCCAACATATAGCATAACACCCAGTGCTCATCCCATCAAGTGCCCCCCTCAGTGCCCGTCACCCAGTCACCCCAACCGCCCACCCACCTCCCTTTCCACCACCCCTTGTTCGTTTCCCAGAGTTAGGTGTCTCTCATGTTCTTGGACATTCAATTTACATTTTATATGTGGTCGTTTGATTTTTAAAGTTAAACTATTCCTCATTAATCTGTGCTTTTTTTTTGTACTGAATGACTTGATTTGGTTAGTTTACAGGTCCTCATTGTGTCTCATTGTGTCTTTAACAGGTCGAGAAAGCGCAAGCACTAGTACCATAGGGAAAGCCAGAAAAACTATAAGCGATAGGTGGGAAAGCCAGCTATGGAGAGAGAAAAAGTTTGGCTTAATAGATCACCTGCATTACAGCCATGTTTATCCTGAAAGTATCCCACGGAAGTTTATTTTTGAGCAGAGAAAGTTTCTTACTGAGCAGTTTAATTCTCAGCCTGCAAAATACATACCACCGGAGGGAAGGCCCCCAAAACTTGATGACTTTAAGAGCGCCCGAAGCCTTGGGCATTTTGAAGTGACCATCCTAGGTAAGTGAAGTGTTCTTTTCTTTGAATATTATTAACTTAATATATTTTCAATATATATGATACTATTTTGCTTGAAAAAATTAAGCTCCCCACCCCCCAAAAATATATTTATTTAGCTCAAGCCAATCGAGAAATGGAGCAGTAGTTCTGGAATACATTAAGCTCTGTACGCTTTTAACATCGGCAAGTCCTGGAAAAGTTTTTGGGCCAAGAAGAATGGGAACCAGGGTAACTTTCCTTACCCCTGACCACATGACTACTTCTAAAATTGATTTTGTATTTCTTTAGGCACCACTTTTTTGCTCATGTTTTCTGCCTCTTTCTCAGTGCATCTGAACTGTTGAGAGGTAAAATGTGGGTTAAAGAGAAAAGGGATACTAAACAAGAGAAGCTCCTATGAACAGAAGTCTATTTAGCCCCTAAAAAACTAAAATTCTCAACTAAGGTTGTAACAGAAAGAAGATAAAAAACTTCCCTGGTCTGTAAGGGAAAATAAACTGATTTTCGCGGGTTGTTCAAAACTGAGAAGTGACTATAGGACTTAGAGAAATTTAAAAGTCAGCACATTTTTTAAAGAGAACAACCTGATGGTTCACCAGAGGGGAGATGGGTAGGGGGCTGGTTTAAATAGGTAATGGGGATGAAAGAGGGCACTTGCTGCGATGAGCCGCCCGATGTTATATGGAAGTGCTGAATCACTATATTGTGCACCTGAAACTAACAATACACTGTATGTGCACTAATTAGAATTTAAATACAAACTTAAGGAAAGTCAACACATTTTTTAAACTTGTATTTAATTTTATATTTGTTTCCAATGAATGAAAAGTACACAAAAAATTAATTCTAAAAGAAAATCTTAGCCAAAATGAGCTATTCTCAGAGTCAAGGAAAATTTTTTTATTTGTATTTATGTCTAAAAGAAAGGTCTTGTTACCTTAAATTAAAAGAATGAGGAAAAGTCATTAGCAAATTAATTTATGAAAGAAAATTCATAATTTTCTATGAAAAAAATTTCTATGAAAGAATTCATTTCATAGATTTTTATATCTACAGTACTGGAATGAATTATGTTGACCTTTATCAGGATACCCTCTTCCTTTTTACTCTCTCCCACTCCCTCTTCCTTGCCTCCTCACATGTAAGTATGTACATATGTGTGATTGTGTGTATGTATACACTCTATGAAAACTGAATTTCTACGGACTGTTATACATGTCAGACTTAAGTTTCAAATGCTTCTTTTACTAGACTGCATTACTTGGTCTCTTTATATCACTTAAAAGCAAGAATCAAATGTGAAGAGGACAAATATGTCATTCTGCCCAACCAGCTCTGGTGCACATTAGAATTTTGCTGTTTTATGTCCTATTTTCAAAGACTTAAGATGATTTACAGGGATAAAAACAGTGAAAACTAAGCCACAGATGGATAAAACAAAATAGAACATTTACAAGGAAACAAAAAGTATGTGTTAATAGGTACTTGCAAATAACTAGTTACCATTTGGCCGTAATTTTTGGTGAACTTTCTGTCAGAAAGAAAGAAGGGGACTTTTTTCCTGATGAGGTATTTAATTTTAAAGTTAAAAGAAGTTTGGATATCATCTATTCCTACACCCTGGCTAGGTAGAACCCAGGCCATGATTAGAAATCATGTCTCTTGAGTCTCTAAACATATCTTCTATTGCAGAGAAAACAAACATTCATGTAAAGGAAGCCTTTTATTTTTTCCTTTATCAAAACTCAAATCTGATTTTACCATATGAAACTATTGTGCAAGTAGCATAGAATAAAAGTGGGTTGGTATCTTCAACTATAGTTTTCTTTTTTAACTATATGGAAATGCTCTTCAGATAATTGATTCTTGCATCAAACTTATACAATCAGTATAATAATTAGTCAAATCTTGGTAACATTTCTGTAAAGGAGTATATTTTCACCTTAATTATCACATAATCCAAGTATTTAGCTAATGGTTTAACTTAATATAATATACAAATGAACTCTAGAGAACTAAAATAAATGGTACTGATCCATTGATTCTTTTTTTTCTATTTCAGGTTTTTATTTAAATTCTAGTTACATGACATATAGTGTAATAATTAGTTTCAGGAGTAGTATTCAGCAATTCATCACTTACATACAATACCTAGTGCTGATCCATTGATTCTTATAGAACCTTGATGGGAGGGGGTAGCCTATCAAAATCACTTGAGGGAGATCTTGCCACACTCCTTAAAATTCTGGTACACTCCAGAGAAGCAGCCTATTCAGTGTCCCTTAACTTTCTAAGGGAGACTTATTGCTAGACCAGAACCAATGACAAGGAATGTGTCCTGCTTGCCAGGTATGTAGAAGTAGAATTAAGATTAAGAAATACTACTCTCTTAATAGGACTCGAAGTATAGATATTCTCAGATTTTGATTAAAATAAGTGGTAAATAGGGCAGCCCCCGTGGCGCAGTGGTTTAGCACCTGCCTTCCACCTGGGGCATGATCCTGGAATCCCAGGATAGAGTCCCATGTCAGGCTCCCTGCATGGAGCCTGATTCTCCCTCTGCCTGTGTCTCTGCCACCTCCCTCTGACACTCATGAATATATAAATAAAATTTAAAATAAATAAATAAGTGGTAAATATCAAATGTGAAAGTAGTGAACTTATACCTTTTGTGAAAGTATGAAATGTAAATTGTATTATGAGATCAGACAAATGGCCTAGCCATTGTAAGCAAGGCATGAGCAATGAACTCAAAAAAGACCATTACATCTCCTAATAATGTACTATTTGTTAAAAGATATAATCTTAAAACCAAAAGACAACCTTATGTGTGTTCTATATAAGGGGGTACACTTATTCTGTAAGGGCCAAGTAGTAGATGTTTGAGGCTTTGCAGGCCATACAGTATCTGTCCCAACTAGTATTTCTGCTGTTTTTGTGTGAAAACTGCCATAGACAATATATAAATGAACGTGTATGGCTCTGTTTGGATAAAACTTTATTTAAAAGACACTGAAAAAAATAAAAGAATAAAAGACACTGAAATTTGAATTGCTTATAATTTTCACAGGTCACAAAATATTCTTCTGATTTTTTTCAAAGATTTAAGATGTAAAAAAAAAAAACATTCTTACTTCAGGGGTTGTTTAAAACCAGGTACAAGCTAGATTTGACCCCCAGGTCATAAATGCTGACCCCTGTCCTAGACCTCTGTTTTTAGATAAAACTAGCTAAACCAATCCAGGCAGATAAATCAATATGATATTTAAAATTCTTCCAACATGAAGATTGTCCACCTACATTGATACTATCTTCCAGTAATTGATTATCTCTCTGCAATATCTTGCTGATCTCTAGAGGACCCAGTAATTTTGAAGTGTCTCATTCTGGAAGCCAGAAATGTTATTCACACCACAACCTTGTTATAATCATTATCTGACTGGTCTAGGGTGAATCATTATTGAAAACATTGAATTATTAATCTTCCTTCTTACAGTTCTAATGGCTTCCAACAACCAGTTGGGTACTGTTGCAACATCAGAAACCTATTCCAGAAATGCTGATTCTTATATTAAAATCCTTGCTACGCATCTCACTTGCTTCAAATAAATAGATATTTTTAGTAAGTGCTAAAACCTCAGTCCATTGCTTATAATGAAATAACACACATTTCACAAAGAAGATACTGGAAAGAGGTAACAAACTAAATTTTCAGTGCCTTTAGGCCCAGTTACAAAATCTATTGGTTCTGTCTCTCCCAATTTTAAGAATTATTCCTCCTTTAAATATAAGAAAAGTTTTCAAAACCTAGATTGAACTTCTAGATGGTATTAGTATATCATTGGCCCAGTTAACACTGATTTAGTTACCCATGAAATGCTGTGAGTCAATCAAAGCTTAGGAGTCCTCTCTTCGAGGGCGACAGAACATGAGAGACTCCTAACTCTGGGAAACGAACAAAGGGTAGTGGAAGAGAAGGTGGGCGGAGGGATGGGGTGACTGGGTTACAGGCACTGAGGGGGGCACTTGACAGGATGAGTACTGGGTGTTATACTATATGTTGGCAAATCGAACTCCAATAAAAAAAATATACACAAAAATAAAAAGAAGTCCTCTCCAATTTGCATTTGACTTAAGCAATTAGGATCATAATTCAGCCAGCCTTTTGTAAACTTCTGAAGGTTATCCACTTTGTCTCTTAGAATTCAAGAGAGAGAGAGACCCCCAATTTTTATATGGTTTGTTCTTTTCCTTTTTTGCAATATGCATTTAAATGATAATTTAAATTTTTAATAGCGTTAATTGTAGCATCAAAGCAATTTAATGTGCTGTATTTATATTGAAATAATAAGGATTTACTTACCTTGACTTTTTTCTCCTTTTTAAAGCAACCAAACAGGCCAACATAACTCCTCCCCTCCTTGGTACTAGCCTGCCTGCAGGCTCAGAACCAATTATTTGTACCCATAAGATATGCCTCCTTCCTTGTTGAAGCCTATTCGATCCATTGACTGAGTAGCAGTTTTTCCACTGTTGGTTCCCTCACTAGCTACATCCTTAGGATATCCTATCCCACCAAGATGCTTCTCCACCTCGTATCTCAGTAGAGCAGTACACTGGATTATATGGGTTCCAGAGCTAGATTGCTATTGCCACACCTTAATTCTGTCCCTTATTTCATAGCATAATGAAAGTAATTGTAATTTAATCATAAAACCTGGAGTATCTACTATCAGATTTCATCATCATAAGACATCCTTTTCCCACATATTTTAACATCTTTGAAAATCAGTCTGCATCTTACAATTGAAGTCAAGCTTTTGTTCAGTTGGTAGTATTTTTCTCAATGGCATCTTAGATTTAGTAAAATACGGCATATGCAATGCATTATGGGATTATATGCCTCCCTTCCAATGCAAACACATACACTAACTTTCACACTTTTTAGTGGAAAAGAAATTCAGTAATCACAAAGAGTTGAGGAAGAAGATATATAAATTGCATATAATACACATTACAAAAGAGTAATACGAGCTTACTTGTTTGATTTTATATTTTCCTATAATTTTGAATGAGTCCAGATATATGATCACATTTACCTAGATAGATAGTAAGGTATAAGTTACTTACTAAAGTAACTCATCAACAGTAAGTCACCACTGAAATATATATGTATGCACATCGTGGGGAGGATGTTTATGTTCATCTCCTTTGGTAACAGGAATACAGATGAATTCATATTTGAACACTTAATGCATAGATGTCTTAAAGTCTAGGTATTTGAAAATTACAGGTAAAGAATGCACAAACATACTTTCATTTGCTCAATTTAACAAATATTTACTGAGCACCTAATGTGTGCCCAGCACTGTTCTAGGTCCTGAGGTTACGAGGTTATATGAGTGAACACAACAAATAAGAGAGCTTGCTATAAAAAAGAGAGAGAGAGAGAGAGCTTGCTGATAAAAGAAATAACAATAAGTTCTAGAAGAAAGAGGTTGGAGAATAATGTAGTAGAAAAGGATTAGGGATGCTTGGGTGACTCAGGTCGTAACCCCAGGGTCCTGACCTGGAATGAGTCCCACATCAGGGTCCCTGCAGGGAGCCTGCCTCTCCCTCTGCCTCTCCTTCTGCCTCTCTCTGTGTCTCTCATGAATAAATAAATAAAATCTTTAAAAAAAAAAAAGAATTACGTTTTATCTTTTTTTTAAGGGGGGAAGGGGCAGAAGGAGAGGAGGAGAGAGAATCTCAAGCAGGCTCCATGCCCAGCACAGAGCCCAGTGCGGGGCACAATCTCATGCCTGAGATCATGACCTGAGCTGAAATTAAGAGTCAGAGGCTTAACCGACTGAGTCACACAGACACCCTGAAAAGGATTACATTTTAATAGAGTGGAGGTCTCCCAGAAAAAGCAACATTTCACCAGAATCCTGATGGGGGTGAAGGAACCATTTGGTTATCCGAGGAAAGAACATTGTAGGCACAGAAACAGCAAGTATGGAGGCCCTGAGGGCTGTTTACTTATACATTTGTACCCTGAACTCTAGTTTTAACCAAAGAACTCATGACAGATTTCGTGAGTAATGATGAAGCTAACCTCACAGTATTTTATAATTTAGAAAATAACTCAAAATAGTATCAATGACTCACTGATAATCAAACTAACTTCCTGAGAATATCAGGATTTACACCTTCTGGTATTTTCTCAATTCTAAGCATACTTTCTTTTCTTTTTCTTTTGTTTTTTTTTTTTTGTTTTTTTTTTTTTTTTACATTTGCTAGTTGGAATGCATCTTACAGTCAATGGGCACATTTAATGCAGAGTTTCCTTTTTATTAAAACTATTATTCAGTTGATGGTATATCTTAGAGTTAGATTTGATCTTAGAATTAAGGAAATCACATACCAGCATGCGCACTCCACGTGGATTTTCCAACATAGCTAAGAGTTATGAGGTGGTTATACTTCTTTTTTTTTTCTTTATACAATTGTGGTTATACTTCTCATACCAGATTGAAATCCTCAGTAAATTCTAGATATCGTGACTATTATAGTTGATGAATACCAAATTTTAGTAATCCTTAAAACCTTTAAGTAGCCCTTAATTGTATGTTAAATTAAAGCTGTGGAATTTTAGTGTCACTTGCCCATAAAAAGCAAAGAATGGACTTGCATTTCTGGATCCGCTTACAGCTTAACAGGAAGGAGTTTGTTTACCTATCACTGACCCATGCACAGTAAAGATTTGCTGTCCCAATGAGTAGAGGAGCTATTAAGGTCATAGAATCTGTGACGCTTGCTGGCTACATGTCAGGGAAGAACAAAAAGAAGGAATTAAATATAACTTCCAGGTTTCTGTTTTGGGTGACTGGGTAGAATTCATAGGGTTTTCAAGTTGTGTTCTGTGTGTTTACCCTTCTTTCACTCAAAATGGTCTCCTTACTCTGATCTATAGTTTTGGCTACTCCCTGCCCCACCTAAAATACCTTCTCTCTCTCTGTTTATTTAAATGCTGTTCATCCTTTCATACCCAGCTCAAAGCCTTGCCTCTAAAATGTCTTTTTTTAAAGATTTATTTATTTATCTTAGAGAGTATGCAAGCACAGGAAAAGGCAGAGGGAGAGGATGCAAACCCTCAGGCCTGACTCCCTGCAGAGTGCAGAGTCCAATTCAGGACTCGATTCCAGGTCCCTGAGATCATGACCTGAGCTGAAATCAACAGTTGGACACTTAAGCAACTAAGCCACCCAGGTGCCCCTACAAAGTCTTTTTTATCCACCCTAGTTGACATTGACCCATGCAAAGAGATGACAGTCACAGGTCAGTACTCTACTTTGATAGTTCCCCCATAGCCCTTTTTCTACTGCAACCTTTTATAGCCCTAATGGTGAGTAAATGAAGTTTTTATTGTATAATTAAGGACAAATGGGACCTTGTTACTACCATCCCTGGCTTTGCTTGAGTCATAAATCCTTAAGTTCAAATGATAATAAGGGAACCAATAGTCATCTCTGAATTATTCTGTCCTGTAATGGTCCCTGACATAATGACCAAGAAAATGTTCTACATGTCTTCATTTATGTGACCAGGCCATCCTCTGGATATTAAAATTTAAACCTTCTACCAGTAGGTAAAACATTTTGGGTTTTTTGTGTGTGTGTGTGATTTTTGTGGGTTTTTTGTTTTGTTTTGTTTTTTTTGGTTTTGGTTTTTGGTAAAATATTTTGGATTGTTATATCCAGCAGTGGTGATAGACTGCTCAAGTGTCTCCTCTTTCAACCAGCTGCATGTATTCAT
Source organism: Canis lupus dingo (assembly GCF_003254725.2). NCBI lineage: Eukaryota > Metazoa > Chordata > Mammalia > Carnivora > Canidae > Canis > Canis lupus. The sequence continues at coordinate 80,553,568 of NC_064281.1, forward strand.
AAAGTTTTGCACAGCAAAGGGTTTAGTTCCTATCTCTGAAACGGTACATTTATATGTGTGAGGCTGTTTGGCACATTTCAGGATCAAACCAGCAAACCAGGCCTCATTAACTTCATGTATTAACCCACTTTCAACAAAGTGTGGTTTTTCTATACAGGTCTGAACCATGAGATCGCAATTGATGTTGCATTCCTGCCCATGTATTGTCCAGAAGATCTCCGAACATCTCAAATCGACACATTATTGACCTGCATGAATTACAGCTGTGTCTATCCGCAGGATGGAGCTGGCAATGACAGATTGCCAGGTCCAAGAGCACTTGCAGGTAACACAATCTCAGTATTCCTTTCACTCAGAAGATAAAATTAATATTGTAAACAGTTCTAATCTTAAGATGTTATTATATAAATAGTTCTAGCCTTAACATTCAATATAATTTAAAGGGTTATTTGGTAAATGTACCCCAAAACTTATAAATGAGAATATATTTTTGAATAAAATTGGAATATGTGCTGCCGAAGCGAGCACAAATAAAATTGGACAAATTAATGGTTTTTGTTCCAGGTAGACATTAAGAATGTTCTCTTAGAATACATTTCTAAATCTAAGTATTCATTAAATTAAGTGGTATGCACATGGAGCAGTGCCAATTCAACTCTTCTCTCCTTTTAACTCAGGCAAGATGATTTTTTCTTTCACCTTACAATTGCCTGAAATTTTAATACCTCCATGCTGTGGTACAGTATGGTTGTTTCTCTGATAAATGTTTAGCTATTCAAGTGCTATGCAATAAATTCCTTGAGGACTGCTGGGAGTTCATGCAATCCCAATAGTGACTTCAACCAACTAATTGTTTAGGCTACTACATAATTTCTATACTCCCATAAAATTATATATCCAATTATAATTATCCACTTGCTGTTGTCGTTTCTATTTCCTGAGCAGGTAATAAAGTTTCTAGCAGTTTTCATTGAGCTTTGAAGGTTTTTGCATTGAAGAGAGCTTTTAAGATAGCCTTTATTATCATGGGGTTTTGTGGTGGGTCTTTCTAAGTTGATGAAACTCTTGAGGGTATATTGTTTTTAAACAAGTCTTATGAGCTGTGCCTGATGATGAAGTAACTTTTGGCAGTAATGATTACTACAAACTGAAGTTGAATATCTGACTTTATAAGAATCTTTTATTTTTTCCACAGTTCATTTTAGAGATGTATTAGTTGACTTACAGGATTACTTCCTACATTGCAGCTCTTTAGACTTCCAGAAATTCCAAATTTTTTAATTAGTGCCCTAATATATAGTTTAAATATCTGTGTACTCATTTTCTTACTGTGTACAACATCTACTACCATCACATTTTTTCTATTATATGTATATGTTATTATTGGTATCATATACCAAGGCAAAAATTCTCAGCTACTTACCAGTTGCTCATGCCAGTTGTTCTTCAGAAGTCACTAACATGGTCACCTGAAAAAACATAGTATCGTTCTGCCAAAGCAATTAATATTTGAGACATGAAGGGCAAGAATCACTCAAAAAGTGATGTGGTAATCAAAACCAAGGTGATTTGTTTCAAATAGAAAAAGTCATGTTTTTCATGACATAACATTATTCATAATAATGATAGTGTCCCTTTAGCTTTGTGCCAAGCATTGTGCCTAGGCATTTTACATAAATTACAGTTACTCCTAATAAAAGCCTTGCAAGGTAAGCATTAGTATCCCCTATTTATAGATGGTTTGATTAAAAATCAGAGACTCACCAGCATGGGTAACAGCTGGAATTCGAAGCCAGATCCGCCAGATTCGAAACATTCCTGTTCCTTCCAGAATTCCAAACTGAAGATTAAAATAAGTACAGAATAATGAATTGCAGTAGCTTCTACCTTTGGTGTCATCTTTTAAACATTTTGTGTAACCTAGTTTCTTTTTGATTACAAAAGCTGTATATGTTCACAGTTCAAAAATTCAAATGGTACACAAAGTCATTGTGTAAGAGTAAAGTTCCCCTCCCTGCCTATGCAGGTCCATCCCCTTCTGCCAACTCACTCATCCCCTCTCTAGAAATAACCAGTAAATACTCTTTGAATCCTTTAAGAAATTATTTTTGCATATAACAGTATATATTCTATTTCTCCTCCCTCTCAGAGTCTTTTTTTTTAATTCCAATATAGCTAACATACAATGTTATATTCATTTCGGGTGTACAAGATAGTGATTCAGCTAGCTATCCCATATATCACCCAGTGCTCATCACAAGTGCACTCCTTAATCCCCATCGCCTATTTGAGCCATCCCTCTACCCACCCCCATTCTGGCAACCACCAGTTTGTTCTCAATATTAGGAGTCTATTTCTTGGCTTGTTTCTCTCTTTTATTTTCCTTTGCTCCTTCACTTTGTTTCTTAAATTCCACATATGAGTGAAATCATGTGGTATTTGTCTTTCTCTGACTTATTTCACTTAGCATTATACTCTCTCTCTCTCTCTCTCTCTCTCTATATATATATATATATATATATACTCTCTCTCTCTCTCTCTATATATATATATATTATACTCTCATCCACCTCGTTGCAGATGGCAAGAGTTCATTCTTTTTTATGGCTGAATAATATTCCATTGTACATATATACACCACAGCTTCTTTATCCATATACCTATCTATGCACACCTGGGCTACTTCCATAATTTGACTATTATAAATAATGCTGCAGTAAACATAGGGCTGCATGTATCCTTTTGAATTAGTGTTTCTTTTAATTCTTTGGGGAAATACCCAGTAGTGCGATTGCTGAATCATAGGGCAGTTTTTAACTTTTTGAGAAACCTCGATACTGATTTCCAGAGTCACTGCACCAGTTTGCAATCTCACCAACCAGTGCAAGAGGGTTCTTTTTCTCCACATCCTCATCAACACTTGTTTCTTGTGTTGTTGATGTTAGCCATTCTAACAGGGTGAGGTGACATCTCATTGTAGTTTTAATTTGCATTTCCCTGATGATAAACAATGTTGAGCATATTTTCATGTGTCTCTTGACCATCTGGGCTTCTCCTTTGGAGAAATATCTGTTCATTTCTTCTGCCCATTTTTAAATTGGATTATTTAGTTTTTGGGTGTTGAGTTGTATAAGTGCATTATATATTTTGGATACTAACCCTTTATTGAATATTTCATTTGCAAATATCTTCTCCCATTCTGTAGGTTGCCTTTGAGTTTTGTTGATTGTTCCCTTCACTGTACAGAAACTTTTTATTTTTACATAGTCCTAATAGTTTATTTTTATTTTTGTTTCCCTTGCTGTAGGAAACATATCTAGGAAGATGTTGCCATGGCCCATGTCAGACACATTACTGCCTGAGCTCTCTTCTAGGATTTTTATGATTTCAAGTTTCACATTTAGATATTTAATCCATATTATTTTTGTGTATGGTGTAAAAAAGTGGTCTGGTTTCATTCTTTTCCATGTAGCTGTCTAGTTTTCCCAACACAATTTGTTGAAGAGACTGTCTTTTTCCCACTTGTTATTCTTTCTTGTTATTTCCCACTGGATATTCTTTCTTGTTATTCTTTCTTTCTTTGTTATTCTTTCTTGTTATTCTTTCTTGTTATTTGTTATTCTTGTTATTTGTTAACATACCATATAGTTGTGGGTTCATTTCTGGTTTTTCTATTCTGTTCCATTGATCTATGTGCCTGTTTTTATGCCAATACCATACTGTTTTGATTACTACAGCTTTGTAATATTACTTGAAGTCCAGGATGTGATGCCTCCAGCTGTGCTTTTCCAAAATTGCTTTGGCTATTCTGAGTCTTTGTAATTTCCATATAAATTTTAGGATTGATTCATCTAGTTGTGAAAAAAGCTGCTAGTATTTGATAGGGATTGCATTAAATCTATAGATTTAATATAGATTGCTTTGGGTAGTATAGGCATTTTGAATATATTTGTTCTTCCAGTCCATGAGTATGGAATGTCTTTCCATTTCTTTATGTCATCTTCAATTTCTTTCATCACTGTTTTATAGTTTTCAGGGTACAAGACTTTCACCTCTTTGGTGAGGTTAATTCATAGGTATGTTATTATTTTGAGTGCAGTTGTGATGGGGTTGTCTTCTTAATTTCTTTCTACTGTTTTCATTATAAGTACTGTATAGAAATGCAATAGATTCCTGTATGTTGGTTTTGTATCCTGTGACTTCAGTGAATTTTTTTTTTATCAGTTCTCGCAGTTTTTTGGTGGAGTCTTTAGGGTTTTCTATATAAAGTATCACGTTGTTTGTGAATACTGAGTGTTTTACTTCTTCCTTACTGATTTTGGATACTTTTTATTACTTTTTGTTGTCTGATTGCTGTGACTAGGACTTCCAGTACTATAATGATTAAAAGTGATGAGAGTGTGGACATCCTTATCTTATTCCTGACCTTAGGGGAAAAGTTCTCAATTTTTCCCAATTTAGGATGGTGTTAGCTATGGGTTTTTTATATATGGCATTTATTGTGTTGAGGTATGTTGAGTGCCACTTCATTCACACCCTTAGAAATGCTAGGTATTATTGTTCTTGTTACTCCTTAGCAGACTGATGGCCAAAAAAGTTATTATATCACTATTCTCATTTACATTTCTTATTTATTTCTCAGCTTGAACATCATAATGTTTGTTCACCATTTATATTTCTTCTTTCTATGAATTTTACATGCTAGTTTTACTTTTTCCATTGTTCTATAAGAATGTTCTTTTTTTAAAAAGATTTTATTTATGTATTTGAGAGAGAGCAAGGCAGGGGAAAAGCAGAGGGAGAGGGAGAGGAAGACTCCCCACTGAGCAGAGAGCCCTACGTGGGGTTCGATCACAGGACCCTTGGATCATGACCTGAGTTGAAGGCATACACTTAACTGACTGAGCCACCCAGGCTCCCCTCTATAAGAATGTTCTTTTTCTTATTAATTTCTAAGTTTTATTTGCATATTAAAGTAACTAATCCTTTATTATGTGTTGTAAATACTTTTACCCTGTTTGACTAAATTTGTTCAATGGAAGGCTTCTTTTGGTATTTTAAGTAATTTTATAATTATTTATTATATAATAATATAATTTTATTTTTATATCAAAGATATCAATCTTTTACTTTGTGGCTGCTGGTTTTATGTCATACTCAGAAGAGCATCACTTAGTCCCAGATTATTTCTTTTAATTCAGTATGGGTTTTTGGTACTTTTATAGTTTCATTTTTTTACTCATATCATTTTTATTATGACAAAATTTACATAAAATTTACCATTTTAACCATTTTTAACTGTACAATTCAGTGACATTAAGTATATTCGCAATGTTGTGCAACATCACTGCTATCCATTTTCAGAACTTTTTCATCATCCCAAACAGAAATTCTGATACCTTTAAATAGTAACTCTCCATTTCCCCTGTCTCCAGTCCTTGGTGACCTCTATTTTACCTCCTATTTCTATGAATTTGCCTATTTCAGGTACCTCATATAAGTGGAATCATACAGTCTTTGCCCTTTGTGTCTGGCTTATGTCACTTGGTCATCCATGTTGTAATATACATCAGAATTTCATTCCTTTTTATAGCTGAAGAATATTTCATTGTATGTATATACCACATTTTGTGTATCCATTCATCTGTTGATGGACATTTGGATTGTTTCTACCTCTTGGCTATTGTGAGTAATTCTGCTATGAATATTGGTGTACGAGTGTCCGAGTCCTTGCTTTCAATTCTTTTGGAAATATACCTAGAAGTGGAATTGCTGAGTCATATGGTAATTCTGAATTTAACTTTTTGAACAACTACCAAACCATTTTTCACAGCAACTGAACCATTTTACATTCTCACCAGCAATGCATGAGGATCCCAGTTTCTCCACATTCTCACCAATACTTGTTATTTTCTGGGGTTTTTGTTTTTGGCGGGGTTTTTTTGTTTTGTTTTGTTTTTTCTTAATAAACCAGCCATCCTGAAGTGGTATCTCATTTTGGTTCTGATTTGCATTTCCCTAGTTATGAAAGATGTTGGGCATCTTTTCATGTGCTCATTGGCCACTTGTATATCTTCTTTGAAAAAATATATATTCAAGTCTTTTGCCCATTTTAAACTGGGTTGTTTGGTGTTTTGATGTTAATATGGGTTCATTTTCACAGTTGAAAATTTTAATCTATTTGGAACTGATTTTGGTATGCAACTTGAGGAATAGACCCAGTTTTAATTTTTTCAAGTGGTTAGCAGTATTTCCCAAATCACTTATTGACTAATACTTACTGATATGATGTCTTAATTGGATATCATCTCTAACTATGAACTACAGGAACACACACACACACACACACACACACACCTTCCTCCTCTTTGAATACATTGAGTTACCATCTCCATTGATAAACACTTTAGAAGCATTAACATTTATTGTGTTAAAGTCACTGAGACTTTGAAGTGGCTTTGTAACTGTGGCACCATCTAACCTATCTTGTAACACAGTGTTGATATTTCTGCCTGCAAAAATAATGACAAAATAAATGTTTATTTCTCGCTCAAATTAAGTCTGATCAATAGTTAGCTTTATTCTCAGCAGTGATTCAAGAATGAAGTCTGCTTCCATTTTGTTGCAGCTTCAGCAGGAACAAGTGGTTTATAGGGCTATCTAGGCAGAGGAAGGAAGAGATGAAGGAAGCACTAGCTTGTAATTATGTTGGACTGGAAGTGACTCTTCATTTCTACTCACATTCTCATTGCCAGAACTTACTTACATGATCCCAACCTAGCTATAAGAGATGCCAGGACACTTTATCTTCCCCTGTAACCATGAGGAAATGGAGTGGAGGACACATAGCATTGCCTTTGTCATACTCGCTGTATGCATCTGTGACATTTCTTAAAATGTGCAGTTTTGTAAACAATTCAAACAATTGAAAGTGAAATGTAGAGAAGCTCATTTTATAGGTAAAAATCTATAGTCCTTTTAAAAGAATCCCTATGTGATGTAAATGATAACATTTTAATGTCATACTAGGTTTTCTTAGGTAGAAAATGATTATTTCTAATACCTGAGTCCTTGCTGTGTGTCAGCCACCATTCTAAATGCTCTAACACCCTAAGTATTTAATCCTCACAACATTCTCTGATGTAGGACCAGATGAGCAGATTGAGAGGTTGTCATTTGCCCAAAGCATTAATACAAGTAGGCAGAGTCACTTACATAAACAGTAAATCTATTTATACTTTATGTTGTAGGCACTCCATAAATCACTATTTGTAAAAGTCAATATATGGTAACAATTAGAATTATTAAGGTTTGGGTTGTTGCTGTTTGCATCAAAGCTAAAGATCTCAAAATCTTTCCAAAGTATCTAGATTAAAGTCCATCCTGTTGAAAGAAGGAGAAAGCTATATAGTTATTTTCTGGATTTGTTGTTGCATTAGTGAACTTGCACAGTTTTAAATCATTCATCAGATTTTGTGACATGCCTAGCAGAGGTGGCTTTAATTGTGAAACTAATGAAGACTAAGCTTGAGAAACCCTCACTTGTTTTGTTACTGTTTTGTATTTATATTCTTTTTCATAAAAGGGGCTTCTAAATAGTACGCCTTTCAGGCCCCAGAAAACCTAGATCTACCACTGGCTTTTAGGTTACAGTTGTATAGAGAGGTAGCCCTAGCATACAGAAGTTAAGAGCACATGCCTTGAAGCCAGACTATGTAGATTAGAATCACCATGCAACTTTGTCTAAGTTATTTAACCTCTAAAGGTTTTCATTTTTCATATTGAAAATGAAGTCTTTGTCATGTATAGCCACTGAAGCCTATGATCTGTTAGCTTAGCAGTGGTCACTTAGTGCTTTGGATGAGTTTATTTAAACACCTGGAGGTGAGAAAAGGAAAGCAAGGACAAAAATGATCTCCAGTTTTTGCAGTTGGATTTGTGTCGTGGCACTCGTTCAGTGCTTACCCAGGCTGTTTACCACCCTGTTTTAGCTTTCACTTCCTGCTCTGCAAACCCTGATGGTCAGCCGGAGGTGAACAATTACTCTCAGGCTTTTTCTGAGCATGCGTCCAGCCCTGGGCATACATCTAGCCTTCTTTTTTTTAAGATTTCATTTATTTATTTGAGAGAGAGTGATAGAGTGAGAGAGAGAGAGAGAGAGAGAGAGAGAAAAGAATGAGCAGAGAGAGAGGCATCCCTACATGTAGCCTTCTTGGTGTCCCAGTGTACATAGGAGCTTTTAAAAGGCCCTTATCCCCCCTCCATGTGTCTTTTCCCAGCCTTCTCCCCCCCAGGATTTTTGTTCTGCTTATTGCTTGTCCCAACTTTATACTTTGCCCCAGCTGCTCTGGCTAATGTTTTTGCCTTCATATGCTTTCAACAAAAGTCACTGGGGAAGCTACCACCATCGTGGAAATGCTCCAAATCAGGGAAACTAAAAGCAGTCCCTTGCATCTGCCCTTGAGGGAACTGCCTAACAGCTCAGAACTCACAACCACATCTTTGAGAATAAGTTCTGCATCACACCATCTGGTCCTAGCAACCTGCACCAGGAGCGTGAGCTGCCATCATCATGGCTGCTGATGATATAGGGAGGGAGTAGATGGGCAATTTAAAATACCATAGTACATCCCTACCATAGTGCAGCATCTCTTTCTTTATTAATCTTTCCCAACTGTTTTTAGTTTTTGTCTAGATTCCAGAGTCTACATAAGTTGATCTGAGAGTTTTTGTCAACCTATGAATTGCTATGTCTATGTCTTCCTCTGTGAGATTTCTGTTCATGTCTTTTGCCCATTTCATGATTGGATTGTTTGTTTCTTTGGTGTTGAGTTTAATAAGTTCTTTATAGATCTTGGAAACTAGCCAAGAAGATGTGGTTTATGTATACAATGGAATATTACTCAGCTATTAGAAATGACAAATACCCACCATTTGCTTCAACGTGGATGGAACTGGAGGGTATTATGCTGAGTGAAGTAAGTCAGTCGGAGAAGGACAAACATTATATGTTCTCATTCATTTGGGGAATATAAATAATAGTGAAAGGGAAAATAAGGGAAGGGAGAAGAAATGTGTGGGAAATATCAGAAAGGGAGACAGAACGTAAAGACTGCTAACTCTGGGAAACGAACTAGGGGTGGTAGAAGGGGAGGAGGGCGGGGGGTGGGGGTGAATGGGTGACGGGCACTGGGTGTTATTCTGTATGTTAGTAAATTGAACACCAATAAAAAAATAAATTAAAAAAATAAAATAAAATAAAATAAAAAAAAAAACCTATGAATTGCTTTAGTGGAGGAGCACAGCCCTGAAACTGCCTACACCACCATTCACAGTAGTGTCCCTCACCTGATCCATTTTTGATAAAGCTTCTTGAGAGTATTCAAAGCTAACTGTTAGTTAATAAAGCTCTCTCAAAGGAAATATACTTTGAAAAAAATTTCAGTTCCATATATGTATTTTGCTTTACGTCTTGTATGTCTTCTAAAGAATTGATCATTGACTTTGAAAGAAATGATTTTAGTACTTCCTTGAAGTGTACCAATAAGTTGTTCACTTGACACCATATAAATAACCTTGAAAATACATAGACTTACTTTACTCTGCCAAGAAGATTTAAAAAGTAGAAATAACTAAATATGGCTTTGGAATACCAGCCCATATCTTCACATTAATAGTAGCATCTGTTTGATATATTCATTGTTATGGGCAGAAGTTACCATAACGTAGCTTTGATGAATGTGTGATAAATTGAAGGGGAGAGCGAAAAGATGAGGAACATTGTTAATGTTATAAGGAAAAAAAATCAGCTTATGTGATACTAAATCCAAGTAAATGTTTATTTTACAATACTTTTTGCTTTTTTACTTTTAGGTGATATTATAAAAGCTGCAATGAAACTGGATAGAGTGCATATTGTCGGTATCTTGGATATCTGTAATTTAGGTAACAACAAAGTGGAAGTCTACCTGCACAGGATTTATAGTCCAACTAATATTTCTTAAAAATTGGCAAATGAAATGATTGCAGGTTATAAGGATGACGCTGCTTTAAAGATAATCTGTCATTTGGTTGGTAATTTCAGTAACCGCTTTTCAGCAAGAATATTGCATAAGCTCTAAAGTTATCAAGTGGTCTTATGTTCACCTTGTGTTTGGAGCTAATTCATTTTAAATTCATTACTGAAAAGTTCATCAAAATAATTTTTGTGTATCAAGAAAATTTATCTAACTTCTATTTAACTATTATCTTGACTTGTAATAATTTGTGTTCACTATTCTATTTGTGAAGTGTTTTTATTCTAAAGCCTCTAACTTCTATTTAACTATTATCTTGACTTGTAATAATTTGTGTTCACTATTCTATTTGTGAAGTGTTTTTATTCTAAAGCCTCTAACTTCTATTTAACTATTATCTTGACTTGTAATAATTTGTGTTCACTATTCTATTTGTGAAGTGTTTTTATTCTAAGGCATCCTGACTTACAAGAGTAACTTCTCCTGAACATTTAACATCCTTCTACTTTTATTCACCTATAGTGGGAAATTCTGAATTGCAAATTTGAAGATTAAATTCTCCTAAAGTGGTCAACCTGCATTTCTCATGGCTATGGTGGTTACTGTCATTTTCAAAAAGCACATAGATTGTTATGGTCCAGTTGCCTTGGTCCTTAGTTTGGTCAGCTGTACAATGAGTGTGTTAAATGGTCTTAAGGCTTTCCACTCTTTATTGTGACTTATTATCCTTTGAATTTCTAAATGTTTTGACCAGTGTGTGATCTTAAAGCCAGAGGCTACAGTAGGTACCTATTTTTTCTGTCTTCATTTGTAGTTTGGGTACATGTAATGTGAGTTTAAACAGTGAAATTTCATCTCATATTAACATTTTAAGTGTGCATATTGAAAATATAAAACAGTGACTAAGGGAGTTTTATTCTGGTGATCTATTGTACTTCATTTTAAACTGTAAATCACCATTCCACATTTGCAAAGCCCTGTGATTGACATCTCTGTGGTTAGTTAGATGACCAAAATGACCATCACGTGACTTAAAAAAGTATTCAGTGTCAAGATCAATCTGAATCTAGTTAAGCAATTATCTTGTGGGGTTTTCTTCTAGCCCTATGGTTCTGTGACTTCATATGCTATATATTTTAAATGTTTTGGGCAGTTCATGAATCAAAAGACACATGCTACACTTTGTTCATAAGTGCATCAGCCTTTTGTTCCTTATAATTGTGTTTAAATGTTAATTAAAATAGTGAATCCTTCTTGTGTTAAAATTTTGAGTGTATTATTAAAGTTAAAAGACAATAACTTTTTTGGTCTCTTGTTTCATTTTGAATGTATTTGATGTCTCTCTTTCGTATTTTGGACCTACATATTCTTGCTAAATGAGCCAGTATGATTCTTTCATATGAATTGAAGACTTATTTATCAAACGGAATCTGGGTTTCTGTATTGCTATTATAAACTTTAAAATGCAATACAATTTTGCAGACGTGTAAATGTTAGGGAAGGGAAAAATTATGAAATTTTTTGGCTATTGACTAAAAACCTCAGGCTCAGGTTTCAAAGCTACTCACTTTTTAAAAAAGATTTTATTTATTTATTCATGAGAGACACAGAAAGAGAGAGAGACATAGAGAGAGAGAGAGAGGTAGAGACACAGGCAGAGGGAGAAGCTGAGCCACCAGGGCTGCCCCAATTCTTTCTTTAATAGCTTACCAAAGAATTTCAATGTGTATATCTCATGTGCAATCTAAACTTCGAGACTGTGGTCCTCCAGGAGGTTATATTTCATAATTTACTAATTGATTTGTTAATTTGAAGGTGGTATTGCAGTAATATATTTGTGTGGCTTTGGAATTAATGAACACATTTTGTCACTTGAAGGTAAGTTCTTCTGATGGTAATTTGGCATTTTTCTTAGGAAACTGCTACCATAGCTATCCAATTTTACAACAATCAGAAACGTGGACACAGATTTGTAACTCCAAATTTAGATAGAAAAGCTTCTAGAATATGAACTAAATTGCCAGGGAAGTTGTTTCTAAAGATCCTAAATTTAAAAAATAGTTCATATTTCTCATTTAATATGAGAACAGAAATTACACTTGTTAAAGTGTAGCTTTTGGGCAGCCCAGTGGCTCAGTGGTTTAGTGCTGCCTTCAGCCCAGGGCTTGATCCTGGAGACCCGGGATCGAGTCCCACATCGGGCTCCCTGCGTGGGGCCTGCTTCTCCCTCTGCCTGTGTCTCTGCCTCTCTCTCTCTCTCTGTGTGTCTCTTATGAATAAATAAATAAAATATTTTAAAAAACCCAACAGAGTTTTAATATCCATTTTGTAGATGGAGAACTAAAACAGAAAAAGACTAAATGATTTAATGTCAGATTGTCAAAGCAACTAAATTAGAAGGTTAATCTTATAACTCCAAACTGTTTCTTTAACTTGCGCACAAAGTAAAATGTTTGAATAAGAGTAAACTTTCATGTAGTGTATCACTACATGTAGTGTTTCACTGTGAGATAAACTTCTCCAAATCCTGGAGCTCGTAAAATAAGCCAGACTATTGCGACATACATCCAAGTATTTGAATGCCCACTCTGTGACAAGCCCTGGGTTAGCACTAGGAACACACCATAATACAAGCAAAACCGCATGGCCCCTACCCTTGTGGACCTTACAGTGTCATGGAGGAGAGAAGCAGTCAAATGATTGCACTAATACATGAGCTCAGTGCCGCAAAGGCAAGATTTCTGCTATTAGAGCTTTTTAACAAAGGAAGCCAGGTTGGGAAAGTTTCTCCTGAGAAAGTGAATGTGTGTTTGAGGACTTGAATGAGAACCGATATGGCTGGAGCGCAGAAAGTGGGGCACAAGATAAGACAAGCAAATAGACCAAGGCTCTTGCAGGCTATGCAGAGCCTTGTAGGCCATAGTAAGAATTTTAGTTGGTATTTTCAGAGCACTGGGAAGCCCTTAAATGGTCTGTGGCCAATATATGCCGTGATTCAATTTATGTTTTAGAATGGTCACTGTCTCCTGGAAGGATAATGGATATAAAGAGGTCACCAGAGACAGTTGGATCCTAATAACTATTCTTCTCTTCTATAGTAATAGATCTGTCGTTTTTAGCTGGGCACATGGCTACCTACCCTAACAAATACTTTCCCCTGGTTCTTTTGTTGCAAGATATAGCCTGTGACTAAGTTCTAAGTTCAGAAGTGAGCATAAGTGATCTGTACGATTACTGAACCAATTCCTCAAAGGTTGTAAGGGAATGCTCTCTTTCCCTTTCCCCCACTTCCCTTTGGCTAAAATGTGAGCATGGTGATACATCTCGTATCTTGCAGAGGAAGAGCAACATTCTAGGGATGTCAACCCAATCAGCTAGTAGGAGCCGAGGTTCCTGATTTTGTGGGGCTGCCATACCAGTTCTGTACTTCTTACCTGTTTTTTGGTTATTACATGAGAGAAAAATAAACCATCTTGTTTATGTCATCACTAGTTGGGGGCTCTGACCAGCAGTCCAACCTGTATACTACTACTACTAATGTAGGAGGCAGGAGTAAAAGCAAGGAGACCAGCTAGATGACAGGTGAGATTGGGCACAGATATAGTCTATTTAAACTTCAGAGATAATATTAAAATATAGATTCAGGCATCTTCCCCAATTTTAATTGTCCAGTTCTTAACAAATTCTCACTGAAAGGAAAAAAATTTAACACAAAATTCTTCCCCTCCCCCCTCAAAATCACAAGAGCAATTTCTTAGAAACCAAAGAAAATGTAATGTCTTTCATGTATCTTTGCTGTCATATGGTCCTAGGTATATTTGACTTTAGCCATCAAGTGATTTTGTAATAACAAATATCAGTTACTTTTACTTGGCTTGGGCTAATATTAAAATTAATTTTTATTCCTTTTGAACATACACCAATTTAGAGTCACCTGGCTCAGAATTGGAAGTTGCTATGAATAATCAAAGGTTACCTGCATTCTATTAGAACACAGCTCTGTGCTTTCTCATCTTTCTTTTTTTTAAAGATTTTATTTATTTATTCATGACACACACACACACAGAGGCAGAGGGAGAAGCAGGCTCCATGCAGGGAGCCCAACGTGGAACTCGATCCCAGGTCTCCAGGATCACACCCTGGGCCGAAGGCTGCACTAAACCGCTGAGCCACCTGGGCTGCCCTGCTTTCTCATTTTTCAATGGTGGATTTGCCATAACCGTTGTTCAATCCTACAGAGAAATTTGAAATGTTCCTTGCTTGAGAGATGAATGGTTCCCTTCTCTATGCTTTTATTAATATTGATCGTGTAACTTTGCCAAGATACTTAATATTCATTAGGGTACTTAATATTCAGATACAAACAAGTAATCCAAAAAATCCAGTCATATTAAATGTATTTCTTTAGGATAAGGGAAAACAAAAACTTAGGGCTAGAAATGGTATCACCATAACAATGTAAGAATAAAGGTAACATAGTGAGTGGTATGACCTGGACCAAGAGATGAGTCCAATATTTCTATTTTAGACAATAGACACAAATATAACATGAAGGAAGGAAAAATTAAAAATTGACAGTTTCTAGGGGCGCCTCGGTGGATCTGTTGGTTAAGTGTCCAACTCTTCATTTCGGCTCAGGTCAGGATCTCAGGGTCATGAGATCAAGCTCCACACTGGGCTCCACACTCAGCAAGGAGTCTTCTTGAGATTTTCCTCTCCCTCTGCCCCTCCTACTCATGCGCTCTCTCTCGCTCTCTCTCCCTCAAATAAATAAAATCTTTGAAAAAAATGGATAGTTTCTAAACAACTTTTATGTTCACAGAGTTCTAGCATATTGGATCTGGAAAAGACCTTATGGATAAATAAATTCTAATCCAACCTCTTTTATTGTGTAAGTGAAGAAAAGTCCCAAAGAGGTTTTTTATTTCCCTGAGGATATAATAGTAGCTGTGGCAAAATCAGCACTTGTGCCAACTTTGGGTTTCTAATATACTTCAAAAATGTTCAGACTACCGCCTAAAGTACAAAAAACATACAAAATCAGATTGAACGATATGTAGACATACAATATAGAGATAATACAAATATAGTTTGGAAGTCGAAGCACAATGAGATGGAAATAAAATGACCAATCTGTCCAAACTACTAGATCCTGTACAATTTCGTCATATACAAGTTGTATGATCTCAAGTTCTTAAATTGTAAAGTGTAAAAATTTACCTGGAGAGCCTATTTAAAATGTGAATTCCTAGATATTCCCCTCAGATTCTGATTCAGGATGACTAGGGGTGGGACCCAGAAATCTTCATTTTTAATAAAATTCCAAGCGAGTATAATGTAGGTGTTCCACAAACAAAACTTTAGGAGTACCTGGGTGGCTCAGTTAGGCGTCTGCCTTCAGCTCAGGTCATGATCTCAGGGTCCTGGGATTGAGCCCTGGGTCAGGCTTCCTGGTTGGCAGTGAGTCTGCTTCTCCCTCTCCCTCTGCCCCTCCCTCCCACTTGTGTTCTCTCTCTCTCTCTCTGAAATGAATAAATAAAATCTATTTAAAAGTGAAAAAATTTTTTTAAAAACACTGAATAAGCACTAGATCACTCATGCCCCAACAAATTATCTTAAGAGTTAACAGAAAAATTGCATTCACGGGTATTTACTGTTCTGGAACTTATTCTACTTAACTGCAAAAATTTAAAAACAATCTAAAATCATCTTTGTAAGTGATGACTCTCTCTGAAAGCCATAAAAGGAAGCATAAATGAACTTACATACCAGATACATAATGCTGGTTACCATATAAAGTCATGCACTTCAACCTTAAGAGCAATTTTAAATAGTTTAGTAAAATTCTCCTTCACGCACCAGCACTGCCACAAAGTGTTAAAGGGAAAGTTGTCATTTTAAAGACCTGTAATGATTTT
Organism: Canis lupus dingo; assembly: GCF_003254725.2. Classification (NCBI taxonomy): domain Eukaryota; kingdom Metazoa; phylum Chordata; class Mammalia; order Carnivora; family Canidae; genus Canis; species Canis lupus. The sequence goes on from NC_064281.1 coordinate 80,569,502, forward strand.
TAACTTCTACAAAAAATATGTGAAGATTTAAAACTAGTATGTCACAATGAACAAAACTTCTAATGGATTTAGCTAACTTCTCACTAATCAGTTTTTTAAACTATTTCATGAGAAGTTTTTCATGAGAATTGCTTGAGAAGCAATTTAATAACCTTAGGAAAAGTGGAATCAAATTTCTAGGACTTGACTGATTCTTTGCATGTTGAACACTGACATTGCATTTATCAGAGATGTCTATCGGCAATCAGCAAACTAATGGTTTTGGCAATAGTAGCACTTCTCCTTTCAGTTTGAGAGTTTTCTTTGTCCACTGAGTACAGGCTTTCTTCTGAGTTTGAACATCAAAATCTCAGTCCTAATAGCAAAAATAATGAACTATTTGTGTTTACTGTTCAGTAGACCACAAGCTAATACACAGAGACCTTTAAACTTTCCAGTTCAATTCCATGAATAATTATTAACTGATTACTATGTGCAAGGTGCTTATGGGGTATGGGGGGGGAAGGGATATACAGGTGAGTAATCAACAGCTATAATATAATATAGAAAGGTTAAATTTATACTGTGCATCTGCTGGGTTTATTTATCAGGTCCTATTTCCTGAACAGGTCCTATATTTCCTGAACTCCTCCCTTCTGCTAAATAGCGTTACTGTTCATTCCCACCCAGCAGTGGGCCCACTCCTAAGGCTGTTATCTCAGATGCCTAAAGGCAGACAAGAAGTAGGAGAAGAAATATCTCTATTGGTGATCGCATTCAACAATGTCTCCTATTTTCCTGTTTTCTGTTGTCCTGTTCCTTTGGCTCTAGTAGACATTCTGATTCCAGACTACTTTCCTTGGACTTCAGACTACCATTGTGCCGGCTTTCCTTTTGGTCTGGTATCCTTTCCTTTTCTGACAGCCTGATGCCTGTTTGTCTCATTTGCTGACTCTTGGCCCAGACTCCTGATAGCTCTGTCTTCTCATCCACTTATCTCTTTCTTCACTAGCCCATGGCAGACTGTGATCACCCTAACCCAGCCACTTACCCAGACCAATTGACCCTTCAGCAATCTGTATCAGTTGCAATCTCGATTAAAAGCAGAGCTTACAATAATTTTTTTAAGATTTTATTTATTTATTCATGAGATACACACACAGAGAGAGGCAGAGACATAGGCAGAGGGAGAAGCAGGCTCCCTGCGTGGAGCCTGATGCAGAACTCGATCCCAGGACCCCCGGATCACAACCTGAGCCAAAGCCAGACACTCAACCACTGAGCCACCCAGGCGCCCCACAGAGCTTACAATAAAAGAAGTGATGAAACAAATAAAAGTCTAGACCTCTGAGAGCACTAGAATTAAAAATACTAAATATTCAAAATTACACCTGGACCAATCTTTTGTTACAATATAACACATAGTACATAAAAATTAATGGAATGCAGAGCAACTCAGGTATCGAGCAATCGACAAATATTTGAGTGCCTACCATGGGCCAGGCACTGTACCTGAATAGATCCCTAGCCACTGAAATGTTTACTTTTCAACGAATATAAACAAGGTGGCAGAAGATATTCCTTGGGAAGCCTATTAAGAAAAAAAAATCCACAAAGAAATGAGAGGGCTGAAAAGGCTACAAAAATCAATTCTCCTACCGCTGTAGCAGTGAAATGTCTGGATCTTAACTTACTCCTGGAAGAACTGGTTGATAGCATATTTCAACGGGGCTTGGAAAACCAGTTTAGTGTTTTAAATATTCTGAGAGAGGTGACTTTCAGACTTGTCACGTGGGATTCCTAAGAGTCCTGTTCCTCATTCCGATCCACTCCGTGTTTATGAAAGTGCATTCGCTGGAACATTAAGAAAAAAATTTCAGTGCAGGAAGTCATCCAATCCTGATAAGTTGACATGTAGAATAAAGTTTATGATGTTATTTATTGCTAAGGTAGTCCTGGTTAAAGGTCACGTGTGTGCGGTTGGAGGTGGGGAGGCAAGGGAGAACGTAGAGAGCCCAAGTGAAATAGAGCCTGATGTATTCAGGGCTTATGTGGTTAGAGGTGAGATCAGTTACCTCCTTGCAACTGAAATTTCAGACTTCTGCTTAGCAGAGACCCAAGTGGACAAATGGTGACTGATATTTGGAAATACCAGCAGACATTTTGAATCGTGTGCTCAGATGAACGAGCAATGAGCCAGGAGAATAAGTCCAGTTGTTTTCCGCCGCTTGTAATTTTTGCCTTCTTACTTAAAATCACGGTGTCTTTTTCCATGAATGCCTATGTGACTGTGACTTATTACAATGAAACCAGCAACTACACCACGACAGAGAGGTGTGAATGTGGTGTTTATGGATTAGCTTCGCCGGTGGCTAATGCTATGGGGGTGGTTGGCATCCCTCAGAACAATAATTACCAGGCTTGTGATTACAACACTGAGTTTACTAATACTAACAGTCCCTGGATTGCGCTGATAGAAAGAGGCAATTGTACATTTTCAGAAAAAATTCAAGCAGCGGGCAGAAGAAACGCAGATGCTGTTGTGATTTATAATGTTCCAGAGACTGGCAACCAGACGATACAGATGGCGAATTTTGGTAAGTAATGACTGAGTCCCAAAGAAGGTTTATGTCTTTGTTTATCTTAAAATGGCATTTCCATCTAGAATTACTCTAGGATTTGGCGACAACATTGTCAAATGATTTGCTTTTTTTTTTTCCCAGCACTACCTGGAATCACTTTACTATTACTTAATATTTGTAATTAGGTTGTTCCACGGACCAAGGCAATTCACGAAGTGATCCATATGTTCTTTCATGATTTTCTTAGTTGTTTTAGTTGGCTCATTATTATATAACTGCTTTTTAAGAAAATGCACCTGACCTCTAAACATTTTAAAAAAACAAATATCTTAATTCCATTTTTAATTTGTACTTTTCAGTTTGATTCATTTTCTTCCTCAGAAAGGATCGTACATACTCAACTATGCAATTGCTACAATCCTGATTAACTATTATAAGTAAACAATAGCATATTGTAAGTATGCAAAATGTTAAAAATGAGAATTCCACTATCTGCTGTGTGCATGTGAGATGTGAATATGTTTGTGGAACTAATTCATATAAAACTGCTCTCTGAGAAAAATTATACAGTGGAAAAGGCATGGTAGAAATAGGATCACACTGGAATCTGCATCAAAAGTAAAAGTTTCCCTGAGAAGTATTTACTTAGGACTTCTTAAGTACATATAATCATCTAATTTATTAACTTTGTACTGGAACTTACTTCTGAGAATTATTGTTTTTATTTTATTTGTTTTGTAAAACAATGCAGCTCTCTGAACAAAGTGTGTTTAAGCCAGTAAAGAAGTAGATTTCTCTCTTAATCTTTCTCTACTATAGGTAGGAATGGATATTTTAGCTCCAGATGGCTAAGGAAAAAAAAAAAAAAAGGTAATGATTTCAAACAGAGTAAGAGCTGGAAGAACACAATATCAAGGATAATTGATTATCACCACCAAATCTGGCATCTGAGGAAATTCATGTAAATGAAACAGATTTCAAAATTTTAAAAGAGAGAAAATCAAATTTGTGTTAAGAATAATAGGGATTGGGGATCCCTGGGTGGCGCAGCGGTTTAGCGCCTGCCTTTGGCCCGGGGCGCGATCCTGGAGACCCGGGATCGAATCCCACGTCGGGCTCCCGGTGCATGGAGCCTGCTTCTCCCTCTGCCTGTGTCTCTGCCTCTCTCTCTCTCTCTCACTGTGTGCCTATCAAAAATAAATTAAAAAAATAAAATAAATGTTTTAAAAAAAGAATAATAGGGATTGAAAAAAAAAAGAATAATAGGGATTGGAACATGCAGGTTATGCCCCTGCAATAATGGCAGGTTAGTACTAGCGTGGGAAAAACAAGCTACTGGTTTCTCTGGGTATCAGAAAACCAGGTAAAGATGGTCTTTCAGTGGCATGAAATTATTGTCAATGTACAAGACTCCACTCGCTCACTGCCTTTTGTAATATACCCTGGACACTCCCAGAACTCAGGCATTCACATTTATTTTTTTTCATAAGCCCTTCCCTGTGTGTTCCTTCATTTTTACAAGTGACTTGTATTTTTTGTAGAAATAAACAGGGACAATCTGCTCATGAAAATCAGAAACCAAGCCTATTCTAAGGAACCTACTTCCCTTAGTTTCAGTTTAGATTCTGAGTACTCCAGGTTTCCTGTGGGCAATTGCATTGTCTTCACAGCTATTTTTAAAGTATATACAGTACCAGACTAAACAGTAGTCCTGTTTTCAAAACTTGCTTTGCAACATGCAGTAGAGGCCAACATCTAGTGGAATGTGGGTACCCAGCCACTGATTTTCAAAGACTTACCAAAGGTTACTTACAGTAAATCTCATCAGGAGGCACACACAGTCATCTGAATGCCTGACTCTGAGCAGAGTATTAAAAACAAGGCAGTTACATTTAGCCTTCAATGTGTACTTGCAGCGTAACCAAGGATATATGATCAAAAACATTTTTTAGAACTACCACATTGTCCCTCTTTTAAAATAAGCACATTGAAAAAGAAAGCATAACTGTAGTAGTTGTAATAGTTTATATTTGTTACCATTTCCTCTATGTCAGGCACTGTTGTAGGGTGCCTGCCATATTTTTATTTCATTTTATTTTATTTCATTTTTCCTATTACCACTTTATTTTTTTATTTAGATTAAATTAGCCAACATAGAGCACATCATAGTTTCAAAGATAGAGTTCAGTGATTCATCAATTGCGTATAAAACCCAGTGCTCATTATACCAAGTAATCTCCTTAATGCCTGTCACCCAGTTACCTCGTCCCCACCCACCCACCTCCCTTCCAGCCACCCCACCCTCAGTTTGTCTCCTAGAGTTAAGAGTCACTCATGGTTTGTCTCCGTCTATGATTATTGATCTCTAATACCAAAAGTTCTCAACTGCAAAGAATTAAAATAGTAAGTTTAGTGTTTTGCAGTTATAAGACCTATCGCCTAGTGTGTTAGTATAGTTCTGTCTTCCCAGAAATTTCCCTTACAGAGATTATTAGATGGTGAAGTTGACAAAGGGTGAGGCAGGTGTGGATACCAAAAACCTACAGTCACCTTCTGGCCCATTTAAAGATGGGGTCATTATTTTGTCACATAAGCCCACCTGTTGTTAATTTTTGCTGTCTTTGGGTTAGTGTCCTGTTTTGTGGACATGCTCATTTAAAAAAAAAAAGATGCTCATTATTACTTACCATCAGAGAAATGCAAATCAAAACTACAACAAGATATAACCTCACTCGTGTCAGAATCAACAACACAAGAAACAAGTGTTGACAAGGATGTGGAGAAAGATGGGAATGTACACTGGTGCAGGCACTGTGGAAAACAGTATGGAGGTTCCTCAAAAAGTTAAAAATAGAACTACCCTCAATCCAGTAATCACACTACTGGGTAATTCTAAGGGATACATAAAATAAGGATGAGGGCAACAATTCCTCCTCCTCCTGCAAAAGCTCTTGGCTTCCTCTCCATCCTCTCATCTTTTAGCACCCCCACAAACCACCTTTCCGGAAAAATCGCACTATGGCACCCTGTCATCCTTGTCCTGCTCCACCTCCTTCTCCCTTGATCCAGTCCCATTGTTCCATGCTAGGCCTTGGGAACCTTTCCACAACGTCGTGCCTCTTTGCTTACCCATGTCGATGACCTCCAACCAAAGACCACTAGGAACAAATCCGTAGTTGAAAAAGTTGGATTTTTTATTTGCTTCAGCAAAGGGGGTAGGCACAGCACAGGAAAGCAACGGGGCATCTCCATAAGAGGATGGTAGGAGGGACTCAGATGATCTGGGTGAGGGTCTAGGGAAGCAGGCCATCTACCTGCCACCCCAGTTTGCTGAGACTATAGAATTTCCCAGAAAGCAGGACTTTTGGGCCTTAAAACAGGACATTCCTAGGAAAACCAGGCTGAGTTGACGACTCTAGCTGGCTTTGCTCTGGGTTTAGAGGCTATCAAAGAGAGGAGGCAATCCTGTGATTGGATTTCAAACTACATCTTCTCTCTATGTGGGGAAGGCTGACCGGAAGCTACAGCAGTAATTGAGAAAGAAGCAGCAGTCACTTGGCATTAGCCAGGATGGGAGACTTTTGGTCATTTTTGCGAGTCGGACACAGTTCATATTTGGACTATGTTCAGACATGATTGTGGAATAGGCTTATTTTTGTCCTGAGCCTCCCCCTAATGTTGGTGTTCTCTGAGACTATTTGTGCTCAGCAAGGAAATACCAATTCCCAATTGATAGTGGCACACCCGGTCTCAGGTTGTCTCTTTCTCACTAGCAATAATACACTGTGCCTGTGCCCTCACTGTGGTACAAATGCATTATCCGCCCACCCCTGACAATTTTAAATTCCTGTGCCCCCTTTTCCCCATCTGGGCTGCCCTCAAGGCCCCAACAAGCATAAAGAATGCTCCTGCACTCTCATGGTTTCATGATATGTGGACAGAATGTCCTTCCTCCTAGGCCTACTCTATTTATAGCCTCCCTATGAGCAGGCTTCTTTTTTTCTGGAGGGGACAAAGTTCAGTCTGCCACTGAAGAGGAATAATGGATAGCTTAATGCTTGGAGGTGAATCCTTCATTCAGTGTGTCCCAATTTGCAGTTCGTTTTCACCTCGCATTTTTGATAGTATTAGAAACAAGAGACTATACTTATGTATCCGTAAGCAATTATGTAACATCTTTTTTTTCCAGATTTTATTTATTCGAGAGAGAGAGAATGAGAGAAAGAATGAGCACAAGCATGGGGCGAGGCAGAGGGAAAAGCAGACTCCTTACAGAGCAGGGAGCCCAATGCGGGACTCAATCCTGGGACCCCCGGATCATGATCTGAGTCAAAGGCAGACATTTCATTGATGGAGTCACCCAGGTGCTCCAGTAATTACACAACGTCTTCACAACCATTTGCAAATGTTTCAGAGACATCCATCCTGTTCTGTCCCAGATGAACAAGAAAAAACAAGAGGCTTGTTATTAAAGTGTGAAATTTGGAACCTGTTAAGTACTAACTTGATAAGCAAACAGGTCCTGAAAGTTAACTATGCTGTTAAGAAGCAAATTGCCTTAAGAAATGTGTAGGTTTGAGTGCAGTTGATTTCAGCAAAGTCAATAATTGGGGCAGGATAAAATGGTTCTTATGTTTTTATCATTTCGACCGTGTCGAATGAAAGGGATTACAAGGGTGAGGTTTGAAGCATTTCAGAATCCCCAAAACTCATCAATTCCAGAGCATACGTAAGCACATGGAAAGGAAGGGTTTGATCAGAGCAGCAAACACAAACACTAAATGTTTTGGGGGAAATGTCTTCTAGAAATGAAAGAGGAAAGAAATAAGAACAAAGTGTATGAAGGGAAGGGAAGAAAATCATTAAAAACTTCACTAAGGGGCAGCCTGGGTGGCTCAGTGGTTTAGCACCGCCTTCGGCCCAGGGTGTGATCCTGGAGACCCGGGATCAAGTCCCAACGTCAGGCTATCTGCATGGAGCCTGCTTCTCCCTCTGTCTGTGTATCTGCCTCCCCTCCCACCGTGTCTCATGAATAAATACATAAAATCTTTAAAAAAAAAAACTTCACTAAAGTTTCAGTAGCTTCTCGTGGCACTTGGAGTAATTCACACTCCTTCCTATGTCCTGCTGGAGCCATGAATCACCTGGCTCCTGCCTACCACTCTGACCTCATCTCCTGTAACCTCCCCACCCCCCTGCCACTCACTCAGCTCTAGCCACACTAGCTTCCTGATAGTCCCTCTATTCCACTAAACTCTTCCCTGCCCTTGACCCTGAAAGTACTTGATACCCCCCACATCTCATTAAACATAAAGTCCTGATGATTGTACCTCCCTGCATTACCTTTCTTTTAAGTTTTTATTTAAATTCCAGTTAGTTAAGATGCAGTGTAACACTAATTTCAGGTGTACGATATAGTGATTCAACAGTTCCATACAACACCAGGAGCTCATCACAAGTGCCCTCCTTCATCCCCATCTCTTGTTTCCCCATCCTCCCACCATTTCCCCTCTGGTAAGGATCAGTGTGTTCTCTAGAGTTAAGAATCCATTTCTTGGTTTCTTTCTCACTCTCTCTTTCTTTTTCTTGGCTTGTTTGTTTTGTTTCTTAAATTCCACATATGAGTGAAATCATGTGTTTCATGATTTCAACTGATGAGAAATCAGTTGTCTTTCTCTGACTTATTTCACTTAGCATTATGCTCTCTAGCTCCACTCATATTGTTGCAAATGGCAAGACTTCACTCTTTCTATAGCAGATTGGTATTCCATTGTATATATCCACATATATGTGTCTGTATATATACCACAACTTCTTTATCCATTCTTCTATCAATGCACACTTGGGCTGCTTCCAATATCTTGGCTATTGTAAACAACACTGCTATAAACATTGGGGTGCATGTATCGCTTTGAATTAGTTTTTGTATTCTTTGAGGAAATACCTGGTAGTGTGATTACTGGATTGAGGGTAGTTCTATTTTTAACTTTTTGAGGAACCTCCATACTGTTTTCCACAGTGCCTGCACCAGTGTACATGCCCATCTTTCTCCACGTCCTTATCAACACTTGTTGTTTCTTGTGTTGTTGATTCTGACACGAGTGAGGTTATATCTCATTGTAGTTTTGATTTGCATTTCCCTGATGGTAAGTGATAATGAGCATTTTTTTTTTTTGATGAGCATCTTTTCATGTGTTTGCTGGCCATCTGGATGTCTTCTTGGAGAAATCTCTCTTCATGTCTCCCGCACATTTTTAATTGGATTATTTGCTTTTTGGGTGTTGAGTTGTAGAGTTGTTTATGTATTTTGGATACGAACCCCTTATCAGATATGTCATTAGCAAATGTCTTCTCCCAATATCTCCATCACCTTTTAGTTTTGTTGATTATTTCCTTCACAGTGCAGAATCTTTTTATTTTGACATAGTCCCAATAGTTTATTTTTGCTTGCCTCAGGAGACATGACTATTTAGAAATTTCTACAACTATTGTCAGAGAAGTTATTGCCTATGTTCTCTTCTAGGATATGTATTGTTCCAGGTTTCAACTTTAGGTCTTTAATACATTCTGAATTTTCTTCTTTGTTTCACCTTGTGCCTCTGAGAGGCAGGGACACTAGTGAACAAAGGCCTCACAGGATAAACAACTCCCACTGAGCCTGGCACCCAGAAGGAGGCGGGGCATCTCCCCCAGGTACACACACCTGAGAATTAGCACAGCAGGACCTCCCCCAGAAGACCAGCTGGAAGAAAAAGGGAAGAGCAAGTTCTTGACCAAGCAGTGCTGGAAAGATCCAGGACCAAGGAAAAGAGTATATTGAAGTAGAGGGTCCTTTTTTAAATTTTTTTTCTTTTTTCCATTACGACTCGTTTTTGTTTGTTTTTGTTTTTTTATGACTCATTTTTATATCAGACTAAAAATTTCCAATATTTTTTCTTTTCCCACCTTAACTACAATATTTTACCAGCTCTTCGTATTTAAGTATTTTCCTTTTTGATTTTCATATTTCTACAATTACATGTCTTAGATACATTTTTCACTTCTGGATTCCCTTCAACATATTCACTTTAATTTTGGTAGATACACAAGATAAGGGTTTTTCTTTTTCTTTTTTTTTTTCTACCTCGTTTTGTTTTACAATGGTGGAAGCTAGCACCTTCTAATACATGATCAGCATATACCCAAAACCAAGTGGAATACTGTGCTGATTCATTCTGTAAGATTATATTCTCTCTTCATTCCCATTCTGTTCCCCTCTTTTATCTAGTTTATGATTTGGTGGTCAATGTTGGGGCTTTCTACAAGTATTGCTGGTTTATATAAATTTGGGATTGAGCATCTTCTAACATAAAGAACAGTATACACTCAGAACCAAGAGAATTACGTCTAGTACCCCTCAGGTAGATTACATTCTCCCTACACTACCTCTTCTTCACCACCACCATCCCCCCCTTAATTTTTCTCTTTTTCCTCTTCTCTTTACTTTTCTTTTTCTTTTTCTTTTTTCTTCTTTGTTTTTGGCTTTTGGCTTTTTATTTTTACTACATTGTTTTAAAATTTGTTTTTCACTTTAGTGGTCCTTTTATTTTGTTCTTTTCTTTTTCTTTTATTTTCTGGTCTCTGATCTATTCGAAATTATCTAGGGTGTATTTTACTTAGGTCATGGTTGATATTTTTGACACAGCCCACTCATACAGCCACTCTGCACTAGACAAATGACTAGAAGGAAGAATTCACCATAAAAGAAAGAACCTGAAACTACTCTCTGCCACAGAGTTACAGAATTTGGATTTCAATACGATGTCAGAAAGTCAATTCAGAAGTACAATTATAAAGCTACTGGTGGCTCTGGAAGAAAAGCATAAAGGACTCTAGAGACTTTGTTACTGAAGAATTGAGATCTAATCAGGCCAAAATTAAAAATAGATTAAATGAAATGCAATCCAAACTGGATGTCCTAACTGCTAGGGTTAAGGAGGTGGAAGAGTGAGTGACATAGAAGACAAGTTGGTAGTAAGGAAGGAAGCTGAGGAAAAAAGAGATAAACGAGAGCCCATGAAGAAAGTCTTAGGGAAATAAATGATAGCTTGAGAAGGAAGAATATACGTATAATTGGGATTCCAGAAGTGGCTGAGGGAGAGAGAGGACCACAAAGTATAATTTGAACAAATCATAGCTAAGATCTTCCCTAATCTGGGGAAGGAAACAGGCATTCAGATCCAAGATATAGAGAAGACCCCCCCACACCCAAGATCAGTAAAAACCGTTCAACACCTCAACATTCAAAGATAAAGAGGAAATTAATAAATCAGTGGACACAAGAGGTTCTTAACTTATATGGGGAGAAATACAAGATTAACAGCAGACCTCTCCACAGAAACCTGGCAGGACAGAAGAAGCTGGCATGATACATTCAGGGTACTAAATGAGAAGAACATGCAGCCAAGAATACTTTATCCAGCAGGGCTCTCATTCAGAATAGGAGAGATAAATAGCTTCCAGGATAGGCAGAAACTGAAAGAATATGTGACCAACAAACTGGCTCTGCAAGAAATATTAAGGGGGACCCTGTAAAAAGAAAGAGGAATCCCAAAGAAATAATCCACAAAAACAGGGACTGAATAGGTATTGCAATGACACTAAATTCATATCTTTCAATAGTTACTCTGAATGTGAATGGGCTAAATGATCCCTCAAAAGACACAGGGTATCAGACTGGATAAAAAAGCAAGACCCATCTATATCCTGTCTACAAGAGTCTCATTTTAGACCTAAGAACACCTTCAGCCTGAAAATGAAGAAGTGGAGAACCATTTACCATTCAAATGGTCTCAAAGAAAGCTGGGGTAGCAATCTTCATATCAGATAAAGTTTATCCCGAAGACTGTAGTCAGAGATGAAGAGGGACACTATATCAGAAGAGGGACACTATATCATACTTAAAGGGCCTATCAAACAAGAAGACCTAAAAATCACGAGTATTTATGCCCCTAATATGGGAGTTGCCAAGTATATCAATCTATTAATAACCAAAGTAAAGACATACTTAGATAATAATACACTAATAGTAGGAGACTTCAGCATGGCATTTTCTGCAAATGACAGATCTTCTAAGAAGAGCATCACCAAAGAAACAAGGGCCTTGAATGATATACTGGACCAAATAGATTTCACAGATATACACAGAGCTGTGCATCCAAATGCAACTGAATACACATTCTTCTCAAGTGCACATAGAACTTTCTCCAGAAGAGAACACATACTGGGTCACCAATCAAGTCTCAAGCAATACCAAAATATTGGGATTGTCCCCTGCATATTTTCAGACCACAATTCTTTGAAACTAGAATTCAATCACAAGAAGATATTTGGAAGAAGCTCAAACACGTGGAGGTTAAAGAGCATCCTACTAAAATATGAATGGGTCAACCAGGAAATTAGAGAAGAACTAAAAAGATTCATGGAAACTAATGAAAATGAATATACAACCTTTCAAAACCTTTGGGATGCAGCAAAAGCAGTCCTAAGAGGGAAATACATTGCAATACAAACCTCCCTCAAAAAATTGGAAAAAAACTCAAATACACAAGTTAACTTTGCACCCAAAAGAATTGGAGAAAGAACCACAAGTAAAACCTACACCAAGCAGAAGAAGAGAGATAAAAAGATTCGAGCAGAACTCAATGAAATAGAGACCAGAACTGTAGAACAGATCAACTAAACCAGGAGTTGGTTCTTTGAAAGAATTAGTAAGATAGAGAAGCCCCTAGCCAGCCTTATTAAAAAGAAAAAAGACTGATATCAATAAAATCACAAATTAAAGAGGAGAGATCACAACAAATACCAAGGAAATACAAACAGTTTTTTAAATGTATTATGAGCAGATATATGCCAACAAATTAGGCAATCTAGAAGAAATGGACACATTTCTATAGAAACACAAACTACCAAAACTGGAACAGGAAGAAATAGAAAATCTGAGGAGGCCAATAACCAGCAAGGAAATTGAGGCAGTCATCAAAAACCTCCCAAGACACAAAAGCCCAGGGCCAGATGGCTTCCCAGGGGAAGTCTGTCAAGCATTTAAAGAAGAAATAATACATATTCTACTAAAGCTGTTTCTAAGGATACAAAGGGACGGAATACCTGCCAACTCGTTTTATGAGGCCAGCATTACCTTGATTCCAAAACCAGACAAAGACCCCACCAAAAGGAGAATTACAGACTAATATCCCTGATGAACATGGATGCAAAAATTCTCAACAAGATACTAGCCAATAGAATCCAACAGTACATTAAGATTATTCACCATGACCAAGTGGGATTTATCCCCGGGATACAAGGCTGGTTCAACACTCGTAGAACAATCAACATGATAGAGCACATCAATAAGAGAAAAAACAAGAAACATATGATCCTCTCAATAGATGCAGAGAAAGCATTTGACAAAATACAGCATCTATTCCTGAATAAAACTCTTCAAAGTGTAGGGATGGGGGAACATTCCTCAATATTTTAAAAGCCACTTATGAAAAGCGCACAGTGAATATCCTCCTCAATGGGAAAAACTGAGAACCTTTCCCCTAAGATCAAGAACACGACTGGGATATCCACCCTCACAACTATTATTCAACATAGTACTAGATGTCCTAGCCTCAGCAATCAGACAACAAAAAGAAATAAAAGGCATTCAAATTGGCAAAGAGGAAGGCAAACACTCCCTCTTTGCAGATGACATGTTCTTGTACATAGAAAACCCAAAAGACTCCACCCCAAGATTGCTAGAATTCATACAGCAATTCAGCAGTGTGGCAGGATACTAAATCAATGCCCAGAAATCAATGGCATTTCTCTACACTAACAATGAGACTGAACAAAGAGAAATGAAGGAGTCAATCCCATTTACAATTGAACCCAAAAGCATAAGATACTTAGGAATAAACCTAACCAAAGAGGTAAAGGATCTATACCCTAAAACCTACAGAACACTTCTGAAAGAAATTGAGGAAGACACAAAGAGATGAAAAAATATTCCATGCTCATGGATTGGAAGAATTAATATTGTGAAAATGTTTATGCTACCCTGGGCAATTTACACATTCAATGCAATCCCTATCAAAATACCATGGACTTTCTCCACAGAGTTAGGACAAATAATCCCAAGATTTGTATGGAATCATAAAAGGCCCTGAATAGCCAGAGGAATATCGAAAAAGAAAAACAGAGCTGGGGGCATCACAATGCGGGATTTCAGGTTGTACTACAAAGCTGTGATCATCAATATAGTATGGTACTGGCACAAAAACAGACACATAGATCAGTGGAATAGAATAGAGAACCCAGAAATGGGCCCTCAACTGTATGGTCAACTAATATTCGACAAAGCAGGAAAGACTATCCCCTGGAAAAAAAAAAAAACAGTCTCTTAAATAAATGGTGCTGGGAAAATTGGACAGCCACATGCAGAAGAGTGAAACTGGACCATTCTCTTACACCAGACACAAAGATAAACTCAAATGGATGAAAGATCTAAATGTGAGACAAGATTCCATCAAAATCCTAGAGGAGAACACAGGAAACACCCTTTTTGAACTTGGCCACAGCAAATTCTGGCAAGATACATCTATGAATGCAAGGGAAACAAAAGCAAAAATGAACTATTGGGACTTAATCAGGATAAAAAGCTTTTGCACAGGAAAATAAACAGTCACCTAAACTAAAAGCCAACCTACAGAATGGGAGAAGATATTTGCAAATGACATATCAGATAAATGGTTAGTATACAAGATCTATAAAGAACTTATTAAACTCAACACCCAGGAAACAAACAATCCAATCATGAAATGGGCAAAAGACATGAACAGAAATTTCACAGAAGAAGACATAGACATGGCCAACAAGCACATGAGAAAATGCTCTGCATCATCGCCATCAGGGAACTACAAATCAAACCACAATGAGATACCACCTCACACCAGTGAGAATGGTAAAAATTAACAAGACAGGAAACAAGAAATGTTGGAGAGGATGTGGAGAAAGGGGAACACTCTGGCACTGTTGGTGGGAATGTCAACTGGTGCAGCCACTCTGGACAACTGTGTGGAGGTTCCACAAAGAGTTAAAAATAGAGCTACCCTGTGACCCAGCAATTGCACTGCTGGGTATTTACCTCAAAGATGCAGTGAAACACTGGGACTCCTGCACCCTCCTGTTCATAGCAACAGTGTCCACAGTAGCCAAACTGTGGAAGGAGCCATGATGTCCTTTGACAGATGAATGGATAAAGAAGATGTGGTATATAAAGACAGTGGAATATTACATCCATCAGAAAGAATGAATACTCACCATTTGCCTCGATGTGGATGGTACTGGAGGGTATGATGCTGAGTTAAGTAAGTCAATCGGAGAAGGACAATCATATGGTTTCACTCATACGGGGAGTATACTAAATATTGAAAGAGATTATAAGGGAAAGGAAGGGAACTGAATGGGAAAAATTAGAGAGGGTGACAAACCATGAGAGACTCCTAACTCTGGGAAATGAACAAAGGGTTGCAGAAGGGGACATGGGCAGGAGGTTTGGGATAACTGTGTGACAAGCACTGAGGAGGGCACTGGGTGTTTTTTTTTTTTAAGATTTTATTTATTTATTCATGAAAGGCAGAGAGAGAGAGAGAGGCAGAGACACAGGCAAAGAGAGAAGCAGGCCCCATGCAGGGAGCCCAACGTGGGACTCGATCTGGGATTCCAGGATCATGCCCCGGGCCGAAGGCAGGTGCCAAACCGCTGAGCCACCCAGGGATCCCGGGCACTAGGTGTTATACTATATGTTGGCAAACCTAACTTCAATAAAAACAAATGAAAAAAATTAACTTACTGAAACCAACCATTATTATTTTCGGCTTTGAAGTGATTAAAAGTTTTACATAGCTTAGTTCATCCCAAGAACCCTACCCCAAAATATTCCGGATAAATATTTGGCTCAGATATCCCCACTGTGCTTATTATCTCTCTCTGGGTTCAGTTTGCTTTGAAGTCAGTGAGAGCACAAAACATCCCCAGAGGGGGACCGTGCCCTGCTAGAGCCCTAATCTTGAAATTAAGTTTAACAAAAGCCTCAGAGTCATCCAAGTCATCATTGAGCCAGTGGGTTAAAAACTGAAAAGCATAGAAAAATTGGCAGTTAAAAATTAAAGTTTTCCAGAAAGTCGGTAAAAAATAAAAGAAAAATAAGTTTTCAGAGTACAGATGTTTTACCTCTTTGGTTAGGTGTATTCCTTAGTATCTTATTTTGGGTGTAATTGTAAATGAGATTGATTCCTTGATTTCTCTTTCTGTGTTTCACTGGTATATAGAAATGCAACATATTTCTGTATGCTGATTTTGTATCCTGCGACTTTACAAATTTGTGACATTCTAGCAATTTTTTGGTCGAGTCTTTCAGGTATTCTATATATGGCATCATGTTATTTGCAAATAGTGAAAGTGGACTACTTCCTTACTGATTTGGATGCCTTTTATTCCTTTTTGTTTCTGATTGCTGTAGCTAGGACTTCCAGTATTGTGTTAAATAATAGTGGTGCGAGTGGACATACTTGTCTTGTTCCTGACCTTATGGGAAAAGCTCTCAGTTGTTTTCCCCTTAAGGATGTTGTTAGCTGTGGGTTTTTCATATGGCCTTTATTATGTTGAGGTATGTTCCCTCTAAACCTACTTTGTTGGGCTGCCTGGGTGGCTCATTTGGTTGAGCATCTGATTCTTTGTTTCAGCTCAGGTCATGAGTTCAGGGTTGTGGGATGGAGCCCCACATTGGGCTCCCTGCCCAGCAGAAAGTCTGCTTGTGGACTGTCTCCCTCTACTCCTCCCCCAACTTTTGTGCATGCTCTCTCTCTCCCTAAAATATATAAATAAATCTTTAATTAAAGAATAAAAATAAACCTACTTTGTTGAGGGTTTTTGTTATGCATTGATGTACCTTGTCAAATGCTTTTTCTGCATCTACTGAAATGATCAGATGGTTCTTATCCTTTCTCTTATTGACATGATGTATCACATTGATATGATTTGCAAACATTGAACCACCCTTGTATTGCAGGAATAAATCTCCCTTGATCATGGTGAATGATATTTTTTAACATATTGTTGAATCCAGTTTGCTAGTATTTTGTTGAGAATTTTTGCAACTATGTTCATCAGGGATATTGGCCTCTAGTTCTCTTTTTTAGTGATGTCTTTATCTGGTTTTGTGATCAGGGCAATTCTGGCCTCAAAGAATGAATTTGGAGGTTTTCCTTCTTTCTCTGTTTTTTTTGTTTGTTTGTTTGTTTTTGTTGTTGTTTGTTTTTGTTTTGTTTTGTTTTGTTTTTGGGTTTTTTTGGAATAGTTTGAGAAGAATAGGTATTAGTTTTTCTTTAAATGTTTGGTAGAATTTGCCTGTGAAGCCCTCTGGTCCTGGCCTTTTGTTTTTTGGGAGTTTTTTGATTACTGACTCAACTTCTTTGCCAGTTTTTCAATATGTTCAAACTTTCTATTTTTTCCTGTTTTATTTTTTTAAGATTTTATTTGTTTATTTATGAGAGACACAAAGAGAGGCAGAGACATAGGCAGAGGGACAGGGTCCCTGCAGGGAGCCCAATGCGGGACTACATCCCAGGACCCCAGGATCACGACATGAGCCAAAGGCAGATGCTCAACTGCTGAGCCACCCAGGCATCCCAATATTCCCTTATTATTGTTTGAACTTCTGTGTTATTGGTTGTTATTCCTCCTCTCTCACTTGTAATTTTATTTATTTGGGTTCTTTTTTTTCTTGATAAGTCTGGCTAGAGATTTATCAATTTTATTTTTTTCCTCAAGAATCAGTTCCTGGTTTCACTGATCTGTTCTATTTTTTCCCTTTAGTTTCTATATCATTTATTTCCACTATAATCTTTATTATTTCTATTCTTCTGCAAGTTTTAAGTTTTGTTTATTGTTCTTTTTCTAGCTCCTGTAGGTGCAAGGTTTGGTTGAGATTTTTCTTGCTTCTTAAGGTAGGCCTGTATTGCTATAAAATCCCCTTTTAGAATGACTTTTGCTGCATCCCAGAGGTATTGCCTGTTGTGTTTTCATTTTCCTTTGTTTCCATGTATTTTTTTTTACTTCTTCTTTGAGTTCTTGGTTGACCCATTCACTATTTAGTAGCATATTATTTAACTTCCACACATTTGTGATCTGTCCAGATTTTTTTCTGGTGGTTGACTTCTAGTTTCATAGCATTATGGCCATAAAAGATACAGTGTATGACTTTGATCTTCTTGAATCTGTTGAGGCTTGTTTTGTGGCTAATATGTGATCTAAATGTCTCATATTCGGAGCAGTCTTCCTCAACCACAGTATTTCCATCAATCCCTGCTGCTCATTTCTCATGTCCTATAATGTGTAATTATTTTGTTATTTGTCTATTATCTGCTTCTCCCACTTGATTGTTTTTTTAAGGATTTTATTTATTCATTCATGAGAGACACAGAGAGAGAGAAAGGCAGATACACAGGCAGAGGGAGAAGCAGGCTCCCTGCTGGGAGCCCGATGTGGGACTTGATCCCGGGACTCCAGGATCACTTCCTGTGCTGAAAGCAGGTGCTAAACTGCTGAGCCACCCAGGAATCCCCCTCCCACTTAATTGTAACTCCTAGGATGGCAGAAACCATGTCTGTCGTGCTTGCCATTGTATCCTTTGCACTAAGCATAACTCGTGGTATTCACCAGTTGTTGAATGAATCAAAGTTTAAGAAACTAGACAGCAGTTTCCTTTTACATATGAAAATATGGGCAAATTTAAGTGAAATTGATTAGGTGCATCCAGCAAACTACTGAGTTTTAATTTTTTAAAAATTTTTGCCTATACAACTAGTACTTTCTCCTTAAAAAAAAAAAATTAGAGATTAAAGCCTCCCTTGACTTCCACCCCCAGTTGCAGTCCTCTTCCAAGAAATCACCATTGCTATTCATCCAGTAAGTAAACTTTCAGACTTTTTCTATTGATTTTCATATAACGTATTGTTGAATCCAGTTTGCTAGTATTTTGTTGAGAATTTTTGCAACTATGTTCATCAGGGATATTGGCCTCTAGTTCTCTTTTTTAGTGATGTCTTTATCTGGTTTTGTGATCAGGGCAATTCTGGCCTCAAAGAATGAATTTGGAGGTTTTCCTTCTTTCTCAAGTATGTCCACTCGCATCACTATTATTTAACACAATACTGGAAGTCCTAGCTACAGCAATCAGAAACAAAAAGGAATAAAAGGCATCCAAATCAGTAAGGAAGTAGTCCACTTTCACTATTTGCAAATAACATGATGCCATATATAGAATACCTGAAAGACTCGACCAAAAAATTGCTAGAATGTCACAAATTTGTAAAGTCGCAGGATACAAAATCAGCATACAGAAATCTGTTGCATTTCTATACACCAGTGAAACACAGAAAGAGAAATCAAGGAATCAATCTCATTTACAATTACACCCAAAATAAGATACTAAGGAATACACCTAACCAAAGAGGTAAAACATCTGTACTCTGAAAACTTATTTTTCTTTTATTTTTTGTATATATATATAAAACCTATAGAAAATAGTCAACCTGTGTTTTATTTTTAACATTGACGAAGTTATTCTGCAGCTTGCTTTTATTGCTCAACAGTAGAACTTGGGGCTACTTCCTTATCAACACATTCACATTTATATCTAATTAATTCATTTAACTACTGCATAATATATCATAGTATGTACACACACATCCTTTTATTAACCAGCCCACTACCTTTTTTGAAGATTTTTTTTTCATGAGAGACACAGAGAGAGGCAGAGACATAGGCAGAGGGAGAAGCAGGGTCCCTACTGGGAGCCTGATGCAGGACTCAATCCAGGACCCTGGGATCACACTCTGAGCCGAAGACAGATACTCAACCACTGACCCACCCAGATGTCCCTAACCAGTCCCCTATTAGTGAACACTTGGATTATTTTCAGCTCTGTTCTTTGGGGACCCCTGGGTGGTTCAACGGTTTAGCGCCTGCCTTCAGCCCAGGGTGTGATCCTGGAGTCCCAGGATCGAGTCCCATGTCGGGCTTCTGCATGGAGCCTGCTTCTCTCTCTGCCTGTGTCTCTGCCCACCGCCCTCCCGTCTCTCATGAATAAATAAATAAAATCTTTAAAAAAAAACTCTGTTCTTTTACTTCAATGAACATAATTATTGCTGATACCTAAGGAAGCTAATGACATTGAACTTACATCATTATTGATGTGTATCTTGCCTCTGACCACCTCGTTGAACTCCTATTAATTTTAATAGTGTGGCCATGGATTCTCTTGAATTTTCAGGATAAATGAAAATTTTCTCCACAGTCTTGCCTCCTCTTTTATATTAATTATATCTCTTAATTCTTTCCATTGGTCTTATTACATTGTCTAGGGCTCTAGTATTGATAATAGTGTACGTCCGTGACTTGATCCTGATTTTACTAAAAAAGTTCCCACCATTCCACTATTTTTTAAAAAGATTTTATTTATTTATTCATGAGAGACCCTGAGAGAGAGGCAAAGATGTAGGCAGAGGGAGAAGCAGACTCCTCGAGAGGAGCCCAATGCGTGACTCAATCCTAGGACTCTGGGACCACGCCCTGAGCTGAAGGCAGACACTCAACCACTGAGCCACCCAGGCATCCCCCTACCATTCCACTATTAAGGTTGTTGTTTCATAGACGTTTCTGGGAGATACCCTTTAGCAAGTTTCAGGACTTCAATAAGGTTTCTGAATCTTATTATTCTTGCTGACAAGCTAGAATGTAAGCATATATAATATTGATACATATATGTGTAGATCAATGTAGATATAGATCAGATACATTGGCTATTGTACAGTACGACTCAAGGGGAAATACAATAGTTTACAGTCACCTTAGGGAAAATAATAAAGTCATACACTGAAATAATAGATAAAAAGGAACAGTTTTGGTTTTCCTTTTTTAACATATAAGTTTATTGGTAGTCTGAATAAAAGTATTGGAAACATTTTCATTGCTTACACACATATGACTGTGTCAAGTTGTAAGACACAAACAAAATGTAAAAGCATCTTGACAAATTAGAAAAATTATTTATTAAAAGAAGATAAAGTGAACAGTAGTGAATAAGAAATGTAAAAACATATAAAATAGAAAAACATGAGCAAAAAAGATTTATTCATAAAATATTTGACAATCACATTGTAGCACAAATTAAATAAAGAATGACACAGTTACGGCCACTTGGGTGGCTCAGTCAGTTGAGTATCTGACTCTTGGTTTCAGCTCAAGTCATGATCTCGGTGGTGAGATTGAGCCAGGCCTTGTGCTCCACGCCCAGCATGGAGTCTGCTTGGGATTCTCTCCCTCCCCTCTCCCTCTGCCCCTTTCTCTCTCTCTCTCTTTCTCTCTCTCTCTCTTTCTCTCTCTCTCTCTCAAGTAAATAAATAAATCTTTTAAAATGCTCTTAAAAAAAGAATGACACAGTTATTTTAAAAACTGGCATGATCATGAGATGTACTAACAAATACATAACATGTTAGGTTTAGAAAATACCTCAGCTAAGCTTTGAATTCATGAAACTGCAAACATAGCAAGCCTTATTATAACCTAACTTATAATAAAAGGATTTTGATACCTCTCTCTCATATACTCCCAAGAGCCTCTACCTCTCTTTCTCTCTTCCCTCCTCTGCCTCTGTAGAAACACATACATACATACTCACATAAGAGTTTATCTTTTGATTGGGAAATCAAAGATATAGTACCTCTGGATGCTGATTTCCAGAAGAAAATAAAAACAGTGAGTAAATTCACTATGAGCTCTTTAAACTACATGTTATCTCCCTTTTCTCCATTTTAAAAGAAAAAAAATATTTTGTAAGAGTCTAAATGCATGCTTTTTGTCCATGAACATATTCTTTGCTTAACTCTTGGCTTCGTCCTCTGAGACTTTTAATTTTTATTTATTATATTATGATTTGCTGCTATGACATTGATTTCCTGTCCAAATTACTGATAATTATTAGGGAATAATATACACATGCATATGTGTGTGTGTTTGTGTGTGTGTGTGTGTGTGTGTGAATACAGAGAAATGCCTGAGTGGGATTGTACAAATTAGGCTAGTTCCTCTTACGTGCTCTGTCCCTCTTTTCAGCAACCTATGGTCCCTAACCACTCTTACCACAGCTACCCCTCCTCCATTACTCAAGCCTACCTTCCCTAGGCAGCAAGGACTTCATGTAAGTCAATCCTATTCATTTCCATCTAAACTCACAAGTTCTATGTCCTACTCACTTAGGGAATTGTTAGATGTTCAGGAACTACTTTGATCAAGTGTCCAGGAGGGAACTTTACTTGTCATACCTGGAAATGACATGACCTCCATGAACAAACCCAATTTCCCACTGGTGTTGATAAGAGGACCTTTGACAGAACTATTTGTAAATTTGAGGAAGTTGTACGTTAGAGCATACCACATCCCATCATGTAAGCCAGAACATATTCCACCTACACTCAGAACCTACCATGACCACATCAGGGTTTGACATTATAATAATGTTATTCATTAATTTGGGGGCTTTTAGATGTATATCATATTTTATCCTAATTAATAATAATATATATGATTGGTGTTAGCTTCACCATGCATGATAGTGACACCATGTGGTCAAGTGAACTAGCCTCTGGCAAAAATCAATAGTCACACTGGCATCTGCTCGATGGAAATTACAAATAGAAGTGAAAATTAGCTTAATAATTCACCTGCTTTCAGGGGTACCTGGGTGGCTCAGCAGCTAAACATCTGCTTTCGGCTTAGGGCATGATCCCTGGTTCCCAGGATCAAGTCCCGCATCAGGCTCCCCTCAGGGATCCTGCTTCTCCCTCTACCTATGTCTCTGCCTCTCTCTGTGTGTCTCTCATGAATAAAGAAATAAAATCTTTAAAAGATAATAATTCACGTGCTTTCAATTTCTATTGTAAATGACTGCCTCTCAGTATCTTTATTCCTAAGAAGAGGAGCTCTTCTTTCTTTCAATATTGCACCTAATTCCTATTGGAATTTATTTTCCCTTGATCTTTATGAAGGCGATTGTTATTAGTATTTTATTAGCTATGTACCAAGCATTCTTCTAAGTGTAATCATCTCGACAGCTCCATGAGATAAGTAGTGTTAGTATCTCCATTTTATTTTATTTTATTTTTAATTTTTTTTATTATTTATTTATGATAGTCACAGAGAGAGAGAGAGAGAGGCAGAGACACAGGCAGAGGGAGAAACAGGCTCCATGCACCGGGAGCCTGACGTGGGATTCAATCCGGGTCTCCAGGATCGCGCCCTGGGCCAAAGGCAGGCGCCAAACTGCTGCGCCACCCAGGGATCCCAGTATCTCCATTTTATATATAAGGAAACTGAGGCATAGGTGAGTTAAATTCTCCAGAATAATACAGCTTGTAAGTTCCAAAACTCGGGTCTGCACCCTAATATCATGATACTAGACTCTGTGCTCTCATTTAGTACATGATACTCCTTCTCTAGTGAGCATATACTCTGCAAGGCATGCCCCAAAAATGGCACAAAACATGACCATAGCCCTCAAAGAGGAAAATGTAGTAGGGAAAACTGAGATGTATACAATTAGTAGAAGGTTGACTGCGAGACTATGATAGAAGATAGAAGTGTTAAGGTTATTGAAGCTGAAGAGGTTATGAAATTATGAGGTCAGGGTGTTGGAAGGGTCACCAGCATGGATGTTAGAGTTACTGAAGATGTTAGCAGAGAAGTCAAAGATCAGTAGTGGGCATATTAGAAGGGAGGAGCTCTCTCTCTCTCAAGGAAGTAAGTAAATAATTTTTCTTAATAAAAAGGGAAAGCAACAAGAAAGGCCAGCTGAAAGAGGAGCATTTCTGTTAGGATTTCAAAAGCTGAGCAGATTGGGATGGTGCTGAATGTCCAGAGTATGTCCATGGTGGTGGGGCGACTAAAGTGGATGGAAGCCAAGTTCCCTGAAGTTGGATCATAATGAGTCCAGAGTACTGGATCATAGAAGGACCTAGTGTGGAGAGGATGATTGTGATTCAAGTGACAGCTTTCATATATGTGGGAGAATGACGGGGATGCTAGTCCATGACGAAACAGGCCAGGGAGAAATAGAAGGTGGTAGGACCAAATGCCAAGCGTCTCTTGACTACCATGGGTCTCCAGGAAACCAGAGATTTATGCATGAGGGTGAGGGAGTGAGAAAACCCCAATTAGCCCTGAAATATGTGGGCGACAGAAGGATGAGCTGCCTCTACTGAAAGTAACTGAAGGGGAAGGTGGTGTCTTTAGGGGTAAGATGGGTCAGGGACCACGGAGAAATGTCACAAGCCTTAGTGTAGCCCTCACTGGAGAGAAAAAAGAAAATTGTACCCATTAAGCATGGGTCATGTAGCCAGAGATTTTGAAGACACAGTGGAAACTTTCAGGAAAAGAAGCAGTGGAAGAAGAATGAGCCATATAGAGAGGGGGGAACAGAAGTGAATGTGAAACAAGTTAGCTTACAACTAGGGTAATATCTAAGGATGACATGACCTATACCCTAAAAACTACAGAACACTTCTGAAAGAAATTGAGGAAGACACAAAGAGATGGAAAAATATTCCATGCTCATGGATTGGAAGAATTAATATTGTGAAAATCTCAATGCTACCCAGGGCAATTTACACATTCAATGCAATCCCTATCAAAATACCATGGACATTCTTCAGAGACTTGGAACAAATCATCGTAAGATTTGTGTGGAATCAGAAAAGACCCCGAATAGCCAGGGGAATATTGAAAAAGAAAACCATAGGTGGGGGCATCTCAATGCGGGATTTCAGGTTGTACTACAAAGCTGTGATCATCAATATAGTATGGTACTGGTGCAAAAACAGACACATAGATCAGTGGAACAGAATAGAGAACCCAGAAATGGGCCCTCAACTGTATGGTCAACTAATATTCGACAAAGCAGGATAGACTATCCACTGGAAAAAGGACAGTCTCTTCAATAAATGGTGCTGGGAAAATTGGACAGCCACACGCAGAAGAATGAAACTGGACCATTTTCTTATTCCTTACATAAAGATAAACTCAAAATGGATGAAAGATCTAAATGTGAGACAAGATTCCACCAAAATCCTAGAAGAGAACACAGGCAACATCCTTTTTGAACTTGGCCAGAGCAACTTCTTGCAAGATACATCTATGAAGGCAAGGGAAACAAAAGCAAAAATGAACTATTGGGACCTAATCAAGATAAAAAGCTTCTGCACAGCAAAAGAAAAAGTCAACAAAACTAAAAGACAACCTACAGAATGGGAGAAGATATTTGCAAATGACGTATCAGATAAAGGGCTAGTTTCCAAGATCTATAAAGAACTTCTTCAACTCAACACCAAAGAAACAAACAATCCAATCATGAAATGGCAAAAGACATAAACAGAAAATTCACAGAGGAAGACATAGACATGGCCAACAAGCACATGAGAAAATGCTCCGCACCACGGGCCATCAGGGAAATACAAATCAAAACCACAGTGAGATACCACCTCACACCAGTGAGAATGCGGAAAATTAAGAAGGCAGGAAACCACAAATGTTGGAGAGGATATGGAGAAAGGTTCCCCTCTGGCACTGTTGGTGGGAATGTGAACTGGTGCAGCCACTCTGGAAAACTGTGTGGAGGTTCCTCAAAGAGTTAAAAATAGATCTGCCCTAAGACCCAGCAATTGCCATGCTGAAGATTTACCCCAAAGATACAGATGCAGTGAAACGCTGGGACACCTGCACCCTGATGTTTCTAGCAGCAATGTCCATAATAGCCAAACTGTGGAAGGAGCCTCGGTGTCCATCAATAGATGAATGGATAAAGAAGATGTGGTCTATGTATACAATGGAATATTAGCCATTAGAAACGACATATACAGAGAATTACAGACCAATATCCCTGATGAAGATGGATGCAAAAATTCTCAACAAGATACTAGCCAATAGGATCCAACAATACATTAAGAAAATTATTCACCATGACCAAGTAGGATTTGTCCCCGGGACACAAGGCTGGTTCAACACTCGTAAAACAATCAATGTGATTCATCATATCAGCAAGAGAAAAACCAAGAACCATATGATCCTCTCATTAGATGCAGAGAAAGCATTTGACAAAATACAGCATCCATTCCTGATCAAAACTCGTCAGAGTGTAGGGATAGAGGGAACATTCCTCAACATCTTAAAAGCCATCTACGAAAAGCCCACAGCAAATATCATTCTCAATGGGGAAGCACTGGGAGCCTTTCCCCTAAGATCAGGAACAAGACAGGGATGTCCACTCTCACCACTGCTATTCAACATAGTACTGGAAGTCCTAGCCTCAGCAATCAGTCAACAAAAAGACATTAAAGGCATTCAAATTGGCAAAGAAGAAGTCAAACTCTCCCTCTTCGCCGATGACATGATACTCTACATAGAAAACCCAAAAGCCTCCACCCCAAGATTGCTAGAACTCATACAGAAATTTGGTAGCGTGGCAGGATACAAAACCAATGCCCAGAAATTAGTGGCATTTCTATACACTAACAATGAGACTGAAGAAAGAGAAATTAAGGAGTCAATCCCATTGACAATTGCACCCAAAAGCATAAGATACCTAGGAATAAACCTAACCAAAGAGGTAAAGGATCTCTACCCTAAAAACTAGAGAACACTTCTGAACGAGATTGAGGAAGACACAAAGAGATGGAAAAATATTCCATGCTCATGGATTGGCAGAATTAATATTGTGAAAATGTTAATGTTACCCAGGGCATTTTACACGTTTAATGCAATCCCTATGAAAATACCATGGACTTTCTTCAGAGAGTTAGAACAAATTATTTTAAGATTTGTGTGGAATCAGAAAAGACCCCGAATAGCCAGGGGAATATTGAAAAAGAAAACCATAGCTGGGGGCATCTCAATGCCAGATTTCAGGTTGTACTACAAAGCTGTGGTCATCAAGACAGTGTGGTACTGGCACAAAAACAGACACATAGATCAATGGAACAGAATAGAGAACCCAGAAGTGGACCCTGAACTTTATGGTCAGCGAATATTCGATAAAGGAGGAAAGACTATCAATTGGAAGAAAGACAGTCTCTTCAATAAATGGTGCTGGGAAAATTGGACATCCATATGCAGAAGAATGAAACTAGACCACTCTCTTTCACCATACACAGAGATAAACTCAAAATGGATGAAAGATCTAAATGTGAGACAAGATTCCATCAAAATCCTAGAGGAGAACACAGGCAACACCCTTTTTGAACTCGGCCACAGTAACTTCTTGCAAGATACATCCACGAAGGCAAAAGAAACAAAAGCAAAAATGAAGTATTGGGACTTCATCAAGATAAGAAGCTTTTGCACAGCAAAGGATACAGTCAACAAAACTAAAAGACAACCTACAGAATGGGAGAAGATATTTGCAAATGATGTATCAGATAAAGGGCTAGTTTCCAAGATCTATAAAGAACTTCTTAAACTCAACACCAAAGAAACAAACAATCCATCATGAAATGGGCAAAAGACATGAACAGAAATCTCACAGAGAAAGACATAGACATGGCCAACATGCACATGAGAAAATGCTCTGCATCACTTGCCATTAGGGAAATACAAATCAAAACCACAATGAGATACCACCTCACACCAGTGAGAATGGGGAAAATTAAGAAGGCAGGAAACCACAAATGTTGGAGAGGATGTGGAGAAAGGGGAACCCTCTTGCACTGTTGGTGGGAATGTGAACTGGTGCAGCCACTCTGGAAAACTGTGTGGAGGGATCCCTGGGTGGCGCAGGGGTTTGGCGCCTGCCTTTGGCCCGGGGCACGATCCTGGAGACCCAGGATCGAATCCCATGGCGGGCTCCCTGCATGGAGCCTGCTTCTCCCTCTACCTGTGTCTCTGCCTCTCTGTCTCTCTCTGTGTAACTATCATGAATAAATAAATAAAATCTAAAAAAAAAAAAAAAAAAAAAGAAAACTGTGTGGAGGTTCCTCAAAGAGTTCAAAATAGACCTGCCCTACGACCCAGCAATTGCACTGTTGGGGATTTACCCCAAAGACAGATGCAATGAAATGCTGGGACACCTGCACCCTGATGTTTCTAGCAGCAATGTCCACAATAGCCGAACTGTGGAAGGAGCCTCGGTGTCCATCGAAAGATGAATGGATAAAGAAGATGTGGTTTATGTATACAATGGAATATTACTCAGCCATTAGAAATGACAAATACCCACCATTTGCTCCAACGTGGATGGAACTGGAGGGTATTTTGCTGAGTGAAGTAAGTCAATTGGAGAAGGACAAACATTATATGGTCTCATTCATTTCGGGAATATAAATAATAGTGAAAGGGAATATAAGGGAAGGGAGAAGAAATGTGCGGGAAATATCAGCAAGGGAGACAGAACATAAAGACTACTAACTGGGAAACGAACTAGGGGTGGTAGAAGGGGAGGAGGGCGGGTGGTGGGGGTGAATGGGTGACGGGCACTGAGGGGGGCACTTGATGGGATGAGCACTGGGTGTTATTCTGTATGTTGGCAAATCGAACACCAATAAAAAATAAATTTATTATTAAAAAACGTGAAGAAAAATCTGGATCTCAACTCAAAATTATGCAAGGTTAATCCATGGGGCTCAACTTTATCATATGTAAAATGAGATTAAAATACTCATTCCTTACAGAGTTGCTGTGAGATTTACATGGAAAGCACAATTTCTGACGCATATAAAGTTGCAGTCATTGTTGTGAAAAAAAAAAGAAAGAAAGAAAGAAAGAAACGACAAATACCCACCATTTGCTTTGACATGGATGGAACTGGAGGGTATTGTGCTGAGTGAAATAAGTCAATCAGAAGACAAACATTATATGGTCTCATTCATTTGGGAAATATAAAAAATAGTGAAAGGGAATAAAGGGAACGGAGAGAAAATGAGTGAATATATCAGTGAAGATGACAGAACGTGAGAGACTCCTAACTCTGGGAATCGAACAAGGGGTAGTGGAAAGGGAGGTGGGCGGAGGCTGGAGTGACTGGGTGACCGGCACTGAGGGGGGCACTTGACGGGATGAGCACTGGGTGATATGATATATGTTGGCAAATCGAACCCCAATAAAAAATATATACAAAAAAAATGAATTAAATTAAATTAAAAAGAAAAGAAATCCCAATTGTCAGCCAGAGCTTGCTCTTCTAAGATCTTACTGCTGCAGAGCTTCTCTTGGGTCAGGCTATGGCTCTTGTTTCTTTGGAGATGTGCTAAGAAGACCTATCAAGTGTAGAAAGCGCCAGATTGAAGTCACCAAGTATAAGTGTATTATTATCTAAGTATGTCTTAACTGTGGTTATTAATTGATTGATATATTTGGCAGCTCCCATATTTGGAGCATATATATTGATGACAACCGTTCAAAATCTTTGGGATACAGCAAAAGCAGTCCTGAGGGGGAAAAACATCACAATACAAGGTCAAGCTATGGCTATGTAAACAAGAACAAATAGCTCCCCAGGGCTTTATATGCTAGGGTTTAACCTCGGTATCAAAAAGTAATATACGTCAGGTTAGAGCCCTCCTATCTCTTTTAGGCCTTCATTAATCTCTCTTGTTCCTCCAAAGGACTGCAGTTTTTTTTCTTGGGGGTGGGTGGGTAGAAAGGGTATGTTCTTTGTGAAATGGTCAGAGAAATGATACATTTTTCTTTAGCTGAAATGCAACTTACCCTTCTCTCCCTCTGAGTACTGTTACAAAAATTGTTCACGAAGCTCTTTGGTAGATATGGCCTTTTTGTATATTCTGTTTTTTTGGCAAGATTATTATTTTTTTAAAGAACATTTGCCTTTGTGTTTGGAGTGGTACTAAATTTCTCAGAATTAACCGCTGTGGCCTCCAACTGCAACTAATCTTACTGTGTGTAAGTTACTGAGCATTTAAGATTCTGATTATATCCTGTATGAGGCTAATAAAAATAACCAGTGGAAAAATTATTTGGAAAAGTAGTTATTTGGTCCACATAGATGTTTTTCAAGCTAAAATAATGTCAGACATCCTCTTTGATTATACACTCCTCCTCCTCCTCCTCCTCCTCCTCCTCCTCCTCCTCCTCCTCCGCTGAATTGACTGCTTTGAGGAAAAGAACTCAATTTACATTTCCA
Source organism: Canis lupus dingo (assembly GCF_003254725.2). Classification (NCBI taxonomy): domain Eukaryota; kingdom Metazoa; phylum Chordata; class Mammalia; order Carnivora; family Canidae; genus Canis; species Canis lupus. The sequence continues at coordinate 80,599,331 of NC_064281.1, forward strand.
CGTACAAGCTAAAAATATATGCAAGCAAATGGAGATTGGATTTAATTCAATACTCGAATGCAGGGCATCCAGGTATTTAATGATTGCAATTTTGACATCCTAAGGCCTTGACTAGATTTCTACCATTTTTTGCTGAAATCCTCATCTCCTCAATGCAGAGATAGGTAATTAGCATTAGTCATAACAAACAGATCATTTCCCAGGACATTTGAGTTATTAAAATGGCCTAAAAGAATATTGTCGTGTGCTCCTTCTTCATAATCATTTTTTAAAGATATTTATTTACTCATGAGAAACACACACAGAGACATAGGCAGAGGGAGAAGCAGACTCCCTGCAAGGAGCCTGATGTAGGACTTGATCCTAGGACTCTAGAATCAGGACCTGAGCCGAAGGCAGACGCTCAACCACTGAGCCACCCAGGTCCCCACAATAATTATTTTTATGCAACATCCTCCAGATACTCTGGTAACACTCCACTCAAGCCCCATCTTGCACCTGATGTAAGACTCTAAAGCACTTCCATTTGTAACCTAATGGCTGATTAGTTTAACATGCAGGTAATTCAGCACTCGTAACCATCCACTGGATTGAACCCTCCCTGCCCCAACATTGACATGCCCTTCCTTTGCCCTTGTAATCTACACTCCCCAGTCTGGGGCCTTCTGGTCTAAATTCTCTCATATTTTTATGTCTCCCATATTCCACTTTGCCCTTCTGAGCTCCTCGAAGTATGCCTGCTCTCTTGTGAACAACTCTCTGACATTTTGTCTACACCGCCTGCCTTCTACCTGGCTACACCAAGTCCTGTTTTTTTTTACAAGTCCTGTTTTTGTTTGAGGTAACCTTATTACAGAATTTAGTTTGAAAGCTTTACACTATGTACCACTAGATGGTCTCACATTCATGTCATACTTATTTTTTTTGCTGTGTTCCAATAAAACTTTATTTACAAAAAGAAGTGACCAGCTTGCATAGAAGACCATGAGATATATGAAAATGTCATCCAAGCATTTTTTTCCCAGGCAGGGCACTTTGAATGGATTCACTTCATAGTTACTGGCCAGTTACCACCAGGAGTCTAAGAATGTTCCAAGTTTACAATAGTTTATAAAAAAGTATCCACTTATAAATGATCTCAGTAGGTCTCTTTACCCTTTTTTTATAAATTTATTTTTATTGGTGTTCAATTTGCCAACATATGGAATAACACCCAGTGCTCATCCCATCAAGTGCCCCCCTCAGTGCCCATCACCCAGTCACCCACACCACACACCCCACCCTCCTCCCTTTCTACCACTCCTAGTTCATTTCCCAGAGTTTTGAGTCTCTCATGTTCTGTCTCCCTTTCTGATATTTCCCACTCATTTTTTTTCCTTTCCCCTTTGTTTTCTTTCACTATTTTTTATATTCCCCAAATGAATGAGACCATATAATGTTTGTCCTCCGATTGACTTATTTCACTCAGCACAATACCCTCCAGTTCCACCCATGTCGAAGCAAAAGGTGGGTATTTGTTGTTTCTAATGGCTGAGTAATATTCCATTGTATACATAGACCACATCTTCTTCATCCATTCATCTTTCGATGGACACTGAGGCTCCTTCCACAGTTTGGCTATTGTGGACATTGCTGCTATAAACATCGGGGTGTGGGTGTCCCAGCATTTCACTGCATCTGTATCTTTGGGGTAAATCCTCAGCAGGGCAATTGCTGGGTCGTAGGGCAGATCTATTTTCACCATTTATTGAAGAGACTGTCCTTTTTCCAGTGGATAGTCTATCCTGCTTTGTCGAATATTAGTTGACCATACAGTTGAGGGCCCATTTCTGGGTTCTCTATTCTGTTCCACTGATCTATGTGTCTGTTTTTGCACCAGTACCATACTGTATTAATGATCACAGCTTTGTAGTACAACCTGAAATCCTGCATTGTGATGCCCCCAGCTATGGTTTTCTTTTTCAATATTCCCCTGGCTATTTGGGGTCTTTTCTGATTCCACACAAATCTTAACGATGATTTGTTCCAAGTCTCTGAAGAATGTCCATGGTATTTTGATAGGGATTGCATTGAATGTGTAAATTGCCCTGGGTAGCATTGAGATTTTCACAATATTAATTCTTCCAATCCATGAGTATGGAATATTTTTCCATTTCTTTGTGTCTTCCTCAATTTCTTTCAGAAGTGTTCTGTAGGTTTTAGGGTATAGATGCTTTACCTCTTTGGTTAAGTTTATTCCTAAGTATCTTATGCTTTTGGGTGCAATTGTCAATGGGATTGACTCCTTAATTTCTCTTTCTTCAGTCTCATTGTTAGTGTATAGAAATGCCACTGATCTCTGGGCATTGATTTTGTATCCTGCCACACTGCCGAATTGCTGTATGAGTTCTAGCAATCTTGGGGTGGAGGCTTTTGGGTTTTCTATGAAGAGTATCATGTCGTCTGCAAAGAGGGAGAGTTTGACTTCTTTTCAATTTAAATGCCTTTTATTTCTCTTTGTTGCCTGATTGCTGAGGCTAGGACTTCCAGTACTATGTTGAATAGCAGTGGTGAGAGTGGACATCCCTGTCTTGTTCCTGATCTTAGGGGAAAGGCTCCTAGTGCTTCCCCATTGAGAATGATATTTGCTGTGGGTTTTTCATAGATGGCTTTTAAGATGCCGAGGATTGTTCCCCCTATCCCTACACCCTGAAGAGTTTTGATCAGGAATGGATGCTGTATTTTGTCAGATGCTTTCTCTGCATCTATTGAGAGGATCATATGGTTCTTGTTTTTTCTCTTGTTGATATGATCTATCATGTTGATTGCTTTATGAGTGTTGAACCAGCTTTGCATCCGGGGATAAATCCCACTTGGTCATGGTGAATAATATTCTTAATGTCTGTTGGAAGTATTCCATTCCTTTCTATCTTTCCGAACAGCTTTAGTAGAATAGGTATTGTTTCTTCTTTAAACGTTTGATAGAATTCCCCTGGGAAGCCATCTGGCCTTGGACTTTTGTTTCTTGGGAGGTTTTATGACTGCTTCAATTTCCTCCCTGGTTATAGGCCTGTTCACGTTTTCTATTTCTTCCTGTTCCAGTTTTGGTAGTTTGTAGTTTTCCAGAAATGTGTCCATTTCTTCTAGATTGCCTAATTTATTGGCACATAGCTGCTCATAATATGTTTTTAAAATCTTTTGTATTTCCTTGGTATTGGTTGTGATCTCTCCTTTTTCATTCATGATTTTATTAATTAGAGTCTATTCTCTTTTGTTTTTAATAAGGTTGGCTAATGGTTTATCTATCTTATTAATTCTTTCAAAGAACCATCTCCTGGTTTTGTTGATCTGTTCTACAGTTCTTCTGGTCTCTATTTCATTGAGTTCTGCTCGAATCTTTAGTTACTCTCTTCTTCTGCTTGGTGTAGGGTTTTTTTTTTTAGATTTTTAAAATTTTATTTACTCATGAGAGACACACACAGAGAGAGAGAGAGACAGGCAGAGGGAGAAGCAGGCTCCATTCTGGGAGCCTGACGTGGGACTTGATCCCGGGACTCCAGGATCATGCCATGGGCCGAAGGCAGGCACTAATCCATTGAGCCACCCAGGGATCCCAGGTGTAGGTTTTAGTTACTGTTCTTTCTCCAGTTCCTTTAGGTGCAAGGTTAGCTTGTGTATTTGAGTTTTTTTCCAATTTTTTTAATTTTTATTTATTTATTATTATTTTTTATTCATGATAGTCACACACAGAGAGAGAGAGAGAGAGGCAGAGACACAGGCAGAGGGAGAAGCAGGCTCCATGCACCGGGAGCCCAACGTGGGATTCGATCCCGGGTCTCCAGGATCGCGCTCTGGGCCAAAGGCAGGCGCCAAACCGCTGCGCCACCCAGGGATCCCTTTTTCCAATTTTTTGAGGGATGCTTGTATTGGGATGTATTTCCCTCTCAGGACTGCTTTTGCTGTATCCCAAAGATTTTGAATGGTTGTATCTTCATTCTCATTAGTTTCCATGAATCTTTTTTAATTCTTCTCTAATTTCCTGGTTGACACTTTCATCTTTTAGCAGGATAGTCTTTAACCTCCATGTGTTTGAATTGCTTCCAAATTTGTTCTTGTTATTGAGTTCTAGTTTCAGAGCATTCTGGTCTGAAAATATGCAGGGGAAAATCCCAATCTCTTGGTATTGGATGAGACTTGATTTGTGACCCAGTATGTGGTCTATTCTGGAGAAAATTCCATGTGCACTTGAGAAGAATGTGTATTCAGTTGCCTCTGGATGTAAAGTTCTCTAAATATCTGTGAAATTCATCTAGTCCAGTGTATCATTTAAAGCTCTTGAATGTTGTGCTTAGAAGATCTGTCATTAGCAGAAAATGCCGTATTGCCGTATTGAATGCCGTATTGAATACTGGGAGCAGTATTAGTGTATTATCTAAGCATGTCTTTTCTTTGGTTATTGATTGATTGATATACTTGGCAGCTCCCACATTGGGGCATAAATATTCATGATTGTTAGGTCCTCTTGTTGGATAGATCCTTTAATTATGATACAGTGTCACTCTTCATCTCTTACTACAGTTTTGGGATAAATTTTAATTTATCTGATATGAGGATTGCTACCCCTGCTTTCTTTTGAGGTCTATTTGAATGGTAAATGGTTCTCCAACCTTTCATTTTCTGGCTGTAGGTATTTTGAGGTCTAAAATGAGTCTCTTGTAGATAGCAAATAGATGGGTCTTGTTGTTTTTATCCAGTCTGAAACCCTGCATCTTTTGATGGGATCAATAAGCCCATTCACATTCAGAGTTACTATTGAAAGGTATGAATTTAGTGTCATCATAATAGCTATTCAGTCCCTGTTTTTGTGGATTATATTTTGGGATTCCTCTTTCTTTTACAGGGTCCCCATAATATTTCTTGCAGAGCTGGTTTGGTGGTGACATATTCTTTCAGTTTCTGCCTATTCTGGAAGCTCTTTATCTCTCCTTCTATTCTGAATGAGAGCCTTGCTGCATAAAGTATTCTTGGCTGCATGTTCTCATTTAAGACCCTGAATATACCCTGCCAGCCCTTTCTGGCCTGCTGGATGTCTGTGGAGAGGTCTGCTGTTAATCTAATATTTCTCCCCATATAAGTTGCAAGTTTCACTATTAGATGTTGAGGTGCTGAATGGTTTTTATTGATTTTAGGGAGGGATCTCCCTATCTCCTGGATCTGAATGCCTGTTTCCCTCCCCAGATTAAGGAAGTTCTCAGCTATGATTTGTTCAAATATACTTTCTCATCCTCTGTCCCTTTCAGCGTCCTCTGGAACCCCAATTAAATGTAGATTTTTCCTTCTGAGGCTGCCATTTATCCATTTACTTCCCTTAACCTTTCCTCATGGTGTTTTAATTGTTTTTCTCTTTCTTCTTCAGCTTCCTTCCTTTCCATCAACTTGTCTTCTCTGTCACTCACTTGTTCTTCTACCTCATTAACCGTCATTGTTAAGACCTCCTGTTTGGATTGCATCTCATTTAATTGATTTTTAATTTCGGCCTGATTAGATCTAAATTCTGCAGTAATGAAGTCTCTTGATCATTTAGGCTTTTTTCCAGAGCCACCAGTAGCTTTATAATTGTGCTTCTGTATTGGTTTTCTGACATCCAATTGTAATCCAAATTTTGTAACTCTGTGGCAGAGAGTACTGTTTCTGATTCTTTCTTTTGTGGTGAGTTCTTCTTTCTAGACATTTTGCTCAGTGCATGAGTGGCTAAAAATGAGTTGCATTGGAAAAAGGAAGAAAAAGAAAAAAATGAAAAAGAAAAAACAAAACAAAAACAAGAAGGACTATCCTCTGGCTCTAAATAGAGTAAATCCCTCGACTTCCCCTGGAGCTTTCCAGCTCTGCTTCGTCAAGAACTTGTTCTTCCCGTGTTCTTCCAGCTGGTCTTCTGGGGGAAGGGCCTGCTGTGCTCTCAGGTGTGTGCATGGCTCAGTGGGAGCTGTTTATCCTGTGAGGCCCCTGCTCCCTGGCGGCCCTGCTCCATCCCAGGCAGAGGGTGACACCAGGAGGAACAACAACAGTGGCGGCGGCCAGCTCTCCAGCCCTGGAATCAGCTCCCTGCAGTAACTACCACAGCTCCCAGTCCACACTGGCCTAGATGCTCCCGGGGCTGTGGTGGGCGCTGATCTGCGCAGCTTGGGGGCACCTGGCGGCAGGGAGTCCTCGCTGTCCCGTGAGCTCCCCGCATCCGCCTGTCCCGGGAGGAGTGCAAGATCCTGGGCTATGTTCCCCGGCGCCCTGGGATCCGGAGCCTGAACTGCTGGAATTGGGCTCCCGGGGCTGCGCAGCCCCCTCTGCCAGGAGCTGCCGCCTGAGCTTCTCCTGAGGCCCCGCTGGGCGCTCGCTCCAGCCCTTTATCGAGATCAGCCCCTGGTGTGTGGCGCGCCCTCCCCTGGAGTGCACTTCCTCTGTTAGTGACCCCAGGAACCTGGAAGCGCCACTGCCCCTCCTGCGGTTCTGCCCGAGTTCCCTGCTGAGCGTCTTCCCGTCCCGGAAGAATCCTGTGCGGATTTTAAAAGTTCCTGCTTCTTGGGGGCTGGACTTTCCTCTCCTGGAGGCTTTCTCAGCCCCCCTTAGCCCAGCTCCTCGTGGGGCCCCTCCTGCACTTCATTCTTTTTTATTTTTTTTCTGCTTTCCTACCTTGTTAGAAGCGCAAACTCTTCTCTCTGTAGCATTCCAGCTGTTCTCTCTTTAAATTTCAGGTCGAATTCGTAGGTTTTCAGGATGACTTGAAAGTTATCTAGGTAGGGGCATCTGGGTGGCTCAGCGGTTGAGCATCTGCCTTTGGCTCAGGGCATGATCCTGGGGTCCTGGGATGGAGTCTCCTATCGGGCTCCCTGCAGGGAGCCTGCTCCTCCCTCCGCCTGTGTCTCTGCCTCTCTCGGTGTGTCTCTCATGAATAAATAAATAAAATCTTAAAAAAAAAGAAAGAAAGAAAGTTATCTAGGTAAATTGGTGGGGGCAGGTGACTTGGGGACCCTACTCCTCCGCCATCTTGCCCTGTTCCCCGACAATTGGGTTTTCTAACATGGGGATAAAAGAAGACATAAAAATGTGTGTTGTTGTTTTTTTTATCTAAAACTCAAGGGTTTATGTATCCACTCAACAAATATTTACTGAGGGCCAACTATGTGTCCTGCCTTGCCACATTTCACATTTCATAGCTCTCTCTCTCTCTCTGAGCCCTCACACATTCAGTGTGGCTTTAATGAGAAGCAGTGGAATATAGTAGTAATTCTGGGCACAAGCTTTGGAGGGAGATGGGCCTGGGTTTGAATATCAGATCCACTATTTGTTTTCTAGCTGTGTGATCTTGGACAAGTTATTTAACCTCTCTGTATTCTAGTCTTCTCAGCTCAGTCATCTCAACTATAAAATGGGAATACTATAGTACTCCTTTACAGAGTGGTTGTAAAGACTAAATGAAATAGCACATGTAGGGGCACCTGGGTGGCTTAGTTGGTTAAGTGTCTGTCTTTGGCTTGCATCATGATCCTGGGGTCCTGGGATTGAGCCCCAATCAGGCTCCCTGCTCAGTGGGGAGTCTGCTTCTCCCTTTTCCTCTGCCCCTCACCCCACACTCATGTTCTCTCTCATAAAAAAATAAAATCTTTAATAAATAAATAAAATAGCATATGTAAAGAAAGCACATGGCATGGTAGCTATTATAGAATAGCTATAGATACTCAAAAAAATGGTAGTAGTAAGATAATGCTGATGAAGGCATCCCCTGCTTGGTTTATTCTACCTTTTCTTCCCTGCCTGTCCATGTTTCTTTCTCACTTTAAAATCTTGGACAAAAGGTATGTCCTATTCAAAGTCTTTCTTGACTAACAGTTCACCCTGATTTCTCCATTATTTGGCATCTATCTGATGCTTATGAACACAGGTCACATTAATTTGTTTTTTGCCTATTTTTCTATATTCTTATGTGTTATTTGTGTCCTTCCTGGATTCTCAATTATCATAGAGTAATAGAGTCATAGGCCAAACATAAAAGAACATAAATCTTCCATGTGTATCATGAATCCCTTCAACTACAATTCTGTCGGGTGGCCATTCATTTACTACTTGAGTATTTTTAGAGACAAAGATCTCATCATCTCACCAAACAGGCCGTTCAGTTCGTTGCTGGGCAGTTTTCAGGAGGTTATTTCTCAAACTACACCAGCATGTACCTGTATCTTTTCACACATTTTCCTAGTTTTGCCCTCTTGAACAACATAGGACTAAATAGAGGTTTAATTTAGGATTAATACAGGATTAAACTGTTCACTACATAAAGTTGCCTTCTCTTTGCTTTATTTTTTTAAAAGATTTTATGTATTTACTCATGACAGACACAGAGAGAGAGAGAGAGAAAGAGAGAGAGGCAGAGACACCGCCAGAGGAGAAGCAGGCTCCATGCAGGGAGCCTGATATGGGACTCAATCCCAGGACTCCAGGATCAAGCCCTGGGCTGAAGGCAAGCACCAAACCACTGAGACACCCAGGGATCCCCTTCTCTTTGCTTTATATTGTCCACTCAATTCTCGGGTGTTGGCTTTTTGGCTTTTTTACTAATGGCAAAGTTGAATGTCAATGTTTCTTACTACTACAATCTTTTTTTTTTTTTTTCCCTGTTGATGGGGAGGGGGTATTACCTTTGCTGGGTTTTTTTTTTAAGATTTTTTAAATTTGTATTTATTCATGAGAGATACAGAGAGAGAGAGACAGAGACATAGGCAGAGGGAGAAGCAGGCTCCCTGTGAGGAGCCTAATGCAGGACTCTATCCCAGGACCCCGGGATCACAACCTGAACCAAAGGCAGATGCTCAATCACTGAGCCACCCAGGTGCCCTGCCTTTGCGTATTGAGAACAACTTTACTTTTTGAGTCTTGGAGAGGATTTCGGAGCCAGTTACCTATGTAATGTGATTTGTTGGGTCCCAGGATTTGCCCCGCCCAACAATATCCTCTTCCCTATGATATCTGAAACCATCCATTGTGAGAGCAGCATTCCTCCAGGTTTTAAAAAAGTTATAGGGTTTTTGAAGCCCTGTTTGAAAGTAACATGCCCCTGGGAAAGGAAACATCTTAACCTTAACCACTGATACAACAGCAGGGACTGAATCGTTGCTAGTGACTTGAGAGCAAAATATCAAGATCGGATAAGGCGTGACCTGGCCGCAGTACCAGACTGCTGGAGATCCAGAGACCTCGTTTCATTCATCCAGGGATACACAGCACTTAGCACAGTGACTAATACTGGGTCCTCAGTGACGAATGAACAAATGAGGCTGAAAAGGGGAGTATGTGCCCTTCCCGGTAAGCATCACCCACTTCATAATTCTCTCTCTAGCCAAGGAAGTGTGGCAACACCAGAAATTTCGGGGTTCTTTGGCTTGCTGACAGCCTTGCTAGCTATTCACAGTGCTCTTCTCCTATCAGCTTTCCCTGGAGCTATCTGGTGTCTCACCTTCAGCTGGCAGCAGGCGGCATGAATTGTTAGGCTGCTTCTATATAAAGCTCTGGCAATAGAAACTGCCTCCATTACCACCATTGATTCACATACCTACACAGAGACTTCACACCCACCCAGTGTTATGGAGAAAAGGAATCGGATTCTAGCTCAGGCCTTGTGTCACTGCACAATATTGTAGAATTAACATTACCCCCTTTGCTTATTTGTAGAAGCTTTTGCAGATGTAGTGATCTGCCTCATACTCTGAATTTGGGGAAGAGTATAATAAAAGCCTCATTAATTCTCACCAGTGTTTAATCTAAATTAAAAATGTGGAGTTGGCACTTAAAAGTGTGGGGAGATGATTAAGTGCCTTCAGAGAATAGGAACTCTTTTTAAAGCAGTACATAAAAGCAAGTATTTTCCTGCAAACAATCTTTGCCTTCATTAAAGGGTATCCAGCAGTGCTTTTCTTTGGCATGATTTTGGTAGCAATTCGTTTGTGTTATTGTATTACTTGAAAATAATAAAGCTCCATTTTGGGTTTTGTTAAAAGTTTAAAAGGAAGGCCTATCTGACAGGAAATCAATGAACTATGGAAGGGTATTTTTTAAAATAGCTTTTTAGACATCTATAGCATTGTAATCAAAGCTAATGAAATATAAGACCCTACTTCAAAGAACAATATAAATGGTTTTAATTAATAACCCAATTGCTTTTATGTAAATGAATATTTCCTATGGCACTAGAAAAATTGTTTTTCTCATTCAAGGTAACTGTTCCCAGTGCAGAACTTATATACACCATGAATTCCCTTTCATTGTAGAATGAGTCCTAGCCTTTCTCCAAAATAATGAAATATTTCTATATTCTATCATTCCAATTATAGAACTTGCCAACTTCAAGCAAATCTCATTTAGTAAAGTTTTACTCTATTTGCAAAATAACTTCATAATGCAAGTGGAGTTCTGTTTACTTTGTATGTTTGGACTGTACTTCTAGCAATGTTAAATCTAAAAGAATATCCACATTATTTCCAAAAACTGTTTAAACTATTGGATATACTATTAATATTTCTCTGAAGAAATATTGTCCGTAGCCCACTAATCCTCATTCTATGAATACTTAAAATGTTAGTGAAGTGGGAAATACTTACAAGATGTGTCCCCTTCAAGCAGTAATATATTACAAATCTGGGACGTTAGGCTTCCATTTAATGGCCTGTGCCCTTAGCCTGTGATTACATTTTTAAAACATGAAGTTGTGGTATTTTCTGACATTCATTTGGGACATCTTATGAGGATACTTCCATTTATTTACAGTAAGAGAAGATCTTGGAGAGAGTATACTCTCTAGAATGTCGTCTGAAGTCACAATACCCATTTGCACTTTAGACAAAGAAAATATTACTCAGAGTAGAAGGGTGATTCAAGATTTCTTTACCTTCTGCCAAACAAAATGGCAAAACCAGACAAATAAAAAGTCTTACCCTCAATTACTGCATAGATTATATTCTGATTTCTGAGAAGCTAAACAGTAATGTACTATGTTCTACTGAAATATGAAAAAATATATGATCCAAATTCCTTTAAATATATTTGTTTTCCTGTCCCTGAGTCAGTTTCACCCATCTTTGACATGCGATTGATATCCATAACAAAAGGAAAGCAGTGAGGACTAACACACCAAAAGGCAAATTTCTAGTGCTCCAAGCATTAATTTTGCACCTGTTATTATTTAATAATGGTGTAAGCAATTGAGGACAATGTTTTAGAAAACTCAGAGAACAATGACTTAATTGAAGGCATTGAATGAAATAGTCCAGAAGAATTTTCAGTGTGATAAAATGAAAAACTTTTTGATTCCCAGGGGTATGAGAAGCTGATCTTTGTGCCTTAGGGAGAAATTCATAAAGAAACTAGCCAGCTATATTCTGGCCAGTTCTATTTTTTGAGTGCCAGTTGGCACTGGGGAGAATAGAAACAGTAGTCTCTCTAGATTCTGTGTAGTTTCATGATTTGCTTCTTTTGAAGCTATAAGCAGGAATATGTGGTCAACTAAAATGTGGCTATGCATACAATTTATATAGCTGAATTGTGTACCACCTCACTGACTGTGAAGGTAGTTTTCTGGAAGATACTTGCTGGATATTTGTCACTTTACCACAGAGGATGTTAAAAAATATTTTGATCCAAGAAAAATATGTAAATAATTTTTGCCAAAAAAAAAAAACACTGAATCTAATTCCCCAATCTTCTCCATAAGCAAACCACTCACTTAACTTATAGGAACATGTACTGACTTGTAAGACTGGGCCTCAGATAAAACCATGGGGATGGGGGCAGTGGATGGAAATGCATCTTTGTAAGCCCTGAAAAAATCCTGAATTTAAATTCACCTCCTCACAGATGTCCTCTTGTGGCCGAATTACTAAGCTGGCTTACATAATAATATAATAATTATACCATAATATAATAATGGTAGAATTGTTTAGGTTTCCATATTTATGGAGAGATTACCTGACATTAAAATTATTTTATTTCATAAAACACAGGGGATTTCCTAAGCACATAACAAAGTTGTAGTTTTTTTGCATCTGGATGGCATTTTAAATCTTCCTTTTGAAACTAAGTGAGCCAGACTTATCCATCCCAAAAAGACTTGTGAACTGATATTTATGGTTTATTCATCACATGTAATAGTTACAGTGGAATTCCTCTTCTCAACCCACTGTACAACCAGATGACACAGCATTTTTCTGTTCCAACCTTAGAAAGGCCCAGTAGAGGGCACGTTGAGCATTTAATGGCTAATACACACACCTTGGTACTTAAGCATATTTAAACAGTAACATGCTATAATTGACATCTGACTCAAAGTTTCCAGTGTCTTTTGATACTATATGGCAACTCTTTCAATTAAGAAAACACAAGATACTCAGTTAGTCAAGGTCAGCCAAAAAGATTTGAATAAAACAAAAATCAATCTAGTTGATTACTTTCAAACCATCCAGGCACCTTGAAGATGTGGATAAATTCCCAGAATGAATAAGACCCATGAGTCCATAGATTCTCTTTTGTGGTTACATTCTCATGGGAGTAAGGTGATATACAGAATATAAATATGCTAAGTTATGCCATTAATTTAATTACCTGCATGCAGCCAGTCCACAAGCAATGTTGAAATCTGAGGCTAATTGTCTTTGATCACTCATACTACCTCAGAGTCACCTCTTATGGGTCTGAAGGGAATGCCTGAGTGAAATATAAAATGAAAACACACTGAGAAATGCATTTCAAAGCCAACCCCAAATGTCTTTTGATTGTCTGCTGTTTTGTATGATGCTGTTTTGTATGATCTACATCACTGTTTCCTATCTACTAGTATCTAGAATTGAGATCTAACTCAATTCTTTTGTAGGAGACCAATAAACCCTGACCCTGAGAAAACTGTACATTCAATATCATAATTCAGGTGTGTACTTAGCTTTAGGTGGAAAATGAATTTCAATTCAAAAAAGAAAAAAAAAAGATTTCAATATTTGAAGGAGAAAACCAAGAAGGTGAGGATATTGTTTACATTTTAAGAATATAATTCTTCTAGGGGCACCAGGGTGGCTTAATCAGTTAAGTGAGTGACTGGATTTCTGCTCGGGTTATGATCTCAGAGTCATGAGCTCAAGCCCCATGTAGGGCTCCATGGAGCCTGCTTAAGATTCTCTCTCTTGCTCTTACCCCCCCCCAAGAATATAATTTTTCTAATAAAGAAAAGATCATCAGAGCTTTGGTTAATTGTGACCACTTAAAACATGAATGCCCTCTATTCCTAAATACTTGACAAATTACAATGAACCAGAAAGCTACTTATTGCAAGACACAAGTGCTCTTACATTTTCTCCACCTTTTTTCTGCCTACACATCTAAAAATGTGAGACAGGGGGTGTTGCACTATATGTTGGCAATCTGAATTTAAATTATAAATAAATAAATAAATAAATAAATAAATAAATAAATAAATAAATAAATAAAATTTTAAAAATGTGAGACAGGAATCCATCAAAATCCTAGAGGAGAACATAGGTGGCAACCTCTTTGACCTCAGCTGCAGCAACTCTTCCTAAACACATCCCCAGAGGCAAAAAATGAACTACTGGGACTTCATCAAGATAAAAAGCTTCTGCACAGCCAAGGAAACAATAAGCAAAACTAAAGGGCAACGTACAGAATGGAAAAAGCTATTTGCAAATGATATATCAGATAAAGGGCTAGTATCTAAGAGCTATAAAGAACTTACCAATCTCAAGGCCCAAAAAACAAAAAAATCCAGTCAAGAAATGGGAGAAGATATGAACAGACATTTCTCCAAAGAAGACTTGCAAAAGGCCAACATACACATGAAAAAATGCTCAACATCACTCAGCATCAGGGAAATACAAATCAAAACCACGGGATACTACTTCACTTCAGTCAGAATCTCTAAAATTAACAACTTGGGAAACTACAGATGTTGATGAGGATGCAGAGAACGGGGAACCCTCTTACATTGTTGGTAGGAATGCAAACTGGTGCGGCCACTCTAGAAAACACTATGGAGGTTCCTCAAAATATTAAAAATAGAACTACCCTACCCCGCAAATGCATGACTAGGGATTTATTCAAAGGATACAAAAATAGTAATTTGAAGGGGCACATGCACCCCAATGTTTGTAGCAGCAATATCCACAATAGCCAAAATATGGATAGGGCCCAGATGTCCATTGACTGATGAATAGATAAAGAAGAGGTGGTGTATATATACACAACAGAATATTACTCAGCCATCAAAAAGAATGAAATCTTGCCATTTGCAATGACATGAATGGAACTAGAGTATATTATGCTAAGCAAAATAAATCAAGGAAAGACAAATACCATATGATTTCAGTTGTATGTGGAATTTAAGAAACAAATGTGATGAACATAGGGGAAGGGAAAGAAAAATAAAATAAGATAAAAACAGAGAGGGAGGCAAACCATAAGAGACTCTTAACTCTAGAGAACAAACTGAGGGATGCTGGAGGGGATGGGAATGGGGTAACTGGGTGATGGGCATTAAGGCGGACACTTGATGTGATGAGCACTTGGTGCTACATGCAACTGATGACTCACTAAATTCTACCCCCAAACTAATAATATACTATATGCTAATTAACTTGAATTTAAATCTAAACACATTTAAAAATAAAATGTTACTCAACTCAGTTGTTTTCTCACCACAGCATTTAAAATCTTGTTCTTCCCCCTTTCTATTTTAATAACCTTTGCCACAGTTAATGTCATACATGTTTACATGACACTAAAATAAATAAAAGAAACTAGCTGAAGAAAGCAACTGACAAAAAAAAGAAAGCAACTGAAAAAAAAAAGAAAGCAACTGAATGTTCCACTTTTAACCAATTGTTCTGGTATTATGTAGATGAGCCTGACTCTTGGCTATCTTCTAATATCTATTCATCTGTACCTATGTTCTCCTCCAAAAGTACTTCATGCACTTGAAACAATGCTTCCTACGTGTAAATGCCAGCCCTGTCTTTTTCTGCCATTGTATATAATTGAAATAATAATTTTCAGTCTATAGCCTACTTAATTCAAAGAGAATTTAAATTAGTCCCTTGATTAAATTCAGTAGAAAAAAACTTTTTAAAAAGATTTTATTTATTTATTCATGAGAGACACAGAGAAAGAGTGAGAGAGAGAAGCAGAGACACAGGCAGAGGGAGAAGCAGGCTCCATGCAGGAAACCTGATGAGGGGCTCAATCCTGGGACTCCTGGATCACACCCTGAGCTGAAGGCAGACTCTCAACCACTGAGCCACCCAGGCATACCGAAAAGAAAACACTTATGGATAAAATGGAATCCATCTAAAGACGAGGTTCTTAGGCAGGGGTGGTGGTCCTTGGAGGTACACAGGTGGGCCACTCAGAGTCTTTGTGCAGCTGAAGTATTTTTGAAGTTATAAGTACATGGAATTGGTTTTCAAAAATTAAAGTAAATCTTATCCTAAATGTTCTATAGCAAGTCTATTCAATAGAACATTCAGTTCTGTCTCTTTACCATCCAGTACGTAGCCACAAGCTACCTGTAGCCATTGAACATTTGAAATGTGGCTAATATGCCTGAAGAACTGAATTTATTGTTTTAACTTTAAATAGCCACATGGGACTATTGACTATCTTATAGAACAGTATAGCAGTAGATCAACATTAACCTGGGGTCATTGGATAAACTTTATGAGGCCCATAAAACCCCTTGAAGTTGGTCACAAAATTGTGTGTGGTCATTTATTCTGGACATGAGTTTTATCACATTTGCAGAAGTAGCTCTGACTCCAAAAAAAGTTTAGAACCACTATGACAGGAACAGAGGTAGTTGCCCTGTTTGGGCTCCTCGTTTCCTGACAACATAATTGAAACTAGAAACATGATGAATTTTACTGTTGTTACTTTTTTTTTAAAGGTTTTATTTATTTATTCATAGACACAGAGAGAGAGGCAGAGACACAGGCAGAGGGAGAAGCAGGCTCCATGCAGGGAGCCCGATGCGGGACTCGATCCCGAGTCTCCAGGATCACACCCAAGGCTGCAGGCGGCGCCAAACTGCTGCGCCACCAGGGCTGCCCTGTTGTTACTTTTTTTAATGCCATAAAAAACATCCAAATTCCTTGGCAAAGAACCAAAAATAATTTCCTAAAGTTAATTCAAGTAATGAGGTATACATTTCTACAACCAACACATATTTGTCTCTTTAAAAAACGTTTTACTTTGAGAAAATTGTAGATTTACATGCAGTTGTAAAAAATAGAGATGTCATTTACCATTCACCCAGGTTCCCCTAGAGGTAGCACCTTAAGTAACTAGAGTACAGTATTGCAATGAGGAAATTGACATTGATGCAATCTACCCACCTTCTTTGGATTTTACTAGTTTTAATGCACTCATTTGCATGTGCCATACAATTTTATCACAGGTGTGCATTTGTGTGACCATCACCACAGTCAAGATTCAGAACAAGTGCATTCCTACAGGCTCCTTCCATTTTGCCCTTTTATAGCCACTTACACCTCTACCCCATACTCTCTTTAACTCTGGACAACCACTAACCTTTTCTCCATTACTATAATTTTTTCATCTCAAAAACATTATATAAATGGAATCAAATTGTATGTAGCCTTTTGGGCTTGGCTTTTTTTTTCCAACTCAGCATAATTCTCTGGAGATCTATCCAGATTGTTCCATATATTCATAGTTCATTCCTTTTTATTACTGTAGTATTCCAGGGTAGTGATGTGCCACAATTGAACCATTCATCTACTGAAGAACATCCAGGTTGTTTCCAGTCTGTGGCAATAATGAATGAAGCTTCTAGGAACATTTGTATTCGGGTTTTAGTGAACCTAGAGATAAAGGCTCATGATTGAAACTGCTGAGTCATGTGGTAGTTGCATGTTTAGCTTTATAAGAAACTACCAGACTGTTTTCCAGATGTTCTGTACCATTTTACATTACCATCAATAATATATGTGTATATTTGATCCAGTTTCTCAACAGCCTCACCATCATTTGGGGTGACCACTTTTTTTTTTTGACCACTTTTTTTAAGCCATTCTGGGAGGCAGGAGGTGATACCACATTGCGACTTTAATTTGCATTTCCCCAATGGCTGAGATGTTGAACATTTTCTCATGTGCTGATTTGCCATCTGCATATCCTCTTTAGTCAAATGTCTGTTCTTGTCTGGGAGAAAAAGCATCCATAATAGGAAGGAGAGCTTTTTACATAGAAATTTGAGTAATAGTGGTGGGTAATATGGTTTTTACAAAAGAAACTACTCCTGTTAAGTTGGGACTTGTTTTTCAGCTATCTGCTAAGATAGAAGCCCTGATGTAAATTCTTATCCCTGGGAAGATGTTTCCATGCAGAACTAGGAAAACTAGGATCCAGGAATAATACTTGGCTTTTTGATACCTTGACTATCAAAAAAATTGAGAGAATACAAATGAATGGAGAGATAAGGGAGCTTTTTGTAGGTATTGGATTTGGTCGTATCATGAATACATGTTCTAGCAAATACCACTGGTGCAGATATTTTATATCCTTGGTATAACTTTTGATATATTTAGATGTCATCTGTTGCCCTGTTTTAAGAGTCACAGTTTTCACCCTGACAGAAAACAACAGTCTACTTCAGCTGTGGCAGGGCAACATGATTACCTGCAGGCAGAAGTATCACTTTCCTCAGAGAAGAGTCTGAATCAAAAACCTGCAATGGCTGATCGCTACCTCATAAAATCAAGACTAAATTCCTAAATACGTCTTCATGGCCAACAAAGCCCTAACCTACCTTTTCCGCCCTGTTTTGCACTCCTCCTCCTCTTGTGGACTAACCAAACTGAATCAATGTTTTCTAAATCCACTCTGCTCTTTCCTGACTCTCTGCTTCTGTTCCTGCTATATCCTTTATTAATTTACCTTCCCTTGGCCATTTGTACCTATAAAAAACCCACCTATGGGATGCCTGGGTGGCTCAGTAGTTGAGCATCCGCCTTAGGCTTAGGGCGTGATCCCAGGGTCCCAGGATTGAGTCCAGCATCTGGCTCCTGGCAGGGAGCCTGCTTCTCCCTCTGCCTATGTCTCTGCCTCTCTCTCTCTCTGTGTGTCTCTCATGAATAGATAAATAAAATCTTAAGAAACAAAAAAACTACCTGTCCCTTAAGGCCCTGCTCAGATGTTACTTTCTCCATGAAATATCTTCTAATTCCTTGAGTCAGAAGCAAACATTCCTGCCTCTATGCGCACACAGGACTTTGTACCCCCTCATAGCACCCATCTCTCTGACAACTCTTTTGTTTAAATGTCATGCCAACGCAATAACATGGATGAATCTCAAATGCAATTTGCTAAGTGAAAGAAGTTAGACACAAAAAGCTACATACTGAATGACTCCATTTATCTGACATTCTGGAAAAAGCGAAACCATAGGGACAGAAAACAGACTAGGGGTTGCCAGGATAAGGTGGGGGGCAGGGTTTGACTGCAAAGGCATAACACAAGGGAAGTTGGGGAGTGATGACAGTGTTCTATGTCTTGATTGTGGTAGTGGCTATACAACTGTGCATTTGTCAAAACTTGCAGATCTATACAGTGTAAAGGGTGAATTTTATAGTATTTCAACTACACCTTAACAAAAACAATGGGATAAATTCATACCAGATAGCCTGCTCTTCAAATCTGGCCATCCATTTACTTGTTCTTCAGATGTACTCTAATGTTCCAGGATAAGAGCTAGGACTACAAAGGAGAAAAATATGCAACTCCTCCTTTCAAGGAACTCGATCTCTGAGGGAGGTGCTAGGTATGGAGGGAAATAAATACGGGCACCTGGGTGGCTCAGTGGTTGCGTGCCCTTCAGCCCAGGGCATGATCCCGGGGTCCTGGAATCAAGTCCTGCATCAGGCTCCCCACAGGGAGCCTGCTTCTCCCTCTGCCTGTGTCTCTGCCTCTCTCTCTGTGTCTCTCATGAATAAATAAATAAAATCTTTTTAAAAAAGAAAGAAATGCAGTGGAGTAGGAAAGATGCTGTATATGGTACAGTCAGATACAGTGGCAGCATAAAGGAAGCAGTGGTCAGATGGACCTAGATGGTGGAAGGGCTAGCCTTTCAAGTTTAGAAATTTATATTTTGTTCAATATGCAATGTGAAGTGACAGAATCAAAGCTATGCTTTAGGAAGTATAACATGGCAGTAATATGAAGGATGATGTGGAGTGGGGAAAAGAGAAAAAGCAGAGAGATCAATTAGAAATCTATTCACAACAGTCTAAAAGAAAATTAATATCACTTCTCCATTAGCAGACATTTGAGATTGGGTGAAGTTTTCAATTAAACCTTGTATTGCTGACAATCTAGATGAATGCAGGCATAAACACAGAGAGGGCCCACAAAATTTTTCTTGATACAATTCACCCCAATTAGCCTGGGATACTTAATGGAGCGACCATGTTGCATTGATCTTTTTATCTTCCCTGGAAAATATCATAAGACTTTGTAGACACTAAAGGCTCTAAAAAAAAGTTTATTATTCTCTTTAAAAAAATTTTTTTTTTGAGAGTGAGTGAGGGAGAGAGCACAAGCAGGGGGAGGGGCAGAAGGAGAGGGAGAAGAAGGCTCCCTGCTGAGCAGGGAGCCTGATGCAGGTTACAGGGCTCCATCCCAGGACCCTAGGGTCAGGACCTGAGCCGAAGGCAGACATGTAACCAACTGGACCACCCAGGTGCCCCCCAAAATTCATCATTCCAATGAATAAGTTAGAGAGCAGGTGGATTTTCTCTTAAATCACTGAAATTCAGGCAGCCCTGGTGGCTTAGGGGTTTAGCGCCACCTTCAGCCCAGGGTGTGATCCTGGAGACCTGGGATGGAATCCCACCTCAGGCTCCCTACTTGAGCCTGCTTCTCCCTCTGCCTGTGTCTCTTTCTCTCTCTCTCTCTCCCTCTCTCTCTCTCTCTCTCTGTATGTCTTTCATGAATAAATAAATAACATCTTAAAAAATAAATCACTGAAACTCCCAAAGAGAAAATTGTTAATTCCTGCATGCCCAATGATACTTACTGCTTACAATTTTGTATGTCAGCCCAGAGGGTCAAGGTTAGTAAAGATATTTTATTCCTAAATGTATATACTGACTATAGTGATTGGGGGGAAGGGGTGGAATTAGTCTGGCACTTTTTTCCCCAGAAAGATTGCTGTTTCTTTGCTGGTTTACTTCTACCTAACACATCTTGCAGTGACATGGGTAAGAGTCTGTGGAAAAGGGAAAGGGAAGGGCACCCTGTGGTTCAGTAGTTGAGCATCTGCTTTTGGCTCAGGTTGTGATCCTGGGGTCCTGGAATCAAGTCCCACATCAGGCTCCCTGCAGGGAGCCTGCTTCTCCGTCTGCCTATGTGTCTGCCTCTATGTTTCTCATGAATAAATAAATAAAATATTTAAAAAGAAAAAAAAAGGCTCTCTGCTCCTCCGCATTCAACAGACAGCTGCATCTTCTGATGCAGTGCCAGCTGCGTCCCTGAGACACGATGGTGAAGGTTGGAGTGAATGGATTTGGCCGTATTGGGCACCTGGTCACCAGGGCTGCTTTTAACTCTGGCAAAGTGGATATTGTCACCATCAATGACCCCTTCATTGACCTCAACTACATGGTGTACATGTTCCAGTATGATTCTACCCACGGCAAATTCCACGGCACAGTCAAGGCTGAGAACGGGAAACTTGTCATCAACAGGAAGTCCATCTCCATCTTCCAGGAGCGAGATCCCGCCAACATCAAATGGGGCAATGTTGGTACTAAGTATGTTGTGGAATCCACTGGGGTCTTCACCACCATGGAGAAGGCTGGGGCTCACTTGAAGGGCAGGGCCAAGAGGGTCATCATCTGTGCTCCTTCTGCTGATGCCCCCATGTTTGTGATGGGCGTGAACCACGAGAAGTATGACAACTCCCTCAAGATTGTCAGCAATGCCTCCTGTACCACCAACTGCTTGGCTCCTCTGGCCAAAGTCATCCATGACCACTTTGGCATCATGCAGGGCCTCATGACCACTATCCATGCCACCACTGCCACCCAAAAGACCGTGGATGGCCCATCTGGGAAGCTGTGGCGCGACAGCTGAGGGGCTGCCCAGAACATCATCCCTGCTTCCCCTGGCGCTGCCAAGGCTGTGGGCAAGGTCATCCCTGAGCTGAACAGGAAACTCACTGGCATGGCCTTCCGTGTTCAGTTGTGGATCTAACCTGCCGCCTGGAGAAAGCTGCCAAATATGATGACATCAAGAAGGTGGTGAAGCAGGCATCAGAGGGCCCCTCAAGGGCATCCTGGGCTACACTGAGGACCAGGTTGTCTCCTGTGACTTCAACAGAGACACCCACTCTTCCACCTTTGATTCTGGGGCTGGCATTGCCCTCAATGACCACTCAAGCTCATTTCCTGGTATGAAAATGAATTTGGCTATAGCACCCCGGTGGTGGACCTCCTGCCACATGGCCTCCAAGGAGTAGGATCCTCCTGGACCACCAGCCCCAGCAAGAACAAGAGGAAAAGAGAGGCCCTCAGCTGCTGAGGAGTCCCTGCCCCAAATTAATCCCCCAACACTGAGAATCTACTGACCTCCAATTTACATCCCAGACCCCGAGGAAGGAGAGGGGCTTGGGGAGCCCTACCTTGTAATGTACCATCAATAAAGTACACTGTACCCCCAAAAAAAAGAAATAAAGAAAAAGAAAAAAAGAAAAAGAAAAAAAGGTGTGACAGCAGGCATTATAAATACACTTTTTAAATTTTTTACTATTACCTCTGTCTTGGAATTTCGAAATCTGTACTAAAAATGCTTATGAAGGGCATAACTGAAAGCACTCAGAGAAGACAGCCTTATTCTTGAAATGTGTATGAAGTTTTCATCATGCCTTGAATCCAACCAAATTGCAGGTCCGAAAAATCAGCAGGGGGCTCTGCTATAAACACTGTATAGGGCCCAAACATACACTCTCAGTCAGGTCTCTAAAACACCTCACCCATCCCCATCTCAGGAAAATGAAGACGTTTAATGAACTGGTGGGATTATCGAAGGTAAACTTGATGAGCATCTTCTTCAAACAAACAAGAGCTCCAGGCTTTCCATTTCTGCTCTTTTTTTTCCCTCACGAAGAGCAAACATTACTGAGCCACTTCATTGCCTCTGGTGAAAGGCTTTCTGTGGCTCCAGAGTTGACAACATCCAGAATATTAAGCAGTCACTGACTTTGGCGTCTGAACTAGTTTGCTATGAAGAACATGAAGTATACTGATGCTATCTGCCCCCGAAGTTACACAGAGACAACTTAGGAAAAAGTGTGCCTCCCACCCCCACAAACTGGAAGACTGTCAGCTTGGGGAAAAGTGATTTTGTAGATGCCAGAGTGTGCTGTGGTTCAGCAGATCTGGACATTTTTTTCCTCTGCATTTTTCCTAGTGCAAGTCATTGTGCCTCACACTGTGTGATTCAGGATGAAGTCGAAGCAAAGTAGTTTCTCTGGCCACAAAAATACCCTTTTGTTGAAGGCCAGCTTGTCCTTTGCCTGTTTACTGCGACCAATATAACCGTAACACTTATGTAATTCTGGTGTGACAGAACTTAACGACTGTGTGAATTATGAGCAGTAAGCCAGCCAATGTCAGTGGTCTCAAATATGTGATCAGCACCGGGTCAGTCATTGCCAAATACTGGTTTACTACATGTTATTGATCATATTTGAGCCCTGTCCAGCTGTGGCTAATCCTAACGCATATAGTTGGCAGCTGTGAATTTGTGACTTTGCCCCTCAGAATACAAAGCTGCCTTTGCCCAAGCTCAGACCCACTAAAGCTTCTTAAAAGGCAAGCCTTTGCCTCAGTAGGTGATTGTGATAGAATATAAGTAGGGTGTTCTTAAATTGCTTTTCAGAAACCCCAATTCTCCTGGGAATGATCAAATTATGTTTCTATTAAAAATGAATCCCATTCTGTCTATAGGTTTTAAAAAAAACCTCACTGCCCAGTACATTTTTAAGAAGTCCCCTCCTCCCTAATTTAGCTAATGGATCCTATCTTCGTCTGTGAGGCCTACTCCCTTCTGTCATTCATCCTAGGCAGTGGCAAGATCACAGGTACTTCTTGAGGTATACCACCCAATTTGTTAGGCTTTGATCTGAGGGAAACCTTACATGGCTCAAAATATAGCTATATAATTTTATATATAAAATATTTCAGTGCCTGAAATGCATAAAAGAATGTATTATTATCCCTGTTTTATTTTTTAAAGATTTTATTTATCCATGAGAAACACACAGAGAGAGGCAGAGACATAGGCAGAAGGAGAAGCAGGCTCCCTGCAGGGAGCCAGATACAGGATTCGAGCCCAGGACCCAGGGATCATGACCTGCGCCAAAGGCAGACACTCAACCACTTGGCCACCCAGGTGCTCCCTGTTTTATCATTGAGCAAGAAGAAAGAGAAACTTCCTCAGTGTCATATAACCAGTCAATGGCAATATTAAAAATAACAACTGAGGCTAGAATGGGTGAGTTCTGTCAATTGAGTCTACTAAGTAGCAGGAATGGGTTGGAAGTAAACCTCAAATGTATGTTCTTACCTGCAGAGCAAATTCATTAAAAAACATTCTTCTCTCCCATTCCCAAACCCCACCCCCTGAGTAATTGTTTCCCTTTTTTTTTCAATAGCATATATGTGTCTTGTGGTCATAGATTTAATTCTTTTAAAATCTTCGTCTTACTAGAAACCTGAAAAGGAAAGAGAGGGGACTGCCCTAGACCAGATGAGTTTCCCAACTAGGATGTCCTGATACCTGTAGTGGAGGGTAAAAACCACTTGTGTCCGTCATTTCCCCCACTCACCCAGCACTGACCCATTCCTGCTCCCTATATCTTGAGCCCTTCTCCGCCTTTGTTTCTCTTTAGCAATCCGGGATCCCCTCAATCATCTCTCCAAACTCAAGATAGCTAATCTGGTTGCCCAGCAGCAAGCAAGTCGACACAATTGAGCACAAATTTTCTGCATTGTCCTCCATCAGTATAATTCTTACTGCACCAGTTTTAGTGGACGTAAAACATCCTTTCTGCACGTGACACATGTTCAGCCACTCCTCTCCACACACCCATGTATACGAGTGTGCTCAACTGAAGCAGTAGGCATTTTTAAATGATGATGAAGCACCTGACTAAATGTACTTTCATAATCTCTGCTTAGGAATCTGGGGGCTGTGCAGCAGGAGATCACAGCACTCTGGTGAGGGGGTTCTTAGTATATTAAAGTATGTCACTGGATGTGGCTGTAAAAATACCCATCTTTCCACCCTGTAATAACCTCCTTACGATGTATGTGGAGAGGTAGCACAGCAAGCGAAAATGGCATAGAATTTGGAGTCATACTCTCAGTACGACTTCCAGCTCTGCCACATGCTGGCTGTGTGACCTCTGGCAAGATACTTTAACTTTCTGAGCCTCATCTTCCTCATCTGAAAAAAAATGGAATTATAATAATTAGAATTATAATGGGATTGTATAACCTGTTATAAGAATCAGATGATATAATTTAGGCATGTAAAGTGTCACATAGTAGGTTCTCAATAAATATGTTGCCTTCCTACCTCTGCTTTTGAAGGCACTGTTGGATTGAGTGGAAAGTGGTGTAATGAGAACAGTGTAGCTTTGTACTAAGACGTGGGGTCAAATTCCAATTCTGTCATTTAGTTACCATGGGTGACCTCAGCAAGTTACTTAACCTGGGCCTCAGTCACTTCTGTAAGATGTAGCATATAATACTCATCTCAAAAGTAGACAGTACCTGGCCTATAGTAGGTTCTTGCTGGTAGCTATTAATGTTATGGATATGAGAAGACTGCTTCAGATATCGCAGACCCACTGTTGGAAAACCTCTCTCTGAAATTGTCTTTTCTTTGAGTGCATGAAAACTTGGTTTAAAAAAGATCCTGTTTTATAATAGCCATATATCTACCTAAGCTGATGCAGATTTACCTGCACTTGGAAATTATGTTATTTTTAAAGCATGCTGCACCATCATGTTTTGGGTTTTTTGTTTTGTTTGGCTGCTGGCTCTCTCTAGGCCCCCATCAATTTCTTCTTGCTATCCATAGAACAGCTGCCTAGAGCAGAAGTTTGTTGCCATCCCTTCTATATGCATTCTCTACACCTATGTTGTTGAGCTGGATAGCCACAACACTGCTTAGATGCCAGGACACTATTTGTCCATGGCACTTTGCCATTTATCTAATGGTGAGAAGCCAGATGTGATGTCTCATTTCTTGTGGACACATTAAAGGCTGAACACTTATCATCCGTCTTTGTACCTCTGCAGAAACTCAGTGTGATCAGAAACTTAATCAGCCACAGTGGTGTCCTGCTGTTGCTTTTGCAGGATGCTGCTCTGCTTATTAGTTCATTACTAGATAGTGTACCGCTTAGGGCAGCTTTCTTTTTTTTTTTTTTTTTTTTTTTTATTTTTTTATTTATTTTTTTTTTTTTTGCAGCTTTCATTTCAAGTACTGCTGAGACAAATTTTTGGCAGGGTTAGCCTCTGTGGTAGGATTTGAGGAATTCCAAAAGGCTCCTGGCCCAAGTGTGTCTCCCTCACCGGTTACAGTGCCTGAAATGCATAAAAGAAATATTTCACTTGAACTTCCTTTGGTATAAGGCGATGTTAAAATGTGAATGCCACTCTCCAGAGGGAAGATACTAAGTCATTATTAGCTATGAATACTTAGAGTCAGAACCCCATTGGAATCCTGATTCTGTTACTAGTTACGTGACCTTAGGCAGGTTGCGAATTCTCTGAGACAGTTTCCTCTTCTGAAAATGGGGATGCTAATGGATAATTGTGAGAATTCAATTAGATGATGCATGTACAGTACAGAGTAAATGCTCAATGAACAGTAGCTGTTATTAGCCTTAGGGACAATAGGGCCCCCAAGGGAATACATCTAGCGCCAGTACATTTGGTTTGAGGGTATAAGGAATATATATAGGAATAAGGTGAGGTCTGGTACAGGGAAACTGGTCAAAGCAAAGGTCCTGGTGGGGTAGCAGTACGGCCACGAGTAGCATAGGGACCTGGGCTTCCAAGAGCTGGGTGCGAGGAAGGGGAAGGAATGAAGCAAAATCAAACTGCATTTACACCAACTTTCCAACAAGAAAAGTATAGTACTGGGGCACCAGGGTGGCATAGTCAGCTAAGTGTCTGCCTTCGGCTGGGGTGGTGATTTCTGTGGGTCCTGAGATGGAGCCCTGCATCGAGCTGCCTGCTCAGTGGGGAATAGGGGGGGGGTCTGCTTTTCTCTCTCTCTCTCCCTCTGCCCCACCCCACTGCTATCTCAAATAAATACATATTTATTATATAATTACATATATTATATAGTTATAATATATGTAATATATAACATATATATATAATTTTTAAAAATTTAAAAAGTGTAGTACCTCTCAGGATGCAGTGCCCCTTGAGGTGCTTAACTCTGACACTGGGAGTGTTCAAGCAGAGGTAGTAGTGCTGGCTACCAACCAGGAATACTCTAGTCTGCCCCAGGGCTTCTCAAACTTATGTGCGTATACAGATCACCTGGGGATCTTGTTAAGATGTGGGTTCTGACTCAGCAAGACTGGGGCAAGACCCGAGATTCTTCATTTCTCACAAGCTTCCTACAGATGCTGCTAATGCTCCTGATCCACGGACCTCATTCTTCGTAGCAAGGCTCTGTTGCAGTTTGAAAAGAAATCACAGCAAGACAGAGCGATATGATTGGAGAAAGCCATGGAGTTACTCAGACAAGTCCCCACAAAGGGGAAGGACTTTGATGCAGTCATGATGTGCAGTCTGGTTCCTAGCTTTGTAGGATTTGAAATTTGATTGGTAGTATAACCAGAGACTGGGCTCCTGGGGACTGACTCACACTTCGCCGAATTCACAAGAGACCAATACATACGCCAGAATGCCAACTGATTAATTTATAATGAGAAGCATAACTTCCAAGTGGACCAGATACTAGTGTTTACTGATCAGTGCATTATCTCCCTGTAGGCATATTTACAGGAGGCACTAAATGATAATAAGGTTGCTTGGTGAGAACAGACTCATAGCAAGGGGAGTTCATAGGATGATTTTAATGGTTTATATCTTTAAGCCATGATCGTCTGATACCTCCATCTCCACAACTGAGTTAGACCTCCAGAATAGTGCTGTGGAGGTTAGCTTCCTCACTAGGCTCTCTTCCTCCTGTCTTGTCCTCATACAATCCAGATCCTGTTTTTAAAAAAAATATTTATTTATTTATTTATTCATTCATTCATTCATTCATTCATTCGAGACCTAGAGAGAGAGAGAGGCAGAGACACTGACAGAGGTAGAAGCAGGCTCCAAGCAGGGAGTCCAGCGCTGGACTCTATCCTGGGGCCCCCAGGATCACACCCTGGGCTGAAGGCAGCGCTAAACCATTGAGCCATCCAGGCTGCCCCAGATCCTCTGTTTAAGCCTAGGTCTGACAATAATCATTTATTTGCTCCACTGACTTCCATACAAATTCACAATTTAAAACCCATCATTATGAAACGCTTAAAATACAGAGACAAGTTAAAAAAAATAGTACAGTGAGCATCTGTTAGAACCACCATCTAATTTCAACAATTATCATTTTGCCATATTTACTTTATGTGTGTGTGCATGTATGCACAAATGTACAGTGTCCATGCTCTTTAGCACAATTTTCTAAATACCTCCTGCTCTGCCACAACCTACTTGACCGGCTTCACTCCCGCTGGCTCTCCCTTTGCAACTTGCATCCCAAGCCATACTTCACTGATTAATTTTAGTTCCCTGAATGCTCCTGGTGTTTTCATGTAATAGACCATTGCCTATGCCTGCATATCCTTACTCTCTTTGCTTGATTAGCTCTATTTGTTCTTAAAGACTCAGCCACACCCATGTTGCCATAGCACCCCATGTTTTTCTCAGTCATAACATTTATTAAACTGTACTGCTATTGCCTGTTTACCTCTCTGACTTTCCTACTAAACTTCACACTCATTGAGGGCAGGGACTTTTCTTTTTGGCCTC
Organism: Canis lupus dingo; assembly: GCF_003254725.2. Classification (NCBI taxonomy): domain Eukaryota; kingdom Metazoa; phylum Chordata; class Mammalia; order Carnivora; family Canidae; genus Canis; species Canis lupus. Next base: position 80,627,482 of record NC_064281.1, read on the forward strand.
TGTATACCTACACCTCTCCAATGGCTTGCACTTGGTGTTCAGTAATCAGAAAATCTGACTGCGCACATAGTTATGGCATAGGCACCTCAAAATCCACATGTCTGTCTACACTGAGCTCATCTCTCTGTCTCTCCCTTCTACACATTTAAAACCCTCCTCCTGATTAAATGCCATCCAGTCTTTCAAGCCAAAAACATCAGGACAATTCCTCTTCCCTCTTCTTTCATCCTCTAAAATACATTTCCTTCTGTCCACTTCTCTTCATTTCCTGGGGTCTGAGCTGGGCTACCTTCATCTCTCACCTGGAGCACTGCCAAAAAATCTCTCTGTGCTCCCTGCTTCTAGGCTTGTCCCCTCCAATCTATTATCCACAGAGAAGCCGTAATGATCTCTCAAATACAGATCTGATTATATTACTCCATGGGTAAACCCTGATTGTATTACTCCTTGCTTTTGGATAAAGTCCAAACTCCCTAGCTTTCACAAAAGGACTCTCAAGAACTGACCTCTGTGTACCTGTAGAACTTTGTGTCTTGTACTTGTACTCTGGGTTCCAACCATTTTGTGTTTATAGAGCCTGTAGTACTTGCTGTCTCCCAAGTACTTGCTGGTCAGTTTCATGCCTCAGTGCATTCCCTTGTATTGTTCTCAGTCTAGGAAGGTGAATGCTCTCAAACTCAGCACAAGTGTAACCTCCTCTGGGCAGCTTTCCCCTACTTTCCAGTCTGGGTTAGGTTCCTCTTTTTGTTACCCATTACTGCCCTGTGCACACCTCTGTCATGGCATTTACACTATATACATATAGCACTTTAAACCACAATTACCAGTTTGCTTGTCTCATCAAAGCTAACTTAAGAATTTTTTGACAGCAGAGTTAATGACTTCTTTGATTTTTTTTTGCCCCAATGCTTAGCCCATGGCTGGCATACAGTTGATGGAAGATTGGATACTAACAAATAGCTCTCTGAACTTAATTTTTGTAGATGCCTTATAACAGATCTCTGTAATTTTATTTATTTATTTATTTATTTATTTATTTATTTATTTTTATTTTTTTAAAGATTTTATTCATTTATTCATGAGATATACAGACAGAGGCAGAGACACAGGCAGAGGGAGAAGCAGGCTCCATGCAGGGAGCCTGACGTGGGACTCGATCTTGGGTTTCCAGGATCATGCCCTGGGCCAAAGGCGGCACTAAACCGCTGAGTCACCGGGGCTGCCCCATCTCTGTAATTTTAAATACAGTGTTTCTTTAAAGTACAATATAGGGACACCTGGGTGGCTCAGTGGTTGAGTGTCTGTATGCCTTTGGCTCAGGGCATGATCCCGGTAGAGCCCACTTCTCCTTCTGTCTGTGCTTCTGCCTCCCTCTCTATGTCTCTCAGGAATAAATAAATAAAATCTTAAAAAATAAATATAGTTTATTGCCCTGTAGGCAATATTTATTGAATTTTGAGTGTTCTTTGCCAAGAAATTCAGACAATTTCTGGGATTGTACCATTTGCTAGAGATGATTCATCCTACCTTTTCTTTTTCCTTAGGTAATTTCTATCCTAGAGATTAACATCATCAGTAGCTGGGGGTGCCATGCTATTGGCCTCGCACACCAGGCTTGACCTCTAACATAATGTCTTTTTCAGTATATAGGGTTCATGTTTCACAAAGTTGCCCATTTATTTGGATTCTAGGGGCTGTTCAGTTATGGTGCTAATTTTCCTCTAGGTTTCTCTCAAGCCATAAGAGTATCAAGTGAAGAACTGTCCCATGCTTAATCCTTCGGAATAAGATTGATTAAGTAAATGTTGGGCCAGGGACTGCAAGGAGTGACTGATCAAGAATTAAACAAATGCTGGGTTGGATAAAGTGAATTACATCTCTCTGAACTGGAAAAGTGGCTAAAACATCCTGAACATCATTTTCTCTGGTTATTATCTCAAAGCAACAATTTTAAGATTATTCACAAGGTATGGGGTCCTTGACCCTGTTTAATAATAACGGTACTTAACAGATATATTTTTTACACCCTGCTAAGTACTGTTCTAAGTGCTTTATATGCATGAAGTCATTTAATCCTCTGAACAACTTTATGAGGAAGGTAATCTTATTATCCCCATTTTACAGATGATGAGGGAACTGAGGCACAGAGCAAGGTCAAAAGTTATTCATCACCATCATACAACAGGTGTATTAATTCAGTTTAATCCAATGCATATTCTTGGAGCACCCTATTAAATGTGATAACTGACAAGGTAGATACAACTTGTACGCTTAAGGTAAGGAGGAATCATAATGCCAGAGTGCCGTGAGTGAATCACTAAGGTGAGTCCGGCTTCTTTCAATTGGTGGGAAATGGGGAAAGATTGTTTAGTTTAGGTCAGGAATGGTGCAGATGTATAGATTTGGGTAAACCTGGTTCCTAGCAGATGAAGAAATGAGGCTTAGCTTTGAGGTGGATGGAAACGGTAATTCTGTTCTGAGGGTTAGATCACGTTCAGAAGGGGCTTCTGATGCAGTCTATTCAGCATGAGGTAAGCGTTAAGAAAATACCCAGGTATGACGCTTGTCTGGAGTTGGAAAGGAGAAAGGTTAAAAAAAAAAAATAACCACGCGCTTTTTCTGTCCTTCCCCCTATAGAGAATCAATAAACAGCTTGCTCCCAGGACCACCCACCTTCCCCAAATTCCCCCGGCCTCCAACTCCGATCCCTCAATCCCTCGCATCTGTGCCTTTTAGAAGTACTTTCACATTCTGGCACCTTAAGGCTGAAACGGCCTCTAGGCAAAGGTTCGGAAGGAAAACCCCCTTCTTGCAATCCAAAACGGACCCGGATCCTACCGGAGGGCTTGTTATGGTCGCAGATTCTCTAGTCCCTGGCCTGTCCATTTTGCACAACACAACGCAAAACACACCTGGCCGCCGGCCTCAGAGCCTACTCTGACGCCTGCCCATCACGTTACCCTTTTAAGAGGCGGATCCCGCAGTGTCCTTTCCTCCCTCCCAGCCACCTCTACCCCCAGTCGTCTGGGCGGAGCTTCTCGCTAAAGCCCCAGAGCTCGACGCGGCCGTAGCAGTAGCGGGGAGGACCGGAGCTGCGAAGAGCTGCATCTGCCGCAACCGCTTGGGTCGACGCTACGTGCCGCGCGGCTCCCACCTCGCTCTCGCGCACGCCAGTCGCTCCCGGCTCCCTCCCCACCTGGCGCGCACCTGGGCCGGGGCCGGGGTCCTGCCGAGAGTGGGAGGGCGCGTGCCAGGGGCCCTCGGGAACCGCAGAGCGCGCGCGCCATGGGGCCGCCGCCCGGGGCCGGGGTCTTGTGCCGCCGTGGCTGCGCCTTTTCCCGACTGTTGGCGTGGTGCTTCCTGCTAGCTCTGAGCCCCCACGCCCCCGGCTCCCGGGGAGCCGAGGCAGTGTGGACCGCCTACCTCAACGTGTCCTGGCGGGATCCGCACACTGGAGTGAACCGCACGGTGTGGGAGCTGAGCGAGGAGGGCGTGTACGGCCAGGATTCGCCACTCGAGCCTGTGGCCGGGGTCCTGGTGCCGCCCGACGGGCCGGGTGCGCTCAACGCCTGTAACCCTCACACGAATTTCACGGTGCCCACGGTCCCGGGGGACTGGGGGAGAACCGTGCAGGTCTCTTGGTTGGCCCTCATCCAGCGCGGCGGGGGCTGCACCTTCGCAGACAAGATCCATCTGGCTTACGAGAGAGGGGCGTCTGGAGCCGTCATCTTTAACTTCCCGGGGACCCGCAATGAGGTCATCCCCATGTCTCACCCGGGTGAGTGCCGCTACTACCAGGCGCCCCATCAAACCCCTGCCAAGGCCAGTTTTTGTTGTGTGTGTGGGGGGGTCCTATTTTCCTCAGTGCTGTCTCCCCCACTCCCACCCCATCTCCTCGCTCCGACGTAAAACGAGTGCCCTTTCTGCCCCCAGCAAAGGAGGCAGGGTCCTCTCCTTTCCGAGATTTCACCCTGCGTGGGGGGTTGGGCGAGAAAATCCTCCAGAATTTGCCTGTCTGGTGGAAAAGGGTAAGACAAACGGAGTGCGGAGGCTGGCGACTCGAGGACTGTTTGGGCTCTTTGCGTCGCCTTTTCCCGGCGTCCCACGAGGGTGCCTTGCCCGGGCCGCTTTGGCGGGGGGCACTAGCTTTGAGACCCTGACTGGAGGGAAGACGGCCTGGAAATCCCTTCCTCACTGTTCCTGTTTAACAACCTCAGGCCCAGAACAGATTTTTCCCTCCTCTCTCCGTTTTTCTCTCCCTGGCTCCTAGTTTCAGGTACGAGATTGTGTTACTGTGCCCTGTTAACCTCATTGCACTTTGGGAAGAAACTTTTCTCGACTTCAGGGGCTCCTCTCTGCCCCCAGGGGTCTCGGGTGCCAACTGATTGTCGGGATCAGTGCTTTCCTTGGCCTTTGAAAGATCCGATTTAGGTTAAGGAGTGGCAAAACAGGTGATTAATGTTACTGAAAAAAAAATTAAAAAGAAGAGCTTTGTGCCTGCTGAGAGCAGAGGCCTCGACTTTGGGGGAAAAAGTAGTGCCAGGCAGGTCTTCAATTTGTGGAGGTGTTGTGGGTTACCGTTTATCCCCCTATTCAGTGATTCTTCCAGAAACCTTCTCCTTATTTGTGATTAAGTAGTCTTAGCATGTGTATGATCCTAAGCCCCAAAGGACAAAGAAAAAAAAAAACTGGAAAGGGAAGAGACACATAATAGTATATCATAATTGTTGAGAGCTAGGGCCCAAGTCAGACCTTGTTTAAATTCTGGCACCCTTGCTAACTAGTCCTGTGACCTTGGGCAACTTACTTGAAGTTTTTATGTCTGTGTTCCCTATCAATCAAAAGGGAAAGAATTAAGAATTACTCCCACAGGTTTGACTTGAGAATGAAATGAAATAATGACTGTGAAGAGTTTTAACACATCATCCTTCTCAGTAAAGGCTAGCTGATAGGATTAGCTTTTTAGGGAGTCACTGGAGAAATGAATCTGCTTATTTAAGTGCTAGAGGTTTTGTGTTTTTCTTAAATCCCTGGGTTTGGCTCTGCCTAGAGAGAGCATTGAGAGGCTGGGTGGAATAATGGAAAGAGGACTGAACTCAGATCTCCTGAGTTCCTTTAGGGCCTTCTTTTCCTCCAGCAGCTTTGTGACCTTGTACAAATTACTCACTGGCCAGATGATAGTAGAGAGGTAGGAGGTGGAAGCCAAATTGGCAGAGTGTGCAGAGGCAAAAGTGAACTAGATGAACCCTTAAGATCCCATCCAGTTCTAAAATGCTGTGATTCTTAGATCTTACTGTAGATTAAAAGAGCAGCTGTATCTCTCTTGGTTGGTAGTTCATTGGTTAGAATAAAATTACTTTTTAAAGTCTATTAAAAATGAAGAAGAAGGATTTGGTACATTTTGAAGTACTTGCATTTCAGTTGGCTACCTAAATGCGAAGGTTTGACTTGGTCTTCTCCAAATGAGATTCATTTGCATGAATGATTGGGAATTGATAAGACAGTTCCTATTTAGAGCGCTTTCATCCTATTTTCATCCTGTTAAGGATATAGGCTTGTATTTGTCGAATCATTTTAAGGGACAATAAAATTAATTTTGTTGAGCTCCCACTAAGTGCCAGGCACACTACATACATCTTGTATGTTATTCGGAGACCATATGGTGCACTAGGAAAAGTACAGGCATTGTAGTCAAGACTGGGTATCAGATTCTGGTTTTACTACACAATAGCTTTGTGACCTTGGTCAGGTTCTTTAACTTTACTGAGTCTCAGTGTCTGTATCTGTAGGATGGAGATACTTGCATTGCTATGATTCTTAAGGATAATATATCTAAACCACCTAACATGATAATTACACTCAATTAAAGTTAGCTATTATACTGAGTTAATGCTAATAAGACGCAAAAACATACAAATATAAATGTTTATGCAGCTGTCAGTTTGAATCTAATTATGGCTGTTTTGTTTCAGGATACTATAGAGAAATAAAACCCTAAATATTGATTACTCAATTACACTTAGAAAAGTATTTTGAGACTTTAAGATTTTTATTACTGACACGATAATTATAGCAAACTTTACCATTAGGGTAACTAGCCATCCAAAAACTGGCTAGTTACTTGAAGTATAGACTCACATTTTTTTCTGTCAACTCCTAGAGAAACTTCTTTTCAACACAGGGAAAAAAATCACTTTGCATTTCATGCACGTGTGTTGTTGGACATTTGTTCCCAAAGTTCTGTGGTGTTTTTTTTTTTTTTCCTTTGCTCATTCCTGAGAGTAAGCCTAGGGTTCACTGTAATCTCTGGTCAGAAACAACCAGTTTCTGGGATCTTCCTGGCAAAGAGGTGGGATTGAGGTTTAAGTGTTGATTAACTCAGTATGTGTTGTCTTAAATTGTACAAGGGCCACCCGGTGTCAGAAAACTATTGCTGTCGTCTTGTTTATGAAATCTCTCTTGACCCACTCTCACCGGAGCCTGTGCTTGAATTGTTTGTCCTTTGAGTTTCTGCTGAACATCCATACTCTCACCTCTCACAGGCCTGGAAACATGAAGACCCATTTCTTTCAAGTAACAGAACTAACTGCTCTTTAAAGTGGAGTTTCTCTCCAGTAAATAAAAGTTTTAAAGCAACTGTTCTAAGCTCCTGTTTAGGATGGGCATAATGATAGCCTTGCCTCATAAGGTTGCTGGGATTAAATGAGATAATGCAAATACAGAGTTTAACACAGTGCCTGGCATATTAGGAAACTACTAAAATATTTTTATCACAATTAAGATAGTTAAATAAATGTATTTTAGAAAACAAAAATGGAATCTGATGTTGGTAGTACATAATTTGAAGATGAATAGCCTAGAATACTTCAAAGTCCACATTACCTAAAATCCTAACTCTAACACTTTAGGAATAGGGTGAGTAGATTGAATTCTTTACAAGAAAATGATCTTTGGGCCCACCTGTGTTTGTCATTCTTTTCTCAAATAACTTTTTCCTCAACTACCAATCTTCTCCTTCACAAAAGGACTTTTGAGATAATATTTTTAAAGAGATTTCATTGTTTTTTTAATATTTTATTTATTTATTCATAAGAGACACAGAGAGAGAGAGAGAGGCAGAGACACAGGCAGAGGGAGAAGCAGGTTCCATGCAAGGAGCCCGATGTGGGACTCAATCCTGGGTCTCCAGGATCACACCCCAGGCTGCAGGCAGCGCTAAACTGCTGCACCACCGGGGCTGCCCTGAGATAATATTTTATACTGATTTATCACTACCCGATCCCTTGCCAACCACTTGACATTTAATTTTTATTCTGCTTTTTTTCTAGGATGTTGACTTTGAAAAGAACTTTTTTATTTTTTATTTATTTATTTTTTTAGAACTTTTTTTAATAGAGAGGTTCAAAAGAGGATGAGAAGAGACTGGGTGGTGATGATTTACCAGTGTAAAATACCGATTCAAAATCAATTTCTTGGTATTTCTGCAGTACTCTTTTAACACTGTTGACCACTCCTGTGAAATTCTCCCAAGCACTCTTGGCTTCTCTTCTTTATTGTTTCATTTCTGTTATTTTATTGATTCATTTATCTAACACCTCTTCTTCCTTGCAGCCCCACCTCGATAAATAACTGCCACATCCTGGGGGCGGGGGGCTCAGCAGTTTAGCACTGCCTTCAGCCCAGGGCGTGATCCTGGAGACCGTGGATCGAGTCCCACATCGATCTGCATGGAACCTGCTTCTCCCTCTGCCTGTGTCTCTCATGAATAAATAAATAAAATCTTTTAAAAAAATTAAAAAAATAACTGCCACATCCAGATGATTCTATCACTTTAAATCTTCTCGCATAATGTCCCCTTGTCCCTTTCAACTGTTATTACCCTGCTTTTAGTTCCTATAGCTTCTCAAAGGAACAAATGCTTAGGCTTCTAATTGGTCTCCACCTCCAGTCATTTCTTCCTTCCAGTATGTCTTCCACATTGCCACTGGAACACAGCTCTTGATCACATCTATGCCATTGCTCAAAAGGCCATTACTTACAAATTTTAGACTGTGTTTCCCAGCATGGCATATAAGATTCTTAATCTAGTCCCGATATACTTTCAAAGCTTTATATATCTATTCTCTCATGTTGATCCCTAGATGCCCTCTGTCCTTTCCCATTATCATTACTTTGTTTGTACTTCTGCTTTTGCCTCCATACCCTTTTCTTCCTAGCTCTGCTGGCCAAAAACTTACCCATCCTTCAAAATCCAACACAGATGCCTCCTCATCTTTGAAGCCTTTCTCAATTCCTTCTTTCCTCTTCCCACCACACCCCCACATCCCCACACCAAAACCAAAATAATCCTTTTGTTTTTCTCCCATGGCACTCCCATGTCTTATAGTACTTTTTGCATTTTGCTAGTAGTTATATGTTTATGTCTTACCTCCCTACTGGATTGTTATCCTTTTAATATTTTATTAATCTTCATATTACTCATGGGAATCTTTATACTGTATGTGCTCTGAAAATACTTGTTGAGTTGCTCTAAGTACCAAAGAATGAAAAAAAACAAGGATGCCAGAGGGTCATAAGATTCACTAGGAAATTATCTAGTGGGGAGTTCAATTCATTGAGCATTTATCAAGGTTCTATTGTATGCATATTGTGGTTTTTGCCTGAATATATGAAATAATTAAGGTAAAGTAGGAAGAATAAGAGTGTACAAATGCTTCCAGGTTGCAGGCTCCCTATGTTTTTATGGTGATCACCATCATAGCCCAGTTTATGGGTTTTAAATGATGAAATGACCTAGGTAACAAAGAGATAGTGAGAATGAGTATTTACATTGAACTTTCCCTGTGTTTTTGTTTTTGTTTTAAAAACTTGGTTTACACCAGCATTCAATTTATGTCTTCAATTAAAATGCTTCCATTGAACATGTTGGTGATATGTGGAATTCCATTACTTAAAAACCTTTAAAAAAAAACTGAAAAGGAAATATAGCTCGATCAGCAAATTGTTTTTCTAAGCACATAAAGAACTCCATGCCCCGCTTAGTCCCTGGAAGATATGTTATCTCCTACAGAATGTCATATTTAATCTCTGTTCTCAGGCTTAAATGGAGTAAACAGAGGAGAGTATCAAAGACATTTTCTGTGTTATTTCTGATTATAAAATTAATCCTACTTCTTGCAGAAAACTTGGAAAATACAGAAAAGTATAAAAATAAAAATAAAAGCTATGCATAATTATACAATACCATTATTCCTTCTTGTCTCTTTTTTCATGTATAGACAGGGTTTTGTATCCTACTTTTATAACGGTTGTTTTTATGGGTATCAACGTAGCATTAAGAAAATAAAATTTAAAGGAAAATGTAAAAATCCATAGATATAACCATGTTACCATTTTAGGGTGTTTTTGTTGTCATTTTCTTCTTTTGCTCTGCATATATATTTAAAGAATTAGAATTATATACTGGATGTAAGGTTTTGTATCCAGCTTGTTATTGCAAGCATTTCCCCATGTAATTAAAGATAGAGGATTTCCCTATAAGTTAAAGGAGGTGGTTTTTGACTGGGGGATAGAGATCAAGCTTCTCTTTCATTAACCAGCAGAAAGGAAGTGCAGAAATGGTGACAGGGAGAGATATGAAATGGAACATTTCTTTTGTTTCAAAGATTTTATTTATTTATTCATGAGACACACACACACAGAAACAGAGACAGAGACAGAGGCAGACACATAGGCAGAGGGAAAAGCAGGCTCCATGCTGCTAGCCTGATGTGGGACTTGATCCCAGGACTCCAGGATCATGCCCTCGGCCAAAGGCAGGCACTAAACCGCTGAGCTATCCAGGGATCTCCAAATTGGAACATTTCAAACAAAAATATGCTATATAGAGCTTTACTTAAATGTATACTTCTGACCATAAATGTGATCTGGTCTAACCCATATGCATTGCCTGATGTGGCCTTGATCTTTTGAAAGGTTTGATCACCATTTGTGCTTTCGGTTCCTCTTATCCCAGGTTAGGTATTCTGTTCCTGATGTCTTTGTCACAAATGAGGTTCGCACCCACTTTCCCCCATTGCTTGGTTAAGTAGCACCTCATTGGCTAAAATGGCTTTTCGTTTTTCGTGATGGCCATGGAAGTGTAAACTGCTGTTGGGGTTTTGCCCGGAGTTTACTTGAGAGGGTGCCACAAATATTATCTAGGGATGAAGAATGTTTTGTATATGTAAATTTGTTGAAGTATAACGTATATACACTAAAAAGGTCCATCAGTTGTTAGCCTATATAGCTCAGTGAATTTTCACAAAGTCAACATGCCTGTGCAGCCAGCACCTAGATCAAGAATCAGAACAGTTCCTAGAAGACTATCTCACATCCCAAGATGAATAATTTTTAACCTTTGTGCCCTGAGGGAGTGCCCTCTTGCAGCATGTGGTCACATGCAGAAACCCTCTCCTTCACAGCTCTGGAGCTTGCTAACTACAGGGACCTGCAGCCAGAGACTGTGGGGGGCTCTTTCCAAGCACAGAGTACATGTGTTTCTGGATGCAGTTCCCAGGCCAGTTTAGTGGTGCCACATTTTGCTGTTAACACCCACTTTGGAGCCCTCTGTGCAGAGCACAAGGGCTCTTTGTTGTTCTATTTCCTGTTCTCTTTTCTCTTTAAGCTGCATGTATGTCTTTCTATATATCATGGCACATACTTGCCGCTTGAATTTGCCCATAGGCTTGTTTCAATATTGATTTCTTTGGAAGAGAAAGTTTGGTGATTCATGCCTGACTTCAAGGAGGCCGTTTTAGGTTCAGAACCTAGTCGTGATTTACTTGGTTTTCATGCTTGAATGCTCCAGTTAGATATAAATCAGTGATTTTGAGTTAACCCTATTTATTTTCAGCTTTTTTTTAAATGAAGATGGTCTAGAACTCACTTGATGATGATGATGATGATGATGATGTGTATATTTCTCTCGATATTAATCCTTATCATTTCAGATAAAATGTTGAAGAAGCTTGGTGAAATGCTGACTGGAACTAAAGTCTTAGCTTTAAAAAAAATACAAAACAATTAAAGAAAAAGAAAATACACCAAAATGTTAACCTTAGCTATTTCCGGTTGGTAGAATTATGGGCGATTATTGTTTGTTTTTTTTTTTCACTAGGTTTTCTGTATTTTCTGAATTTCCTCTACTGAATATATTTTATACTTGTAAAAATACTTTTAAAAACGCCACATATTCCTATAGCATTGATAAATCCTAAAGAAAGCATTAATGATGTGACTATAGCAACAACAGGAACAAATCATATCTGATAATAGAAATGATTTACAGACTTATGAGAATTCAAAGAGTTCCTTTGGCCTTTTGAATGTATCTAACCTGTATGATTGTTAATATTGTCCTTTCTTGTTAACACTAATTGGTTTCTTCATATGTAAAATAACCTTGAACACTAAAGAATTTTAAAGGCTGACTTTTCCTATTTTAATATGAACTGTTTCTCTTTACCCTTCATATCACTATTTAGATATTTTTTCTTTCCCCTCCTTATACATATACATGCCTCACCCCTGTCTTGCTATTTTTGTTTCTTTCCCATGAGAAGCCTGCTTCCTCATTTGCCTCCTTCAGTATCTCTTGTTTTCAGTATTTACAAGAATAGTGCTAAGTTTACCAGCTTGGTATGAAGAATCCAGTATGTTGGCAATTTTCACCTATGACACACTGGGTTCATCTGATGACAATTTTTGCCATTTAAGAAAAGAGGAAAACTTGTTAGAGTAAGGGCAGAGGAGAATCATGGTGTTCTTATTTTATACTTTATTAAGGATATGCCCAACATAACAAGCTCAGTCAAGGTGGTATTTAAGACATTATTAAAATGGAATCACTTCTCTCTCTGCCTATGTCTCTGCCTCTGTGTGTGTGTGTCTTTCAGGAATAAATAAATAAAATCTTTTTAAAAAATAAAAAAAAACTGAGCTTCCTTCTATGTGGTTCCACTTCTTTTGAAGTGAAATTAAACATAACAAATCACTGCTCTCATATCTAACAACCTTGAATGTGTCCACAACTTACTTCTGCAATCTCCACAAAAACCTCCCATGAACCATGTAGTCCTCCTGATTCATTATGTATTTTCTTATGTTCTAGCATTTAAGATAAATTCAAAATGCTTTTGTTGGTTTTGCTTTAGGTATTACAGCGAAACTGTTTCCTGAAAAGTTTTATTACACATATGAGTTAAATAATAGTTCGTATTTGCTTTGCAGTTTTTAGTCCTCAAGCCTTTCACATGCAATCATTTGTAGGGTCCTTTGGGAACTCAAAGACTGTTTAACAACATTACTATGGGAAAATGTGTTGCCTCTACTTCCCAACAACTGACTTACAAATGCATTTTTGAAACACAACCCATTAGGGTTTCCTGTGTGGCATTTGTTCATAATGATAGCCTGTTTATTATATTTGTCCTGATCATGCTGGTTTAGAATTTTCTCTGCTTATTTATTTTCCTTGTAACGTCGACTCTAGCTCTACCCTACCTTTTCCATGGTTTTCACCTTAAGGATTCTGCATTTTGTTTTCCTAACCTATGGTCCAACCTATGGTGATCTGACAAGTTGGCTTATTTTAATAGCATTTGTAATGTTCCTGAAAGTTTTAGGAACATAACTATGATTTGTAACTTAGCCATTAACATATTTTTTAGTTGGTAAATCTTTTCTATTTTAGAGTATCTCAGCACTCACTTAGAGGAAAGCCAGATAAGTATGATTATACTGAGGGAGGTCTTCACTCATAGATCTGTAAGCAACCTATATTTAACATTGTCCCCAGGTATTTGGAGTTCAGTGGTATTTCAAATTCTTGTTTTCCACCACCACCATTTCATTTTGGCATGAGGACAGGATGTTTAAGACAGACTGGCACTGGCTAGTGCCAGTCCACCAGTCACTTCCCTTGCTTTACCTCCAACCCCCAACCCTTTTTTGCCATTTCTCTTTGACTGGTACCTTTTGGTTGAACTAATGAAGAAGAGGATATTGACTTACCTTGAGTGATGTAATTAAAGACTAACGGATTATTCTTTGATGATTAGGGAAGCTCCATGATTGCTCTATTTTAATTTCAATCTAGTGTACCAAAGGTGAATGTGTTCTATTTGAAATTGAAAGGCAGCATATTACAGTGGAAGAATGGGTATCCTTGAGTCAGACTGCTCAGCCTGAATTCCAGGTCTACAAATGAATAAATATGTGATCTTGGGCAAATTGTGAACCTGGACTTTATCTGGTTCATACAAAGTGGAATAATCATGCCCTTTTTCTGTGATTTTATAAATAAAGTGTTTGACATGGAGTGGATATTTAGCAAATGTTCCTCTTGAATCTTTTGCTGAGAGTTTTATTAATAAACAGTATTTCTCCTTTGGTTATTACAGCTGTTCACTTCCACATTTTGAAATATGTAATTATTTTATATGTAAAAGCAGGGGGGGAAATGCCTGACATCCAAGTTGCTGTTTTTCTGGGCAATTTTTGAGAAACACAGGGAGAAATCACATAATCAAGAAACTAAAACAACTATCTTGTTCTCCCTGTGTGTTTCCATTCTAAGCAGGAACAACTCTTTAAAATCAAGATGTTGGGATCCCTGGGTGGCGCAGTGGTTTAGCGCCTGCCTTTGGCCCAGGGCACGATCCTGGAGACCCGGGATCGAATCCCACGTCAGGCTCCCGGTGCATGGAGCCTGCTTCTCCCTCTGCCTATGTCTCTGCCTCTCTCTCTCTCTCTCTGTGACTATCATAAATAAATAAAAATTAAAAAAAAATAAAAATAAAATCAAAATGTTAAGCTCTAACAAAAGGAAAGGCTGTGGACCTTTTGATAGCACAGTGACAAAGAGAGGAGACTTAAATGAATCAAATGGATTTTAATTTGAACCTCAATTCTGTTATGTAATAGATTTATAACCTTAGCCAGATTAACCTCTTTAAGACTCAGTTTTTTCACCTACAGAATGGGAGGTGATAATCGTACCTACCTCTAGGGTTATTGTGATGGAGGGATAAATCAGATAATATATAAAGCATGAAGTACACAGCCTGATTCATTAAAGGATAGTTTAACAACCTACTCACCCTCATCTGTAGCATTTTTGGGGGGATTGGCAATGCACATCTCTGCAGGCCTTCTCAGAGCCTCTGATATATGCTCAAGAAGCACTGTTCAGCTTTGTTCAATGAATTATTTTCTAAACTTACTTATCTGTAGAACCTCTTTTTTAAAAAAAAAAATACTTAGCACCTGAAGTAGAATTTGGAAAACACTGATTGCCATTCATTTTATAACTCCCCCCTCCTTCCCTCCTCCTCCTTTATTTAATTAGACTGGCCTCAGATTTTAACTGTATCATAGTATTGTCAATGTCAAGGAGTAACTAAACTAGTTATCTCACTCTGGTAAGAACAGAATGTTTTCAAATATGATGACAGTTATATTTCTTTGTACTAATGTACCTTTTATATCAAATTAATGCGACTTCAAAGTGTAGTCACTACAGTCTAAGCTTATTTTTCATATTGACTTTGAGAAACAATTTATTGTGGAAGTATAAAAACACAAGAGAGACCAGTTTGTTTGTTTTTATATTTAGTGGGTGTACCTTAGTACAAAAGTTCACTTTTGTAATGCTTCATACAGGAGGAAATTTAATATTCTCAGTTGGTAGAATGTCCTTATTTATGAATTGTTTATGGCAAATGATATCAAAATTTCTGCAGAGACATACCAAATTCTCTTTTTCTCTAATACAGAGATCTCCTAGAATACTAATGGGACATCTGTAACTTTTGTGCCCTTGGGTTCTTATGGCCAGATCAAGATGAATACTGTATCTCTAAACACAGTGCTCTTCATAATTTTAGTGACTAATGAAATTTCCAATGTAATTCCCCTATCACAAACTATATCTGAAGAGCATGTGTGCAAAAAGAAGTTCCAATTTAAACAAAGTTTTGAATACACTTTATGACCAGCACTGTTCTGGATGTTGTGATAGGGGAAGAGTGAGCAGGGAGTAGGTAAAGATAAATGATGTGGTCCTTTCATTCCGGAGAGGTCACCTTTACAGCCTTTATTGCATATTTTTTTTTTGGCTAATGATATTTTAGTCTGACACTGAAATAATTTAGATGAGGCTTTTAGATCCATACCAATTGGCATTCTCTAGAGTTCAGAAAAATTTAAGGTACAAAGTGTATGTCCCTTCCATACATTCTTGTACTGGTTTCATTTGGTCTGAAAGGTTGAGGGTAAAGTGGAAGATGGTGAAGACCATTTCCCAATTTCATTGTCAGTCTAGGCTATGGCTTGGTTTTGTGCTCATATTTTCTCCCTGGGTACAGCAACAATTTATTCACTGGAACTCTCCTTCTCAAGGTCTCATGTCACAGGGTAACAGAACTGATTAATGCAAAAACAAAGAATCACCAATAATTTTTTTTTAAGATTTTATTTATTTATTCATGAGCGACCCACAGAGAGAGAGAGGCAGAGACACAGGCAGAGGGAGCAGGCTCCATGCTGGGAGCCCGATGTGGGACTCGATCCCGGGTCTCTAGGATCACAGCCGGGGCTGACGGCGGTGCTAAACCGCTAAACACCGGGGCTGCCCACCAATAATTTCTTATGCTCGTTTATATACATTTTCTTTGCCTGAAACCCCTAAATCTCTTATCCTTTTTTACTGCCTAACAAATATCTAATTGTTTTTAACCTGTGGTGTATATGTTGCTAGTCAGTAGTTGCTTCACCATCAGATATTCTTACAGATTCTGAACAGCTCCGGATATTGCACAATTTATTCTCTCAAAGTATTGGGATAATTGTATGTATTGAATAAATACATTGATGCTGTAGAATTTACCAACTAACCTTAGAAAACATAAATAAATAGCAACAACAAATGTTGAATTTGCTTTCTAGAAACTTTACTACCCCCAAAACAAAAACTCTGACAATAGAACTTCATAAAAATTTTAATACAATAACAATACCATATTAATGACATAACAGATATACTATAATTTCTGCATGGTCTTGCAATAGCATATTATTATTTTCTCTCCCTTAGTATCAGCACAAATTTAAGGTTTATAGATATTAAACGTCTTCCAGCTGTTTCAAGACTTCTCTTTTCTGTCCTCTGAACCTCCTAAGTGGCTAAATTACCAGTCTCCTATGAGCCAGGATGACTGGATTTTACCTTGAGCTTGGAGCTAAAATGGCGTCTGTCCTAGCTCCTGAATGTAAATGGAAGACTGAGGTATAGTCAAGCCCCAGGTTGGAGAGGGATTATTGCCATTAGTGCTGCTCTGGCAGTATGATAATTTCAAAGGGATCAGCACAGTGGCAGTAGGCATCACATTAAATCCAAACTCTATAGAATAGAATTAGCGTTTAACTTTATCTTTATATATAATATGTCCTTGATGTAGGCAGACATGCTCTATCAAGATATGCCATCTTTGAATGTAGGGAAGAAGCACACCTTACACTCTGTCCACTGCAATTATCTTTAAGGATGAATTTCTTTTCAGATTGAATCAAGATTCAGATTATCACTATGTACAGCGTACTTAAAATGGCATTTATCAAACATTTATTTGGCATGTAGTATGTGCCAGGCACTCTACTAGATGTAGATATAGTGATGAAAGACCCAGTCCCTAACCTGAAGGAGTTCATAGCGAAACGCAAAGAAACCAGATAACTTTGAGGGAGGTCTGCACTAGACTGTGTAAATGCTGAATACCTAACCCAGATGGGTGGAGATCTTATAAAAGGAGGTTGAACTTTATTCTGTAGGTAAAATGGAGCTCCTTAAGGGCCTTTAGCAAAGGAATACTATGAGTGTTTTTCCTTTTTAGGAAAATTTATCTGGTAGCTGTGAGAAGAATGAATTGGAGGATTAAATACTGGTGGTTTGAAGACCAGTTAGGAGGTTGTTACATAGATTTAGGTAAGAAACAATGGAGAGGCAATGGACATGTATTATAACAGGAGAGGAATGGGCCTGTTTCTGATGTGGCTAATTTTCAAACTTCTCTGTATGAAGTACTTACTGATAAAAACAAAATAATTCTATTGGCAGAGTTTTCTATGCAAAATGAAGGATTAGCATTGATCTAGCCAGAGAGAACCACTATCTTGAAACTCCTTGAGCATAACATCAAAGTGCAATTCAAAATTCGGGCCAATATTTCTGAAAGTATGGGCCATAGACCACATGCAGCAAAAGAACCCAGAGAACTTCTTAAACTGCAGATTTCTAAGTCTAGCCTCAGACAGACTGAATCAGGAAATGGGGCCAGGGAGTTCAGTGTTTTAACAAGTTTCTCAAGTAATCAGCATGAATATTAAAGTTTGAGAATCATTAATCTAGCCCAACGGTTTTAAAAACAGAATCTGGGACCACTGGTCCCTCAGACTCGCTCGAGGGTCCATGAATTGAAAACTGTTCTCATAATAATACATAGACATAATTTGCCATATTCATTGTGTTGATGTTTACACAGGTGGTGTAAAAGCAATGGTGGGAAACTACTGCTGGCACCTTAGCAGAAATTAAAGCAGAGGCACCAAACTGTATCATATACTGTATCTCTATGCATTTATAGTAATAAAAAATCCAGCTTCACTTAAGAATGTCCTTGATGAATTAGTAAGTGTAATTAATTTTATTAAATCTCTGCCCTATCATGCACAACTCTTTTTTTGAATATTCTGTGTGATGAAATGCGAGGTAGGCACAAAGGACTTCTGCAGCATCCCAAAGTATGATGGTTGTCTGAAGGAAAAGCACTAACATGACTGAGTTGTGAGCCGAAGTAGCTTTTCTTTTTTTAAAGATTTTATTTATTTGAGAGAGCACAAGTAGGGGGAGAGGCAGAAGGAGGGAAGCAGGCTCCCCACTGAGTAGGAAGCCCGATGCGGACTTGATCCCAGGACCCTGGGATCACAACCTGAACCAAAGGCAGACACTTAACTGACTTGAGCCACACAGGCACCCTTGAAGTAACCTTTCTTTAAACAGCTCCTTTTTAATTTAAAAATACTACTGGCGGGGATCCCTGGGTGGCTCAGTGGTTTAGCGCCTGCCTTTGGCCCAGGATATGATCCGGGAGTCCCGAGATCGAGTCCTGCGTTGGGCTCCCTGCATGGAGCCTGCGTCTCCCTCTGCCTGTGTCTCTGCCTCTCTCTCTCTCTCTCTCTCTCTGTCTCTCATGAATAAATAAAATCTTTAAAAAAAATAAAAATACTACTGGCAAACATGTAATTCAGACTTGAGTATTTGGAAGAACTTTTCTAAAACTTGAATGAAGTGAGCCTGTCATTTCAAGGGAAAAAATGACAGTATTTGTTGCTAATGGTAAAATCTAAGTATTCAAGCAAAAGTTAGAGTTTTGGAAAACTTTATCTGCCACATAAACTTGACAACTTCCTAATACTTAGGCTTTTCTGATGAGATCAGTGGTGATATTAAATAACCATGATTTTTTGATATTGTATAATCTTAAATCACTATAAGATCTGCATAACTCAGTGAACTAGTACTTTTCAAATGGCCAATACATGATATTACAAAACCATGCATGGATAAAGGATCCATTTGGTATGTAAGATAGATTCATCCAAGCATTTTCATTTAGTACAAAGAGTTCATTGATATAGTTTCAAATTCTATTTTGCACCTTACGTTTAAGAAACTACCACTTGTTGAGTTTTGGTGTAGTATCAAAGAATATCTACAAGTATTTCAAAATGCTATTAAATACTATAAATACAATTTTCTTTTTTAAAAATATTTTATTTATTTATTCCTGAGAGACAGAGAGAGAGAGAGAGAGAGGCAGAGACACAGGCAGAGGGAGAAGCAGGCTCCATGGAGGGAGCCTGATGTGGGACTTGATCCCGGGACTCCAAGATTATGCCCTGGGCCAAAGGTAGGCACTAAACCCTTGAGCCACCCAGGGATCCCCTAAATACAATGTTCTAATTACAAATCTGCATGACTACAGATTTCTTTCATATACTGAAACCAGAAAAATGGATCACAATAGATCTAATGTGGATATGAAGATCCAGCTGTCTTCTATTAAGTCTGACATTAAAAAGGTTTGCACAAAAGACAATGCAACTTAATTACTTTTTTTGGGGAAATATTTTTAATTAATTAAAACTGTCTATTATGGGGAGCCTGCATGGCTCAGTTGGTTAAATGTAGCCTCAAGTCATGATTCCAGAGCCCCCCCCCACCCTCATCAAGCTTGGCCTGGGGCTCTCAGCTCAGCAAGAAGTCTGCTTCTCCCTCTCCCTCTGCTTCTTCTCACCTCGTGCTCACTCACAAGCACTCTCTTAAATAAAATCTTTTTAAAAAGGTCTATTATATTAACATCTATTTACAACTGTGATTTTATTTTTTAAAGATTTTATTTATTCATGAGAGACACACACACAGAGGCAGAGACACAGGCAGAGGGAGAAGCAGGCTCCATACAGGAAGCCTGATGTAGGACTCGATCCGGGGTCTCCAGGATCACACCCCGGGGTGAAGGCAGATGCTCAACGGGTGAGCCACCCAGGTGTCTCACAGCTGTGATTTTAAATGAATGAATGAATATTTTAAAAATTTCCCAGTGTTAAAAAAATTTCCCAGTTTTAATTTCTAATATGGTAACTATAAATAGAAATAATGTACGTAACCAGCAGTTCTTTGGATTCCTTAATACCTTTAAAGAGTATAAAGGAGTCCTGAGACTAAAAACTTGGAGAAATGCTGATCTAGCCTTCTGGTTCTTAACAATATGCTAAACATACCCTAATGGTAGTCAGAATAGTCTAGACAGGACTAGGTATTTTTAAATAATAATTCTAAGAATTGTTAACCTGTGCATATGACCTGTCATCCACAAATTATGCAGATGTGACCTTTGAACAGTGTTGCTTTCAATTCCCTAGTGTCTTTAATATGCTGTTTTCTGAGGAGTCCCAAGTGCCAGAAATTTTTTTTGGTGCTATATCAAACTGAGACCTATTCTGTATTTTAGTATTGTTTTTCAAAACCTATAGCAGAAATATCTGTGGATTCAAGGCAGAAAGAAAGGCAATTTGCCGTACTATGGTTGTCTACCTCTGCATCATTTTTTTTTTTTTGGCTTAAAGGAATGATAATAAAAGGTGATTTTAGTCTTTTTTGCTGTCACCATCCCTCCCCCCAAAAGGTCATTTGTTAACAATACAGAACGTTAGGAACCATTGCTTTACCTAACAGCTAACCTGTACTAATGCCTGTTTCGTATTCTGCAACAGACCAGAATATAACTAAAAGGCTAGTTAGGAGTATAGTGACATATTTATAGAGGTGTGGAGTACTGATTTGTCTGGTTCCCAGTAAACCACAGACCTATATATCCAATACCTTTGAGAAATCATTTGTATATCTGTTGAGGTGCAATAATAGGACTATTATTTTTTAATCAAGAGAGTTGATATGAAGAAGTCAATTTAGGAAACCTAAAGTCAGTTTATCTGTGGCTGGGAATAATCAAAAGGGTCAAGAAATGGGGATCCCTGGGTGGCTCAGTGGTTTAGCACCTGCCTTCAGCCCAGGGTGTGATCCTGGAGTCCCGGGATTGAGTCCCACATCAGGCTCCCTGCATGGAGCCTGCATCTTCCTCTGCCTGTGTCTCTCATGAATAAAATAAAATCTTTTTAAAAAAAGGGTCAAGAAAGTCACAAAACAGGAACTTGAAGGAAGATGAGCTAGTCAGGCTTAAAAGTTTACTTTTTTTTCTAGCTTAAAAAATGCCACTTAGGACTCCTTGGTCTTATGACCTTTAGTATTGCTCTTTGAAATACATTGACCTTCCCTAGTTGCTCAAAGCTGAAATACATTGACCTGCCCTAGTTGCTACAGTGAGGGAAACTGAGCCTTTGAGAGCTACTGTGAACAAAATGAATATTCAGAAGTCCACTTGAGTTGGTTCCAGATTTTCTGATGGAGGATGTTTGCTGGAGAATCATATTGGAATTTTCACACCTAGATCTTATTCATTCCACATATGAGTGAATTCAGAAGTCCTGACCTCACTATATTATCAAGATGTTGGGCAGTATTGAATATGAGAAGGTTTTTGAAGAGCTACTTAGGCCTTCAGTAGTCCTTACTAATTACTTGTAAGTCACTCATTGCAAATATTCTTTTCTAATATTAAAAGTAGGATACTAATTGAAAGAGATACTAGAACAGCATTCCATACCCCCTTGTATTTTGTGTTTGAATGCCATGCTTCTGTAAGTATGCCATCCTTATACTTAGAAGATTTTATATATTGTAAAATACTTTAGAATTTATTTTACATTTTGACACATTAATATTTAAATGTGGAAGGAGGAAGGTCCAGAAGCACAGAGCTTACTACATAGTTTATACACAGTAAATATTTGTTCAATGAATTTGTCTGTGTTCACAAATAAATAAGATTAGGCAAAAACCATATCATTAGCTTTTTGAAGGAAATTAAAGGGGTTGGCCACCAGCATGTAAACATATATATATTTTTAAGATTTTATTTATTCATGAGAGACACAGAAAGAAAGAGAGGCAAAGACACAGGCAGAGGGAGAAGCAGGCTCCTCGCAGGGAGCTGGATGTGGGACTTGATCCCTGGTCTCCAGGGTCACACCCTGGGCCAAAGGCGGCGCTAAACTACTGAGCCACCTAGGCTGCCCAAGTTTTTGTATTTTGAATAATAACTGGAAAGTGTCTTTCACCAGTAGTGCCAAGGATCGACACACTTTTGAGAGAGAGAGAGGCAGAGACACAGGAGGAGAGAGAAGCAGGCTCCATGCCAGGAGCCCGACGTGGGACTCGATCCCGGGACTCCAGGATCGCGCCCTGGGCCAAAGGCAGGCGCCAAACCGCCGAGCCACCCAGGGATCCCCATATATTAACATTTTAATTGAGTGATATTCTCTAAGAGTAGTAAGAGTTGCTACTGTCTATTTTATTACCTTTGTTCCCAAAATAGTCACAGGCAGAAACCATTATTTACTGTTCAACATGTGAAATTAGAGAGTGTGTATGTCT
The DNA here is from genome assembly GCF_003254725.2 of Canis lupus dingo. NCBI lineage: Eukaryota > Metazoa > Chordata > Mammalia > Carnivora > Canidae > Canis > Canis lupus. The sequence goes on from NC_064281.1 coordinate 80,649,635, forward strand.
TCTGCTTAATTGTTACCTATTCCTAATCTATTCCTTTTCCCAAAATATTTTAGGTAACAGAGTAAAAATGCAAAAAACTTGAGCTATATGGTGTTGTTAATGATTTTTAAGTAGCAAGTTCGAGGATTCCTTATTGAATTGAGTGAATGCTATCAAGATAATTGTACCCAGAGGTGCCTGGGGTAGCTCGGTTGGTTTTAGCATCCAACTCTTGGTTTTCAGCTCAGATCATGATCTCAGAGTCATGAGATCTGAGCCCCTCTCAGGCTCTGCGCTCAACAAGGGGTATGCTTCCCTTCTCCCTCTGCCCCTCCTCCTCCCTGTCTTTCTCCCTCTCAAATAAAATAAATGAATCTTTTTTAAAAGAAGATAATTATACCCGTATTTTCCGAACTGTGCATTCATATGGCCATAGGAGAATTATTTACACCATGGCAATTGGCACACACTACAAATCAAGGCTTCCTCCTTGTTAAGTATTTACCACAACCACCCCCTCATCCTGAATGTATTAATTACATTCACGTTTTCAGTAATTAATTTTCACATTTACAGTAAAATAATAGCTTTAGGTTTCACTAAAGATAGAGAGTTGATGTAGAATGGTGGCAAAGAGCGGAGACACTGGAGCCAAACTGCCTGGGTTCAGATACCAGTTCTGTCCTTATTAGCTTGTGTTATCCTAGGCAAGCTAGTCAGTCTTATCTTTAATGAGATAATAGCAATGCCTACTTTATAGGGTTGATATGAGGATTAAATATGTTAATGCATGTAAAGCATTTAGTACAGGGACTAGTTTATAGATAAATCTTATCTGGAAACCTCAATTATCCAGAGCATGGCCTGGATTGAGGAAGCAAACAAAAATGTCACTGAGCAACCAATATAAATATCAGACAGTACTTGCACCTGAAGCCCTCAAGCTTTCTTTGGAAGCCAGTTTTACTTTTTCTTTAGACCAAAGCTTCATTGACTTTTCAGAGTTGAAAGCAGATTGAAAGTATAAAATTAGAAAGAGGGGAGAGACAATGCTAGAGGCAACAAGGGAGAACCCCCCCTCCACCCCCCAAAAGTGACCCAAAGTGAGAACTCAAAAATGAGTCAGACTGGAACAAAGAGGGAACATTTACATTCTCACTTAAAACTTGGGAAAATAACATAAGAGGCAGGGAGCATTGGGGGATTTGAGTAATGCACAGGCAGAGAAGGAGGAGGGGAATGTCAACAGATGTAAGAGATTTTAGTCTGAGGGAACAGAATAAACAAAAGGAGAATTGTAAAAAGTGAATGAGAATAGCCAATCCCACGTGCCTGGATCTGAGTGTTCATGAGATGGAGTTGTAGTGGAGATATATCAAACTGGAAAGGTCAGTTGGGACCAAATCATAAAAGGCTTTAAATGCTAGGCCAATGAGTCACTAAAGACTTTAGAGCCAGAAAGAGGCATGATGCAACCAAGTGATGGCAAAAGTCAACCAGGAAGGTAAACTCTGATGAAACTTTAAAGGACAGGGATGTAGAGTGACAAGTTAGGAGATTACTGAAGTAGTTCAGGCAAGGAAATTATGATAACCTATATTAAACAGGCAGCAGGAATAGAAGGAAGAATCTGATAATGGGAGACACCAAGAAAATCACATCTACATGGCTGATTAGGTTAGCAGTGAGTTTTCAGACAGGATTCTGGGTATTCACATCAGATGACCAGAGGCTGTGATTGGGAAATGGAAGGAGGGAGCAGTTTTTAAATCATTGCAAAGATGTGGGGATATGTATAAGAATGTTTAGAAATAGGTCTTGTATATGATTAGAAAACTAATTCAGTAGATATTTAAACTACATATAGCATGTATGAATATGAATTTCAGGCAATTGAAGCATAGCATTGTTCCCTATGCGTAGACAAAGTACATTTCTTGACTGCCCTTGTTTTTTAATCTCCATCTGACCACAATGGTCCATATTTTCCTGAGCATCCACCCCTGCCACCCACATCATATCTTCTAAAAGAATGAAAACTTATTTCTATTAGTCAAAAAGTTTAGGACACATATATGATTTAAAAAGAAATCTTTAGGGAACGCCTGGGTGGCTCAACGGTTTGAGTGTCTGCCTTTGGCTCAGGGTGTGATCCTGGAGTCCTGGGATCAAGTCCCGTATCAGGCTCCCTGCATGGAGCCTGCTTCTTTCTCTGCCTCTCTCTCTGTGTCTCTCATGAATAAATAAATAAAATCTTTTTAAAAAATAGAATAAAAAATAAAAAGAACATAATCTTTAAAATTATGTTCTAAAACTTGATTTTTAGAATTATCTCTACTTTCAAAGATTATACAGGTTACAATATCAGAAATGAATGCTGAGTTTATATAATAAATCTCTATAACCCCAAATTTTGGGCAGCCCTGGTGACTCAGCGGTTTAGCGCCGCCTGCAGCCCAGGGTGTGATCCTGGAGATGGGGATAGAGTCCTACGTCAGGCTTCCTGCATGGAGCCTGCTTCTCCCTCTGCCTGTGTCTCTGCCTCTCTCTCTCTCTCTCTCTCTCTCTCTCTCTCGCTTTCTCTGAATAAATAAATAAATAAATCTTTAAAAAAAATATATATATATATATAACCCCAAATTTTCCCAACAGGTGGCTTGTAAGGAAAAGACAAATACAAAAGAAAATTGAAATACTAACTGTGCTTTTAGTGCCAAAGCTAGAAATGTAAAAGCTCCCAAATAAATAGAAAAATGAGCTGCTCTCTTGCAAAATGGCCGATTCTCTAGATCCATAAGGTATATTTGGGTCAAATACTGATAGAGGAAAAAGATACAACAAAAAGCACTTCAGACTCTTCCACTTCCCATTGCTTTAGAGATTTTCTTCATGTAAATGAAAAGAGAGTAAGTCGTTAGTGCCTACCAAAGTAAGTATTGGCAAATTAGTAAAGTTGTAAAAGGTTTTAGCTAAATGGCTATCGTATATTTAAAAGCTAGTCTCTTTAGAACTTTATGGATCTGTAACAATACTCTATGAATATATTTTTTGAATTAATAACTTCAAGCAATATCATCTTGATCTTTTGAAGAGTTTGGCCACTGGGGACCATAAACTTTTAAGGGATTACTCGGGTAGTAATTCTGCTATGTACCTTGTCATTTAAGGTTTGTACTCTTAATTTGACCACTGAAAGTGTGAATACTATTTTAATAATGTACTTTTGTGTTTAAATTCTAAAGTCTATTACATTATAAATTGGGAAAATTACGTAGTTAAATCTAGTTAAAGAGATTAAGCCTTTTAGAGTCTTGTGCGCTCATGTGTGGGTGGGTGTAGGGTTGTGTTTATTTCAGATCAGAGTTTGATCATTAACCAAGATTATTAGTACCTTAACCTAGTATCAGTAGGAGGTTTCTCTGGCTGGTAATCTCTTAACATTCAAAGAACTCTATTCTTTTGCTTAAGATTATTGGTCTCAGGTCATATAAACTAGAAGGAATATACACCTTGATAAGAGTTGGAATGGCATGAGTAATCTGACATTCTCACAACAATGGGAAAGACAATGTTTGTCCTTTACTTTTTTTCACAGGATTTATATAGTTTGGGGTAGACAGAGAGGAATTAAAAAGATTAAACTTCTAGACTAAGATTTAGACTATTAGACTAAGTAATAAACTTAGTCTAATTTCAGGCTTGACCTTAGTTGGTGTTGAATAGAACCACACATTACTACTTTTTTTTAAAGATTTATTTATTCACAAGAGACAGAGAGAGAGACAGAGACCCAGGCAGAGGGAGAAGCAGGCTCTATGCAGGGAGCCTGACATGGGACTCAATCCCAGAACTCCAGGATCACGCCCTGAAGGCAGCGCTAAACTGCTGAGCCACCTGGGCTGCCCATATTAGTATTAATTTTACATGTTTTGTTCATTGCTAACCTGATAAGGTCCGTGCCGTGCAAGACCTTAGAGTACCTTGAATAAATTTTATATTGTTTTAGAGGATATGGAAAAAATGTTACATGGAGTTCTATATATATAGTGTATTTGGGCTTTTTTTTTTTATTTATGATAGTCACAGAGAGAGAGAGAGGCAGAGACACAGGCAGAGGGAGAAGCAGGCTCCATGCACTGGGAGCCCGATGTGGGATTCGATCCAGGGTCTCCAGGATCGCGCCCTGGGCCAAAGGCAGGCGCCAAACCGCTGCGCCACCCAGGGATCCCCCATGTATTTGGGCTTATAAACATTATTTATCTTAGATTACTGATATGTAAATTCTTGTACATTTTAGTAGTGAGCTCATGAAGTAGTCTATCACCTTATAAATTAGGAAAATATGTAGTTATGTATTTCAGTCCTTCCCAAATCTCAGATTCCCTAGGATGTAAGCCCTAACCTCTACCATCTGGGGACTATCTTAAGAGACAAATTTGGCCCCAAACTCAGTACTGTTGAATCATAGGTGGTTAACCTGAAGAGAGGAGAGGAGGTATTTTTTATATGTCTTAGCTTCCTTACTAAACTATGTTCTTAAGATCAGTAACCGAAGTCTCAGCATGTTTATATTCTCTGTAACATATATGCATAGTAGGTCCCCAATAAACGTTAATTGAATACATGAATATCCTTCCATTGTCTCACTGGGAATACTTTAAAATCACTTTAGCATTTGGATTTTTATACACAGAATGTTTTACCAAAACTAAAACTGAATTTATTTTCTTTAACAGGTGCAGGAGACATTGTTGCAATCATGATTGGCAATCTGAAAGGCACAAAAATTCTGCAGTCTATTCAAAGAGGCATACAAGTAACAATGGTCATCGAAGTAGGGAAAAAGCATGGCCCTTGGGTGAATCACTATTCAATTTTCTTCGTTTCTGTGTCCTTTTTCATTATTACGGCAGCAACTGTGGGCTATTTTATATTTTATTCTGCTCGAAGATTACGGAATGCAAGAGCTCAAAGCAGGAAACAGGTTTGTAATGGTCCTTTATTCCAATCTAAAAATACTTTTTTAAAAGGTTTTATTTAAAAAAAATTTTTAAGATAGCGCTCAGTCCCAGGACCCTGAGATCATGACCTGAACCAAAGGCAGATTCTTAACCAATGGAGCCACACAGGCGCCCCTAAAGATTTTATTTTTAAGTAATCTCTACACCTAACCTGAGGCTCAAACTCACAACCCCAAGATCAAAAGTCACATGCTCCATTGGACTGAGCCAACCAAGAGCCCCCAAAATACTCCTTTAATTGTAGTTTCAGAGTCATGTGTTGTAATATATTTCACTTGTTAGACAGTGATCCATGCATATGTTTTATGAAAACTGGTAGTTTTAAAAACATATCAGCTTCCATCCTCTAAAAAGTTTTATTTTCTGTAATTTGTCTATGGCCTTAATAATCCTGCTTAAGTCTTCTGACACCTCATTAGGGAGCATAGCCAGCATTTAATTATATCTGGGTGTAAATACATATGTTCTTTTAATTTTTGTTTAGTTACCAAAACATTTCATGCTAATATAGAAAATTTAGAAATCAGGAAGTACAAGGGAAAAAAAACCTTCACTCAAACCCCATATAACAAAAAATCTGTAGTCACCACCAAAAAGTAACCACTGCTATTTTACATGTATGTGTGCATCTGTGTATGTGTGTATTTGCACGTGGGATCAGGGCTGGGTAGAGAGACTAGACTGAATATCATGGGATGGCAAGTTTAAAGATCTGATTATGAATGATAGAGTGCTAGACTCCAGTCACATATTCATCATTTCTATCATATTTTAACAACTGATATATAAATAGTTACAAAATATAGAATTAATAGAGCAGAAATAGAGAAGCATCATTGAACCAGGGAATTACCTGTGGTTGTGGCCATTGATCCTACCACTTTTAAACTGCCCCTCATCCCCCTGATAGCCTCACTTTTCTCCTTCCCCACCTTCACTTCCATGGCCACTCCCATGGTCATTACCATATATGATACATACATCTTCAGTTCCTTTGGCCCTTCTCTCTCTGTTACACTTGCTGTCACAATCCAACCCTGGTTATATCCTGCTTCCTCCCTACTCTGTGCCTGCACTTTGAAGTAGCAGGAAAACACATCAGTACAGACTGATCTTCCTTTAAATTTATGACCACAGACTCAGGGTGAGCTCTCAATACTGCCAACAATTGTACTCTGTTTTCTTAGTTCCCCCCTCCCCCGCTGCTTTTGCAGGTAACTAATCATACATGTTCCTGTCTCCTTAAACCTCCAACACCTTCTCCAACTTCACTCTCTGCTCATAGTTTGGATTGTATTCCACTGAGGAAATTGAAGTGATCAGAAGGGTACTTCTCCATGCTTCTGCCACAGCTACCCATCTATGTGCATCTGTGTCTGTGTCCTATGTCCTCTGCTTTGTCTTCTGCTATTGTGAGCACACAAACATGCTATTATTGTTTCCCTTTGCATAATTACTTCTCTTGACACCAGGCCAGAAATCTTGGAGTTATTCTTTGTTCCTCTTTTACCTCTCACTTCCCAACATTACCTCCATCAGCAAATCCTGTTGGTTCTACCTTTATTAAATATCCAGAATCCAGTTACTTCTCACTACTTCCATTGCTTCCATCCTGGGCCAAGCCACCATCATTTCTTACCTCCTCTCCTTCTCAAATATTCTCAACATAACAGCAGAGTGGTGTGCTATTTCTCCAGAATGCTCAATAGTGATTTAATGCTTCTAGCTTATCATATAGTAAGGGCAGGAATACATTTTTATATGTACTGAGAAGTTCCTCCCAAGGCAATGAAATTCTGGCCACTTATGTACTCTTTTTTCCAATAAGCAAAGATGAACCCAATTTATTTGGGAGTGGGGGAGCAGTGAAGATTTCTCTATTGAAGTTAATTGAATTTAGGAACAGACTAGAAATTGAAATCTTATTATAAAACCTTCATGAAGATTAGACACAAGTATATTGTAATGAGTGATGATTATCTCAATGTTTAAAGTTAATTGACTTCTGTTCCTCTCAGAGAAGCCAGTTATCCCATTGGTGGCAGGTTCAGCCTGTTACTAACTGTAGTCAAAAGGATGTTTAAAATTCTTATGCCAAGCCATTCAGTAGTTTCACAGTATGTTAATATTTGACATTTATATATTGCACTGTTTTTATCTCTGATGTTGGAGAAAAATTGGTATCCAGTATGACTTAAAGGTTATGGATACAATAACAAGAGTGTTTGGTTTGCATATGTTCATGGTTCAGTATGTATTTCTGTATTCCAGGTACTATAATAAATCTGTTAACATGGCATTAAACCCCATCAGAAAGTAATACAGTTTATAAAGAACTGGCTGGTGTCACATAAATTCCATTGAATATATAATTCTGGTCTCATCATTCAAGTAATTTTCATAGTTTATAATATATTTTATGAACATTAACTTGTGTAAAAATGGTCAAGAATAGCATCACAGGGTGCCTGGGTAGCTCTCAGTTAAGCATCCAACTCTTGATTTCTGCTCAGGTCATGATTACAGAGTCATGGGATCGAGCCCTGAGTTGGCCTCCATGCTCAGCACAGAGTCTGCATAAGATTCTCGTTCTCTTTCCCCCATCCCTCCCCTCTGCTCATGTGCTTGCTCTCTTTCTCTCCCAAATAAATAAATAGATAAAATCTTTAAAAAAGGAAAATTAGCATGAAAACTCGCCTTTTAGAGAAGGCTTTGGAAAGGGCTTCTTTCACTACTTATTGGGCTATATCTGTGTATCCTTCAGTGACTAAAGTATTAAATATATGACTGGTAATCCCTTTTCCTTATTAATATTTGAGGGTATCACGATGTCATTTACATGTTACTCAATTTTCCTGACTTCTTATTTATTATTAAAAGGTAGAGCTTAATGGTTATATATAACTACCACTAAATACTTAACTGCATTATTCTCATTTCACAGGTAGAAATAGTAATGAAACTGAGTTATGGAAACTTACCTTCATTAGAATATTAGGAATTCATTAGAATATTCAGACATGTCTTCCCTCTGAATTACTATAATGCATAGGATAGAATGTCAGGCAAACTGACAAATGTGTAGCCATGAATTTTGATGACCACGATGCCCAAATATAATGGGCATCACATAGTGGCCACATGTCTGTATGTCATAGAATGATGTGTGAGAACACATATCATCCCTATTCCTGTGCATGGAAATCTTTTAAACAAATGAAAAATGTCAAAGGGTTGTAAATGAAAATGACATATTAGGCATTTCATGGTGGATTTGTGTCCACACTGGGAACAACCCTAACCTGAGACAAGGAAAATTATGGAAAATGTTATGGTGTGCTCAAACTAGTGAATTTGGCCGTGACCACTATACACTTGACTCTGGCATGAGACACCCAGAATTTGGGGTTATAGGCCATATATCCTAACTGTACTTAAGCAGTTAATATTCAGTGGCAACAAGGCATGTGTTGGATTGAACATTAGCTAGTGAAATAAAAGAGGGCTCTAGGTGAAATGGAAGCTGACCTAGGTATAATGGAAGAAGCTGAATTAACTTTTAAGGAGGAGTGACTTTCAGAAGGAAAGAATTTACTCTTTGAAATAGACACATTGGAAGGAATCATCTGGCAGGAGGGGGGAAAATGGGAATCCATTTGGAAAGATGATAAAGCCTTGATAATATGGGCACACAGACCCAATGCATAATGCTAGAGAGTGTTAGCACTCACCATTGGGAAAGAGCATATATTTGTGTTTTTTTAAGATTTTATTTATTTATTCATGAGAGGTACACACACACACACACACACACAGAGAGAGAGAGAGAGAGAGAGAGAGAGAGAGAGAGGCAGAGACACAGGCAGAGGGAGAAGCAGGCTCCATGCAGGGAGCCCAACATGGGACTTGATCCTGGGTCTCTAGGATCACACCCCGGGCTGACGGCGTGCTAAACCGCTGAGCTACCAGGGCTGCCCAAAGAGCATATATTTGACACAACAGGGTCTGTTAACTATTTTACTACAAACGGAGGCCCAAGTACCCATGGGATAATGGCCTTCCATTTTTCACTATGGAAGCTCAGGGAGAGCATCTTTGAGACACATGAAGATCCCCAAACTTGTGGAAAGTTTTTGAGTGAAATTGTAATTTACATTGCTGATCTCTAACTTATCTTGGGCAAAGAGATGGACCAAAATAAGACAAGCTAGTAGGAACAATATTGAATGATACCCATATATTCCTCATGGAAGGGAGATGGCCTTCCTATACCACAGTCAATGGGAATCTATGACTGTTTAATAGTGTAAATTGAGCCAAATGATTGGTTTTGCCCTCAACTAACATGGAATCCAGAAAAGACAAGAGTCATCCTCACTGGTAATAACACTTGTCTGTAATAATATCTAGTATGTGGGCAAAAAAATTCTAGGAAGTTTTCATAAACACTTTTGTGATACTTCCTTGATTTATTTTGTAACCAAACTATCATAATCATATTGTGATATGGTATAATACTAGTATTGTTGGCAAAATTCAACCTCCTTATATAAATAAATCATGTGATAGTCAAAACTGAAACTGAACTAAAACCTCCAAAGCATATGATACCAATGGAGAGTGATTGGCCCAAGGAAGAATTAGATTTAGTTCCATTACCATATTAAATGGCTCTATACATGTTTATCACAAAGTTCAAGTAGTCCTGGAATAAGGGAGTAAACATAATTACACTGATATATCAATATAAAGATGTTTGAAATGGTCTTACAGATTGAAAGAAGCCTATGTGCACCCTTCATTGGCTTATGCAAGTATTAGGTATTCTTATGTTGCTCTGACTGCCCCTTATGTATATAAATGCTGTACTAGCTGCAGAAGTCCAAATAACTATGACTCTTTGTTGTTAAAAAAGACCTTGATCAAGAGATGGGGGGTGGGAGGCACCCAGGTGGCTCAGTTGGTTAAGGGTCCAACTCGATCTCAGCTCAGATCTTGATCTCACATGTCATGAGTTCAAGCCCCATGTTGGGCTCCATGCTGGGTGTGGAACCTACTTTAAAAAAGAAAAGAGAGCTAGGAGATGGGTTGTGAAGAAAGATAGCACAGTTGATCTAGTTGCTTACTCCTTTCTAGTCTCCAAGGGAACTGTGACTGGCCTTTGGTCAACCCTGGGAATATGGCCCACAAAGTGTTCTTTATGTTAGTTTTTGATTATTTTGTTACATACACCTGGAGCGGTAGACCATGCTGTACCAGCTTGTCATGGTTGCTTGGTACTACAGTAAAGCCTGATGATATGTACCTATTTTCATTGTTGGGGTCCTAAGTTTCAGGAAGTATGGCCAGTTGCTAGCAGGATTACATATTGACCCATCTGAGCCTCAGACCCTAAGACTCAAACTGGTTCCCTGGGCAAAGATATGCCACATGTGTCTTTGTAGTTTGCTACCAAAGAGATAGCATTGCTTTGCAGTCTCACATGAGAAAGAACTAAGCTACATTAATATCTTAAAATTTGTCCTTGAGCTTTTTTTAAAAAGATTTATTTGACAGAGCACAAGTAGGGGTAGTGGCAGGCAGAGGGAGAGGAAAAAGCAGACTCCCTGCTGAGCAGGGAGCCCTATGCAGTGCTCCATCCCAGGACCCCAGGATCATGATGTGGGCCGAAGGCAGATGCTTAACTGACAGAGCCACCCAGGCGCCCTGTCCTTGAATTTAAAGCATGACTAAAAATACTTGAAATGTTTCTGGTTATGTTAGGTTTTCTCCCATAGTACATGAAATTAACTGGAAGACTTATCAGGTGTCTGCATACCATACCACTGTCCATATATACTTGTGGTGGGTATATTTGTATGTATGTATCTGTTCCTGCCCAAATTTGAGACTTCTAAGAGCCTTTTACAAAACCATTATTTTGGCTCTTAGATAAGAAGGGCAGATCAAACAAATTACTCTCCCAGTAGGACCTAGTTTTTATAGTCTTTCTCTGACTCTCATTGAACAAAAGGAAGCTCTTATAATGGGTCTCACGATTTTTTTTATATTTGCTTATTCTAATCTTATATTTACATCACTAATTCTAAAGGTTTTGATTGTCTTTTTTGAAAAACACAATAATCTGAGTCATAACTTATCTACAGGGTCAAATTCCCCCTTCCCTCAAGCTCTTCCTTCTAGTATGCATTTCCTCACACCATTCACAGTGATCACCTTCAGGCAGGAAGTCTGTACTCCTATTTATTCCCCTCTCTGTAGGTCCTTAGACTTAGGGGGAACTTTTTTTATAGCCTGTACCTCCTCTTTCCTTTAGGAATGCTTCATTAAAATATTATGCATAGGTTTTTATTGAAAAAAAAGAGATTTCTTTCAGCTTTCATATATCTGAACAGCCACATGACTTAGACATTGATTTTGTTCACAACAAGAATAGATCCGAGGAAAAGAATCTTGTTACCATAATTCTTGATTCTGTTCTATAAATTGAGTCAAATTTTTAAAAAAAATTGAAAAAGAAGAAAAAATTTTAAAAGAAGAGATGTGTTAAAGCCAGAAAATCTGGGTTTGCTTATATCCACGCTCCTTTCTTTCTTTTGCACACCCTGCCCCCCCAATCAAGTAATTAGGTTTGACTCCCTGCCTAGTGTTATTCATGTGGGTTTCAAAGCTGAATGAATGCCTTGGGACCAAAAACCAGGCTGACAAATCACCAGCCTGGAACATTTATTTTGCGTACTTAGATGTAAATACACCAATAAACTAGGTAGAATACCTTTCTTTGAATTTATAATTTACAAATTGAACATTGTCATATAATATTAAGAATTGGCTTGACTTTTCATTTTCAGCCGAAATAAAGTCTTGCTCAGAACTAAGAAAACTATATAGCCGAGATTTTTCAGTGACTAGAATGATCACAGCTTTTGAATAGATTAATGACATTAAGCTTCTGTTAAAAAAGCTGGCTGACAACCAAGCTTTTTTGAATTAGTCTTCAATTCTGTTGCCAAATATTCTTATACCAGGTATCTTTTTGGATTGGAGAGGAGGCAGGGAGAGTCTGTTGGTATGAAGAGTTGCTTAAAAGAGTTCCCCAAATCACAGTAAGTAGCGAATTTAGGAAGTATTTGAAGATTGGATAATAGCTGACTTTGAGGTTTTTGGTTTTTTTCTTATTTCTTTCATTTATCTTCTTCACAAAGAATGTGAAGCCTTTTAAATGCTTCTCTGCTATTACACAATGGAGGCAGTGTACTATAGTGTAGAGATCCTGGGCTTTTAAAGCCAGATAGAACCTGAGCTTGAATTGAATCACAGCTCTGCAACTAACCAGCTGCCTGGACTTTAGTCAAGCTTCTGAACCTTTTCTTGTCTACAAAACTTAGATATTAAAATACCTATTCCATAAGGTTGTTAATGATTAAACAAGATGACACGTGTAAAAAAGCTTAGGGTTGAACCTGACCACGGTGGAGGGCCGATACCTGTTCCCTAAACCTTTCTTTCCCCAAATTTAGTGGAGTAGAGGCTTTTAATGAGTACAACTGTGACTTTGATGAGAAAATCATGAAATTGTTTTAATTTCTAAATTCAGAAGCTATTTTTTGAGGAACTACTAGGCTCTATGGAAAATTTTAAAAAATGGTTAAGGCCCAGTCCTCCAGTTACTTGCAGTAGGAGAGAAAGACACATGAATAGTACAGTAACAGAATATGATAAGAAGTGCAGTGGCACCTGGGTGGCTCAGTGGGTTAAGTGTCTGCCTTCAGCTCAGGTCATGATCCCAGGACCCTGCATCAGGCTCCCTGCTCAGTGGGTCATCTGCTTATTCCTCTCCCTCTGCCCCTCCCCCCACTTGTGGTCTCTCTCCTTCTCAAGTAAAATCTTTATAAAAGAGGTAGAAACAATGTGCTATTGGAATTTATAAGGTAGGAGGGAATTCTGAAATGGTGGAAAGGCATCGAAGAAGTGTCCAGTGTAATTTGTGTGTCCAGTGTAATTTGTGTAACAAACTAGATAAATGCTTGAAGTTGTTTTTAAGGAGTTAAACACCAATTACACTTTGCTTTGGGACACATTATCTTTAAATGTGGAGGCATATTTGGGCATCCATAAGTTTGATTTAAGTAACATATCCAAACATATGTATTTAATATAAACTGCTTAATCTTCATGTTGTTCTCATATTTCAGTTTTTAGAGGAATGAATGCACCTTGGAAACTCTTGCTGTCATTGTGATTTTGAGTACTAATGGCAGTATTGTGAGAGACCTTCATTCAAGCTCTAACAACATAGTTTGTACTTCTTACCAAAATCATGGGTCTTTCATCCATGTTTAAAGAATATGGCTTTGGGACACCTAGGTGGCTCAGGGGTTGAGTGCCTGCCTTTGGCTCAGGGTATGATCCCAGAGTTCCAGGATCGACTCCCACATGGGGCTTCCTGCATGGAGCCTGCTTCTCTATAGAAACATAGCCTCTGCCTATGTTTCTGCCTTTCTCTCTCTCTGTCTCTCATGAATAAATAAATAAAATATTTTTTAAAAAAGAATATGCTTTCCTTTATAAAAGCTCAGTAGGAATTATTGGAAATACCTGAATTTCCTATTAAAGGACTTTTTTTTTAATTCCAAAGCTGCTTCGTTAAACATTGCTTTATACTATGATGCAAGTCTTTTAGAGATCCTTCAAATTCAAATCCCTTGCTGGGATCTTCTGGCATCTTGGATTTTGCCCTGTAGTTTTATATCCTTCCGGCTTTTTTTTTTTTTTTTGCATTGATCTTAATGTGAGTACTATTCTCATAAGCATAGACTTGGAAATTACATTTAGAGCTAGCCAACTCCGAGATTTTGAGCAAGGCCCTCTTCTACTGTAGGCATCAGTTTTCTTATCATCAGTTTAGATATCTGGCTAGGTGGTTTCGTTTCCTTTCTTTCTTTCTTTCTTTCTTTCTTTCTTTCTTTCTTTTCTTTTCTTTCTTTCTTTTCTTTCTTTCTTTCTTTCTTTCTTTCTTTCTTTCTTTCTTTCTTTCTTTCTTTCTTTCTTTCTTTCTTTCTTTCTTTCTTTCTCTAGGTGATTTCTAAGAGTTCTTCCAACTCTTAAGTCCTAAATGTACTTCCTTTCACTGTTCCTCTGTTATTTACTTATGATGTAAGTAACAGAAAATATGTGTGCGTAAAATAAAGTACCATCGAATTGCCCTTTTGAGTTAACTCACAATTAAGTCCCAAAGTGGGAGTGGAAGGGTCTCAATTAGCATCTCTTCTTCAAAGGACTAGCTAGGCCTTCCTATTAAAACTGTTTCTATTAATCTATATCTGCTAGTCTGGTAACAATCTAAAAAATTTCTGCTGCTCCTGGGACAGCAAAGAAATGGTTTGATTAGTAATCTCCATGGCATTAAGCCAAGTACTTTTCACAAAATGGTATCTTAGGTAGGAGGCAGGTTTGGACATTAAGGAATTTTCTCATATACCTATACTCATTGATTATTTCCTTCCAAAATATATTTGTTACAGATGTGTATAAACATGTTACAAGGACTTGTTATGCTTATTGATGAATAGTAGTTTATATTTTGATTTAATAAACATTTTATTGAATATCTGCTATATGACAGATATTATGCTGGATACTTTACTTACATTATCTCTAATTTTCACATGTTCTTCACATCAGCTGGAGGTTTCCCTGCTGGGGATGGAGGTACATATTCACAATAACCTCTGGTTCTGAGTGCCTAGAGTTTGCTGAATTTTCTCTAAGTTCATATTACAGTACCAAATAGGAGGTTGGCTTATCATTTTGCCATGCTGCACATCCTGTGTCTCTATGCCAAACAGCACCCATGTCCAAGTGTGAAAGCTAGCCTTTTCTTCAATTTACACATATATTATATTCACTTGTGGCATTTGTGTGTGTGTGTGTGTGTGTGTGTGTGTGTGTGTGTGATAGATTTTACTGAAAGGGAAGGGAGGATTTATTTGCAGCATTACAGATAATTTTAAATTAACAATATCTCACCACCTGGGATTTTTTTCCATTTGGCCAGTTCCCTCACAAAGAGAGACCGTCCTTTATTGATTCTTTCTCACCTTTCCCTAACCTCTTAGATTTCCTCCTAAACCCCAAAGTCACTTCTTGTATTATTATTGAGGCAAAATTGGTATATAACATTGATTTTTAGGTGCATAACACAATTTGACATCTGTATGCACTGCAAAATGATCACTAACGAAAGTCTAGTTACCGTCCATCACCATTCACTTGACCCCCTTTACCCATCTTGCCT
Source organism: Canis lupus dingo (assembly GCF_003254725.2). NCBI lineage: Eukaryota > Metazoa > Chordata > Mammalia > Carnivora > Canidae > Canis > Canis lupus. The sequence goes on from NC_064281.1 coordinate 80,664,932, forward strand.
AACCCCTTCTACTCTGATGACCATAAGTGTGTTCTTTGTATCGATTAGTTTGTTTTTATATTATTTTGTTTGCTTTTTTTTAGATTCCATATCTGAGTGAGCTCTTAGGGTATTTGTCTTTCTCTGCCTAACTTATTTCACTTAGCATAATGTTCTCAAGGTCCATCCATGTTATCACAAGTGGCAAGATTTCATTCTTTATGGATGAATAGTATTCCTCTATGTCTATATGTGTCTGTGTGTACCACTTATTCTTTATCCATTCATCTACTGATAGACATTTAGATTGTTTCCATATGTTGGCTATTGTAAATAAGGTGGCAATGAAGATAGGGATGCATGTATCTTTTTGAATTAATGATTTTGTATTCTTTTCAGAAAGACCCAGAAATGGAACAGCTAGATCATATGATAGATCTATTCTTAATTTTTTAAAAAAGATTTTATTTATTTTATTTTAGAGAGGGGAGGGCAGAATGAGAGGTAAAGAGAAAATCTCAAGCAGACCATGAGCTAAGTGGAGTCTGACACAGAGCTCAATCTCACAGTCCTGAGATCCTGACCTGAGCCAAAACCAAGAGTTAGGTGCTCAACTGACTGAGCCATCCACGTGCCCCTATTTTTAATTTTTTGAGGAACCTCCATACTGTTTTTCTAGTGGCTGTACCAACTTACATTCCCACGTCCTATCCAACATTTGTTATTTCTTGTCTTTTTGGTAATAGCTATTCTAAGAGGTGTGAGGTGGTATTTCATTGTGCTTTGATTTGCATTTTCCTAATAATTAGTGATGTTGAATGTCTTTTCATGTGCCTATTGGCCATCTTTATGTCTTCTTTGGAAAAATGTCTATTTAGACCCTCTGGCCCCTTATTAAATTGGATTGTTTGAGTTTTTTATTGTGGAATTGTAAGAGTTTTTTTTCTTTATTTTGGCTATTAACTCCTTATTGGATATGTGATTTGCAAATATCTTCTCCCATTGAGTAGGTTGCCTTTTCATTTTCATGGTAGTTTCCTTTGCTGTGCAGAAGCTTTGTAGTTTGATGTAGTCCCATTGGTTTATTTTTGCTTTTGTTTTCCTTGCCTTTGGAATCAGATCCACAAAAATGTCACTAAGACCCATGTCAAGTAGTTTACTGCCTATGTTTTCTTCTAGGAATTTTACAGTTTCAGGTCTTACATTCAAATGTTTAATCTATTTTAATTTCTGTGTATGGTGTAAGATAATGGTCTAGTTTTTATTCTTTTGCATATGGTTGTCGAATTTTCCTAGCACCATTTATTGAAGAGACCGTCCTTTCTCCATTGTATATTCTTGGCTCCTTTGTCATAATTTGTCTGTATACGTGTGGATTTGTTTCTAAACTCTAAATTCTGTTCTATTGATCTGTGTCTGTCATTATGCCAATACCATACTGTTTTAATTACTATACAGCTTTGTAATATAGTTTTAAATCTTGGAGCATGATACCTCCAGGTTTGTTGTTCTGTCTCGGGATTGCCCTGGCTGTTTGGGACCTTTTGTGGTTCCATACAAACTGTAGAATTATTCTAGTTCTGTGAAAAATGCCATTGGAATTTTGGTAGGGATTACATGGAATCTGTAGATTGCTTTGGATAGTATGATCATTTTAGCAATATTAATTCTTCCAATCCATGAGCATGAGATATCTTTCCTTTTATTTGTGTCTTATTCAACTTCTTTCATCTTACAGTTTTCAGTGTACAAGTTTTTCACCTGCTTGGTTAAGTTTATTCATAGCTATTTTATTATTATTGATGTAATTGTAAATGGGATTGCTTTCTTAATTTCTCTTTATGATAGTTCATTATTAATATAACAGATCTCTGTATATTGATTTTGTATTTTACAACTTTATTGAATTCATTTATTATAACAGTTTTTGATGGAAACTTCAGAGTTTTATATAGACAGAATCATGTCATCTATGGTTTTACTTCTTCCTTTCCTATTTGGATGCATCTTATTCCATTTTCTTACCTTATTGCTGTGGCTAGGACATCCAATACTATGTTGAATAAAAGTGACAGGAGTGGGCATCCTTGCCTTGTTCCTGATTTTAGAAGAAAAGTTTTTGTTTTTTTCACCATTAAATATGATGTTAGCTCTGTGTTTGTCATAAATGACCTTTATTATATTGAGGTACATTCCTTCTATACCCACTTTGTGGAGAGTTTTTATCATAAATAGAAGTTGAATTTTGTCAGTACTTTTTCTGCATCCACTGGATAATAATAGGATTTTTATCCTTTATTTTATTTTTTAAAGATTTTATTTATTTAGTTGAGAGAGCACAGGTGGAGGGGAGGGCCAGACAGAGGGAGAGGGAGAAACAGACTCCCCACTGAGCAGGGAGCCCAATATGGAGCTTGATCCTAGTACCCCAAAATCATGACCTGGGCCAAAGGCAGATCTTAACTGACTGAGCCACCCAGGTGCCCCTATCCTTCATTTTATTAGTGTGGTATATTGGGTTGATTGATTTGCAGATATTGAGCCATCCTTGTACCCCTGAAATAAGTCCTACTTGATTGTGCTTCATGATCCTTTTAATGTATTATTGAATTCAGTTTGCTAATATTTTGTTGAGGAGTTTTGCATCTGTGTTTATCAGAGATATTGGCCTATAATTTTCTGTGTGGTGTCCTTGCCTGGCTTTGGTATCAGGGTAATGCTGGCCTTATCAAATGAGTTTGGAAATGTTCCTTCCTCTTCAATAATTGGAAGAGTTTGAGAAGCACAGGTGTTAAATATCCTTTGGATGTTTGATTGAATTCACCAGTGAAACCATCTGGTCCTGGGCTTTGGTTTGTTGGGAGGTTTTTCTTTTTTTTTTTTTTTTTTTTTTTTTTTATTTATGATAGTCACAGAGAGAGAGAGAGAGGCAGAGACACAGGCCGAGGGAGAAGCAGGCTCCATGCACCGGGAGCCTGACGTGGGATTCGATCCCGGGTCTCCAGGATCGCGCCCTGGGCCAAAGGCAGGCGCCAAACCGCTGCGCCACCCAGGGATCTGTTGGGAGGTTTTTCATTACTGATTTAATCTCCTTAGTAGAAATTGGTCTATTCAGATATTCTATTTCTTAATAATCATACTTGGAAGGTGGTGTGTTACTTGGAATTTACTCATTTCTTCTAGGTTGTCCAACTTGTTAGCATATAATTGTAGTAGTTTCTTATGATATTTGTATTTGTGTGGTATCAGTTGTAAATTCTCTTTCATTTCTGATTTTGTTTACTTGAGCCCTCTTTTTTCTTGGTTAGTGTAGCTAAATGTTTATCAAATTTGTGTATCTTTTCAGAGAACTAGCTTTCCATTTTATTGATCTTTTCTATCTTTTTAGTCTCTGTTTCATTTATTTCCACTGTATCTTTATTATTTCTTTAAGATGTAAAGTCATATTGTTTATTTGAGGTTTTTCTTGTTTTTTGAGGCAGGCCTATATTACTATGAATTTCCTTAGAACAGCTTTTGTTGCATCACACAGGTTTTTGTATGTTGTATTTCTATTTTCATTTGTCTCTAGGTATTTTTTTTATTTCTTTTTTTTTGTCAGTGACTCATTGGTTGTTCAGTAGCATGTTACATTTCTACATTTTTTGTGTCTTTTTACACTTTTCTTTGATTTCTAGTTTTTATACCCTCATGGTTGGAAAAGATGCTTGATGTGATTTCAGTCTTCTTGAATTTAAGACTTTTTTTGTGCTGTAACATGTAATCTATCCTGGAGACTATTTTATATGCACTTGAGAAGAATGTGTATTCTGCATTTGGATGGGATGTTCTATATATATATCTATCAACCCCATATGATCTAATGTGTTGTTTAAGGCTGATGTTTCCTTACTGATTTTCTGTCTGGATGATTTATCTTGATGTAAATGGAATGTTAAAGTCCCCTACTATTATTTTATTGCTGTCAATTTCTCCCTTCAGGTCTGTTAATATTTGCTTTATATGTGCTGGTGCTCCTCACCCATATATGTATATGGGTACATATATATTTGTAAATGTTTTATCTTCTAGCTGGATTGACTCCTTTATCATTATGTAATGCCTTTCTTTGTCCTTTATTACAATCTTTGTTTTCATCTGATATGAGTATAGCTATACCATCTTTATTTTTGTTTCCATTTACATAGAATATGTTTATCCCTTCACTTTCAGCCTCTGTGTCTTTACTTTCAAAATCTCTTGTAGGCAGCATAACGTTGGGTCTTTTTTGATCCATTCACTCACTCTGTGCCTTTTGATTTGGAGAATCTAGTCCATTTACATTTAAAGTAATTTTTATTTTATTTATTTATTTATGTGTTTGTTTCTTTGTATTTTTTTATAGGAGTTCGATTTACCAACATATAGTATAACACCCAGTGCTCATCCCATCAAGTGCCCCCCTCAGTGCCCATCACACAGTCACCCCATCTCCCCACCCACATTCCCTTCCACTAACCCTTGTTCGTTTCCCAGAGTTTGGTGTCTCTCATTTTCTGTCACCCTCTCTGATATTTCCCACTCATTTTCTCTCCTTTCCCCTTTAATCCCTTTCACTATTTTTTATATTCCCTGAATGAATGAAACCATATAATGTTTGTCCTTCTCTGATTGACTTACTTCACTCAGCATAATACCCTCCAGTTCTATCTACGTTGAAGCAAATGGTGGGTATTTGTTGTTCCTAATGGCTGAATAATATTCCATTGTGTATATATATATATATATATATATACCACATCTTCTCATTTAAAGTAATTATTGATAGGTGTGTACTTACTGCCATTTTGTTACTTGTTTTCTGGAGTTTTTGGTAGTTTCTTCTCTTCCTTTCTTCTCTTTCTCTTCCTTTGTGTTTTTTTTTAAGATTTTATTTATTCATTCATGAGAGACACACAGAGGAAAAGACATAGGCAGAGGGAGAAGCAGGCTCCCTCCAGGGAGCCCAATGCAGGACTCAATCCCTGGACCAGGGATCACATCGTGAGCTGAAAGGCAGATGCTCAACTGCCTGAACCACCCAGGCATCCCTTCCTTTGTGGTTCAATGGATTTCTTTAGTGTTACGTTTATATTTCTTTCTTATTTTGTGTATTTACTAAAGTTTTTGCCTTGTGGTTACCATGATGCTTACATATAATATGTATGTAATGATTGATTTCAAATTGATAAGAGCTTAAATTTGAACACATTCCAAAACATTTTTGTCCCACCCACATTTTATCTTTAATATCACATTTTATATTGTTCTGTTTTATGCAGCCCTTAAATAATTGACTATAATAATTATTTACTTACTACTTATTAATAATTGTAGTAATTATTATAGTACTATATAGTTTTAGTTAAATTTACTACTAATGGCTATTAATTAATCTTGCACTTTCTTTATAAGTGATTAATCTACTATCTTTACTATATATTTACCTTTACCAGTGCAGTTTTTATTTTTGCAAATTTTCCATTTCTTAGAAGGCTGAATTAATGGTCATGAATGTGTTCAGTTTTTTACTTATCTGGAAAACTCTTTAATCTCCCCTTCAATTCTGAATGATGACATTGCTGGATAGAGAATTCTTGTTTGGAAATTTTTTTTACTTCCAGCACTTAAATATGTCATACCACTCCTGTCTGGCTTGAAAGTTTCTGGTAAAAAAATTTCCTGGTAGACTTACAGGATTTCCCCTGTAAGTAGCAAACTGTTTTTCTCTTGGTGCTCTTAAGATTGTCTGTTTAACTTTTACCATTTGAATTATAGTGTTTCTTGGCGTGGATCTCTTTGGGTTCCTCTTATTTGCAATTCCTTGGGGTTTCTGGACCTTGTTCTTTCATTTGGAACATAGTCCTCTCATTTTGCCTGAAGCTCTGCATTTATTTCTATGTATTAGGTAAATCAGTTCCCTCTGCAAACCTCGAAGGAACAGCCTTGTGTAAGAGATGTCCCATAGAGCTCAGAAGTGCTATGACCTTGGGCCACACCTGCACCAGCCCCTCAAAGGATGACCCCTCTGTGAACTGTGCATTACTGCCTGCTTTGGTGGGGCAATAGCTCTGGGGGTGGGTGAGCCCCCAGTGAGGTGTACCTTCTAGCACCAACAGGCTAGAGAAAGAGTTCGAAATTGTCACTGCCAGTACCAGCATCAACGACTTATAATGAATTATCAAAAATGGCACTTGTCTATGTTTCTGTCCCCTGATAGAGTCCCAACAAGTTTCTGGGCCTCTGGCAGACACTTCATACTGGTATCTTTTACACCGGGCCTGATGGTGATTGAATCAGTACATGAGCCTTTTGAGAGGAGATTCTCTTCTTAAAATTCTGGAACTAATCCTAGTTGGTTTTCAAAGCCAAGCATTTTTGGGGCTTATCTTGCCTATGCAAGATATAGGGGAAGGGGTGCCTGATGTGAAGCACAAAACCCTTGTTTCTTAGGGGAAAGTTACATATTTTTGAGATCCCTCTCCATTGTGGATTGCTGTGTCTGGGGTGGGTTTTGTTTTATTTTATTTTTTTTTGGTAAGACTATGTCTCTGCCTCTGTCACCCATTTTGATGGTGGGTTTTTTTTATCCTTTGTTGTGGAGGCTCTGTTTATCCAGTTTTCAGCTCTTTTTCAGCGGAAATTATTCTATATGTTGTACAACTAATTTGTTGTGTCTGTGGTAGGAGGTGAGTTCAGAATCTTCCTACGCCCCCATCTTGAATCCCCCAACTAAACTTCTGATCCAATTATGCATATTTTAGTCCTTATTTACAAAATGAGCCTTAGGCTTGCATTTTCATATCCAGACTGATGTAAATACATGTTCAGTGAAATAAGAAACGCTTACTACTTTCAGAATCTACCCTCCTTAAAAGGCAGTAGTAGTTATAAACAGCAGTTTTTCTGCACTAATGCAAAATAACACTGTATGGATTGGTATTATCCCCAATTTATAGGTAAATAAATAAGTTCAACAATTTAATTACCTGTCCAGGATTATTTATTTAGTAAGTGGCAAACACAGATTTCAAAACTAGGTCCATTTGAATCCAAATCCTGTGGATTTTCTACCAAACAAGATACAATTCAAAAAAGAAATGAGGAAAGATGCATTTTAAGATTCTCAAAGGTTGAAAATAGGAAAATTGCATGGAAAATTCATAGCATCTGAATCTATTTGGGATAGTAGCTTTGTTATTATAGCCCAAAGGTACTATTTAATATTTAAGGTTGTAGGGAAACATAAGTGAAAAATTTTAGTTAATTTAAAAATTCTGCCTTATAGCAGATAAATGGGACATTCATTATGGTTAAATTAGATCTTTAAAAATTCATATATACATTGACTTGTACCTAATAAATATTTATTAATCCTCTCTAACTTTTTCATCCTATTCCTTTTAAAAATAGTTTTTTTCTAATACCTGCTATTTATATTACAGAGACAATTAAAGGCAGATGCTAAAAAAGCTATTGGAAGGCTTCAACTACGTACACTGAAACAAGGAGACAAGGTGCATTTATGACTTTTAAATGCTGTTTGTTTTAAAGCAATGCTACTAAATTATCATTGGAACTGAATTTTCTTCCAAAGTATGCTTTTCATTAGAATTTATAATTCTTACGACTTTTTTTTATCTATTTGATGCTGGAGGTAGACTGAAAAATGACCATTGGCCCCCATAGATATCTAGGTTTTAATCCCTAGAACCTGTAAATATTACCTTATATGGCAGAAAGGACCTTGCAGATGAAATTAAGTTAAGGATTTTGAGGTGTGGAGATTATCCTGGATTATCCAGGTGGGTCCTAAATATAATCGCATGTGATTGTTGTTAGAAGAAGAAAAAGGGAGATTTGACTGCAGTGCAGTAGAATATGTGGCAATGGAAGTAAGATATTATAATGATGCAAGAAAGGAGCCATGAGCCAAGGAATACAGACAGCCTCCAGAAGCTAGAAAAGGCAAGGAAAAGGGAAAAGCTTCCCTGAAGCTTACAGAAGGAACTGCCAACACATTGACTTTTAGACTTCTGATTTCTAGAACAACAAAAGAATGAATTTGTGTTATTTTAAGCCACTAAGTTATGGTCATTTTTTTACAGCAAAAACAGGAAACTAATGCCTTATTGCAACTTTACTTAAACATCTGTTTGTAGATTTAGGACAGTTAAAAACTACCTTTGGTGTGTAAAGCATGTATCAAAAAAGAGCTACAGAAAATATTGAAATAAAAACTCCCATTTATAATAGCACTAGAACCATGAAATACTTAGGTATAAATCTTGCAAAATATGTACATGATCTGTTTCCTGAAAATTGCAAAACACTAATGAAAGAAATCAAACGAAAACCTAGATAAGTGGAGGGATATGCCATGTTCATGGGTCAGAAGAGTCACTGTTATCAAGATGCCAAATCCCCCCCCAACTAATCCATAGATTCAGTGCAGTTCCAATCAAAATCCTAGTGAGATCTTTTGTATTTATTGACAGGTTGATGCTAAGTTTATATGGAAAATCAAAAGAACTAGAATAACCAAAACAATTTTTATAGTGAAGAACGAATTTGGATGAATCAACTTGCCTAATTTGCAGAATTATTTAAAAAATATAGTAGCCAGTATAGTGTGGTATTGGAGAAAGGCTAGAACTTTAGATCAATGGGACAGAAAAGAGTCCAGAAATAGACCCGCACATATATGATCAATTGATTTTTGACAAAGGCACGCAGGCAATTAAATGAAAAAGGGGTAGTCAATTATTGACTCTCCATATACAATGTTTGGGTATCCTTATGCAAAAAACATGAACCTCAAACAGCACTTCATACTGTCTGTAAAATTTAAGTTAAAATATATCACAGACCTAAATATAAAACCTAGAGCTATGAAATCCTTAGAAGAAACCTTTGGAGAAAAAAAAAATATCATCACAACTTGGGTTAGGCAAAGATTACTTAGATGTGACAACAGAAACAAGCCTACTAAAGAAAACAATAGAAATTTGACTTTGTCAAAATTAAGAATTTTTGTTCTTTAACATGGTTAAGAGAATGAAAAGACAACCCACAGACTGGGAAAAAATATTTGCAAATCACATATCTGATAAGGGATGATATCTAGAATATATAAAGAACTCTCAAAGCTCAGTAGTAAGTAAGTAAACAAACAGCATAGTGAAAAGGGGGCCAAACAGGCATTTACCAAAGAAAATATATGGATGGCAAATAAAAGCAGATAAAAAGATGCTCAACGTCATTAGTCATTAGGGAAATGCAAATTAAAACCACAATGAGATACCACAGCACATTCTAAAATTGCTAAAACTAATACAACTGACAGTACCCAAGAGTTGGCCACATGTGGAACAACTGGAATTGTTATGCATTTGGCTGGTGAGAATGTAATGTATAGCCAGTTTTGAAAGCAATTTGGCAGTTCTTATGAAGTCAAAAATAACACTTTCCAAAGAACCCAGCAATCTCAACTAGATAGTTAACCTACAGGAAAAACTATGTTCACAGAAAAACTTGTACATAATTTTTCATTGCAGCTTTACTCATAATCAGCAAAAATTGTAAAGAACCCAAATGTCCTTCAAATGGTGGATGGATGCACAAACTATGGCACATCCACATCATGGAATAGTATTTAGCAATAAAAAAGGATGTGTTTTGGGCAGAGAGACCCTATTGATACACGTAACATAGATGAGTGTTAAATGTATTATGTTAAGTGAAAGAAGCCAAATTCAAAGGCAATATAATACATAACTCCATTTATATGACATTGGGGAGAAACAAAAAGTATAGGAACTGAAAACAGATCAGTGGTTGCCAGAGGGTGGGGGTGAGAGTAGGGATTAACTACAAAGGGGTATAGAGGAATTTGTTGGGGTAATAGAACTATCCTATATCTTGACTGTGGTGAGGACTGAGTGCATATTTGTTCACACTTGTGAAACTGTATACTAAAAACAGTGAATTTCACTGCTTGTGAATTATACCCTAATTTTTCTTAAATGAGAAAACATAGCTATAGAACTTATACAAACCTCATTTAAAGAAACGCTACCTGCTCCTCTTTGTACTGTTCCTCTTTTGGTTGACTTTATTCTTTTACCTTTTTTAAGTCTAAATTATATTCGAATTTCAGCTGTATAAGAGCATTATCAACTACAGTCACAATGTTTTACATTAGATCCTCAGACCTTATTCATATTATAGCCGAAAGTCTGTACACTTTTACCACCTACTCCCTGTTTCTCCCATCCTCCAGCCTCTGGCAACCACTTTTCTGCTCTGTTTCTATAAGTTTGAACTTTTTTTTTTTTTTAAAGACTTCAGTTAAGTCTAAATAATTTTACGTTGCTTATTGAAAGAATCTATGCAATTTAAGTACATACATATTCTGATCTTGCTCTGTGGTTTAATGTATCTTTTCTTATCCATCAGAGTAATAATAACTATTTGTTCATAGGAGATTGGCCCTGATGGAGATAGTTGTGCTGTGTGTATTGAACTATATAAACCAAATGATTTGGTGCGCATCTTAACCTGCAAGTAAGTTTGATTTTATTTTATACCATTAATAAGAATATCTGGCTTATTGCAATGATTGTATTGAGGGAAACTATATTGAATGTTTCCAAATTGATGTAAAGAAAGGGTTTATTTTCATTTAAATACAGTTGAATGCTTTGGCATAAGGCTAATTATATAAAGTTTCTAAAATCTGGTACAATTTGGAAACTAGTTCCATATAAAACTGAGAACCTAGTCAGCACCATAGTTTAAATATATATTTTTTACTGGATTAATTAATTTAAAATCATTTTAACAGTCCTATTGAGTGAAAAAAAAATCAACTCAATGGGCACCTATTTGGAAGTCTTCATTCTTTAGTTTTATATTATCCCTCTCCTGGAAGTTCTTAATGCTCTTTAACAATTAAATAGTGATGTTCTTAGAACTTACCACGTGGCCTAAATTATCAGTATTATCTTGTACTTTGTACTTTGGTGTACTATATTATTGAGAATGACTAACTGTGCTATTTTTATAGTTAGGGAATGACAAGATAATAGAGATCTGAAATACCGAACAAAGTCTTAGGTCAGGTAACATCTTAGCCATTTTTGAAGCAATAAGTGTTGAAAATAGTTTTTTTTTTTTTTGAAGCTAAGGTAATGAGGTTTTTATATTTAAAAATGCTATATTATGAAATTTCCAGATCTTGTTTCTGTGGCTCCTTCATAGTGTTTATGCTGTAATAGTGTGTTTAAAAGAAAAAAGACATCTGTTAAAAAACTAAATAAAAATATAGAATAACCTGTTAGTATATTAGGTCAAGTGTTGTTGCTATTTCACAACTGATAACCAAGTTATGTGCTTTTTTTTTTCATTAGCCATATTTTCCATAAGACATGTGTTGACCCATGGCTGTTAGAACACAGGACTTGCCCCATGTGCAAATGTGACATACTCAAAGCTTTGGGAATTGAGGTAAACATTGCTAAACCATTTATATGAAGGAACAAGTTATTTATGTACTTGGGCCTTCAGGAAAATAGCATCCTTAATTTTTAGCTATGTAATATGCTAGACTTGTGACTTATATCAAAAATTGGACCTATTTATATCATAATGACAGTAAGGTGCCATGTTGGATCACACCTCCATTTTCCTCCTTCTTTCCTTTTATTATTTGGTCAGTAACAACCATATAAATTACCAACTGATTTCTGATACCCCTTGCATTTTTGCTCTTACTATTGCACAGCAATCAAACTTGTAGTTAGATGAGCATCTGTATTTTGAATCAGTATAATAAATATTAAATTATATTTGGTAAATGATGTAAAACTTAACCTATTTTACATCACACCAACAACAGAAAGTCAAGCTCAACAAAATCTTCCTGATTTCAGGAGATACATAGATGATACTGATTCTCAAATACGCTAGGAGACCGCATAGGATGTAGTTCTTGTTAAATGTTTTGTTTCTTAATAATTTTAGACTTACAGAAAAATGGCAAACACAATATAGAGAGTTCCCACATAGTTTTTTTTACTATTGTTAACATTTTGCATTGCTGTGGTATGTTTGTCAAAAGAAAGAAACTGACATTGGGTTGTTACTATTAACTAAGTTTCAGACTTTATTTGAATTTTGCCAGCAACTGCCTTTTGAAAACTTCTGGAGGTGAACTTGAATCAGAGTGAATGTTTTTGGGGTTTTTTGTTTATTTTGAGTGCCTACCCTGTAGCAGGCATTCTATTATGAAGTGCTGGGATCACCCAGATGAACATCAGATGTGAAGGCAATCTGCCTGTAACATCTTTCACCACATCTTGGAACTAGTTACTCCCAATTGCGCTGGCTGGGACCAGCAAGAGATTTTTGTGATCATCAGAAGAAATGATAGGTTTAAAAGATTAAGAAGCATAGCTCTAATAAGTTACCTATGAAGATACTTTGTAATGATATGTCAGGGAAAAACATGTACTCTGAGAATCTTTTAATTTGTTCAAATGCTTTCCCAAGGTGGATGTTGAAGATGGATCAGTGTCTTTACAAGTCCCTGTTTCCAATGAGACATCAAATAGTGCCTCTTCTCATGAAGAGGATAATCGCAGTGAGACCGCATCATCTGGATATGCTTCTGTTCAGGGAGCAGATGAACCACCTTTGGAAGAACATGTGCAATCAGCAAGTAAGCATCACAATGAGGGGCAGTGAGTCCCCACAAATGATCCATTGTAGATCATATGCCCGGCAGAGTACTCCTGCTTTTTGTTGTTTGTTCCTTTCATTCATTAAACACATTCCATCACCCTTGTTCGTTTCCCAGAGTTAGGAGTCTCTCATGTTCTGTCTCCCTTTCTGATATTTCACACTCATTTTTTTCTCCTTTCCCCTTTACTCCCTTTCACTATTTTTTATATTCCCCAAATGAATGAGACCATATAATGTTTGTCCTTCTCCAATTGACTTATTTCACTCAGCACAATACCCTCCAGTTCCATATACATTGAAGCAAATGGTGGGTATTTGTCGTTTCTAATGGCTGAGTAATATTCCATTGTATACATAGACGACATCTTCTTTATCCATTCATCTTTCGATGGACACCAAGGCTCCTTCCACAGTTTGGCTATTGTGGACATTGCTGCTATGAACATTGGGGTGCAGGTGTCCCGGCATTTCACTGCATCTGTATCTTTGGGGTAAATCCCCAGCAGTGCAATTGCTGGGTCATAGGGCAAATCTATTTTTAACTCTTTGAGGAACCTCCACACAGTTTTCCGGAGTGGCTGCACCAGTTCCCATTCCCACCAGCAGTGCCAGAGGGTTCCCCTTTCCACATCCTCTCCAACATTTGTGGTTTCCTGCCTTGTTAATTTTCCACATTCTCACTGGTGTGAGGCGGTATCTCATTGTGGTTTTGATTTGCATTTCCCTGATGGCAACTGATGCAGAGCATTTTCTCATGTGCTTGTTGGCCATGTCTATGTCTTCCTCTGTGAGATTTCTGTTCACGTCTTTTGCCCATTTCATGATTGGATTGTTTGTTTCTTTGGTATTGAGTTTAATAAGTTCTTTATAGATCTGGGATACTAGTCCTTTATCTGATAGGTCATTTGCAAATATCTTCTCCCATTCTGTAGGTTGTCTTTTAGTTTTGTTGACTGTATCCTTTGGTGTACAAAAGCTTCTTATCTTGATGAAGTCCCAATAGTTCATTTTTGCTTTTGTTTCTTTTGCCTTCGTGGATGTATCTTGCAAGAAGTTACTGTGGCCGAGTTCAAAAAGGGTGTTGCCTGTGTTCTCCTCTAGGATTTTGATGGAATCTTGTCTCACATTTAGATCTTTTATCCATTTTGAGGTTATCTTTGTGTGTGGTGCAAGAGAGTGGTCTATTTTCATTCTTCTGCATGTGGATGTCCAATTTTCCCAGCACCATTTATTGAAGAGACTGTCTTTTTTCCAGTGGATAGTCTTTCCTCCTTTGTTGAATATTAGTTGACCATGAAGTTGAGGGTCCACTTCTGGATTCTCTGTTCTGTTCCATTGATCTATGTGTCTGTTTTTGTGCCAGTACCACACTGTCTTGATCACAGCTTTGTAGTACAACCTGAAATCTGGCATTGTGATGCCCCCAGATATGGTTTTCTTTTTTAAAATTCCCCTGGCTATTCGGGGTCTTTTCTGATTCCACACAAATCTTAAAATAATTTGTTCTAACTCTCTGAAGAAAGTCCATGGTATTTTGATAGGGATTGCATTAAACGTGTAAATTGCCCTGGGTAACATTGACATTTTCACAATATTAATTCTTCCAATCCATGAGCATGGAATATTTTTCCATCTCTTTGTGTCTTCCTCAATTTCTTTCAGAAGTGTTCTGTAGTTTTTAGGGTATAGATCCTTTACCTGTTTGGTTAGGTTTATTCCTAGGTATCTTATGCTTTTGGGTGCAATTGTAAATGGATTGGGTGTTGGGCACTGAGGGGGGCACTTGATGGGATGAGCACTGGGTGTTATGGTATATGTTGGCAAATTGAACTCCTATTAAAAAATATGTAAAAAAATAATAAAGTTACCTGAATTCACACACACACACACACACACACACACACATTCCAGATTTTTTGTAGTAACAAAGATGTAGTGCAGGACACATCCCTGCCTTAACTTAATATGCACATATTCAGGTGTATCTGAAACAGATGAAATGCATCAGGAGTGGGGGTTATTCACAAAATAAAAAGGTTTTTTATGGGATAGCTTCTCTGTGATGCATTTAAGTATTGGTTATTAGCTTATAGAGGCTGAGGAGAAACTTTAGAAGCCATTGTTTATTATAGAGCAATCAAAAACTAAGATAAAGGAGTCCCGAAGTGATTTTATACACAACTTCTTAGGAACCCATCTTTTGCACAGATCAGAAACTGTGTAAGAATATGTGCTGCTACCTGTTGATTATTTACCATGAAATGAACAAACTATGGAAACAAAATTGAATATATTATTTTCAAACTTCATGTGAGTCAGTATTGTAACTTAGTAAGTCATACCAGTGGAAAACTTTCAGGGAGTTCAGTTCCTTTTTTCCTCAGAGAAAACCTGCATACAAAACTTAGTTTCCTTTTCTTTGACTTTGACCTTTTTCATGGTTTTTGTTGATTTGATGGTTTTCTCTCAATCCTTATTTTGAAATAACCTAATCCTGGCATAGAAGTAGAAGAAAACTAAATGTTAAGATGACTTGTGGGAAGGGCACCTGGGTAGTTCACTTGGTTGGGCATTTTCCTTCAGCTCAGGTCATGATCCCGGGGTCCTGGGATCGAGCCTGGAGTCAGGCCTCCTGCTCAGCAGGGAGTCTGCCTCTCCCTTTGCCCCTCACCCAACTTGTTCTCTCTCAACTAAATAAATGAAATCTTTTTTAAAAAATATGACTTGTGAGAGTTTCAGCTTTCTATTGACATAAACCTTTATCCTCAGTAGGCTTATCAGTGCCATACACATCATTCCTGAAAATGTCACAAGGAGTTCTATCATTGCAAATGTACACTTTGTATTTCTTGTAATCTAATCTTCAGACATTTCCTGGAGTACAAAGTAGTCATAAGAATATTTAATAATCTGTGGGTTATTCTGCATACAATAGAGAATCATTGTCTATTTGCCCTAGGTGATTTTTTTGTTTGTTTGTTTCCGTAACTGTGTGGTGATAGAATTCAGTGATGACAAAGGATAAAGTGTACAGGACAATTCAGTTTATTGCTAGCTTATTAAAAAAAAGTTCTAATCTACTTTTTTGTGTGTTCTGTTGTTATTGTGAGGCATGGTAGTAAGCAGAACAGTTTTTGCAGAGAATTTGACAAGCAAATGAAATGATGATCCAAATTCCTTGCTCTGTATTGAATGGATGAATGATAGTAACACCCATTTAGGTGCCTCACACGAGAAACTAGGGAGATCCCTAGATTCTTCCCTCTCTTTCTTACTAATTAAGCATCTCTTTTCTTTAATCCATCCCTTAATTCTCAACCTTAATTCCACAGTCATGGTTTGAACCACTATTTTCTTTCTGCTCATTCCTTCCACTTTTCTTCGCCCAAGAAGTTGAAGAAGCCTGGTTTAATTCCTGTTTCTCCTTTAAAACTTAACCTCCTTTGGGATCCCTGGGTGGCGCAGCGGTTTGGCGACTGCCTTTGGCCCAGGGCGCGATCCTGGAGACCCGGGATCGAATCCCACGTCGGGCTCCCGGTGCATGGAGCCTGCTTCTCCCTCTGACTATGTCTCTGCCTCTCCTCTTTGACTATCATAAATAAATTTTAAAAAAATAAAAAAAAACTTAACCTCCTTTGAAAAGACTCCCTTGGCTAACATTCCTTTGGATAGGAATAGTGTCTTATTACTCACTATTGTATACCCAGCACCTAGAACAGTGTGCCACATAGTAGATGCTCAAATAAATGTTGAATCAATGACCATGTAGAGTAGATTTAATTTTATCTATGATTATGTATTAAGAGTTTGAGTGTCTTGGCTATTAGCTATTGATTATTGCAGTGGTAGTTGATTTAAATAACTTTGTGAACATATAGTTGATTAGTTCATGTCGGCTTGTCCCATCATTACAGTAAGTTGTGTTAGAGCACTGGTTTTAAAACTTACACATGCATCAAATCACCTGGAGAGCTTGTTAAAATGAATGGGCTGCCAACAGTTTTTGACTCAGTAGGTTTGGAGTCAGGCCAGAGATTTTTTGTCTCTAGTAAGTTCCTAGGTGGTACCGTTGCTGCTGGTCCTGGGACTACATTTTGAGAACCACTAAATAAGAGCCATAGTTCTTAACACTAGTTGCACATTAAAATCACTCAGAGAAATTTTAAACATTGCTGATGCCTGGACTCTACCCCAGAATGGTTAGAATCACAATCCATGAGGAGTGGGGCCCAAGCATAGGTATTTTTTTTATTTTAATTTTGATATAATTTCAGGCTGACTAAAAATCTCAAAAACAGAATAATGCCCATATACCCTTCACTCGACTTCTCTAAATGTTAACATCTTATATAACCATATATAATTATTAACACCAGGAAATTAACTGATAAAATGTTATTAACCAAATGACAGATCTTACTCAAATTTCACCAGTTGACCCACTAGGGTCCTTTTTCTATTCCAGGATCCCACATTGTATTTCCCTTTTACTCTTTTTTTTCCAAATTTATTGAGATATATTTGACATAAAATTGTGTAAATGTAAGTTGTACAACATGATTTAATACACCTATATATTGCAAAATGATTAGCACAGTAAGGTTAGTTAATAAATTCACCACCTAATTACAAATTTTTGTTGTGTATGTGTGAGAATGTTTAAGATCTACTCTTAGCAACTTTCAAGTATATCCAAAATTCCACTACTGAGTATTTACCCAACGAAAATGAAAACAGTAATTTAAAAAGATATATGCACCGTTATATTTATTGCAACATTATTTACAGTAGCCAAGATGTGGAAGCAATCTAAGTGTCCATCAATAGACAAAAGGATAAGGAAGATTTGATATATATAATCCAATGGAATATCACAAAGCCATAAAAAGGATGAGATCATGCCATTTGTAACAACATGGATGGACCTAGAGGGTATCATGCTAAGTGAAATCAGTCAGACTGAGAAAAACTAATAACATAATATTTCATTCATGTGGAATCTAAAAAAACAAAAAACAAACAAAAAGCATAATTAGGACTATAAATATAGAAAACAAAGTGATGGTTGCCAGAGGGAAGGGAGATGGATAAAATGGGTGAAGGAGAGTGGGAGGTGCAGGCTTCCAGTTATGGAATGAATAAGTCATGGGAATAAAAGGCACAGCATAAGGAATATAGTCAATGATATTGTAATAACATTATACCATTATACGGTGACAGATGGTTGCCACACTTAAGTATAGTATAATGTATAAACTTTAAGAAGTCTGTAATACAGTATTGTTAGCTGTAGTCACCATGCTGTACATTAGATACCCAGAACTTACTCATCTAATAACTGAGAGTGTGCCCTTTGATCAACATTTCCCCGTCCGCTCTCTCCTAGCCCCTGGCAACCGCAATTCTATTCTCTTTCTGAGTTTGGCCTTTTCTTTTTAAGACTCCACAGATAAGTGAGATCATGCAGTATTTGTCTTTTTTCTCTCTTGTGTCATTTAGCACAAAAATCTACCCATGTTGTTGCAAAATGGCAGGATTTCCTTCTTTCTCGTTGATGAATAATATTCCTGTGTGTCTATGACATTTTCTTTACCCATTCATCTGTCAACGGATATTTAGGATGTTTCCATATCTTGGCTATTGTGAATAATGCTACAGTAAACATGAGAGTGCAGATATCTCTTCAAGATAGTGATTTCATTTCCTTTGCATTTATATCCCAAACTGAAATTGCTGGGTCATGTGGTACTTGTACTTTTGATTTTTTTTTTTTTTAGGAACCTCCATACTGTCATTTATAGTGGCTATGCCCATTTATATTCCCACCAACAGTGCACTGGGGATCCTTTTTCTCCACGTCCTTGCCAACACTTACCTCTTGTCTTTTTGATAAGTAGCTATTCTAACAAGTGTAAGGTGATTGTGTTGTGTTTTTATTTGCATTTCTCTGATGATTAGTGATATTGATCATCTTTTCGTGTACCTGTTGGCCATGCGTATGTATTCTTTGAAAATATATCTAGGGACACCTGGGTGGCTCAGTGGTTGAGAGTCTGCTTTCAGCTCAGGGCATGATCCCGGGCTACTGGGATCGAGTTCGGCATTGGGTTCCCCATAGGGAAACTGCTTCTCCCTCTGCCTATGTCTCTTCCTCTCTCTCTATGTCTCTCATGAATAAATAAAATCTTTAAAAAGAAGAAAATATATCTATTTAGTTCCTCTATTTTTAATTGGATTTTTTGTCTTTTTGCTGCTGAGTTGTATGAGTTTCATATTTTGGATATTAATCTTTTATCTGATAAGCAAATATTGTCTCCCATTATGTAGGTTGCCTCTTCATTCTGTTGATTGTTTCTTTTGCTGTGCAAAACTTTTCAGTTTGATGTAGTCCCACTTGTTGATTCGTGCTTTGGTGTCCTATACAAAAAATCATTGCCTAGACCAATGTCAGAGAGCCTTTCTCCTATGTTTTTTTCTAGGAATTTTATGTTTTCAGGTCTTGTTTGAGTCCTTCGTCCATTTAGAGTTCATTTCTGTGACTGGTGTAAGATAGGGGTCCATTTTCATTCTACCATATGTGAATATCCAGTTTACCCAACCCCACTTATTGAAAAGACTGTCTTTTCCCCATTGGGTGTTTTCTTGGCTCCCTTGTCAAGTATTAGGTGACTACATGTACATGGGTTTATTTTTGGGCGCTAAATTATGTGTCTATTTTTATGCCAGTATACTAGTTTTGGTTACTATAGCTTTGTAATATATTTTGAAATAAGGAAGTATGATAGCTCCAACTTTGTTCTTCTTTCACAGGATTGCTTTGGCTACCCAGGGTCTTTGCAGTTCCATATAAATTTTAGGATTTTTCTTTCTGTGAAAAATGCCATTGGAATTTTGATAGGGAATGCATTGAATCTATAGATGGCTTTGGGGTATATGAACACTTAAACAGTATTCTAATTCATCAACATAGAATATATTTCCATTTGTTTGTATTCAGTATCTTTCATCAGTGTCTTATAGTTTTACCTCCTTGGTTAAATTTATTCATACATATTTTATTGTTTTTTTAAAAGATTTTATTTATTTATTCATGAGGGATACAGAGAGAGGCAGAGGGAGAAGCAGGCTCCTCACAGGAAGCCCGATTCGGAACTCGATCCCGGACCCTGGGATCACGCCCTGAGCCAAAGACAGACGCTCAACCCCTGAGCCACCCAGGCGTCCCATACTTTATTGTTTTGATGCTATTATAACTGGAATCATTTTCTTTTTTTCTCTTTCAAATATTTCATTGTTAGTATATAGAAATGTGACTTGTTTTTGTATGTTGATTTTGTATCCTGCAACTCTACTGAATTCATGTATTCTAACAGTCTTTTGGTGGAGTCTTAATCATTTTCTTGACATATGGTCATGTCATGTAGAAATAATTTCACTTCTTTCTGATTTTGATGCCTTTTTTTTATTAATTGCTCTGGCTATGGTTTCTAATACTATGTTGAATAGAAGTGGTGAGAGTTGAGTACCCTTGTCTTATTTCTGATTTTAGAGGAAAAGCTTTTAGCTTTTCACTGTTGAGCATGATATTAGCTGTGGGTTTGTCATAAATGGCCTTTATTATGTTTGAATATATTTCTTCACCCAATTTGTTGAGAGAGCCACATTGCTTTTAACGGTCATGTGTTTTTTATCTCCAATCTGTGATTGTTCTTTAGTCTTTCATAAAGTTGACACTGAAAATTATTGGTCAGTTATTTTGTAGAATGTCTCTCACTTTGAACTTATCTGCTGTTTCCCAATGATATAAGTTCATTGTCCATTATGTATTTCTGACAAGAATACCACGGAAATGATATTGTGTCTTTCTCTTCCTCATATAAGGAGGCATATGATGTTCATGTCTTATTACTGATGGTTTTTATTTTGCTTAGTTGGTTAAGATAGTGTCTGCCAAGCTTCTCCATTTAAAGTTACTATTTTTCCCTTTGTAATTATTATCTTATAGAGAGACACTTGGAGACTATGCAAATGTTCTGTCTCTCATGCTTTTACCCACTAATTTTAGCAATCTGTGCTTTTTCCTTGCAATAATTATTACTGAAATGTGTGCCAAATGGTAATTTTCTATTTCCATCCTTCTTTCTACATTAATTAAGTTTATATGTTAAGGAATCATTATCCTCTTTCTGTTTATTTATTCAATTATTTATATATAATAGTATGGACTCACAGATATTTCATTTATTCTGTAGTCTTACTCTCATGATTTATTCATTGCTTAGATTGTCCTAGATTTGGTAATTTGGATCTCCATCAAGGTGGTTTCTGTGTTCTTTTAGCATTTGTTGTTTTTTTTTTTGAGCACTTCTTACTTTTCTGATACCACAAGATGTTCTAAGCCAGGGATTGGCAAACTTTTTCTGTAAAGGTCTGATAGTAAATATTTTAGGCTTTGAAGGCCATAAGAATCTGCTGCATTGGGAGGGGAGATGGTTGACTTACAACCTTTTAAAAATGTGAAAACCACTCTTAGCCATTGATTTGACTTGCAGGCTGTAGTTTGCTGACCCCTGGGCTACAAGGGGTTAATCTTGTACTCTCCTTGTACTAGCCCTAGAAGGAGCCATTGGAGGGGCGGTGGGGGGGTGCAGCTTTTTTGGAGAATGGTACTTCAAAACCAGGATCTGGGCACTAGGCATGATCATTGATTGCTATGGGGGTACCATTGCTGTTAGCCCTTTCAGTGAACAAAGCTAGGAAATATGTGCATGTACTCAGACAAATATACACACACATATCTATATACATCTATTTATCTATCTATCTATCTATCTATCTATCTATCTATCTATCTATCATCTATCTGAAAAACCACGAGCTCAATACTGATATATCTAATTTTAGTCAAACACCACAGACTTTATTCTAGCCTTCCCTTTTCCTTATTTGTAACTCACAATTTCACTAACTAGTGTCCTTTCTGTTTTTAGCCTTATAGGATATAGTCAGAATACTGTTTTCCAAAATTACTTAGGTTAAGTGCTTTCCTTCCCCACTGTTTTCAGGATGGTTCTTTATTTCCTCTGTTATATAATTATGTTCATCTGTTACTGTTTGTACTCCATTCCGGGAACTCTGTCTACCTTCCTGTTTGTTTGTTTGCTTGTTTGTTTGTTTGTTTGTTTGTTTTTAAAGTCTATCTATGCATGTGGAAAAGCATAGGTAATATTTTAAAGCACCCAGGTGATTGAAATGTGAAGCCAGGCTTAAGGATGAAAAAGCAGCAGAAGACATAACTTTTGCTCTTAAGGAGGTTGAAGTAAGCACACATGTGAATCAAAGAAAAAATAATTGTAAATCAGTTTAATAAGATCATATATGCCTTATGTAAGACATAGCCTAAATCGTACAATTATTAAAGGAACAGGGAATGAGTATCATTATCAGAGTATGATAGACAGGAAAGGCTTTTTTAGATGTGAGTGTTGAATTTTGTCTTAGGAGAGGGGTGAAATCATCCTAAAATTGCCATTTCTTTTTAAAGATGAGAATCTACAGCTGGTAAACCATGAGGCAAGTTCCGTGGCAGTGGATGTTGTTCCTCATGTTGACAACCCAACCTTTGAAGAAGATGAAACTCCTGATCAAGAGACTGCTGTTCGAGAAATTAAATCCTAAAATCTGTGTCAATTAGAAAACTTGAAACTTTAGTAATAACAGAACTGCCAATCAGGGCATAGTTTACTATTAATGAACTGGATAAACTTAATTAAATGATACTGAAAGTGCTGAGATGACTAATATTATGCTATAGTTAAATTAAAATATTTAATCTATTAACTTTTTTCCACAAACTCATAATGTTTTTCATAGGCAAGTTTCCTCTCAATAGTGATAGAAACATTTTTAAAAATATAAAACTCTCTTCAAGTAGTCATGTTTTTAATTTATAACAATTTTCTTATAGACATGTTGCTTTTAAGATGTGGAATAGCTGTAATCACTTTATTTTATGATAGTATCTTAATTAAAAATACTACTATTTTAGCTTGGGCTATGTGTGTCAGGGTTTTTCTCCAGGTGCTTATATTGATCTGGAATTGTAATGTAAAAAGCAATGCAAACTTAGGCTAGTACTTCATGAAATGTCTCTTTAGGCTACATTAAGTTGATAGAACAAGATTAAAGCAAAATATTCATTTTAACAATTTCTTGTTTTTAAAATTAGGCTAAATGTACTTCATGTGAGTGTTGAGCATAGTTAATCAGAGAATATGGACTGGACTGGGTTGATTGGTATATTAATAACACCAATTTGATATAAGATTATAGACAAAAAGTTTCCTTATAAAAATGCTGTATAACTTTCTCAAAATTATATGATTTTCAAAAGCGGAGTATATAAATTAAAGTATTTGAAAATGATAATGATTAAGTCACACAAAAATTGCTAATTATCTTTATGTATGAATTAGTCTGCAGAAATTAGTCTGTAGAAAATGTTTTCCAAACAATATCAACTTTGAAAATTGAGTTTACATTTTACCTAAATGGGCTGAAATTACATTAGGTAAACTAAAATTCTGTCCATATAGCTATAAATTTTGTGAATGCATTTTCTTGGTGTTTGAAAAAGAACGGGGGGGGAATTCCAGGTGCCTTAATATAAAGTTTGAAGCTTTCATCCACCAAAGTAAAATAGAGCTACTTAAAAATGCACTTTATTCGTATTCTGTGTGGCTTATCTTGGTTTTAAAGTTGTGTTTCCAGTGCAAATTCCAGCAGAATTTAGGCAAAAGCAGAACAGACATGTATTTTTGTTTGCTAAATGTAGAATGGACAAAACCATTGCATTCTTGTACACTGATTTGAAATGCTGTAAATATTTCCCGATTTGTATTGATTCTCTTTAAATATAAAATGTAAATAAAATATTCCAATAAAAGTTTGTGTCTGGTGTTTAGTCTAATTAGCCTATACTTGGGATCCCTGGGTGGGGCAGCGGTTTGGCGCCTGCCTTTGGCTCAGGGCGTGATCCTGGAGACCCAGGATCGAATCCCACGTCGGGCTCCCACTGCATGGAGCCTGCTTCTCCCTCTGCCTGTCTCTCTCTCTCTCTCTCTCTCTGTGTGACTATCGTAAATTAAAAAATAATAATAAAAATAAAAAAATAATTAGCCTATACTAATTTTTCATATATGCTCGGATTTGGGAAGGAAAAATGGTCATTGATATATTTGATGAATAAAAACTAAAACTTTAGTATATTTATTTACATATTACATAGAGAGGAAT
Source organism: Canis lupus dingo (assembly GCF_003254725.2). Classification (NCBI taxonomy): domain Eukaryota; kingdom Metazoa; phylum Chordata; class Mammalia; order Carnivora; family Canidae; genus Canis; species Canis lupus. The sequence continues at coordinate 80,688,968 of NC_064281.1, forward strand.
TGCTGTCATTGTAATATAACTGAGCTACCATGAACTATTTATTACTTATTTATTTTTCAAGTCAGTAAGGTAAATAATAAGGCTGACCACTGATAATTTTAGAAAAACACATTGATGCCAGTCCATCTTCATACTACCCAAGACATAAAATCATTTTATTACTTTAATACTTTTCCTTCAGTCTTCTCTTTGGCAGTATGTTTGTTGGGATGCTGTTAATGAGTTAAGTGCATCTCTTTTGTCAAACATGTTAAGAATAAACAGGCTTGGGATACCTCAGAGCCATGATTATCAAACCAGGGTACACATATGTCTTGGGTACACATGTCTTATGAGGCAATATGCAGGTGTACCTGTGTGATGCTCACAGTAAACTTGACCTATATTCTCATTTCTTGTTTTGTAGGGAGTTCTTTTGGGACAGAATTTATAATTTTAAAAATTTTCAACATCTGTATTGAAGTATAATTAACATACCAAAAATTGCCCATTATAAATGCACAGTTACACAATGTTTAGCAAATGTATAGAGTTGTGCAGCTGTCACCACAATCCAGTTTTAGAACATTCTATCATCCCCAAAAGTTCCCTCATACCCCTTTGCAGTCAATTTCTGCTCCCATTCCCAGCCTCAGGCAACCACCAGTCTACCTTCTCTATATAGATTTGCTTCTTCTGGACATTTCATATAAACGGAATACACTTGCTATATGGTTTTTTGTGACTGGCTTCTTCCACATAGCATCATATTTTCAAGGCTCATTCATGTTTGAAGCATGCATCAGCACTTCATTCCTTTTTATTGATGAATGAATGATATTCCATTGGATATATATTCCACGTTTGGTTATCCATCATTTAATGAACACTTGGATTGTTCCTATTTTTTGTCCATTATGGATAATGCTGCTATGAATATGTACAAGTCTGTGTATACGTATGTTTTTTATTCTCTTCAGCATTTACAAAGGAGAATTCCATGTCATTTCTGAATTTTCTTCCTATTTTTTTAAAGATTTATTTATTTATTCATGATAGACATAGAGAGAGGCAGAGACACAGGCAAAGGGAGAAGCAGGCTCCATGCCTGGAGCCAGACACGGGACTTGATCCCGGGACACCAGGATCGCACCCTGGGCCAAAGGCAGGCGCCAAACCGCTGAGCCACCCAGGGATCCCCTCTTCCTATTTCGATAACCAAAAAGCTAGTTTGAGCAACAGACTTTATTTTACTCTCACATAATAATCAAAATATAAACCGATTTGGGCAGCCCCCGTTGGCGCGTCTCCAACTTTTTTTAAAATTTTTATTTGTTTATCATAGTCACACAGAGAGAGAGAGAGAGAGAGAGAGGCAGAGACATAGGCAGAGGGAGAAGCAGGCTCCATGCACCGGGAGCCCGACGTGGGATTCGATCCCAGGTCTCCAGGATCGCGCCCTGGGCCAAAGGCAGGCGCCAAACCGCTGCGCCACCCAGGGATCCCAAGTCTCCAATTTAAGAGGGATTTTTGAAGAGTTCATTTATAGGGTTAGCCTAAGTTAATTTGTATTATCTTACTAATAATAATAATGGTTCCCAGGCATTTAAAGGCAGTTGGAATGCTCGGAACATTCCTCCCCGCCCCCACCTCCATCTAGTTTGTGTTCATTTACTAAGTATTTTAATTAAGCTCCATAACATCTAGAGAAATTTTATCACCCTAGGCTGTAACCAATATTGAGGTTTTTACTTATTGCCTCTTCTGTTTGGAGTGAATTTTAAAACTATTTTTAAACATTAAAAAATATAAGGTTTATATTTACATACCACATAAGAAATTTTAATGGTTTTGTCCTAATATAAACTTTTTAAAAAAGCAATTCAGGTATCTAAACTTCTCTAACAGGGCTTATTTTTAAAAGATGCCTATGTAGGTCTTAATGGAAACATGATTAACCACCCTCAAGTTGTTATAGAGTTTGATTTTCAAATATCTACTTTGCTTAAATCAATGCACAAAAAAATTTAATGTGCCCACACATTACGCTGGGAATCTTGTTAAAATGCACATTCTGATTCAGCAGGTCTGGGATGGGGGTCTGAGATTCTGAGTTTCTAGCAAGCTCTTGGGTGATGAAGATGTTGCTGGTCCGGGATCTGCATTTTGAGCAGCAAACTTTTCAGTGGTTCTCCTCTAGCGGTGACCCACCTGTTTTGAATCTTACTGCTTCTAAACCCGCTACAGGCTAAAAAGCATAAACTAAGCTAGTGAAATTCATTTCAAAGAAGAATCCAGTACAATCTTTGACAGCCTTAGCTTTTCCATGGCACAGGGTTTGGAACTGCTATTTGGGGTTTTCTAGTACCTTTTCATAAAGGTGTTTCAGGCTATGATTTAGAAGGTTGAATCAGCTAGATAAATGAGGTATTATCTTTGCATGGTATAACGTTATGTCCATAATTATGTGGCTTGAATAAATCAGAAAACATGAATGGAAGCAGACAGATGAGGTGAGATGCTATTATAGAGTAGAAGGAAAATGATGTGAGGCTAATCTGAAGTAGTAGTAGGATGGGATGGACTTTTGAAAAGGAAGTAGAGGTGAGTGTGTGTGTGTGTGTGTGAGAGAGAGAGAGACAATGAAGGTGGTGAGAGTAAGAAGTTCAAGATTATTCCAAGGTTCTTAGCTTGAGCATCCTGGTAAACAGTGGTGCTTTGAACTATGAGAGCCTAGAAGGATAAATGGCAGAGGAAATATTGTAGAAATAAGTTTGGCTTTGGATATATATTTAAGGTATCTTTAAACCATATGCATAGGTAGTGTAGTGTCATGTTTTGTAGTCAGACAAATCTAGGTTCAAACCCCAACTCTGCTACTTATTCAGCTATGTGAATTTAGGCAAGTTATTTAACTTCTCTGAGATCCTGTTCATCTATAAAGTAAGGATGTAAAAATCCTTGTTTTATTAATAAGGATTAAATTGTATTAATTAGTATTAATTTTTAAATTAAAATCATCAATCAATATTATACAGAGGAACCATCCAGTTCTGGACAGCCCTTTTCATAGTTGTAAGGATAAAGAATGTGGTTTAAAAAAAAAAAGAATGTGGTTTGATGAGGAAGAAAAAGGAGAAGGAAAGGTAAAAGGGGCACCTCATATCTCTACCACATTTACCCATCTTTTACCAGGAAAAGAAATTATCTTCCTTAGTACACATCCAAATTGGGATGGCTTTCCCTACAGATAAATTGCAGTTTGGGCTCTGGGAAGATTGCCTCTTCCGATCTTCTCCAGAAAGCTGTCTTGGAACTATTTACTGCCGTTTAGCAGAAGAGAATCCCAAACGGACCCTTTTCTCACCCCTAAGGAAAAAATCCCTGCTTGTTGCATATGCCTGTCTCCCTTGAGCTGGCCCACATCTTGGGAGGGTTAAGCCAGAAACACTCCTCCAAGGCACAGTTCTTTGGCTCCAGGACTTGGCATCTGGGTGTGTCTCACCCCAATTTTTTTTTAAGTGAAATGGCCTTGTGGCTTTATTCTCAAAATAGCACACCAAGAGCCCCTTGTTTATTTGTACATTGCCCCCCAACTCCGTCTTTCTTACAAAACTGTCTTGTGCTTAGTGTACTCTTTAGTTCTGGTGGGCCCAGTTTTCGAAACAAATAAAAACATCCCTCAAATAATTCCTCACTGCGATGACATACAAATCATTGGCCTCATTCACCTTTGTGTTTAAGCAGATGCCAAGGTACAAAGAGGTGAAGGTCATCCTGAAAGAGATTTTTATGTCCTTAAAGAGTTTAATAAAGGGGAGAAATGTTCATAAATTGTTTAGATCCTGAAAAGGAAAGTTGGCAAAGACATTTTCTGTGGCTGATTACAATAAACAGATTACAAACAGATTGAGGTGGCAGAGTGGGGAGGAAGGAGCCCATGGCGTGAAGAAAATCATGGGGCTTTGGAGATTTTATGTTCTTCCTGTATAAGCAAAAAGAACCTAATCTAAGGAAGATTTTGAAGCAGACAAGGAAGTGTATCAGACTCCACTTACCGCGTGACCTTGGTTAAGTCACCTCACCCGTCTGCGCTTTTGTTTATATATGTGCAAAGCGGGAAATAATATCCACTTCGCAAGACTTGTCACAATTACGTGAGATAATCTATGAAATCGCTTTAGTACAAAGTAAGAACTCATGAAGAATCAGTGCTGCAAAGTCGGCCTCCCAGTTTGGGCCGTTCGTTATTCAAAATTCCAGAAACATCGTTTCCTACAGTTTAACATCCTTGTCTGTAAATGGATGAGAAGAGACGACACATTTATACCTGAGGCTCACTTATTTGAACCAAAAACCGCTTTAAACTTTAAATAGACAAAATACACTTAAGTGGTGGCGGGACGCGCTTTGAAAGCACCCCCGCCCGTTCTCATCCCTGTGGATTGTGGGAATTGTAGTCCTCGGATCCCGCTGTTTAAGTACAGAAAAAGCGAGTAGGAAACTACAATTCCCAGGAGGCAAGGAAGCAGGACTATTTCCCATTTGGGCGGTAGAGCTGTAGGAGGGAATTGGCAATCTCTCTGCCTACGTGGGAGAGAAGGGAGGGTTGGGGGAAGTGTGGAAAACCTGAACCCAAGCCGCCGTTGCCTGAGGAAAATTTGGTGGGAGGAGAATTAGAGGGAAAGAGAGGAGTGGAGGGTGAGGTGAGCAGGGCATCTGGATCGCTGCTGCCTGGCGGCACAAAGTTCGAGATGTGGCTGAAGCCTGAGGAAGTGCTTCTGAAAAATGCGCTGAAGCTGTGGCTGATGGAAAGGTCCAACGATTACTTCGTGTTGCAACGGCGTCGGGGCTACGTTGAGGAAGGTGGAGGGGGTCTCACAGGTAAGCTGCGGCCATCCCCCACCCACCTCGGGGCTGGGCTTGTGGTTCTTAAAAGGCGGTGAGGAAAACAGTTAACTCGTCGCCACCGACCGCCGGATTCTAAACCCCGGCTGGAGGGGCTGGAGTTCTTCTCCCGCCACCACCTTTCCGTCGCCCTCCCTGAGTTCTGAGAACCCCTCGCCGGAAGAGCAGCTGCTCTTTGGGTAGGAGGGGGATAAAGGGTGGAGGGGTCTTTTCTGAGGCGGAGGAACAATGAGGCAGAGGAGGGCTTCTCTCGGAGGCAAAGTACCTGTCCCGTCGCTTCCCTCGGGGACGGGGGCTGATGACGACTATTAGTCATCGACAGGTAGCATGGAGGCTGGTGACTGGGGTCAGTTCACAGTTGTGGACTTAACTTTTTTCGCAAAATCCCCTATCTATAATCACCATCCTGGGGAGTGCGAGTGCGGGTGCGTGTGTGTGTGGACGGGGAGGATGGTGAGGAGAAAGAGAAGAGCCCCAGCCACCTCCTGAGGGATGGGCTTCAAATGAGAGATTAGCAGGCGGCGGTGGGGGGCGAAGGGGGGACGGGCGCGTGTCAGGGCGAGAGCATTGCTGACCTCTCCCATTTTAGCATCTTTTACTTTGTCACCCCGTTATCCGCCCTTGGGATCTTATTTCAGACTAACCGTCGTAATTCGTTTCCCTCTCGAGTGTTTGACGCTGCCCTTTTTCTTTCAAAGCCATGCTTGTAAGCACGCCTGTGAAACAATTGCAAGTTTAACTCTTGCCGCCTAATCCATCCTGCCTTCAGTGATTTGATTTGTAAATCCAGAACCGTCCCTTGGTCCAGTGTGTAAAGCCTCCAGAGAATTTGGTTTTGAGACCTCCCATCTGGGCGGGGGCATTCAAACTTTTGGACACTGGGGAACGCTGAGATCTTTTTCGTGACAATTTGCAATTTGGTATGGTGGCCTCGAAGTGGTGGGCCAGACTTCATTTAGGCAGCGTGATGTAGCGGGAGGAGGGAAGAGTACGAAAATCTGCGTTTTAGTCCCCTTCCCAGCTCTGTTGAATGGCATTCGACAAGTCTTTAATTTATTCAACCATAAACGCCTGCTGTGTGCCACATGGAATGCTAGTGTACAAAGACAGTTAAGATTCACTTCCCCTCCTTTGAATTAATGGCTCATAATCTGGATAAGGGGAAGACGTTCAGATTAGGGGAAGTAACCAGTAAACCAGGCAAATTATATTTATAACCAGTAACTAGTAAATCAAGCAAATTATAATTAGAACCGAATAACTGAAAGGTTGTGTAAGGATTCATGGAGGAGAGGGCATGGCTTTTCATCCTCTGTGAAATGGTGTCTACCTCACAGATTTGAGAGGGTAAAATGAAAGATAATAGGTGCCAAATCAGTGTGTGTTGTTAAGATGGTGATAAATGTGTGCTGTTCTTTCCTTTTTTTCAAGCCACCCCCAGGGTGGAGAGAAATCTGAGGTTCTACAGGACTTTTTTGTTTTTTAATTTTGCAAGACCTGTTCATCTCATCCAGTTTGGAAAAAGGCCCTCTTGAAAATATGGCAAAAAAATTGCCTCATTAGACTTCACAATATATCATTTTCTGATCTTTAAAAATTACAAGTGTTATTTGCAGAGGAGACTTTCTATTTAACAGATGCGTATATTTTCCAGACAAAATTTGAGAAGCAATGTTCATAAATACCCAGTGACATAATTTGCCCTCTTTAGTCCATCAAGAACAGGTTAGAGTATTTAAAATAGATCTTATAGTCCTGTGTTAGAGCTAGTAATCTGGTTCTACATTTTACTTGGCCAGAATTTTTATGGTGCTCTTGTCCTCATTACCAAAGAATTATATATCACTTTGTACAACTGTGTTCCTGAAAAATAATAGGTAAATCAGATTGAGAATCAAATCAGTATAATGTAGTATGAAATAGTTTTTTTACTTGTTGCGAATTTCTTTTAATCATTCCTTGTTTTCTGTTTTTAGTTTCTCATTTGACATGTTTTCTTAAAACATGGACCACATTGCACCAGTTTCTCTATTCCATCCACTCCCATGTACTCTTCAAACCCATTTCTCTACAATAGGAGGTTGGTCTGCAGAAATACACCAAGATTTCTACCACACATGTATGTTGAGAATAGCCATAGCCCCATATTGTGGTTGATTGTGTATGTCTGCATGGTTGTTTTACCTGTGGTATTTTTAAAATGCTTGAAATTTCCACATGAATGCTGCCACTGTATTACATGTAAATTAAGCAAAATGATCAGAGAGGAGCAGAGGTGTTTTTTAAGGTTTGTTTGGTTCTATTTGGTCCAGAGGGAAAGTGTGTGCTGATTTTCTTAACTGCTCAATTACTGTATTATTACTTAAAATTGTGAAGCCAACAGCTTTGCTATGCTTTACCACAAATCCACATTTGGATTAGCTCTAACAAGAGTTTGACTGGGTGCCAGCATAAGCTTGCCTTTGTCCATTTTGTTCGCTGAAATCCAGTATTATGTGCTACCCCTTTAAAAGATTCTTTTATGCATTTTGTTTAATGAAGAAGAGATAATAACCATCTTAGAAATGTAAATAGTTGTAATTTCTTTAAGATTTTATTTCTTTGCCATGTAATAATTGGCAATAACCACCAGCAATGTAATGACTTGAGCAGTGGACTTGAAGGTAGTTGACACTTTTTTCTTCCTAATAATGGAATTGGGGCAACAGAGAACCATTGGGTGGTTGTAACAGGAGACTAATTTGTAAGTTAGAATTCTGAGGTCCTTTTCTAAATTTCTGAAACACATCTAGTGGATATCTGGTAGTTTACTTATCATTTGCCTAATTATTTTACTTAATTGTCCTGGTTCAGAGCAGAGTAGGATATCTTGTGAAAATTTTTGTTATACATAAATGTTATTTCATAGATAAAGTAATTTCCTTTCATGTAAAGAAGTAATTCACTCTTCTGGGTTTTTGCAGTTACCTTACATTATCCCTTGATCCTCCTGGCTGATAACGGTAATGACTTTTCTGTGGCTCTAAATTTAGCACCTGGCTTTATGTAATTGAAAATAATTTATGCATATTTGGCTTAATTAAGCACAAATCAACAGTTTGTTCTCCTTGATAGATTGGAGCTACTACATGAGTGAAATTATGGAGCTACATTCTAGTGTATGGGATGTAGGAAGACCTGGCAGTAAGGAAGCTTTAATTTAGATAATTTGTTGAAACTATTTTATGCTTGAATATTCCGTATCTGAAAAGTGTAAGCAGGTTCATGTGTGTTAGACTGATAATCTCCCTCAATAGATCATGTTTTGGGATTTTAGAACAAGACTAAAAGGTAAAGTTTGTTAAAATAGAGAAGTTTTAGGCATTCTGTTTTCTTATCTCCTTTTTCATTTTGGCACCATTACTTTGAAATTAAATTATATGTAAAAACTAGAACATATTAACTTTTCTATATTAACAGTTTAAATGAGCTTTCCATTTCAAAATGTTTTATGATATTTATATGAACTTAACAAATCACCATGTAAACAACTCAACATAATTACACATATGATAAACAGTAAGGTAGCCTTTTAAAGAATTTCTTAATGACCATCCCTCAAAAATATAGGGCTTTCTTTCTTTTTTCCCCACTCCCAATTCAAGGAGCCCAACTCTGAAAATGTTCTAATTTTTTTCTTAGCAAAATATGCCTGTACTTCATGTTCACAAAGGAACAAACTGATAAAATTTTTGGCCTCCCAAGTACCTTATTATTGGGACCGAAGTGCCTGGATGGTGGCCATGACATTACATTTTAGGTAAGGAAATATCAAATCCCCACCCACACCCACACTGTAAAATAATAAATATCATTTTGACTTATTAATGAGAAAATCCCATAGGGCAACCCTAAGGAGGACAAATCATAGTCTGTACTTCCCTCCTTTACTCCCTGGAACATTTTGATCCATGTGAAATCAAGTAAAAAATTACAGTTGACTCTTGAACAACATGGAAGTTAGGCATGCCAGACCTCCCACCCTTCCATGTGCAGTCACAAATCCACGCATAAATTTTGACTCCCCCCAAATTTAAGTACTTACACCCTCCCATTGACAGGAAGCTTTACCAATAACATAAACAGTCGATTAGCATATATTTTGTGTATGTGTTATATATGGTATTCTTACACCAAAGTTAGGCTAGAGAAAAGAGAGTGTTAAAGAAATCATAGGAATAAATACATTTATAGTAATGAACTATATGGGGCAAAATCCACATATAAGTGGCCTGCACAGTTCAAACCCACGTTATTCAAGGGTCAAGTGTACTTTAAAGATGGCTAAAGTTAACAATGTAGAAAGCAATAGATGTTGATGAGGATGTGGAGAAAGGGCGGCCCTTTTGTGCTATTGGTGGGAATGCAAACTGGGGGAGCTACTGTGGAAAACAGTATGGAGGTTCCTAAAAAAGTTAAAAAATAGAACTGAGCTATGATCCATCCATTGCACTAATAGCTACAAAAGTAATATTGTATTTTACATATATATGAGTGTGTGTGCATGTTTCTATACACATACATACACACATACAACAACTTCTTTATCCATTCATCAGTTGATGATCATTTAAGCTCTTTTTATAATTTGGCTCTTGTTGATAATGCTACTATTAAAATCAGAGAGCATGTGCCCCTTTGAATCAGTATTTTTGTACCCTGATGCAATATTACTCAGCCATAAAAAAGAATGAAATCTTACCACTGCAGTGATGTGGATGAGCTAGAGAATATTATGATAGGCAAAATAAGTAAAGTATGAGAAAGACAAATACCATAATTTCTTTTTTAAAAAAAGATTTTATTTATTTATTCATGAGAGACAGAGAGAGAGAGAGAGAGAGAGGCAGAGACACAGGCAGATGGAGAAGCAGGCTCCATGCAGGGAGCCCAACGTGGGACTCAATCCTGGGTCTTGAGCCCTGTGCTGAAGGCAGTCCTAAACTGCTGAGCCACCTTGGCTGCCCCCCCATATGATTTCAATTATATGTGAAATTTAGGAAACAAAACAGATGAACATAGGGAAAAAGAAGAGAGGCAAACCAAGACACAGACTCTTAATCATAGAGAACAAACTAAAGATTGCTGGAGAGGAGGTGGGCTGCGGGGTGGACTAAATAGGTGATGGGTATTACGAAGGGCACTTCTGATAAGCACTGAGTGTTGTATGTAATGAATCACTGAATTCTACAACATGGAACTAATATTACACTGTATGTTAACTAACTGAAATTTAAATAAAAACTTGAAACTACAAAAAATAAAAAATAAAATAAAAATAAAGATCTCTTTCTTAAAAATGTATTTAAGAGGGAGGGGCAAGAGGGTGGAAAAGTAGGGGTCCATAACTTACCTGGGCCCACTAACTTACCTAGATAACTTTCAAAACATCCTGAACACCTACAAATTTGACCTGAGATTTAAAGAGAGAACACCTGGAATGCTACAGAGAGAAAAGTTTTCACTTCTAAGGAGTAGGAAGAAAAAAAAAAAAAAAACAATAAAGTGGGGGAGGAGAAGCCCAAGTAGCTAGGCTAAAGTGGAGCGGTGAAAGACTCTGGGGTAGGAAAGCCCAGCCCTGGAGAAGTAGGAACTTTAAAAATCCGCGCCAGTTTTCCCTGACAGAAAAGTGTTTAGCAGGGAAATCAGGCAGAATCGCACGAGGGGCAGTGAAGCCTCGAGGTTTCCTGAATCACTGTAAGAGGAGGGGCGCCCGGCAGAAAGCTCACCGCAAACTGCAGTCTGATATCAGTAAAGGGCTAGAGTGCTGCAGCCCTCTGGGGCATTTGGGAGAAGCCAGTTGGTTAGGCAGGCTGGCTCCAGATGGAGGTGGCTGTGCCCTGTTCCCTTCAGGAGAGGCAGTCCCTGGGAGCGCGGGTCCAGCGGCACAGGGCCCCGGATCCCAGGGCGCCCAAGTGGACAAAGCCAGTCATCCTGCGTTTCCCTGCCCCCCACAGGTGGAGGCAGGGAGGGCACAGGACAGCGAGGACTCTCCTGCCATGGGGCGCCCCCAAGTGGTGCAGATCAGCACACCCCTGCCGGACCCCAGGAGCATCTAGGCCAGTGCCAACTGGGAGACTATAATTAGTTACTCAAAGGGAGCTCCACTCCACACCTGGGAATCTGGCCACCACCATTGTTTTTCCTCTTTGTTTCACCTTGTGCCTGGGAGAGGCAGGGACACTAGTGAACAAAGGCCTCACAGGATAAACAACTCCCACTGAGCCTGGCACCCTCCCACTGAGCCTGGCAGGAGGCGGGCATCTCCCCCAGGTGCACATACCTGAGAATCAGCACAACAGGACCTCCCTCAGAAGACCAGCTGGAAGAAAAAGGGACGAGCAGGTTTACTGAACAAGTAGTATGGGAAAGCTCCAGGACCAAGCTGGAGCTCGTTTTTATATCAGACTAAAAATTTCCAATATTTTTTTCCCACTTTAACTACAATATTTTACCAGCTCTTCATTTTTAAATATTTTCCTTTTTGATTTTCATATTTCTACAATTACATGTCTTAGATATGTTTTTCACTTCTGGATTCCCTTCAACATATTCAGTTTAATTTTGATAGATACATGAGATAAGGGTTTTTGTTTTTTGTTTTTTCTGCCTCGTTTTGTTTTACAATGGTGGAAGTTAGCACCTTCTAAAACAGACCAACAGACACCCAGAGACAAGGGGAACACCCTGTAGGTTCATTCTGTAGGATTATATTCTCTCTTCCTTGCCATTCTGCACCCTCTTATCTTGTTTATGTTTTGGTGGTCAATGTTGGGGCTTTCAATAAGTATTGTTGGCTTATATAAATTTGGGATTGAGCATCTTCTAACATACAGAACAGTACACACTCAGAACCAAGAGAATCAACATCTAGGACCCCTCAGGTAGACTACATTCTCCCTACACTACCACTTCTTCATCACCACCATTCCCCCGCCCTTAATTTTTCTTTTTCCTCTTTTCTTTACTTTTTTTTTCTTTTTCTTTTTTCTTCTTTGTTTTTGGCTTTTTATTTTTACTACTTTGTTTTAAAATTTATTTTTCACTTTAATGGTCCTTTTGTTTTATTTTATTCTGTTCTCTTTTTCTTTTATTTTCTGGTCTCTGACCTTTTCAAAATTATCTAGGGTGTATTTTACTTAGGTCATGGTTGATATTTTTGACTCAGCCCACTCAAACAGCCACTCTGCACTAGACAAAATGACTAGATGGAATAATTCACCATAAAAGAAAGAACCTTAAACTACTTTCTGCCACAGAGTTACAGAATTTGGATTTCAATACGATGTCAGAAAATCAATTCAGAAGTACAATTATAAAGCTACTGGTGGCTCTGGAAAAAAAGCATAAAGGACTCTAGAGACTTTGTTACTGCAGAACTGAGATCTAATCAGGGCGAAATTAAAAATAGATTAAATAAAAAAAAAGATTAAATGAGATGCAATCCAAACTGAATGTCCTAACTGCTAGGGTTAAGGAGGTGGAAGAGAGAGTGAGTGACATAGAAGACAAGTTGATGGTAAGGAAGGAAGCTGAGGAAAAAAGAGATAAACAAGAGCCCATGAAGAAAATCATAGGGAAGTAAATGATAGCTTGAGAAGGAAGAATATACCTATAAATGGGATTCCAGAAGTGGCTGAGGGAGAGAGAGGACCACAAAGTATATTTGAATAAATCATAGCTGAGAACTTCCCTAACCTGGGGAAGGAAACAGGCATTCAGATCCAAGAGATAGGACCCCCCCGCCCGAGATCAGTAAAAACCGTTCAGTATCTCGGCATTTAATAGTGAAACTTGCAAATTTCAATGATAAAGAGAAAATTCTTAAAGTAGTGCGAAACAAGAGATCTTAAATTATGGGGAGAAATTCCAGATTAACAGCAGTCCTCTCCACATAGACCTAGCAGGCCAGAAAGGGCTGGCATGATATATACAGAGTACTTTTTTAAAAAAAAATATTTATTCATGAGAGACACACAGAAAGAGAGGCAGAGACACAGCAGAGGGAGAAGCAGGCTCCATGCAGGGAGCCCGATGTGGGACTCGATCCTGGAACTCCAGGATCACGCCCTGGGCCGAAGGCAGATGCCTAACCATTGAGCCACCCAGGAGTCCCTATACAGAGCACTAAATGAGCAGAACATGCAGCCAAAAATACTTTATCCAGCAAGGCTCTTATTCAGAATAGGAGAGATAAAGAGCTTCCAGGATAGGCAGAAACTGAAAGAATATATGACCAACAAACCACTCTGCAATAAATATTAAGGGAGACCCTGTAAAAGAAAGAGGAAGCCCAAAGAAACAATCTACAAAACAGGGGATCAATAGGTAATACGATGGCACTAAATTCATATCTTTCAATAGTTACTCTGAACGTGAATGGGCTAAATGATCCCTCAAAAGACGCAGGGTATCAGACTGGAAGAAAAGCAAGACCCATCTGTATGCTGTCTACAAGAGACTCATTTTAGACCCTAGAACACCTTCAGCCTGAAAATGAAGAAGTGGAGAACCATTTACCATTCAAATGGTCCTCAAAAGAAAGCTGGGTAGCCATCCTCATATCAGATAAATTAAAGTTTATCCCAAAGACTGTAGTAAGAGATGAAGAGGGATACTATATCATACTTAAAGGGTCTATTGAACAAGAAGACCTAACAGTCATGAATATTTATGCCCCTAAGGTGGCAGCTGCCAAGTATATCAGTCAATTAATAACAAAAGTAAAGACATACTTAGATAATAATACACTAACAGTAGGAGACTTTAGCATGGCATTTTCTGCAAATAACAGACCTTCTAAGCAGAGCATCACCAAAGAAACAAGGGCCTTGAATGATACAGTGGACCAAATAGATTTCACAGATATACACAGAACTGTGCATCCAAACGCAACTGAATACACATTCTTCTCAAGTGGACATGGAACTTTCTCCAGAATAGACTACATACTGGGTCACAAATCAGGTCTGAACCGATACCAAATGATTGGGATTGTCCCCTTCATATTTTCAGACCACAGTGCCTTGAAACTAGAACCCAATCACAAGAAGAAATTTGGAAGAAGCTCAAACACATGGAGGTTAAAGAGCATCTTACTAAAAGATGAATGGGTCAACCAGGAAATTAGAGAATTAAAAAGATTCATGGAAACTAATGAAAATGAATATACAACCCTTCAAAACCTTTGGGATGCAGCAAAAGCGGTCCTAAGAGGGAAATACATTGCAATACAAGCCTCCCTCAAAAAATTGGAAAAAACTCAAATACACAAGTTAACCTCGCACCTAAAGGAAGAGAAAGAGAAAGAACCACAACTAAAACCTACACCAACGTGGAGGGACCTGGAGGGTATTATGCTGGATGAAATAAGTCAATCGGAAAAGGACAAACATTATATGGTCTCATTCATTTGGGCAATATAAAAATTTGTGAAAGGGAATAAAGGGAAAGGAGATAAAAATGAGTGAAAATAACAGTGAGGGTGATAAAACATGAGAGACATGTAATTCTGGGAAATGAACAAGGGGTAGTGGAAGGGGAAGTAGGTGGGGGGTTGGGGTAACTGGGTGATGGGCACTGAGGGGGGCACTTGGTGGGATGAGCACTGAGTGTTACGCTATATGTTGGCAAATTGAACTCCAATAAAAAAAAATTTTTAAAAAACCTACACCAAGCAGAAGAAGAGAGAGAAAAAGATTTGAGCAGAACTCAATGAAATAGAGACCAGAAGAACTATAGAACAGATCAACATAACCAGGAGCTGGTTCTTTGAAAGAATTTAGTAAGATAGAGAAGCCCCTAGACAGCCTTATTAAAAAGAAAAGAGAAAAGACTCAAATGAATAAAATCACAAATGCAAGAGCAAGATTGGGGATCCCTGGGTGGCTCAGCAGTTTAGTGCCTGCCTTTGGCCCAGGGCATGATCCTGGAGTCCTGGGATCAAGTCCCAGGGCTTGATTGGGCTTCCTGCATGGAGCCTGCTTCTTCCTCTGCCTTTGTCTCTGCCTCTCTCTCTCTCTCTCTCTCTCTCTCTCTCTCTCTCTCTCCCCCCTCTCTCTCCCTCTCTCATAAATAAATAAAATCTTTTTTTTAAAAAGAGCAAGATCACAACCAATACCAAGGAAATACAAACAATTTTAAAGACATATTATGAGCAGCTAATTGCCAACAAATTAGGCAGTCTAGAAGAAATGGTTGCATTTCTGGAAAACCACAAATTACCAAAACTGAAACAGGAAGAAATAGAAAATCTGAAGCGGCCAATAACCAGTGAGGAAATTGAAGCAGTCATGAAAAACCTCCCAAGACACAAAAGTCTAGGGTCAAATGGCTTCCCAAGGGAATTATATTTAAGGATTTAAAGAAGAAATGGTTTTAAAAAGCATTTGAAGAAAGCAGACAAATACCCCACCAAAAGGAGAAGTATATACCAATATCCCTGATGAACACAGATGCAAACATTCTCAACAAGATACTAGCCAATAGGATCCAACAGTACATTAAGAAGATTATTCACCATGACCAAGTGGGATCTATCCCCAGGATGCAAGGCTGGTTTAACATTCATAAAACATTCAACGTGATAGAGCACATCAACAAGAGGAGAAACAAGAACTCTATGATCCTCTCAATAGATGCAGAGAAAGCATTTGACAAAATACATCATCCATTCCTGATCAAAACTCTTCAGAGTGTAGGGATAGGGGGAAAATTCCTCAATATCTTAAAAGCCATTTATGAAAAGCCCACAGTGAATATCCTTCTCAATAGAGAAAGGGGAAAGACAGTCTCTCCTAAGATCAGGAACACAACAGGGATATCTACTCTCACCACTGCTATTCAACATAGTACTAGAACTCTTTGCCTCAGCAATCAGACAACAAAAAGAAATAAAAGGCATTCAAATTGGCAAAGAAGAAGTCAAACTCTCCCTCTTCACAGATAACATGATGCTGTATATAGAAAACCCAAAAGACTTCACCCCAACATTGCTACAACTGATACAGTAACTCAGCAGTGTGGCAGGATACAAAATCAATGCCCAGAAATCAGTGGCATTTCTATACACTAACAATGAGACTGAAGATAGAGAAATTAAGGAGTCAATCCCATTTACAATTGCACCCAAAAGCATAAGATACTTAGGAATAAACCTAACCAAAGAGGTAAAGGATCTATACCCTAAAAACTATAGAACACTTCTGAAAGAAATTGAGGAAGACACAAAGAGATGGAAAAATATTCCATGCTTATGGATTGGAAGAATTAATATTGTGATAATGTCTATGCTACCCAGGGCAATTTGCTACACATTCAATGCAATCCCTACCAGAATACCATGGACTTTCTCCACAGAGTTAGAACGAATAATCTTAAGATTTGTATGGAATCAGAAAAGACCCTGAATAGCCAGAGGAATATTGAAAAAGAAAACCAATGCCAGGGCATCACAATACCAGATTTCAAGCCGTATTACAAAACTGTGATCATCAGGCAGCCCGGGTGGCTCAGCGGTTTAGCACCGCCTTCAGTCCAGGGCATTATCCTGGAGACCCAGGATTGAGTCCCACGTCAGGCTCCCTGCATGGAGCCTGCTTCTCCCTCTGTCTGTGTCTCTGCCTCTCTCTCTTAATTAAATTATATTTATATAATTAAAAAATATATATAATAAAAATTTAAAATATATATATAATATATATAAAATTAAAAAAATAAAACCAGTAGAAATGTACTTTTAAAAAAACCTGTTATCATCAAGATAGTATGGCACAAAAACAGACACCTAGATCAATGGAACAGAATACAGAACCCAGAAATGGGCCCTCAACTCTATGGTCAACTAATATTCGACAAAGCAGGAAAGACTATCCACTGGAAAAAAGTTTCCTCAATAAATGGTGTTGAGAAAATTGGACAGCCACGTGCAGAAAAATGCAACTAGACCATTCTCTTACACCATACACAAAGATAAACTCAAAATGGTGGGAAGATCTAAATGTGAGACAAGAATCCATCAAAATCCTAGAGGAGAACACAGGCAACACCCATTTTGAACTTGGCCACTGTAACTTCTTGCAAGATACATGTATGAAGGCAAAGGAAACAAAAGCAAAAATGAACTATTGGGGCTTAATCAGGATAAAAAGCTTCTGCACAGCAAAAGAAACAGTGAACAAAACTAAAATACAACCTATAGAATGGGAGAAGATATTTCCAAATGACATATCAGATGAAGGGCTAGTATTTAAGATCTATAAAGAACTTGTTAAACTTAGCACCCAAGAAACAAGAAATCCAGTCATGAAATGGGCAGAAGAAATGTACAGAAATTTCAGTAAAGAAGACATAACACATGGCTAACAAGCACATGAGAAAATGCTCTGCATCACTTGCCATCAGGGAACTACAAATCAAAACCACAATGAGATACCACCTTACAGCAGTGAGAATGGCAAAAATTAACAAGACAGGAAACAACAAATGTTGGAGAGGATGTGGAGAAGGGGGAACCATCTGGCACTGTTGGTGGGAATGCAGACTGGTGCAGCCACTCTGAAAAATTGTGTAGAGGTTCCTCAAAGAGATAAAAATAGAGCTACCCTGTGACTCTGCAATTGCACTGCTGGGTTTTACCCCAAAGATACAGATGCAGTGAAATGCCGGGACTCCTGCACCCCAATGTTCATAGCAACAATATCCACAGTAGCCAATCTGTGGAATGATGTTCTTTGACAGATGAATGGATAAAGAAGATGTGATATATATATATCACATTATATATATATATATATATATATATATATATATATATATATATAATGGAATATTACTCAGCCATCAGAAAGGACAAATACCCACCATTTGCCTTGATGTGGATGAAACTGGAGGGTATTATGCTGAGTGAAGTAAGTCAGTTGGAGAAGGACAATCATCACATGGTTTTACTCATATGGGGAGTATAAGAAATTGTGAAGGAGATTATAAGGGAAAGGAGGGGAACTGAGTGGGAAAAATTAGAGAAGGAGACAAACCATGAGAGACTCCTAACTCTGAGAGGTGGGCAGGGGCTTTGTGGTAAATGGGTGATGGGCACTGAGAAGGGAAGTTGATGGGATATATGTTGGAAAATCGAAGTTCAAGAAAACAAATGAAAAAATAAAAATGTATTTAATTCCAGTATAATTACACAGTGTTATATTAGTTTTAGGTATATAGTATAGTGATTCAACAATTCTGTAGATTAGTCATTTCTCATCACAATAAGTGTACTCTTAATCCCCTTTATTTGTTTCAGACATCCACCAACCTACCTCCCCTCTGGGATTCACTAATTCTGTATATTTAAAGAGTTCGTTTTTTGTTTGTTTATCTCTGTGTTGATTTATTCATTTGTTTCTTACATTCCACATGAGTGAAATTATATGGTATTTGTCTTTATCTGACTGAGTTATTTCACTTAACGTCTTACCCTCTAAGTCTGTCTGTGTTGTTTTGAGTGATAAAGGACAGCTTCATTGGTGGTTTTAAGACGTGAAAGATGATCACTGTCACCACTTTTTCTTGGTAGTAGTGGAAGGATTATTGACTGCTTACCTATAAGACTCAGGAGGTTTTTTAGATACCTGTTGCTAACACTGCTCTCTTCCTTTCCCCTCCCTTGCTTGTTGCTAGGGTGTTTCTTTCCTTAGACCTAGACAAGAAAGCACTACTCAGCTTTACCTTAGGATCATGAATCTTCAATCCTCAAGAGTTAAGTTAAAGTAATAGTAATGATATGTATTGTATACAAAGAGAGTTTTTTTTTGGCTAAGATATTGGAAATTTATAATGTAAGTAGGAAACTAATATTTGCTATTGAGTTGATTTCATTTTCATGAAAAAAAAAGTCTAAAAAGTGATGACATTGACCAACTTTTATTTTTCAGAACCTCCTGCAAGGCTGACCTTTCTCATTCAAAGAAATCTTTAAAAGTAACTTTTTACTTGATTTTGTATGGATCAAAATGTTTTAGGGAGGGAACAGAGCACAGTATAATTTGCCCTCCCCAGGGGTTCCTCTATGGAATTCTTTTTTTAATAAGTCAACTGCAAGCGAACATCCACAAATATATAAGTACACCATTGAATTCATTGATTCCACTCATTAACCGTACTACCTTTGTCTTCTGTGATTCTTTAATATTTTTATGTTTCTATTCAGCTGTAATTGTTTTATAAAGGTTTTGTTTCCTCGTCTGTAAAATGGGAACAAAACCTATCTTCCTTGCCTCATGGCATTGTTCTGAGATTCAAATGAGTTTTGAGCAACTTTATAAACATCTGATACTCATTTATCTATTAACAGAGTACCATTTTCTATTTTTTTCAGAGTACCATTTTCTATAGAGCCAAAGGAACATGAATATTCATACCATTTTCCCTAGTAATTGCATTTCCCATGTTATATATAGAAAGTTATTTGAAATAGTAATATTGAATATGTCCAATCTGCAGTGATTCCCCTACAAAAGTAAAACTGATAGTTATTCAATGACTTTGGTATGATAGTGATTATGCATTTAAGATTTATAACCGGGGGATCCCTGGGTGGCTCAGCGGTTTAGCGCCTGCCTTTGGCCCAGGGCGCCATCCTGTAGTCCCCAGGATCGAGTCCCGCGTTGGGCTCCGGCATGGAGCCTGCCTCTCCCTCTGCCTGTGACTCTGCCTCTCTCTCTCTCTCTCTCTATCATAAGTAAATAAAATCTTAAAAAAAAGATTTATAACCAAAATGATATATAAGTATTAGAATATAATATCACAGCAGTATTTCATTTTGATCTGAGTGCCCAAAACCTGGAAGTTCTCCAAATGCACTTCTACAGATAAAAGCATCACTTGTCTTACTGAATGGTATTGAAGAATATATATAACTTGAGTCACATTATTTATATTTTTCAAAACATGATACTTGATGTAGAAATGATTCAGCTGATGAAAACTCTTGCTTCTCCTGGATAGTTGCAGTTGTGGAAGGACTATGGATGTAAGGTAAGGAAAAAATTAATAAAAGAAATGACACCATAATGGTTACCTTACCCTGTTGGAGTACAGCTATGACTTGGATTTTATATTACCTTTACGTTAGAAAATCTGCACAGTCTTCCACCTTTTGCTCCTGTTATATAAGTACAAAGATAAGAGTAAATCCTGTATGTGGTTGAAGAGGATAACATTCATTTAACACATACTTAACCAAGTGCTTTTTAAAAACCACTCTTTTAGGTACTGGAGATAATAGCAAGTGAGCAAAACAAAATCCTTATTCTCATGGGGCTAACATTTTAGTTGAGAGAGGCAAATAAATACGTAATACATGGCTATATGAAGGAAAATAAAGTAAGATGTAATTATAGAGAGGGGAAGAGGTTGGTGTTTTAGATAAATTTGGTCTGGGAAGGCTACTTTAAGGTTACCTATGAGCAGAGACCAGACGGACTAGAGGATATGAAGCTAAGCAGGTATTTGGAGGCAGAGTGAATATTTATAATTCTTTCTAGGAATTTTGTTATGAAGAGAAACAGAGAAATGGGGTGGTAATTAGTTACTGTCCTGGGTGTTGGGTATACAGTAGTGAATAAAACAGGAATAGATCCTACCCCCCCCCAGAGTTCATAATCTAGTGGGACAGACAGATAATAAACAAGTAAGCAAGCAATTATATAATTACTGGGGTAGTCAGTAATAATAATATCAGCCTGATTTGAGTAACTTACAGTCATGAATGAGGAGTATTTGAAGCCCCCAAAACAATTTTCCAAGGCCAGCTCTGGTGTAAAGTATGCTTATCAGATGTCCTGTTAAATGATACAAAGATTCTTAAAAGCAGTGATTAATAACAAGAGGTGGTATTCTGGTGGCAGAATTCCAGCGTGACATCTGAGAAGCATCTTGTCAAAAAGCAGTTTTATTTTCTTTAATTAAATCAGCCAAATATGAGAACTAATAATATCTGGGATGTGATTTGGTAGAGATAAATGAGGAGGACATTCTAAGCAGGACAAATAATGTGATAGAGCAAAAGCAAAAGATGGCAGTCATTGGGGACACAGCAAGTGTTACAGATTCATTTATTTGTGGTTAGAAAATATGAGACTCAAGGTATAATACCCTTAGCAACTAGAAAAGGTTGTTAAAAAGGAATGCCCTAATCTGTAGAATAGAAAAACCTGAGATAGAGAATTAAAGAGACTTGAGAGTTAAACCTTTGTTGTTTTCTGTCTCCACTGTTATTTTTTTTAATTTTTTATTTATTTATGATAGTCACAGAGAGAGAGAGAGAGAGAGAGAGAGAGGCAGAGACACAGGCAGAGGGAGAAGCAGGCTCCATGCACCGGGAGCCCGATGTGGGATTCGATCCCGGGTCTCCAGGATCGCGCCCTGGGCCAAAGGCAGGCGCCAAACCGCTGCGCCACCCAGGGATCCCTCCACTGTTCTTTTAACTACAGTCTAGATGGTCTTGGTTTTTTTTTCCTGCCTTAATCCAATATAAAGAAGTGAAGTTTTATTTTATTTTATTTTTTTAAAAAATATTTTATTTATTCATGAGAGACAGAGAGAGAGAGAGAGAGAGAGAGGCAGAGACACAGGCAGAGGGAGAAGCAGGCTTCATGCAGGGAGCCGGAAATGGGACTTGATCTTGATCCCAGGTCTCCAGGATCACGCCCTGGGCTGAAGGCGGCTCTAAACCACTGAGCCACCCGGGCTTCCCTATTTTATTTTTTTTAACATTTTATTTATTTATTCATGAGAGACACACAGAGAGAGAGAGGCAGAGGCAGAGGGAGAAGCAGGGTCCATGTAGGGAGGCCGATGTGGACTCACTGGGACTCCAGGATCACGCCCTAGGCGGAAGGCAGGCGCTAAACCACTGAGTCCCTCGGGCATCCCAGAAGTGAAGTTTTAAAACAAGAGATGATCACATTTGTTGATTTTTAAAATTTTTTTAAAAATATTTTATTTATTCATGAGAGACACAGAGAGAAAGAGGCAGAGACATAAGCAGAGGGAAAAGCAGGCTCCATGCAGGAAGCCCGATGTGGGACTCGATCCCTGGTCTCCAGGATCATGCCCTGGGCTGAAGGCGGTGATAAACCGTTGAGCCACCCAGGCTACCCTGAACTTCAGTTTTTAAATCGTGTGTTCTGTCATATAGCTGACAGTGTCTGCTCTCTTCCCAATTTACTGTAGCTCTAGAAATTCCCATGTGTAAGAATGTTTGATGACCTTGGATGTTCAGGCTATCAGATAATAAACCTCTGTGTATACATAGAAAAGCAACCCAAAGTTATCTACTTGTTTTCTTGTACTTTTACAACCCAGATGTTGGCATATTAATTCCTGATTGACTTGCAAGGACTCAATGATGATTATAGCTTAAAGAGCTTCAAGAGTTCCCCAAGTGACTGGAAATGTATTCTAGTGCTAGCTTCCAGATTATTTGTTGTAGTTTTATACTAACTGACTGATTTAATGTACTTACGAAAACTGAGCTATTTCCTTTGTACGTAGTATAAGACACTTATAATCTTGTGGACATTTCTACTGCTGCTGTTGCTGCTACCAAAAAAAAAAAAATGACCTTTCTTACCAGTGACTTTGACTGCTTTGTCCCCAGTCTCACAACTTTCTATCAAGGGACTAATGATTATTATGTTACTCAGGAATGATTACCTGTGGTCTCCCCTTTCTTTTCTGCCTCCTCACACATCCACATTCCCACCATGATTTTTCAGCTGAGCAAGACTTTTTTCTTTTTTTTTTTTCATTTTGTTCTTTCTCCTGTTCTAATACTACTTTTTCTAGTATATGTAAATAAGGAAGTAAAATTTGAGCTAGTTTTATTTAAAATGTAATAAAGGTAAAATAAATGATTTTCCCTACAGATTTGAAAATAATTGTTTGAAAATTTTAGAATTTAAATTCTTGGAAGGCAAATCTAGCAGTTAGAACTGTTTCATAAATGTTTTTATTTAAAGTTATAATTCCTTTATTTTGACAATTTTGTCTAGATGTCATATGATATTTATATACACAGACATTCATACACATGATTTTTTGTTTTTCAACCTGAAGAGAGTTACCTCTTTTGGTTCTTTTACTTCTACTCTTTTATCTTTCTTCTGAATAGTTTCACTTCCTGGTCTTCAAACTGAGAACATTATCCTTGTTTCCATTTCCTGAATAATTTCAACCACATTGCATTGAAGAGGCTATCTGCATTGTTTAGCTCCTACTTTTCTTTCTTTATCCTTGAACTCTTAGCCAAATCTAATTTCTCACAGTCTTTTTTTTTTCATGCTAAAAGTGATAGAATTATTTTTTTCTTTATCTCCAGATCCTTCAGGAATTTTGTCATTATTAGTTGAAATATTATCACTTCATCTGTCTCTCCTCATTCCCATTCTCTTCCCCAACGCCTCCTCTTTCATAATATTTGTCTAGATTTTCTTATTTCTATTTCTTAAATTCTTCCATTCTTACCAGAACTTTTTTCATATCAGATGACTTTTTTCTCTGTAATCTGTACCTGTTGCCATTTCCAAAATCTTTCTTGATACTTTATCCCAACTATGGAAACCCTCTGTCAGATTGTTAATTAATGTTAATGTGCATTTGTGACCCCTATTTTTACTTTTTATTGATTCTTACATTGACTCTCTTACCCTCTCAGCCAAACAAAATTTCTCTTTATATCTTTATTCTACCCCCTTACTTTCTAATTTACCTCCCTTGATGCTCATAACTACCTACCACAAATTTGCTAATCTACCTATATTCTCTTTCAAAGCTTGCTTGTAATCTTAACTCCTTTTAAGTAGGGAAAGAAGCCTATTTTGTAATCGATTTAAATATTTTCTCAGAAATCTGTATGCTAAAGAGAAATGCCTCATAAAACAACACCAACACTCAACCTATCAAAGCTTCCAGAAAAGGAAGGTAGTTTTATATATTTCAGTCATCCCATTGAAATTTTGCTCCTGTTGTACCCAGCAATATGTTGAAAGTTAGGGGTGATACAAACCCAGGAGTAGAGAACATGAATTGTTCTCAGAGAACCAATAATTTAGGTAAGGAGACTAGATTCATATACATGAAGCATTTAGAAAGTAGCTATAACTAGCCTAAAAAAATAAAAAAATAATAAAATGGATAACTAGCCTAATAATCAAAATGCTAGGTTGTATTGCATAGACTGTAAGTGTTTCAAGTAATCAGGGAAAAGAGAAGGCACTATTGCTTGACGTTGCCGGTAAAGGTTCTATATGGGAAGTGGGTCTTAAAGAAAATGTAGAATTTAGATTAGCTGGACTGAGCTGGGAGCCTTGCATTAGCATATACAGGTAAAAAAAAGGAATTGCTTAGCAAAGACTCTAACAGAGAATAATTGTGGGGTTTTTTTTAAAGATTTTATTCATTTATTCATGAGAGACACACAGAGAGAGAGGCAGAGACATAGGCAAAGAGAGAAGCAGACTCCCTGTGGGGAGTCTGATGGTGGACCTCTATCCCAAGGCCCTGGGATCATGACCTGAGCCAAAGGCAGGTGCTCAACCACTGAGCCACCCAGGTGCCCCCGAGAAAGTAATTGATTGTAAAGCAGCAAACTTTGTTCTAGGAAGGAGTAGGAAATATAATCAGATAATTACATTGGAACTAATTGATCGAAAGCCTTGAATTCTAAATTGAGGCATTAAGAATTGTTAAAAAGAAAATCCCCTTCCTATACATTTTTGTTAATCAGGGTTTTATCTTATTTAAATATCCAAGATTTTCTTATATAATAATAGCATTCGTTAACATTGAGTGTTACACTACGTGCTAAGCATTGTTCTAATATTTGTGTGTAAGCATAGCTCATTTTGTCTTTACAACAACCCTTTGTGGTAGGTTCTATTTTAACCTTATTGTACAAATGAGGATGAAAAAAAAAAAGGTAAATACAACTGGTTCAGTTTGGCACAAGTGACAGAATCAGTATTCAAACTCAGGAAATCTCTGGTACCAGAATCTACATTCTTAGTGCTATATGTACAACCTTAGTAAAGGATATATATAAGTGCTGTAAATATATAGTGAGATTCAGACGATTGAACCTGACTTATTTTTTTTATTGAAAGATAATATTCTCAAGCACTACTCACAATGGATCACAGTAATCCTTTCATCCTGAATAGATTTTTTGCTTAAGAAAATCTTTATAAGGAAACTTTGGGCTGGAAATTTTAAAAAAGATTAATCCATTGTTTTTTTTTTTTTTCAGATGAAATGATACTGGTTTTATGTTTTGTAAAATCTTTATTTCACCGGTCTCTTTATTACAATAGGGCTTCTGGTTGGGACTCTTGATTCAGTCTTAGACTCTACTGCTAAAGTTGCTCCATTTCGCATCCTACACCAGACACCAGATTCTCAAGTTTACCTGTCAATTGCATGTGGTGAGTATGATTTTTAATCATAAAAATAAAAAATAATAATCAAAAATAAAAAATAAAACGTATAATCAAACAAATAAAGATACTAAGAAATTGAATTTTTTTAAAGATTTTATTTATTTATTCATGACATACACAGAGAGAGAGAGAGAGGCAGAAACACAGGCAGAGGGAGAAGCTGGCTCCATGCAGGGAGCCTGACATGGGACTCAATCCCAGGTCTCCAGGATCACACCCTGGGCTGAAGGTGGCGCTAAACCACTGGGCCACGGGGGCTGCCCAAGAAATTGAATATTTACATTTATTCTCCTCAGTTTTGATTTAGAAAAGAGTTAAACATGTAACTCTACATTGAGAGACAAGATAATCTAATTGTTTAGATAAGAAGGATTACAGATTATTACAGTTTTTAAAAAAAAATCCATTAGTGTGAGGGATGTAAAGCATGTGTTCCAGCAAATTTTGAGCAAATTTTGGTCAGCACTACTGCTATATGATTCCTTTCTTCAGCTTACCCAACTGCTGAGAAGATGAGAACCTCCTCATGAGATACTTCATTTCATCTGTAATAACTCAGGAGAATTAAGCCCAAAACTAAAGATTGTCCCCCAAGAAAGTAGAAGCCTAAAAATTTGAAACATTTTTAGTTACACACCTACTTTCTCACAAAAGGCATTATATCCTAAGAAGAGATGTTTTACTGGTAATGCTATGTATTCATTCATGCTGAGATAGTTGAGATGCTTTCACATAAATATACCTTGTACATAGAAAATGAATTAGGATATCCTTTCTAATAAAACAACTCAAAATTTAAAAAAAATGACAGTTTACTTCTTTTATGATGCCATTATAATGTTGGTCTAAATTAAAATCCCAAATTTCTGACCTTTTTAATGTTGAAAGACTTCCTTTTTCTCGTTCTTTCATCTCCCCCTCTCTTCCCAAGTAGATACACTTAAAAAAAAACCCATGTAAATTCCTGGATAGTTTATATGTGTGAACATACAGCATACCATGAACTTTTAAAGATATGTGGCTTGTCTTTTGCATTTCCCTATATATTTTCTTTAGTGTTGCTGGTGTTTTCTGTTGGCTCTCTTAAATTGAATGTCATTTAAACTAAATAAGGAAGACATTACACCTGCTGACATTTTGAGACATTTGTAACCTCAACTCTAAATCTGGTTGGTAGAAGTTAGGTAGGGAAAAATGTCCATTCCACTTTAAAGAGGGAGGATTATTGTGTTACTTATTCCCCCAAATTAACATGATGTAGAGCTATAATAATTACCTACTAATAAAACTTCCTTATACCTAAAGGACCAAAATAAAGGCTTAAAATTTTCCCATGGCTTTTATTTGTGATTAATTAAAGTTATTATACTTGGTATTGTGACTTCAGTAACATGTTGACGTTGACATAGTATTGTCATGTGCATGTTGTTTGCAGTGACATAGATTACAGGGATAGTATTGACTGTATTATTTGAAGACCATGGATTAAATTCTATATTTATGTCCTGGCACTCTGTATATTCTCTTTAAAAATATTGGTTGCTGTAGGCACCAGTTACTGGCGTCTTGTTTTCAGAATTTTGTATCTTTTCTCATGAGTTGTATTTATTTTTTCTCCTTTCATTAAATATTTTAGTCTCTCATTTGAGGTGAAAAATAGTATTTGTCTCCATATATAGAGATTGAAATAGAGAATAAATGTAATTAATATCTTTATTCCTTTATGATCATTTCTGAAAATGAGCAAATATAATTTTATTTCTTTTTGAACTAAGCTTGTAAATATCAAGAGCAGTTTTGTTGTGGACTTTCCCTTGAATCTTTTATTCTTTTTCATTTTCAATTAGGAGCCAACAGAGAAGAAATTACCAAACATTGGGATTGGTTGGAACAAAATATCATGAAGACCTTATCTGTGTTTGATTCAAATGAAGATATTACTCATTTTGTACAAGGAAAAATAAGAGTAAGTGATGGGGATGTATTTTGTAGCTGGGATATTAAAATCTTTGACCATCTTATTTTAGGATCACAAGCCATGTGGGAAGGTCATTGTTTTCCTGACACCTTTCAATATTGGCATAAGTACACATATAAATGTCAGAATCAGTGCTAAAGAAAACTATAAAGTCAATGATTAGTTTCTGGTCCCCTTATAAGTGCTCTTAGGGATATTTTCATTTTAGTATTTCTTAAGCTTAGAATTTGGATGAATCCTTTGCTCAACCAAAAAAATATTTAGCACCTGTATTTGTGTTAGCTCCTTGTGAGGCATTAGAAAAAGCCTAATTACAAAATTAAAGAAAATTTGCTCACCTCTGTCCTAAGAGAAGCACTAATGTACACGCATATATAGGTATATGTACCTGTGTAGATATATACGATTGTATTCAGTGAACTGTTTAAATATATAAAATGTATTTTTATTGGTAGGAAGTAATTAGTTTTTAAAAAATATTTTGTCTCCTTTAGGGTTTGATTGCTGAAGAGGGAAGACATTCTTTTGCAAAAGAAGATGATCCTGAGAAATTTCGGGAAGCACTTTTGAAATTTGGAAAATGTTTTGGTTTACCAGAGCAGGAGAAGTTAGTGACCTATTACTCATGCAGTTACTGGAAAGGACGGGTTCCTTGTCAGGGTTGGCTCTATCTTAGCACCAATTTTCTGAGCTTCTATTCTTTTTTGTTGGGATCAGAAAGTAAGTGGCTTTTGTTGCTTACCATGATTTTGAACATGCCGACTGACCTATCAACTCTGTGGTGTTGTTAGGTTGTATATAAAGCAATAGGATTGATATTAAGAGTAATTAAACTATACATTAAAAAGTTCACTTCATCTAGAAAAAGAATCCTTAACATAGGAGCCATTGAAAGTATATACAGAATGCCTTGCATATTGTGGAAAGTGAATGAATATTAAATGATGGTGACCTGGCATATAACTCCTTTTTTTGTGTTGTTCTAAACTATTGACTTTCTACAATTCATGTTTTAATCTTTGTTTTAGAGATACAATATAAACATAGTAGCCCTAATACCTAATGGCCCAAAGTTATAAAGAAGAATCAAACAGTAATGTTCATAACACGCATACAGCTTTTATATCATTGATTATGCAACTCTGTAAAGTAGCATATTTAAATATAAAATCTGAATATTTTTTAAAAATTCTTTAAAATTATATCTGTTCTTAGAATCACCTATTGTATGTTCATGGTCACGCTTCAAAACTTTAACTGATCTTGAAGTCTAAAATGTTTTAGTTCATACCATTTTGGAGTGGTTAGCTATTATTTCAAAAGACCTGATTGATAAATATTAATCAGTATTGAGAAATTTAATCATATCTGCTTGTAATTCTTATTTGCAGTAAAACTCATTATCTCCTGGGATGCAGTCTCAAAACTTGAAAAGACTTCAAATGTTTTACTAACAGAAAGTATTCATGTGTGTTCCCAAGGGGAGAATCACTACTTTTCAATGTTTTTGCATATTAATGAAACATATCTTCTTATGGAACAGCTGGCAAACTATGCCATAAAGAGACTTTTTGATAAGGAAACATTTGCTAATGACCCAATCCTTGATGATCCTCTACAAATCACCAAGAGGTATTCAGAGCTTAATACTTTTTTTTTTTTTTTTTTTTTTTTTTTTTTCAGAGCTTAATACTTTTTAAAGTATTGTTTTACCAAAGAATGATAACATTGATTATCATTAAAAATTAACTGTTCTATGTTGTATGATAATTTTTCTTTGGAATTAATCATTGATGTGTGGGGTATTTTTGTTTATTTGTATGCATTTCACAAAGGTATCCCTTCCATTAATTTTAATCCTAAGAAGTAATAGAAGTTAGGTTTGAAAATTATTTATTGAGATCTCAGTAGGATTTGCCCTGGAGTGCTTTTAGAAATTTAGAGATTTTTATATGCATGGTTAGTCTAAATTTCTCTGTGAGTAGTCTAGATAATTTCAGGTATGATAGCATAAAATTATTGTTTATTTTTAAACATTTATAGACAACATAATTTTTTAAAAGATTTTATTTATGTATTTAAGTGGGGATGTAGAGGGGCAGGGAGAGGGACAAGCAGGCTCCATACTGAGCATGGAGCCCGACTCAGGGCTTGAATTTACAACCCTGTGATTATGACCTGAGCTAAAATCAGGCGTCAGCCACTTAATTGACTGAGCCACCCAGGCACCATGAGAAGTATCTCTGATAGCTGTTTGCCACTATATTTGTTTTGCTGAAACTGACCAGAGCCCTTTCATACTGCTCAACACTCAGAACAATTGACTGAAATGAGCATGCCAAAAGAGAGGGAGAGAAGAGAGGATCTAGAAACAGCTAGTGCATGTGTCTTCTGGCAAGGAGCATGAGGGTATAGACTGTATGGGAAACTGAGATTGCAGTCCTATGGGTAGACCAGAACAAGTGACCTAGAGGGTTGTGTGATTACTACATAGCCCTAACTGGGTATGGTTGTTCTACTTGCCTATTTCTATTTCTAAAATTTATACATAAAGATTTCTTTTTGAGTGAGTTGGCCTGCTTTTCAGGAAAATAGATCAGCAAGGTGAATTTTTTAGAGGTCTAGGGGTGCATGATTTACAGATAGAACTCTATAAAGATTAGGTACTCATTTATTTACATTATATATAGTTGAGCATTTGTTTTGGTAAGTTTTTCCTTGGTTGGCCACCATAAACATAAATGTTTTAGCCATTTTATTTCTCTTAGAATATCCTCTGAAAGGCCATCTATCAGTGAGTTATTCATTACCAAGTCTGTATTTAAATGATACAGGAAATCCATTTTTGTCTCTGTGCATTTTTAAGAGAGCCTATTGAATCATATATATATGATTTTATTTTATTTATTTATTCATGAGAGACACAGAGAGAGAGAGAGAGAGGCAGAGACATAGGCAGAGGGAGAAGGAGAAGCAGGCTCCATGCAGGAAGCCCGATGTGGGACTCCATCCCAGGACTCTGGAATCACACCCTGAGCCAAAGGCAGATGCTTAACTGCTGAGCCACCAGGCATCCCGAAAACCATATACATCTAAATCTTTTTTTTTCTAGTAAGTTGAAAAGAACAATAGCTTATTTAGACTCAGTCTCCAAATGACTTTTTTCTAAAACTGAATCTTTTTTGCTTCAGCTTATTGTTTTTACCAATATGTATCACTTCTATAATTTAAAGAGTAGAGAAGCACATTAACAATAGTTCAGTTCAGTGTATATCCTTCCAGGCTTTTTAATGCATTAATTAAAAAGTATTTGCAAAAGACATGATTGGGACTAAACATCACATATTATTCCGCAGTCTGCTTTTTTCTGCCTTAAAATAATATACCATGGACATCTTTTCATTTATATAAATAAAACTCATCTTTTTTAAAAATCTGCATTTTATTTTTTTAAAGATTTTATTTATTCATAAAAGAGACACAGAGAGAGAGAGAGAGAGAGAGGCAGAGACAGGCAGAGACAGGCAGAGGGAGAAGCAGGCTCCACGCAGGGAGCCCAACGTGGGACTCAATCCTGGGCCTCCAGGATCACGCCCTGGGCCAAAGGCAGGCTCTAAACCGTTGAGCCACCCAGGGATCCCTAAAACTCATCTTTTAAAATAATAAAATAACCCAGCAAATTATAATTTAAGTGAGGTAAAATTAATGTGGTTTTCTGTTCAGAATTAGTTTGAGAGACATGATGAAATGCCATATATTCAAACAGTATATACTGGAAGGATGAATTTGGTTTTAACTTTGTTGGCTTTGTGTTAGAACTTGCATAATTTACTTACTACCCCAGATGGCATTGCTGCTTAACACAAGTGTTTACTGCCTCTAGAAAAATTGTACTATTTTAAGCAGTTGTTTTTTATTCGTATGTTAACAAGTCATCTTTATTTGTTGACATCTATCCTGTGCCCAGTACTGTGCAAGCAGTGTTGGGTTTTTTTTTGCCTCTAGTATGGATTTTTTTTAAACATACATTTATTTTTTATTTTTGTAAAAGATTTTATTTATTTATTCATGAGAGACACACAGAGAGGCAGAGACATAGGCAGAGGGAGAAGCAGGCTCCCTGCAGGGAGCCTCAAGCGAGACTCGATCCCAGGACCCCAGGATCATGCCCTGAGCCAGAAGCAGATGTTTAACCACTGAGCCACCCAGGCGTCCCTAAACATACATTTAAATATTTGTCTTACTTAATTTTAATATTGTCTTATATGTACTGTTCTTGTCTAAATTTTGATCCTGTAAATTTTAATTTTTTCTGTTCATTTTTTCTGTTGCATTTTTATTTTGTTTGAACTGGGTGACTCTTGATTTTCAGATAACCACAGATAAAAATTGTTTACCAGCACTGGTTTAGCCATATTTGCATATTATGAACATATAATAATATAATAATAATCTTCTGGTAAATCACTCCTTAACAGATGGTTTAAAGTCCTACATTATCTCTAACTTGTGCACTGTAATCTAGTAATAAAACAAAATTGGAAAAAGGAACAAGGAAAACGAATTTGTTATGAATCAGTGTGTATCTTCCATTGCATAGTTTAAGAACATAGCATGTAGTATTTAATCTTTCTGATTTACAGTACATTTAGATTAATCAATACAGGCATGTGTGCACTTTAGAAGTCATTATTTGAGCCCCCTTTGTTCTTTTCTTCAGAGGTCTGGAAAATCGAGCCCACAGTGAGCAGTTCAGTGCTTTTTTTAGGCTCCCCAAAGAAGAAACCTTGAAAGAAGTACATGAATGTTTCTTATGGGTACCATTCAGCCACTTTAATACTCATGGAAAAATGTGCGTCTCAGAAAACTATGTCTGCTTTGCTAGCCACGATGGCAATCTATGTAGTGTAATCATTCCATTACGAGAGGTAATATACATTTGGTTACATATCAGTTTTAGTTTGAAAATGCTATCACTCACAGAATAAAATATCATTTAATTCTGTAAATTATCAAAAATTTTATTTGTACCACCCTTTTTGTAATTTTTAAAGAATCATTTTTTTTTGACAGAACACACACAAGTGGGTGGGGGAGAGGGAAGAAGGAGGAGGAGAGAGAATCCCAGGCAGGCTCCACACTCAGCATGCAACCCAATGCAGGGCTTGATTTCACAACCCCAAGATCATGACCTGAGCCAAAATCATGAGTTGAACACTTAAACCGACTGAGCCCCCCAGGTGCCCCAATAATCATGTTTTAAGTTCAGTATTATTCTTCAGGATAAAAGTACTAGGATAAGAGCCTTATAGTTCTTATTAAAAGTGAAAATAGAAAAAACTTAAAAATTTACAAACCAGATAAGGGTTCAGGATGACTCAAGATGGAGCATGATTGCTCATTTATGAATACCAAAACTTAGACTTTTATATTTGAAACGCATAGTCAAATAATAGAATTGATAGCTTTTATGTAAGTTAGAAACAAATTGTCAGCATTGTAGCACTGAATTTTTACATTTGTATTGTTATTTTTTAAGGCTACGTGTTGATAAAACCTTTTTTTTTTTTTTTGAGGAGTGAAATAACTTGCACTGAGTTTGTGTCAGTGGTGCAACTAGCATCCAAAATCTGTTCCTTA
This sequence comes from Canis lupus dingo, assembly GCF_003254725.2. Taxonomy (NCBI): domain Eukaryota; kingdom Metazoa; phylum Chordata; class Mammalia; order Carnivora; family Canidae; genus Canis; species Canis lupus. Next base: position 80,722,004 of record NC_064281.1, read on the forward strand.
ATAAGTCATACCATGAACCAAAGCTTTAGCCACAAAAGATTAAGCTAAACATATTTTGCCTGAAAATGTCAGTAACAAGGGAGAATGTGATTCATTTATAGTATGTTTTTACCCCCCAGGTTGTAGCTATAGATAAGACAAATGATTCCAGCAAATCTGTCATCATTAGCATCAAAGGAAAAACAGCTTTTCGCTTCAGTGAGGTTAAAGACTTTGAGCAACTGGTGGCAAAACTCAGACTCAAGTGCGGAGCAGCTTCAACTCAGTGTCATGATATTAGCACAGAGGTAATTATATAACAATCAAATCATTCTTTTAAAAAAGTTTGTGTTTCACTGTGGTCCATTCTTTCAAAAGCTCATAGTACTTTTTCTATTCATGCTTAGATTTATTTTTTTTAAAAGACCAGAACCAAAGAAATTATATTCTCTAAGTCACATTATAAAGCAGAAGTTAGAGTTAAGAACTTTATCCTTTTTTAGGAACTCATATTTACTGATTTTACTTTTTTCCAATTTAAATTCAATTGTCACATTTAAAAACTATTACCATTTGATCTTTCTTGACTGTATCTGCAGTATCTCAGATAATACACATCTTGTGCTTTCATGTAACATAGCTTTTAATAACTCAAACTATATTTAATATTTAATAAGGCCTTAAAAAAGGACTCTCCTCTGACTTCTATAGAGAGACAGCAATTTTAAACCAGTTTGGGTATCTTTTATTTAATATCAAGGAGCTCAGCCTTACTTAAATATTATAGCCCAAAGGAAAATAGTGGCAAAGCTATTTACTAGTAAAATATTAGAAAAGGCAAATATTTTTGGCAAAGGGTGGTTAAGAGCCTGATTTTGATGTTTTGTATATCCTTTATCGAAATGTAGGTAGTTTCAATTCAAACTAATTTTCACTTTCAATGCCTGGGAAACTCACATTTTTAATAGATTGATAAAATTTATCATATTATAATTATTGTATTTTAATTAAAAATTCAAAGAAAAAAATCAACATTGGTTTTACAGGCTATATTATTTTATTTGAATAGGATTATAGCAGCTTTTACCTCTGCAGAGTAGACTAAAAATTTTATGCTAAGTCAATTATAATGCAGTATTGATAAGACTAGCTTTTTCTTTGATAAAAGAAAAACACAATGAAAACATGTAATTACAGTGTATATATATCTCAGTTCCAGACCCAGCATCTTCATGTTAACCATCAAGAATTTTCATGCCCCAACTTTATAATCTTTCATTCTCTTCAGGTGTGCACCCAGGATATTCCTTAGCTTGATGTTGAGGATGCAGGTAAAACCTGATCAGTCCTGGTAGTTTCTCTCCCAGTGCTTCTATATTTTTGCTTATATCACTTTTTTTCCTGGCTTATTCCATTTCAGATTCATTCTCTGTGTTAGATTTAATCTTTGCTTATCTTTCTTTCTCCTTCAATTTATCTGTATCTCTTAAACCTGAAGAACCGGAATTTTTCCCCAAAATCTCTCCGGTGCCTCTAGTAGTTGGGTATGATCAGTTGTAAAGAAAGGATTTTGTTTCAAAATGAGTTTATCATCATTTCAAATGTAATTCAGAGTTCTAAGGTTTTCTAGTTTCTCTAATCCACTTTTAGAGGTTTTAGTAAGAGTATATACAGAATACAAGTCAGTATACTGGTTTGCTAGGAAATGCTTTTTTTTTAAATGTACTCATTTATCCCCATTCCCTATTTGCCCCATCTACCACCCACCTCCCCTCTAATAACCATCATTTTGTTCTCTATTGCTAAGAGTCTATTTCTTTGGTTGTCTCTTTCTTCTTTTTTTCCTTTGCTCATTTGTTTTGTATCTTAAATTCCACATTATGAATGAGATCATATGGTATTTGTCTTTATCTGGTTGACTTACTTCACTTAACATTATACTCTCTAGCTCTATCCATGTTGTTGCAAATATCAAGGTTTCATTCCTTTTTATGGCTATATAAAATATTCCATTGCATGTGTGTGTATATGTGTGTATGCCACAATAATATTCCCTTGTGTGTGTGCATGCGCACACACACACACACACTATTGTATTGTATTGGTTATTGTAAATAATGCTGCAATAAACATAGGGGTGCATATATCCATTTGAATTAGTGTTTTTGTGTTTTTTATGTAAATACCATATAGTGTGATTACTGGATGGTAGGGTAGTTCTATTTTTAACTTTCTGAGGAACTTCTGTACTGTTTTCCAGAATGGCTGCACCAGTTTGCATTCCCACTAACAATGCAAGAGGGTTCCTTTTCCTGCACATCCTCTCCAACACTTGTGTTGTTGATGTTAGCCATTCTGACATGTGTGTGGTGATATCCTATTGTAGTTTTGATTTGCATTTCCCTGATGATGAGTGATTTTGAGCATCTTTTCATGTGTCTGTTGGCTATTTGGGTATCTTCTTTGGAGAAATGTCTGTTCATGTCTTCTAGAGGCCATTTTTAAGTTGGATTATTTGTTTTGTAGGTATTGGGGTTTCAGTTCTTTACATATTTTGGATATGGTTATAACCCTTTGTCAGATATGTCATTTGCAGATATCTTCTGCCATTCGATAGGTTACCTTTTAGTTTTGTTTCCTTTCGCTGTGCAGAAACTTTTTCTTTTGATACAGTCCCAATAGTTTATTTTTGCTTTTGTTTCCCTTGCCTCAGGAGACATATCTACAAAAACGTTGCTACAGCTGATGTGAGAGATACTACTGCCTGTGCTCTGTTCAATTTTTTTATGGTTTCAGATCTCACATTTAGATCTGATCTTTAGTCAATTTTAAGTTTATTTTTGTGTATGGTATAAAAAAGTGGTCCAGTTTCATTCTTTTACATGTGGCCACCCAGTTTTCCCAACACCATTTGTTGAAGAGACTTTTTCTCATTGGATATTCATTCCTCCTTTGTTGAAGATTAACTGACTATGTAATTGTGGGTTTATTTCTGGGTTTTCTGTCCTATTCCATCAATCTGTGTGTCTATACTAGTATTATGCTGTTTTAATTACTACTGCTTTTTAATGTAACTTGAAATCTAGAATTATGATACCTCCAGTTTTGTTTTTCCTTTTCAAGATTGCTTTGGCTATTTGAAGTCTTTTGTGATTCCACACAGATTTTAGGATTGTTTGCTCTAGTTCTGTGAAAAATGCTGTTGGAATTTTTATAGGAATTGCATTAAATGAGTAATTGCTTTGAGTAATAAAGACATTTTAACAATATTTGTTCTTCCAACCCATGAGCATGGAATGTCTCCATTCCTTTGTGTCATCTTGAATTTTTTTCATCAGTGTTTTATAGTTTTCAGAGTACAGGTCTTTCATCTCTTTGGTTAAGTTTATTCCTAGATACTTTATTGGTTTTGTTGCTATTATAAATGGGATTTTTAAAAGATTTTATTTATTTATTCATGAGAAACACACAGAGAGAGGCAGAGACATAGGCAGAGGGAGAAGCAGGCTCCATGCAGGGAGCCCAATGTGGGACTCAATCATGGGACTCCAGGATCACACCCTGAGCCGAAGGTAGACACTCAACCACTGAGCCACCCAGGTGTCCTGGGATTTGTTTTTCTTAATTTCACTTTCTGCTGCTTCATTGTTAGCACATAGAAATGAAGCAGATTTCTGTACATTGATTTTGTGTTCTTCAACTTTACGGAATTCATTTATCAGTTCTAGTAGTTTTTTTGGTAGTCTTCAGGTTTTTCTGTATAAAAAATCATTTTACCAGCAAACAGAATTTTACTTCTTCCTTTCCTATTTGGATGCATTTTATTTCTTTTTCTGGACTGATGGCTCTAGCTAGGACTTACAGTATTTTGTTGAATGGGAGTGGTGAGAGTTAGCAGCCTTATCTTTTTCCTGATCTCATAGAAAAAGCTTTCAGCTTTTTACCATGGAGTATGATGTTAGCTGTGGACTTGTCATATATGGCCTTTCTTAAATTGAGATATGTTTCTTCTATACCCACTTTGTTGAGAGTTTTTATCATGAAAGGACATTGAATTTCGTCAAATGGTTTTTCTGCATCTATGGGTATGATCAGATTTTTATCCTTTATTCATGTGGTTTATCACATTTATTGATTTATGTATGTTGAACCATCTTTGCCTCTCAGGGATAAGTCCCACTTGATCATGGTGTATGAGCCTTGTAATGTGCTTTTGAATTTGATTTGCTAGTATGTTGTTGAGAGTTTTTGCATCTGTATTCATTGGGATTGGGACTTGTAATGTCTTGTAATGTTCTTATTTGACTTTAGTATCAGGGGCATACTGGCCTCGTAAAATTAGTTTGGGAGTGTTCCCATCCCCTTTAATTTTTTGGAAGAATGTGAAAGGGATGGGCATTAATTCTTCTTTAAATGTTTGGTAGAATTCACCCATGAAACCATCTGGCCCAGGGTTTTTCTCTGGTGGGAGGTTTTGGATTACATTTTAAATGTCCTTACATGTTATTAGTAAGTTCAAATTTTCTATTTCTTTAGGTTTTATTGACCGTTCATTTTTTATTGCTGAAAAATATTTTATTATCTGGATATACCATAGTGTTTATCCATTCACCTCATGATACCTTGTTTGCTTTCAGTTTTTAGCAACTCTGAATAAAACTGCTATAAACATTCACATGCAAATTTTTGTGTAGACATACATTTTCAACTATTTGGGTATATAATTAGCACAATTCCTTAATCCTATAGTAAGGCTATGTTTTGCTTTGTAAGAAACTGCCAAACTGTCTTCTAAAGTGGCTGTGCTATTTTGCATTTCTGCCAGCAATAAATCAGAGTTCTTGTTCTATATCCTCAGCAGCAAGTACTTGTTATTATCAGTGTTTTGGATTTTAGCCATTTTAATAGCCAGTAGTATCTCAGTGTTTTTTTTTTTAATTTACAATTCCTTAACGATATAATACTGAGCATTTTTTTATGATTATTTGTTGTCTTTATATCTTTGATGAGGTCTCTTCAGATCTTTTGCCCACTTTCTAACTGGGTCCTTTATTTTTTTAAATTTAATTTCCTTTCATTTTTTTAATATATTTACAATAGCTACTTTACATTCTTAGTTTACAAAATCCAGGAACTGGACCCTCTCAAAGCCATTTTCTATTGGTTGCCTTTTCTTTTTAAATAGTTCTTGTTTTTATTTTTAAACTGGCTTTCTTGGATTACCCCCATGAGTCAGTATAAATTGGTGGTCAGCCAGTGATGGATCAGAAGAGTTCCTTAAATACCTTGAACTATTAAGTTTTCTACTTTTTACCAGGAAATCTTTAGTGAAGGTATACTTCAAACTTCAGGTAGCTTATAAATCAGCCTTAGGGGTTCATTGCTTACCTCCAAAGTCAGCCAGAGTTGAGTGACTGGGTCCTTCCACTGTCCCATTTCTTTCCCAGGGAGTTTCATACCCCTGTACATGCATATATACTTCTAGATCCCCAAGAATCTCTCAGAATCTTTCAAAGTTCCCCGTGTTTATCTTGTTATCCAGATCTTCCTTTTAGGTTTTTAGCCTGGCTCTTGTTTGCCCCAAACTGAAATTATAGCCTTAGGCAGCTGTGATGTTATCAGCAGATTACTATGACTTTCTGTAATGCCCTGGGGATGGGGCTTTTTTTCAGAGACCTGAGCTCTGAATCAAATCAAATGATAACAACACTCTGAGAATGGAGATTTTCTAGGGAGCTATTGTTTGGTCAAAGTATTGACTGTGTTCTGTGGATGGGGATTTTCATAAAGTGCCAAAAGATCCATCCATCGGCTGTCTTAATGCAGGCTTTCATGGCTACCATATCTCTGAGCTTGGGAGGAGGGATGATGGGAATAGCCTCAAGTCAAAACTTAACAGAATCTGGTGTTCCTACTGAGGTTCATTAGTTTCAGTTGTATCCTTGCTTTTCAGTTCATTCTGTGCCTTTGGTAAATTTCCAGTGTTCTGAACTGGTACTTTTTAAAATCTTTTGCCAGTATTTTGTTGCTTTTATAGGGCAGTGGGTTCACAGAAGTTCTGAGTTTGCTGTTCCAGACATTGATTTGTCTATATCTCTAAATTTGATAGAAACACAATGTCTTTCTGAGATGTTGCTTTTATATTTATTAAGTAGATAGATGGTGGTTTATAAATGACAGATAAAACATTAGCATTTCTATTTCTTACAGAAATTTTTAAGCATACATTTGGGACAATTACATTTTTTCTTTTTCAGGTTCCCATTAGTTCTGATTCTACAGACCCATCTGATAATACTGAGGTACGATCTTTGACATGCCAGAGAGAGTGCAGTGAAACTGTGAACACTGAAGCCTTAATGACAGTATTTCACCCTCAGAGTTTGGAGACTCTTAATTCCAAAATGGTAGGAAAACAAAATATTTAAATCTGTCGATTGAAACAGTTGATCAAAAGTAAAAATCTTAGAGCAGACTAGAAGGTATCACAACTGAAAACTCTTCTTTTGGTGCTCTAAATCAGGTTTTCCAGCAGGTACTACTGTGTGACTTGTTTCATTCCATTACACAAAAGGTCTGTTATCGAAAAAACAAATAAAAAAATAAAAGGGCTGTTATCAAGAATTAAGATAAACAATGAAAATTGAACATTGGGTTTTATTTGCATTGATTGCCAATAATCCTAAAATCTGGGTGTTTGGGGGAGAGTGATGGGTCAAAGCTTTACCTCTTAAGTGTAAGTCTCTTCCCATTTTTATATGATTTTAGGTAAGAGTTAAAATAGTAAATTAAAGCTGTTATGCTCACATGGATTTGAAAGATTTGTGATGAGTGGTCTAGTGTTTGGCCCTTCTGTGAGTACTGATTTTGGCTTTCTGTGTTCTTGATTTCCGCAGGTATTGTCTCACAGGGAAGAGAGTTTTCAAGTTATTTGAAAGAAGTTAATTTCTCACCATGTTTACTTGCTATGATTTTTTGTTACAGTTGAAAGAAAAGATGAAGGAACAGTCATGGAACATCCTATTTGCAGAATGTGGGCGCGGTGTTAGCATGTTTCGGACCAAAAAGACTCGAGATCTGGTTATAAGAGGGATTCCAGAGGCCTTAAGGGGAGAGCTCTGGATGCTTTTTTCAGGTATTACATTTATTCATTTTATTAACAGACATTAGCTATGCCCCTTCCAGAAGCTAATGCACTAAGTAAAAATAATTACTTAGTGCATATGGCTAGATGACTAGAACAAAGTCTTATTTGTCACGAGTTCATATTAGTCAAAGAGAATAAGGTAGTTACATGTATTTACCTGTATATCCACACATCTATTGTCTGAGCAAAATAGTTTATTAGGCAAGATATGGCTAATTGAAGGTCTCTATCTCTAATGTCAAAGAAAAGTTAAGGGGAAGAAACAGTTCATGAAAATTCTATTAGATAAAATTGGTATGCTGATGTTGTAGATTCTAGTGAAGGCTTTCCTTTTGTTTGTACTAGGATAGCACTTGAGTATAAAGCTAAATTTAATCCAATTCTTTATGTGTATATGTAAGTGGTAGGTTTATTACATTCCTCTTCTTTTGTATCTTAATGCAATCATCTGCACAGGTGCTGTTAATGACATGGCTGCTAATCCTGGCTATTATGCTGAATTGGTTGAGCAGTCCTTAGGGACCTGCAACTTGGCTACTGAGGAAATTGAACGTGATTTGTGTCGCTCCCTGCCTGAACACCCAGCCTTTCAGAATGACACTGGCATATCTTCTCTGAGGCGGGTGCTCACTGCTTATGCATATAAGAATCCCAAAATTGGATACTGCCAGGTATGATTTCATTATAAGCCTATCTGTGTGCCTATTCCAAATGGTAGCACCATATTAAATAAAGCTCCATTAATTTTAAAATTGTGATAAATAGGACAGAGATTGGGCTGAGATTGATAGGGGGTATTTTTAATCTAGGTAGGATGGTAGTAGGAATACTTAAGAGAATTGGTATTTCATTACTTCATTTTTCTTTTAACAAATATTTGTTGAATTCATGCTCTGTAAAAGATACTGTGCTAGGTGCTTAAGACTGTAGAAAGATGAGTCATATAAGGATCCTACCCTTGAAGGTAAACAGATGAGTAAGTATGAAAACATATATTCATTGTCAAATAAAAAACAAGTGGGACAAATCATTAGAGAAATGTAAAGTTCTATTAGGATTTATAATAGGGATAAGTTATTTTCATCTGGAGGAATCAGAGAAGGCCTCGTGGAAGAGTTTAGCATTTGTAGGTCTAATTGAATTTTGGATGTATGGAGATGGAATGAAAGAATATTCTGGGTAAAGGGATCAATGTAACCAAACACAGGGAGGTAAACATGGAATATATTTAGAACCGTGTTTTGTTTAGTAGAAATGTAGGGTGAATGAAACGAAGTAGATAGAGAAAAAAATCAATAAGGTAAATCAGGATAGGTCAGGAGTTTGAATTTTATTTTGTAAGTAGTGGGGGAATCATTGGAAAAAATCCTTTAGGAGCACACTATATTAATTAGGGAAGTTAGACTGCTAACACAAATAATCTCAAACAGGTAATAACTTAAACACAAAGTTTCCTCAAACATATAAACAAAGAAGAGCAAGAGTATTTAAGTCGATAGGCAGAGATTCATGAGATTATTCAGGGATTTAGGCTAACAGCAGGCTCCGTCATCTTCAAACATGGCTTCCAACATGCTCTTTCATTGCCATTACCCCTCACAGGAAGCAGGAGAGAGCATGGAGAAACAATTGTGGTAAAATTTATTGGCTTTTAGGTCTAAAGCCTGCATATATCACTTCATCCATATTATGTAAGGATCTTGGTTTTATGGCCATACCTATTTACAAAGAAGTCTGCAAAATATAATGTGACCGAGCATATATATGTTCAGATACTATCGAAGAAGGGGAGATAGGATTGTGGTGGATAGCTAGTAGTCTCAGCCACACATTCCTTTTAATGAACTGAGCACTCATAATGATTATGTATCAATCTTACCCATTAAATCTTATCAAGAGAATTTTTTCAAAAAGCAATTTAAGTGAACCAATCACCTAAATTACAAGTATTTAGCATATTTTAAGATCTCTGAGAGGTAAAAAAAAAAAAAAAGAACCGTAGTGCTTCTTTCCTCAAAGAATTTACACTCACAGATTCTGTGATGTTATCTATATGTAGTAGTGTAGAGGCACCTTCAAAGTAGGTAGCACTTGTTTTTGACTTCTAAAAGACCGACTGGGTGGCTCAGTCCAGTAGGCATCTGACTCTTGGTTTCAGCTCAGGTCATGACCTCAGGGTTGTGGGGTCAGGCTCCACACTTAGCACAGAGTCTACTTGAGATTCTCTCTCTGTCTCTGCCCTACTCACATACATACAATCTCTCACTCACTCACTCACTCACTCAATAGATAAATAAAACTCACTAAAAGATGAGAGTAAAATTAGAAACATGGAGGGCAAGAGGAAATTTATTCTGAGTTAAGGTAACAATATGAGCAATACCATTCAGGTAAGACTAAGCCTGCCATGGAGATCAGACTGGCTAGGTTCATGTTGGAATCAAGAAGTAACTAAACTTTGTGTGGGACAAGATCATGGAGAATCATTCAACCCTGGGAAAAGTCTGAATTTGATAAGCAGGTTTATTGCTTTTGATGAAGGAGCCATGGGAGCCGTACTGACTCATTAGTGCTGACTAGCTTGCTTTATTTTTCATTCTTCCCCCCCTCCCTCCCTTCCATTTATTTGATCTATTTTCTTCCTTTTCTTTCTTCCCTTTCTTTTCCCTTTACTTTCCTTTAACCTCTCTACAGATACAATTCACATACCACAAACTTTATCTTTTATTGTTTTTAGTATACTCATAAATGTCATGCGACCACCATCACAACCTAATTCCAAAACACCCCTGAAAGAAGCCCCATATCCATCAAGAATTACTTCCCATTCACCCTACCCCCAACTCTAGGCAATCAATAATCGACTTTTCTGCCTCTATGCATTTGCCTATCATAGACATTTTATGTAAATGGAATGATAAATATGTGGTCTTTTGTGTCTGCTTTCTTTCATTTAAATTCATCAATTTTGTAGCATACATTTGTAGGCTGAATAATACAATACTCCATTGTATGGACATACCACATTTGTTAATCTATTCAATGGTTGATAGACTTATTGGGTTGTTTCAACATTTTGGCTATTATGAATAATGCTGCCATGGATGTTCCTGTAGAGCTTTTTGTGTAGACATTGTTTTTTTATTATTTTAGGTATATACCTAGAAGTGGAATTGCTGAGTTATATGGTCACTCTATTTTTAACATTTTGTTGTACTGCCAAACTACCTCTCAGAGATGGCACCATTTTACCTTCCCACCAGCAATGTGCTGAGGGTTCCAATTTTTCCACATCCTTGATAACACTTCATTGTCTATCTTCTTTTTTTTAATAAATTTATTTTTTATTGGTGTTCAATTTACCAACATACAGAATAACACCCAGTGCTCATCCTGTCAAGTGCCCCCCCCAGTGCCCATCACCCATTCACCCCCACCCCCCGCCCACCTCCCCTTCCACCACCCCTAGTTCATTTCCCAGAGTTAGGAGTCTTTATGTTCTGTCTCCCTTTCTGATATTTCCAACACATTTCTTCTCCCGTCCCTTATATTCCCTTTCACTATTATTTATATTCCCCCAAATGAATGAGAACATATAATGTTTGTGCTTCTCCGATTGACTTACTTTACTCAGCATAATACCCTCCAGGTCCATCCACGTTGAAGCAAATGGTGGGTATTTGTCATTTCTAATGGCTGAGTAATATTCCATTGTATACATAAACCACATCTTCTTTATCCATTCATCTTTCGATGGACACCAAGGCTCCTTCCACAGTTTAGCTATTGTGGCCATTGCTGCTAGAAACATCGGGGTGCAGGTGTCCTGGCGTGTCATTGCATCTGTATCTTTGGGGTAAATCCCCAACAGTGCAATTGCTGGATAGTAGGGCAGGTCTATTTTTAACACTTTGAGGAACCTCCACACAGTTTTCCAGAGTGGTTGCACCAATTCACATTCCCACCCACAGTGCAAGAGGGTTCCCTTTTCTCCACATCCTCTCCAACATTTGTGGTTTCCTGCCTTGTTAATTTTCCCCATTCTCACTGGTGTGAGGTGGTATCTCATTGTGGTTTTGATTTGTATTTCCCTGATGGCAAGTGATGGTGAGCATTTTCTCATGTGCATGTTGGACATGTCTATGTCTTCCTCTGTGAGATTTCTGTTCATGTCTTTTGCCCTTTTCATGATTGGATTGTTTGTTTCTTTGGTATTGAGTTTAATAAGTTCTTTAAAGATCTTGGAAACTAGCCCTTTATCTGATACATCATTTGCAAATATCTTCTCCCATTCTGTAGGTTGTCTTTTAGTTTTGTTGACTGTATCCTTTGGTGTACAAAAGCTTCTTATCTTGATGAAGTCCCAATAGTTCATTTTTGCTTTTGTTTCTTTTGCCATCGTGGATGTATCTTGCAAGAAGTTACTGTGGCTGAGTTCAAAAAGGGTGTTGCCTGTGTTCTCCTCTAGGATTTTGATGGAATCTTGTCTCACATTTAGATCTTTCATCCATTTTGAGTTTATCTTTGTGTATGGTGAAAGAGAGTGGTCTAGTTTCATTCTTCTGCATGTGGATGTCCAATATTCCCAGCACCATTTATTGAAGAGACTGTCTATCTTCCAATGGATAGTCTTTCCTCCTTTATCGAATATTAGTTGACCATAAAGTTGAGGGTCCACTTTTGGGTTCTCTATTCTGTTCCATTGATCTATGTGTCTTTTTGTGCCAGTACCACACTGTCTTGATGACCACAGCTTTGTAGTACAACCTGAAATCTGGCATTGTGATGCCCCCAGCTACGGTTTTCTTTTTTAAAATTCCCCTGGCTATTCAGGGTCTTTTCTGATTCCACACAAATCTTAAAATAATGTGTTCTAACTCTGAAGAAAGTCCATGGTATTTTGATAGGGATTGCATTAAACGTGTAACTTGCCCTGGGTAACATTGACATTTTCACAATATTAATTCTTCCAATCCATGAGCATGGAATATTTTTCCATCTCTTTGTGTCTTCCTCAATTTCTTTCAGAGGTATTCTATAGTTTTTAGGGTATAGATCCTTTGCCTCTTTGGTTAGGTTTATTCCTAGGTATCTTATGCTTGTGGGTGCAATTGTAAATGGGATTGACTCCTTAATTTCTCTTTCTTCAGTCTCATTGTTAGTGTATAGAAATGCCACTGATTTCTGGGCATTGATTTTGTATCCTGCCACGCTACCAAATTGCTGTATAAGTTCTAGCAATCTTGGGGTGGAGACTTTTGGGTTTTCTATGTAGAGTATCATGTCATCGGCGAAGAGGGAGTGTTTGACTTCTTCTTTGCCAATTTGAATGCCTTTAATGTCTTTTTGTTGTCTGATTGCTGAGGCTAGGACTTCCAGTACTATGTTGAATAGCAGTGGTGAGAGTGGACATCCCTGGCTTGTTCCTGATCTTAGGGGAAAGGCTCCCAGTGCTTCCCCATTGAGAATGATATTTGCTGTGGGCTTTTCGTAGATGGCTTTTAAGATGTTAAGGAATGTTCCCTCTATCCCTACACTCTGAAGAGTTTTGATCAGGAATGGATGCTGTATTTTGTCAAATGCTTTGTGTGCATCTAATGAGAGGATCATATGCTTCTTGGTTTTTCTCTTGCTGATATGATGAATCACATTGATTGTTTTACGGGTGTTGAACCAGCCTTGTGTCCCGGGGATAAATCCTACTTGGTCATGGTGAATAATTTTCTTAATGTACTGTTGGATCCTATTGGCTAGTATCTTGTTGAGAATTTTTGCATCCATGTTCATCAGGGATATTGGTCTGTAATTCTCCTTTTTGGTGGGGTCTTTGTCTGGTTTTGGAATTAAGGTGATGCTGGCCTCATAGAACGAATTTGGAAGTACTCCATCTCTATCTTTACAAACAGCTTTAGTAGAATAGGTATGGTTTCTTCTTTAAACGTTTGATAAAATTCCCCTGGGAAGCCATCTGGCCCTAGACTTTTGTGTCTTGGGAGGTTTTTGATGACTGCTTCAATTTCCTCCCTGGTTATTGGTCTGTTCAGGTTTTCTATTTCTTCCTGTTCCAGTTTTGGTAGTTTGTGGCTTTCCAGGAATGTGTCCATTTCTTCTAGATTGCCTAATTTTTTGGCATATAGCTGCTCATAATATGGTTTTAAAATCGTTTGTATTTCCTTGGTGTTGGTAGTGATCTCTCCTTTCTCATTCATGATTTTATTAATTTGAGTCTTCTCTCTCTTCTTTTTAATAAGCCTGGCTAATGGTTTATCTATCTTACTAATTCTTTCAAAGAACCAACTCCTGGTTCTGTTGATCTGTTCCACTATTCTTCTGGTCTCGATTTCGTTGAGTTCTGCTCGAATCTTTATTAACTCTCTTCTTCTGCTGGGCGTAGGGTCCATCTGCTGTTTTTTCTCTAGCTACTTTATGTGTAAGGTTAGCTTTTGTATTTGAGTTCTTTCCAGTTTTTGGATGGATTCTTGTATTGCGATGTATTTCCCCCTCAGGACTGCTTTTGCTGCATCCCAAGGATTTTGAACGGTTGTATCTTCATTCCCATTAGTTTCCATGAATCTTTTTAATTCTTCCTTAATTTCCTGGTTGACCCTTTCATCTTTTAGCAGGATGGTCCTTAACCTCCACGTGTTTGAGGTCCTTCCAAAATTCTTGTTTTGATTTAGTTCTAATTTCAAGGCATTATGGTCTGAGAATATGCAGGGGACGATCCCAATCTTTTGGTATCGGTTCAGACCCAATTTGTGACCCAGTATGTGGTCTATTCTGGAGAAAGTTCCATGTGCACTTGAGAAGAATGTGTATTCAGTTGAGTTTGGATGTAAAGTTCTCTAGATATCTGTGAAATCCATCTGGTCCAGTGTATCATTTAAAGCTCTCGTTTCTTTGGAGATGTTGTGCTTAGAAGACCTATCGAGTATAGAAAGCACTGGATTGAAGTCACCAAGTATAAGTGTATTATTATCTAAGTATTTCTTCACTTTGGTTATTAATTGATTGATATATTTGGCAGCTCCCACATTTGGGGCATACATATTAAGGATTGTTAAGTTCTCTTGTTGGATAGATCCTTTAAGTATGATATAGTGTCCCTCTTCATCTCTCACTACTGTCTTTGGGGTAAATGTTAGTTTATCTGATATGAGGATGGCTATCCCTGCTTTCTTTTGAGGACCATTCGAATGGTAAATGGTTCTCCAACCTTTTATTTTCAGGCTGTAGGTGTCCTTCTGTCTAAAATGAGTCTCTAGTAGACAGCAAATAGATGGGTCCTGCTTTTTTATCCAGTCTGAAACCCTGTACCTTTTGATGGGGTCATTAAGCCCATTCATGTTCAGAGTTACTATTGAGAGATATGAGTTTAGTGTCACCATGATATCTATTCAGTCCTTGTTTTTGTGGATTGTTCCACTGAACTTCTTCTTAAAGGGGAATTTTAAGAGTCCCCCTTAAAATTTCTTGCAGAGCTGGTTTGGAGGTCACAAATTCTTTCAGTTCCTGCCTGTCTTGGAAGCTCTTTATCTCTTCTACCATTTTGAAAGAGAGCCTTGCTGGATAAAGTATTCTTGGATGCATGTTCTTCTCATTTAGGACCCTGAATATATCATGCCAGCCCTTTCTGGCCTGCCAGGTATCTGTGGAGAGGTCTGTTGTTACCCTAAGACTCCTCCCCATAAAAGTCAGGGATTTCTTGTCTCTTGCTGCTTTAAGGATCTTCTCTTTATCTTTGGAATTTGCAAGCTTAACTATTAAATGTCGAGGTGTTGAACGGTTTTTATTGATTTTAGGGGGGGATCTCTCTATTTCCTGGATCTGAATGCCTGTTTCCCTTCCCAGATTAGGAAAGTTTTCAGCTAGGATTTGTTCAAATAAATATTCTGGCCCTCTGGCCCTTTCGGCACCCTCGGGAACCCCAATTAAACGTAGGTTTTTCTTCCTCAGGCTTTTATTTCCCTTAATCTATCTTCATGGTCTTTTAATTGTTTGTCTCTTTTCTCCTCAGTTTCCCTCTTTGCCATCAACTTGTCTTCTATGTCACTCACTCGTTCTTCCACCTCGTTAACCCTCGTTGTTAGGACTTCTAGTTTGGATTGCATCTCATTCAATTGATTTTTAATTTCTGCCTGATTGGATCTAAATTCTGCAGTCATGAAGTTACTTGAGTCCTTTATGCTTTTTTCTAGAGCCACCAGTATCTGTATAATAGTGCTTCTGAAATGGCTTTCTGACATTGAATTGTAATCCAGATTTTGTAACTCTGTGGGAGAGAGGACTGTTTCTGATTCTTTCTTTTGAGGTGAGGTTTTCCTTCTAGTCATTTTGTTCAGTGCAGAGTGGCCAAAAGCAAGTTGTATTGGGAAAAGGACAAAAAGAGAGGAGAGAAAGAAGGAAAGAAAAGAGAAAAAGAAAAAAGGAAAAAAATAGAGAAGAAAAAGAAAGAAAGGAAAAAAAGGGTTGGGGAAGGAAACAAATCAAAAAGCAAAAAAAAAACAAAAAACAAAAAACAACAACAACAACAACAAAAAAAAAACACGGGGGAGTATCTTCTGATTCTATATACTTTAAGTCCCTGACTTCCCCTGGAACTTGTCCGTCTAGCTGGTCTTCTGGGGGAGGGGCCTGTTGTGCTGATTTTCAGGTGTTAGCACTTGGGGGAGCTGCTCTGCCCCCTGCCTGGTGCAGGGCTCAGTGGGAGTTGTTTACCCCATGAGGCCCCAGGAGGAACAACCACAGTGGCAGGGCCAGCTCTGGAGCCCTGGATTCAGCTCCCGCAGTAACTAGAGAGCTCTCCTTCTGCAGGGCCTGGAGGCTCTGGGGTGGGGCCGCTGATCTGCTCAGCTCGAGGCAGGAGCGTCCTTGCTGTCCTGGGCCCTCCCGGCCTCTGCCTGTCCCCGGGGGGAGGCCGGATCCGGGGCTGTGTCCCGGAGCCCAGTGCTCCCGGGCCTGCGCTGGTGGATTCGCGCTCCCGGCGGCGCAGCCCCCTCTCTGCGGAGCCGCCGCCTAGCCCCTCCAAGCTCTCCCAAGCCGCGCAGCCCCCTCCACACGGAGCCTCTTCCTCTGCCCGAGCCCCTCTGAGCTGCTCCGGGTCCATCCGTGGGCGCTGCAGCCCTTCAGGGAGCTTGGCGCACTCTCTCCGGGACGCAGTTCCTCTGTTACTGTCCCAGGGAGCCTGAGGACATCCCCGCCCCTCCTGGGGTCCTGCTCCAAATCCCTGCGGGTGCCTTTCCCCCGGGAATATTGGTGCAGCTCCTGCTTCTCCGGGAAGGAGCTCTCCTGTCCTGGGGGCACTCGCCCCAGCCTCAGCCCGGCTCCTTGCGGGGTCCCTCCCCCTTGGAGGCCTTTTGTTTCTTTATTTCTTTTTTCCCTGTCTTCCTACCTTGATAGAAGCGTGAACTCTTCTTACTGTAGCATACCAGCTGTTCTCTCTTTCAATCTCAGGCCGAATTCATAGATTTTCAGGATAATTTGAAGGTTATCTAGGTAATTTGGTGGGGACAGGTGATTTGGAGACCCTACTCTTCCACCATGTTGCCCCTCCTCCCATTGTCTCTCTTCTTGATTATAGCCATCCTAGTGAATGTGAAGTGGTAGCTCATTGTGGTCTTGATTTGCATTTCCCTAATAAGCTTATTGGCTATTTGTATATATTCCTTGAAGAAATGGCTATTCAGATTGCTTGCCCATTTGTAAAGTTCGTTATTTATGTTGTTATTATTAAATGTTAATGGTTCTTTACATATTCTGGATACCAATCCCTTATCAGATATATTTGCAAATATTTTCTCCTACCCTGATGTTGTCCTTTAACTTTCTTAATGGTGTCCTTTAGAGCACAAAGTTTTAGTTTTAAGTTTTTAAAAGTTTTTTTTTTTAAGATTTTTTCAATTTTTTTATTCATGAGAGACAGAGATACAGGCAGAGGGAGAAGCAGGCTCCATGCAGGGAGCCTGATGTGGAATTCGATCCCGGGTTTCCAGGATCACACCCTGGGCTGCAGGCGGCGCTAACCTGCTGTGCCACTGGGGCTACCCAGTTTTTTAAAGTTTTAATGATATAGTCCAATCTCTTTTTTTCTTTGTCATGTGTGCTTCTGATGTCATATTTAAGAAGCTATTGCCTAATCCAAGCTTCAAAATATTTACTCCTATATTTTCTTCTAAGAGAGTTACAGTTTTGATGCTTAAATTTAGGTGTCTGAGCTATTTTGTGTTAATTTTTGTGTATGGTTTATGGAGGGAGTTCAGCTTCATTCCTTTACTTGTAGCTAGCCAGTTGTTCCAGTAGTAGTTGTTGAAAAAACTATTCTTTTCACTCACTGAATCACTCTGGCACCCTTGTTGAAAATCAGTTGACCATAAATATTAGGGTTTATTTCTGGACTTGCATCATTGATTTATTATTTCATTGATTTATATTTCTGTTCTTATGCTAGTATCACTTTTTTTTTTTTTGCTACAGCTGGGTAATAACTTGAAATAAGGAAATGTGAGTCCTTTCACTTTATTCTTTTCCAAGATTGCTTTGGCTCTTTTGGATCCCTTGCATTTCCACATGAATTTTAGGATTAGCTTATTAATTTCTGGGGGTTAAAAAGCCAGCTGGGATTTTGATAGTCATTGTATTGAATCTGTAGGTCAACTTGGGGAATACTGTATATTAACAATATTAAGTCTTCTAATCCATGAGCACAGGATATCTTTCTTTTCCATTTATTTAGGTCTTTTAAAATTTATTTGTTTGTTTGTTTGTTTGTTTACTTGTTTGTTTGTTTGACAGAGCCAGTGAGGGAGCTAGTGAGAGAGAGGGAGAGAGAAAGAGAGAGAGAGAGAAAGAATACAAGCAGGTGGAGTAGCAGAGGGGGAGGGAGAGGGAGAAACAGGCTCCCCACTGATCAGGGAGCTGATGTGGGGCTCGATCCCAGGACCCTGGAATCATGACCTGAGCCCAAGGCAGATGTTTAACCTACTGAGCCACCCAGGCACCCCTATTTAGTTCTTTTTAAATCTTATTCAAAGTTATTTTATAGTTTCCACCTCCTAAGCCCTGTACTTCCTTTGTTAATTTTATTTCTAAATACTTTATTCTTTTTGATATAGTAAATAGAATTATTTTCTTGATTTAATTTTTGGAATTTTCATTGCCAGTATATAGAAATAAAATTGATTCATATGTATATTGATCTTGTATACTGTAATTTTCCTGAGCTTATTAAGTTTTAGTAGATTTTTTTGTGGATTCCTTAGAATTTTCTAAATATAAAATCATAGAATCTGAATGGTGATATTTTACTTCTTCCATTCTGATCAGGATATCTTTTGTTCCTTTTTCTTGACTAATTGACATGGCTAGAACCTTCAGTACAGTGTTGAAGAGAGCTGGTGAGAATGTATATTCCTGTCTTATTATTTATCATGGGGGGATGCAGTTAGTCTTTCATCATTAAGTATGATGTTAGCTGTGGGTTTTTAGTAGATTCTCTATCAGGTTGAGGAAGTTCCCATATATTCCTAGCTTATTGAGTGTTTTTACCATGAAAGGGTGTTAGATTTTGTCAAACAATTTTTCTTTGTCTATTGAGATAATCGTGTGATTTTTCCCCTTTATTAATATCGTGTATTACATTGGTTTATTTTCACATATGTTGACCCACCTTGTATTTCCAAGATGAATCTCACTGAGTCTTGGTGTATAATCCTTTTTATGTGTTATTGGATTCAGTTTGCTCGTATTTTGTTTAGAATTTTTACATTTATATTCATAAAATATTTCAATAAAATTTTTCTTGAGATACCTTTGGTTTTGGTATAGCCTCATAGAATGAGCTGGGTAGTATTTCTTCCTTTCCTGTTTTTTTGAAGAATTTATAATGGATTGATTTTAACTCTTATTTAAATGTTTGGTAGAATTTGCTAGTGAAGCCATCTGTTCCTAGAGTATTCTGTGCAGGAAATTATTTCATTATTAATTTAGTCTCTACTTGTTATAAGTCTATTCAGATTTTTCTATTTCTTCTTAAATTGGTCTCTGTAGTTTGTGTTTTTCTAGGACTTTATCCATTTTATCTAAGTTATCTCATTTGTTAGCACATTCCCTTATAATCATTTTTATTTCTGTCAAGATTGGTAGTAATGTTCACTATTTCCTGATTTTAGTAATTTGAGTCCTTTCTCTCTGCTTTTATCTTTTGGTTAGAATACCTAAAGGTGTTTCATGGTTTTTTTCTTTTTTCTTTTTTTTTTTTTAATTTCTTAAAACATCTTTTCAAAGAACCAACTTTTGGTTTGTTGATTTTTCCCTATTTTTTTCTATTCTCCATCACATTCTGCTTGTGTAGAACTTCAAGTTTAACCAGAGGTGCGAGCTTTGGGCCTTTTCTGTTTCTTCTTGAGCATATACACAGCTCTGGATATGCATAAAGCCATATCACTCATATGGCCTTCTAGATTACCAGGAATATGTCAGAGCTTTAAAAAGCCACCTATGGATATCTCATTCCCCACCTTTTCATTTTAACCCTTTATTAGCCTATTGTTTGACCCAACTGTTATCCACTGCCTTAGCAAGCCATGTGTTCAGTAACTGCCTCCGATTGTTTTCAGCATAAACTCTGGGGAAAAGGCTCTTTGCCTATGGTTAACCTTGTCTTAGATCAAACAAACACAGACTTGGGAGTGGGGTCTTTATGTGGAAACCACCAGACAGGTTAAATAAATCGTAATTATGTGGAAATGGGGCTCTTAAATAACCTAGCCCCCAGTCGGTTCCCTAAGGTAGCTGCTAGGAGTTTTTAACCATGATTGCTAGAATGTTGGTTTTTAAGACTACTCTGAAGCTGAGGAGGGGGGCTGGGTATTGGCAATTTAAAATCCCAAAGAGCTTGCTGTTTTTACTGAGATTCAGCCATTTTAAATAAATGCTTTCTGAATTGCTTTAAGATTTTGGTTAATTTTCAGAGTTCTGAAAAATTGGTTCCAACAATACTTGTCAGTGTTCTTGTTGAGTGTATCGAAGAGAGCATTTTCAGAGGGACTTACTCCGCCATTTTCACTGACACCTCCTCCCATTATGGCTTCTTGAGCAGGAAAATTGATGGAGTAAAAACTAAAGTTGAGGGGTGACTGGGTGGTTCAGTCGATTGAGTGTCTGACTTGGTTTCAGCTCAGGTTGTGATTTTAGGATCCTGAGATCAGCCCCGCATCGGGCTCCATGCTCAGCAAGGAGTCTGCTTAATATTGTCTCCATCACTCTCCCTCTGCTCAGCCACCACCTCCCCTCCCATGGTTGGGCACATTCTCTCCCTCTCTCTCAAACAAATAAGTTAATATTAAAAAAAAAAACCTAAATAGCCACTTTGAAAAACAGTATGGAGGCTAAAAATAGAACTACCCTGTGACCCAGCAATTGCACTACTGAGTATTTACCCCAGAGATACAGATGTAGTGAAACGATGGGACACCTGCACCCCAATGTTCACAGCAGCAATGTTCACTATAGCCAAACTGTGGAAGGAGCTGAGATGTCCTTCATCAGATGAATGGATAAAGAAGATGTTGTGTATATATACAATGGAATATTAGCCATCAGAAAGAATGAATACCTACCATTTACACCGACATGGATGGAACTGGAGGGTATTGTGTTAAGTGAAATAAGTCAGTTGGAGAAAGACATTATCATGTGGTTTCACTCATATGTGGACTATAAGGGAAGGAAGGGAAACTGAGTGGGAAAAAAAATCAGAGACGAAGGCAAACCATGAGAGACTTCTAACTCTGGGAAACAAACTGAGGGTTGCTGAAGGGGAGGTGAGTGGAAGGATGGGGTAATTGGGTGACAGGAATTAAGGAGGGCATGTGATGTGATGAATACTGGTTATATATGCAACTGATGAACCATTGAAAACTACATCTGAAACTAATTATATACTATATGTTGACAAATTGAATTTAAATTAAGAAAAACACTAAACTTGAAGTCAAATACAGTGCCAAATCTGGCAAATAATTTACATACTTAGTACAATAATCTTTTTTTACTGGAGTTCAGTTTGCCAACATATAGCATAACACCCAGTGCTCATCCCACCAAGTGCCCCCCTCAGTGCCCGCCACCCAGTCACCACAACCCCCTGCCCACCTCCCTTTCCACTACCTCTTGTTCGTTTCCCAGAGTTAGGTGTCTCTCGTGTTTTGTCACCCTCATCTATAAGAAAAGCATTAAATATAAAAATGAGCAATGAACATGAAAAGATTAGTCATAGAACCAAAAATACAGATAGATTAACAAAGCCTAAAAAAGTAAGTTTAGGGATCCCTGGGTGGCGCAGCGGTTTAGCGCCTGCCTTTGGCCCAGGGCGCGATCCTAGAGACCCGGGATCGAATCCCACGTCGGGCTCCTGGTGCATGGAGCCTGCTTCTCCCTCTGCCTATGTCTCTGCCTCTCTCTCTCTCTCTCTGTGTGTGTGACTATCATAAATAAATAAAATTTAAAAAAAAGTAAGTTTAGCCTTAAAGAAATTCAAATTAAAACCATGAAATACCATTCTCACTATCAAATAAAAAACAATTGAAATTATTACAATTCTCAGTATTTAGTATAGGCAAAGAAGCAGTGAAATAAGCATTTGAACACTATTGATCAGAAATATAAATTGGTACAGTCTTTTTGGAATACAATTTGGCAATAATATCATATCCTTTAAAAATAGTATTTTTGGGGGGCCTGGATGGCTCAGATGGGTTAGGCATCTGCCTTCAACTTGGGTCATGATCTCAGGGTCCTGGGATCAAGCCTTGCCTCTGGTTCTGTGGTCATCAGGGAGTCGGCTTGTTTCTCTCCCTCTGCTCCTCCCCCTGCTCATCCTCTCTCTCTCCCTCAAATAATTGAATAAAGTCTTCAAATTAAAAAATAAAAATAGTTTTCTTTAACTGAATACTTTCACTGCTGTATATCTTTCCTGAGAAAATAGTTAAGCAATTGGATGAAGATTTATATACAAAGTTGTTCATTGCAGTGTTATATATAATAGTGGAAAATTGGATCCAAACTAAATGTCCAACAGTAATAGAATGGTCAAGTAATTTATAGTATATTCAACTTACTAGATTATTTCATAGTCATTAAATACACTGTTTTAGAAGAATTATTTAATGGCATTGGAAATGTATAGTGGGATGCTAAGTAAAAAAAAACAGTTTGGTATGAATTTTAGAAGGGGAAAAAGAAAGGAAAACACACACACAAATACATCAACTTGTTAACAGTGCTGATCTCTGGGTAGGTAGGATACAGGAGATTTAATTTTCTTCACTCATTTCCATTCTTTCCAGATTCTATTCATTAAGGGTTTATTGCCTTTATTATATAAGTGCTGCAGCCAAATGTTATATAAAAGTAATGATTTGACATTTGTATGCAAGATAAATTAGGAGAAAGGGTGGAATAGAGAAGATAAAGCAGATTTAAAGATATTTTATAAGAGACTCTAGGCTATAAAGACAATCTTTATGTGGCAGATAAAGGGTTTCTAGCATGATTAAAATTAGGATAGCAAAGAAAATCCTATTTAATAGAAGAAAGATGTTTAGTTTTGAACACAATTGAGGATGATTGACATCTAGAGGGATGTTCTCCTATAGGTAGTTGAAAATACAGATAGAATTTGTTTCTCCAGTTTTAATGTTTTTGAAAATTATGTCTTTTCCAAGATTTGTAATAAGATATTTTACTCATTGAAATTAGTCTCAAATTATAGAGGTTTTACTTATTTTGTTCTATATTCATATTACTACAGTTTCTTTGAATTTACTGCTAAGTAACTGATTAGCAAATGTTAGTCTGACTTCACCTTGTTTTGCTTTGTACTGGCTCAGAGTTCTTACATTTCCATTATGATTACTTTTCATAGTTTTTATTGCTGAAAACAAGGGTTTGAAGAAGAAATGTAAGGACGCCTGGGTGGCTCAGTGGTTGGGCGGCTGCCTTTGGCTCAGGTCCCGGAATCAGGTCCCACATTGGGCTTCTGTGGAGAGATTGCTTCTTCCTCTGCCTATGTCTTTGCCTCTCTCTCTCCTCTCTCTCTCTCTCTCTCTCTCTATATATATATATATATGAATAAATGAATAAATAAATAAATGTTTTAAAAATGTAATTGTCACCCAAATAGTATGTATGTATGTATGTATTTATTTTCTTTCTGTGACTTTTAGGCAATGAACATCTTAACCTCCGTGCTGCTTCTGTATGCAAAAGAGGAAGAAGCTTTTTGGCTTCTGGTTGCTGTGTGTGAACGAATGTTGCCTGATTATTTTAACCGTCGAATCATTGGTAAAACACACAGACACACATCCCATCTATAAGCACATATTTCTTTTCTAAACAATTTATATGTCTCTTGTCTATCCAATTATATATCAAATGGAAGAACTGATCAGTTAGGTTTTGAAATATACAAAATAGAAGCAATATCAAAATGTCACATTCATTGACATGCTCAAGAAGAGATTTTTGTACTGAATATATGATTGGAAAGATTATTTATGTTACTTTTTTAAGATAAAGTGCTTGGTCTTTAAATAAAGTAGGAATTTATTTTTTTTTTTAAAGTAGGAATTTAAATTTACCTTCTCTGTATTGCTGAAACAGTGGTGGTCTGAAGTATCCAGAGCTACTGGAACATTTTTAATAGTTTCCTGATGAGAGATAGATAGCTTAAAATCTCCACATTTATATGAATGGTATTGATGATATCTGCAAGGTTTGAAAGAAGGAACAAGTTCTTGGTTTGTTCATTATATAGTATTTTCTTCAGTCATCAAATATTTATAGATTTTGATACTACTGCAAAGCCACAGGTGGTCTCTACTTTGTACCCTCATAAGCCTTCAGTATTATGGCTGGGTTATTGATCATATTGTCTTTCATTACAGTTATTTGTGTATTTATCTTAAGTTCTACTAGATATTAAGCTCTTTGAAGATGAGGCTATTTCGTTAATTGGTGTCTCTCTTATACTACCTATTACAGGTTTCTGCACATAATACAGATTCAGTAAATTATTGTTCAAATGAATTTGAACTGAGTTTCTCAAGCGCTTCTTGACATACTTTACTAGCAGATAAAGAGATGTGTGAAATATAGAAAAGACACTCTAAGAAATTCATAATTTAAAGAATAGAAATGAGATATATTGGCATCCTAACAAGTGCAAAGGTATCAGAAACAAATCCTTTTGAAAGGTGTTCATTTTTAAACTTCCTTTTATGTTTACCAGGTGCCTTGGTGGATCAGGCAGTCTTTGAAGAACTTATCAGGGATCACCTTCCCCAGCTGACAGAACACATGACTGATATGACCTTCTTTTCCTCAGTTTCTCTCTCATGGTTCCTCACACTTTTTATTAGTGTGCTTCCTATTGAAAGTGCAGTGAATGTTGTGGACTGTTTCTTCTATGATGGAATAAAGGCCATTTTACAACTGGGATTGGCAATACTCGACTACAATTTAGACAGACTGCTCACATGTAAAGATGATGCTGAAGCTGTGACAGCTTTAAACAGGTACTGTCAGAACCATAACGTTTCACTCTGGAGAGCCCTTTGGAGATTATGTCATTCAACTCCCTTATTTTACAGATGAGCCCTAGAAACTTTAAACATTTTGCCCAATTTCACAAAGCTAGTCAAATGAAAAATCTAGGACTAAAGTCCATTTCTCAGTTTCCCAATAGAATATTGTAACAGTAAATCCCTTTTGAAGTAAACTACTTGATAACATATACATTTATACTAATATTGTGGATTCCGCATGCGACAACTTTCATAGTCCCAGTTTGAGCTATAAAGTGTTGTTGTGTAAAAGTAATTTTAAGGGGGAAGGGGAGTTGATAATTGTTAAATATCCAGTGGGGGAAATTGTTCTGGTTTTCAAGTAATTTTAATCAGGTAGGCTGAGTTTTATTTATCCAGTGTTTTTTCTGTGAATGTTATTTTATATTGGAGCACTTGGGTGTTGTGTGTGTGTGTGTGTGTGTGTGTGTGTACATGATATATGTATACGCTAAATGAATATTTGATTAAGGTAACTGTTAGAATGGTGCATCAAATGCCACTTTGTACAGAATAAAATATAAACACTCTGGCATTCAGAGTACTCTGTTAAGGCCTCAATGTACCTTTCTTATTTCTCCTTATATGCCTGTACATACCCTATATTCCATTCTTACTAGGCTATGTGGTATTTGCTGAGGACTCTATTTGCTTTCCTCAATGCTCTCCTCTCTACCTCTGAAAAACTTTCTTCACCATCCCAGTCCCCTCCTTTGTCCTCCTAATTCTTAACTATCTTCAGGTTCCACTTCTTCATAAGACCATCCTCTGTCCTCTCGGTTGACATTAACCTCTAATTAACTAGGAAGAAATTAGCTGTCATTTTCTCTGCATTTTACTTCCACTGATTCTTGTATTACTGTCACTTTTGGATAGGTTCTTTGACAGCGTCACTAATAAGGATAGCCCATTGCCTTCAAGTGTTAGGCAGAGTTCAAACGTGAGTGGTGAAAAAGGCAATTATATTAGAGTGGATATTACAGATTTGATTAGAGAGTCAAATGAGGTAAGTTTTTTTTTATACCACAAATATAATTACATAGCATAGTTTAAATGATTAAATGATAGTTGTATCTCTAGTGGTATATTAAGAATAAGAATAATATATGTAAAGACAATTTAAAATCCAGTTTTACTTTATTTATTTATTGGTGTATTTTTATTGACATATAATTGACATGCAATATTATATTAATTTCATATGTACAACTTAGTGATTCAACATTTGTATTGTATACATTGTGAACTGATCACCACAATAAGTACAGTTACCATCTGTCACCATACAAAGTTAATACAATATTATTGACTATATTCCCCATGCTGTACTTTATATCTCCATGGGCTTATTTAATTTTACAACTGGAACTTTGTACCTCTTAATCCCCTTCATCCATTTTGCATCTCCCCAACTCCCTTCCCTTCCGGCAACTACTGCTTTGTTCTATCTATGAGCCTGGGTTTTGTTTGGTTTTATTTTTTAGATTCCACCTATAAGTGAAAGCATGTGGTATTTGTCTTTTCCTGTCTGACTTATTTCACTTAGCATAATATCCTCAGGTCCATCCATGTTGTTACAAATGGCAAGATTTCATTTTTTCTGTGGCTGAGTAGTATTGCATTGTATAAAAAAGAATTCTGTGAACTGTTCTAGGTTATTCCTTCAGTTTGCTATTACAAACTGTAATATAATGTATTATATATATAATATAATAATATATAATATATATAATATTATGTATAATAAAACAATACTCACTTGCTTTCACAGATAATGACCACTTTTAAACATCTATAACCATATAAAAAGGTGAAAATTAGGGCACCTGGGTGGCTCAGTCAGTTAAGCATCTGCCTTCTGCTCAGGTCATGACCCGGAGTCCTGGGATCAAGTCCCTCACTGGGCTCCCTGCACAGCAGGGAGTCTGCTTCTCCCTCTACCCCTCCCCTCTGCTTGTGATCTCTCTCTTCCATGCTGTCTCTCAAATAAATAAATAAAATCTTTTTTAAAAAGGTGAAAATTATTCTCTTCTTAAAGACTTAAGAATTTTTCCAATGTTCTTGCACTTAGTCTAGACACATAGTAGATGAAATTCTCTAGTAAATATATAGGAAATATATAGGAAATATATAGAAAAACTGAAATGTGGGAGGTGAAAATTTGCATAACCACTGAACAAGTTAGGAAAATAGGTAGGAATAGAGCCAAGGCCTCTGAGAATTGAGTCTGGTGAAATTCATTTATAAGAAAAGTGGATATTTATTATGAATGAGTATCTACTGAATTCATATTTTTTACAGAAATATGGTAATATTCGCTATGAAGAAATACACAGCATGCGCTGTCGAAGTAGATTATATGTCATACAGACCCTAGAGGAAACGACAAAGCAGAATGTGGTGAGTATCTACCCTATGGGGGGAAACTAATTGGAGTAACATTTTTTCCCAAGTTCTTTTAAAAAGTTGATTTTCCATGTGAAGAAAATGAATATAACTAAACTTTTGAGCTAGATTCTTGTCAGAGCTTAGCTTACTATAAATTTTTTTGAGAGGTAGTAAATTATTTTCTTCTAGTCGAATTATGTTGATTTCTCCAAAATGTTTTGTTCTTTGACCTTTAATATTGAATGCTTGATATAGGCATTTAAGCATAACATATTTGTGACATGCTTCATCAATAAGAACAGCTGACCTACATAGTAGTCAGTGCTGCTAATACATATTGTTATCTTTGGAAACCTAAGATAAGGTTAAAAAGATACAAAACAGTATGTTTTAAATACTCTCCTTTTTATTTTATTTTTTTAAATACTCTCCTTTTTAATATTTGGGTGGCTACATATGAAGCTGTTAATATTGGTTGCCTCTGGTGAATGGGATTAATAGAGCCTGGGTGAGAGAGGGAGAGTTTTACTTTGCTGTATATACATCCTTCTGTACCATTTCAGCTTTTATCATAAGCATGTATTGTTTTTATTAACCTGTTTGCTTAAAGGCCACATCCTCAGAGACACCAATCTGAGAAAATAAACATTTCTGAAGATTCTAGGTTTAGCTTTCAATTAAATAATTCAGTGACGTTACTGTGATGTAGTTAGCATAGAGCTATTATTCTTATATATTAACATTAAAAAATAAGCAATACATGTTCACTGTAAATAATTTAAACATGACAGAAATATAAAAAAATAAAAGTTCCCTATCCCAGAAGTAACTAATATTAAAATTATTTGGCATATATCCTTCCAGATATTTTTCTATGTATCTATAGATGTAAATGTGTGTGTGTGTGTGTGTGTGTGTGTGTGTATGTGTGATGGGGTGATAATAGTTTTTAAAATGAGATTATATCAGTTACTTTGTTCTGTGGCTTACTTTTTTTCACTCAGAAATATATTAGTCATTGCATATCAGTACATATAGGCCTCCCTCACTTTTCCTAACGTACCAAATAGTATACCATAGTAGGCACATGCTGTACAGGTGACCCTTGAAAAACACAGAGGTTAGGGGCCCTGGTTCCCTGTGTACTGGAAAATCCACATATAACTTTTGACTTCCCAAAAACTTACGTACTCTTGAACAGCATAGTTTTGAACTGTGTGGGTTCACTTATACATGGATCTTCTTTGATAAATACAGTACTGTGAATTTATTTTCTCTTCCTTATGCTTTTCTTAATATTTTTTCTCCTCTAAGTTTACTTATTGTGAGAATACAATATATAATATATATAACATACAAAATATGTTAATCCACTATTTATATTATCGGTAAGGCTTCTGGTCAATAATAGGCTATTAGTAGTTAAGTTTTGGGGGAGTCAAAAGTTATATGCTGATTTTTGTGCAAAGGGTTCAGTACCCTTAAACCTCACATTATTCAAGGGTGAACCATACTAATAGCCTACTATTGACCAGGAGCGTTACTGATTCATTCAGGTTCAGACATTTTTAAAAAATGAATATTGAATGTTAGTTTTGATCAAAAGACTTTTCCATATCTTGATATTATATATTTTTCCAGCTTTGTTAATGTAGTAAATTATATTAAGGAATTCCTAATGTTAGACTTATGTTGGATTCTTAAAATCCTATTTGGTCATGTCGTATTTTTTTTAATATTTTGCTTTGATGATTTTACTAAATAGCTATGTTCTTTACGTCTATGCTGAAGTGACATTAGCTTACATTTTCTTTCTGTGTATATGCTAACTTTAGTTTTCATATCAGAGTTGCACTCATGTCAGAATGAATTTTGGAATAAATTACATTTTTCTATGCTTGAGTATAGTTTAGATCAATAGGAATTATACATTACCTGAAAGTTTGAGTGATTGAGCCTATAAAACCATCTGGATCAGCTGCCTTTTGGTAGAAGGCAGATTTTTTTATTACCTTTTCAATTTCGTCTGTTCAGAATTTGCTCTTCCTGGGTTAATTTTGGTAGTTTATTATTTTCCTAAAAAAATTATCCATTTCATCTAGACTTTTAGATATAATGACATAAAGCTTACAGAATTCATTCAACAGATAGTTAATGCTACCTCCTCTGTGCTGGATACTTTTAATGACCTCCATACCTGTGTTTATATTATCATTTTACTTCTCAATGTTTATTTGTGTTTTCTTTTATCACACTTGCCAGGTATTTGTCTATTTTACTTTTTTTAAATTAACCAATTCTTTGTTTTATTTATTGAGTATACTAGGTTTTTAATTTCCACTATTTTATTAATTTTTATTTTTACTTTTGCTTTTACGTTTCTTAAATACCAAAATCATTATACCATTGATACTTATTTGTCAAGTTAAGATAAAATTACATATTTTCTAAGCTCATTACTTCTTGGATTATGTTTCTTGGCACAGAGAGGGAATGCACATCTCTCCCAATGTCTTTGAAGTATTTCATGACAGTCCCACTTGATGACTTGACAGACTGTTTACGTGGCAAGAGAGAAATATATGGAATGAGACTTAGAATACCATTGCTTATATTTATAGACATTAAATTGATGTCCTTTTGGCAATTACTGGGTATGAAGGGATAAAGGTGAAAGTACATATCAGAGTAGAATTGAACTGTAGTCTATGTACAACCTTTTTAAAGGGCATAATGCCTTTTTAAAGGGCATAATGGTGTATTTATCTTTGTTATTTAAAAAGTTCAAAGAAAATCATTTTATTCTACCAGAGGGAAATTTCTAAATGGGTTCATGTGTAAATACTGAAGTGTTCAATTTTAAATTGCTTTTAATCTTTTTAAAGGTGCGTGTTGTATCACAAGATGTGAATTTGAGCCTTCATGAATTGAATGAACTTTATGTCCTCTTTAAGGTACAGTTGTTTTTCTTCAAGTGAAAAATAATACTTTTAAGCAAAATTTTTACCACCTACCACTCTTAAATATTTTATAATTATTTTAGTAGACATGCTTAACAGAAAATAATCTTATAAATTTATAAATTCTTTGTATGACTTATTGACTTTCCTCTTTTTATTTGTCTTAATAGAAAGAGCTGTTTTTTTCCTATTATTGGTGTTTGAGTTGTCCAGTATTGAAGTACCATGACCCCAGTCTGCCATATTTGGAACAATACCAGATTGACTGCCAGCAGTTCAGAATGTTATATCAGTTGTTGAGCCCCTGGGCTCATGCTGCAAACAAAGACTCGCTAGCCTTATGGACATTCAGATTGTTGGATGAAAACTGTGACTGCCTTATAAACTTCAAAGACTTCTCCTCAGCAATTGGTAGGGTGAAGTCCAATAATTTTCTTTTTTCTTTTTTTTATTTTTTAAAGATTTTATTAATTATTCATGAGAGACACAGATAGAGAGGCAGAGACACAGCCAAAGGGAGAAGCAGGCTCCATGCAGGGAGCCCGATTCGGGACTCGATCCTGGGTCTCCAGGATCAGGCCCTGGGCTGAAGGTGGCGCTAAACCGCTGAGCCACCAGGGCTGCCCTAATTTTCTTTTTTAAAAGCAAAAAATAAGATACGCCTAGAAATACTTAGTACTGCCTGCTCTTGTCAATTTAGTCAGATTTTATCAGCCTGAGTTACATTATCCCCAGCTTTTGCAGTAAGTGGATCTTTTTCTGTGTTTGTAACTAAATCTTAAATATATTGGTCTCGTTTTGACCCAACACTCTCAGAAAAGCAAGCTGTTTAGATATGGATGTTTTCAAGGTTAACATGAAGGAAGAAAATGTCTATATCTCACCCAATTCAGACACATGGATACTTCAAGAGAAGCTTCCCCCCCTCAGTAAAAATCAACCACATAACCTAGAAAAGTGATAGAGAAATAATCCTAACAAACATGCTGTACCTATAGATAGTTCATCAGTTACATTGTTCCTTTGCTTTTCCACACCCTGGCATACTTTCTTATTAGGAATTACCCTTGAAGAGGAGTTCTCTCCTCAAATGAGTCATAAGGCCTCATTCAAAAGAAAAAAAGAAAAT
The DNA here is from genome assembly GCF_003254725.2 of Canis lupus dingo. Classification (NCBI taxonomy): domain Eukaryota; kingdom Metazoa; phylum Chordata; class Mammalia; order Carnivora; family Canidae; genus Canis; species Canis lupus. The sequence goes on from NC_064281.1 coordinate 80,753,228, forward strand.
TTAGTTTGGGGAAGGGAAATTAGCAGGAGAGCGTTTTTCCCTCTGATGAAGGGTATTTTGCTTCTACACTTGAAGAAGAGAATCTGGCTGACTGGGTGGTGGTTTAACTATTAGCTTAAGTAATGGAAAGTTTATGAATCCTAATTATTGGCTAACATCTGTATCTTAATCTGTGTTGCTGGAATGGATTGAATGATCTTTGAAAACCTGAATATTTGTAATTGAATTTTATTGAACAGATACAATGTACAATGGAAGTTTCATTGACAAGCTTAAGCTGCTTTTTAAGCTGCATATTCCTCCAGGTAAGAGTTTAACAGTCTTTAATGATGTACAGGAGTTGATTCCATTTTAACAAGTATAATTGCAGATATTCGATTTTAATAAGTAGCATAATTTTCAATATGATATAAGGTCATTGCTTCATTGGGACCATAGATCATATGTCCAGTACTTTTGCTGATACAAGGTTATAGTGAAATTTATGGAAGAGATTCTGTATAACAGATGGGTTCACAAGTTTCCTTCCAGTTAGTAGGTTAATTTAATGATAGTTCATGTATAAGAACTATCTAACATTTTGAACATTGGTATAATATTGAGATGTGATGTTGTTATTGTCATTGAGGAGTAGAATTTAACTTTCGACAAGCTGCCAAACTCATGGAATACTACAGATTATTCAGAAAAAATGAGATTTAGGCAGCAGGAATATTAAACGTTTGGAAAAGGAAGCAAAAAACAAAAAAACACTCCCATATATTGAGCACTTGCTCTGTTGAGGTGTTTACTTTTACATGTATTCTTTTACTTAATTCTCATAATATCCCTGAGAAGTGGTATTATCCTTCCAAGTTTGATGATAAGGAAAGTAAGGCTTAGAAAGATTAAATTATTGGGCAAAGATCACATAGCTAATAAATTGCGTAGCTGGGATACAAACCTAGGTCTGACTCCAAAGCTTAGGTTTTTTTCTATTCTACCATATACCCTAATATTACCATACCATGCCAGTTTACTTTGGTGTTTTCCACTGACCTTCAGAGGCTGCCTTTCCCAGGCCTGATCCATATTTTGGGAAAACAGCCTTAGGCTTTAAGCTAAATGAATGTTGCAAAAGTACCATTTAGTTTAGATAGGCTAATTCACACAAGCAAGTGGCACCTCATAATTTGTCAAAAGTACATCTGGGATTCCTTTTAGAGTCTTCCTAGGATAGCCAGGAACCACTTTTTACCAGACCAAATATCTAAAAGCCATCTTTGACTCTTCACACACACAGATCACAAATAGAGCATTTAAAACCAAAGATAAACCAGCTAATAATTTAATTATGAAGGACTTTACATTGTCAAGTTAGATTACTGTCAGAATATCTGATTTGCCATGGAATGAATTGACTTTAAGTAGAAGTCTCAAAAATGGAAGAAAAAAAAAAGAAACCACTGTGTATCTGTTAAAGCCCTCAAATTCATGTTTGCCTCATTATTGAAGATGTTCTTAAATGACTGAGGTTACATTTTCAGAGATTTCAAAATGCCAGATTTTTTTATTTCGACTTGTAATGGCTCTCAGAAAACCATTGAAAAGCAAGTAAGAGAACTACTAGAACTCAAAGTGATCAACTACTTCCTGTTATTTGCTATAGAGTAGTACCACTTGTACGTTTCTTCACATGTCTTTCTTACAGTGACCTTTTAACTCTCTGCCCCCAGATATGCTTGATCACTTATTATAGGGCCCATTTCTGTCCCTTATTATTAGTAAATTGATTCGGGTTATCTGTTTTCAGCTTATACTGAAGTGAAATGTAAGGATCCTTCAAAAGGAGATGAACTTTCCAAGGAAGAATTACTTTATTTCAGTCAGCTCCATGGTAAATACCAGTTTAAAATGTATCTTTTTTTTTGATGATTAGTCACTCATAGAGATCTTCTTGGCTTAAATAATTTTTTACCCAGCTATCATTAATAAAATTTGAGTTAATAATACTTCATATTTCTTTTGTGCTACCATAACACTTAGCACAGTGCTAAATGCATGGTAAGTACCCCATAAATATTTGACTAATTAACTGAAGTGTGTTTTGGGTTTTGATTTATGGAATTTTTTGTCTACTGGAGGATTAGAAAAAACATGCATTTTGTTTCTACTTATGTTGCAGAATTTCTAAAATGTATCCAATGATTTTCGTGCCTTCTTAAAATACAGTGGAAACAATAGAATCTTTGATGATTGAAGGTCATAGCTATTATTCAAACAGTGAATACTTATAAATCACTGTAGGTATAGGAGACAGGGATGAGTCTGTCTCCAGGACATAATTTAGAAGTGTTATAAACTTATTTTTGTGTCCTTTACCTCTTTTTTCATAAACATGAATGTCTTATAAAGGTCTAAGTCCTTTTTAATGTATGTTTGTAGTTACTATATGTTACTGTTTGAACAATAAGTTTGAAGAGACTAATATATATAGATAAGGGCACAGAGACCCAGAAAGGAGAAGTGACTTGTGCAAGAATTTACAATGAGGTGTTGCCACAATCAGGATGAGTAGCTCAGTCTTCTGACCTCCCGCCTGCTTTTTTTCTTAATAATGAAAGTAACACAGTTTAGTTTGAAGAAGATCATAAGGAAGAAAACCCCACCCAAAAATAAATAATATTTGGTATACTTCTAGGATTTTTTTTCATACAGATTTTTCCCAGCGTTCTTTCTACTATAAACGTTCTTGAATACTTTGTCTTCTGATGAGAGGAGGTCATGTCAGCTTAAATTTGTTTCTTGTGGGGTGCCTGGGTGGCTCAGTCAGTTAAGCATCTGCCTTCGGCTCAGGTCATGATCCTGGGGTCCTGGGATCGAGCCCCACGTTGGGCTTGCTGCTTGGTGACGAGTCTGCTTCTCCCTCCCCTTACTCCTGCTCTCTCTCTCTCTCTCTCTCTCTCTCTCAAACAAATAAATAAAACTCTTTTTAAAATAAATAAAAATGGTTTCCTGAATTGAAGAAGATAACATGTACCCAAGTCTTTTTATAAAATATTTTACTTTCAAAAGGTACTTATTTGTTAAATATTTTACAAAATGCAATTGTTTTCTTTTCCTCTAGTTTCCAAGCCTCCAAATGTGAAAAAAGTGGCATCATTAAAAAACAGCCCTGAAAAAGGTATTATGATTAGGAATATCATTTAGTTAAAGTTACTGTTTTTGTGAATAGAATTAGCCACAAAGGCAAATAGTGGATTCTTTTTAAAGGACATTGATTTGTTCTAAGAGCTTTTTCACTTTTTTTGTGTTTAGTTTAACATTTTAGTCTTTTTTGTCTTGATACTTAAGTCTCAGAAATTATAGTAAATGACCCATATTCATTTAATTTTGCTATTTTAAAAATACTTATTAATTACAAGAGTAATAATAAAAGAAATTTAAACAGAAGTCTTCATACTCCCACTGAACTCCATCCTGAAGTAAATATGAAAACATTTTGTTCTATATCCTTTCCAGACCCATTCCTATGTATATACACATATAGACATCTCTTTTTTATAAAAAAAAGAAACATTCCATAAATACTGTTCTACAAGTTGCTTTTTCAATTTTGTGATATATCATTGATGTGTTTTCATGTCAGTACAATTTGGATCTGTCTTATTCTTTTTAATGGGCATAGAGTATTCCATTGATTAGTTGTACCATAATTCCATAACTAGACCAATATTGATGGACATTTAGGTTGTTTCCAGTTGTTTATATTGCAAACTATGTTGCAGCAAACACTTTATACTTACATTATAGGATACTTTCATACATATTTCATTAGGATAGGATAAAATCATAGAGGTATGAGAATGCTGTGCCAAAGAATATGCACATTAATATTTTGATTGAGGCTATCAAATTGCTCTCCAGAAGTCCATCATTCTTCTCATGTTTCTGAGTAACATTTAGTTAGAAAATAATAAATTGCTAAAGATCTGTTTAAATATGGCACCTTCCCTAGGTTGTTCAGTATATCTACCTAGTTTTCCAATGGCCTTAAGTAATTATTTATAATCATTAAATATCTTCATTAAACTCTTCAAAGGAATGAATGGATAGTAGGTTTTTAAATTTTTTTAAGAGCCACCATGGACAACTTCAGAATCTGCATATTAATAACATCACATAGAAGCTATTTTAAACTTAATAGTATGCATGAGGACAGCTAAATGAAATTTACATTGTCAAGCCAGGGTATACTGTTTAATCTAAAATGCATCCTTCTCCCTCACTTCACATCTTCCCTAGTCCCCAGCCTCCCCAAAGTAAAAGTTTTAGTTTAATGGAAATGGAAAACACATTCTGAAAGCCAGTGGGTGAAATAAAAGGTAAAATCAGATTATTTCCTGGGTTATTAAAAGGTGGAATCTTATATCTTAATGAAATAATTTCCAATTGTAATTATTCCTTCTGAGATTTGGGGAAATATTATGTTCATAAAACTGTTCATTATGAAATGGTTTTATTCCACTTATACAGGCAAAGGAAAAGTTGATATTCAAGCATATCTAAGTCAATGGGAAGATGAGCTTTCCAAAAAAGAAGAAAACATTAAGGATTTACCAAGAATGAATCAGGTAGAGTATTTTCAAAGAAAAAATTCTAGGTTCTTGTTTGTTTTTATGAATGTGGGTGTATCCAACTCTAAAATAGCTAATCTTCTATTACAAAAATAGTTAAATCTATATATCATCTCTGTAAGTTTCAGACGAGCACAGAAGAGTAGGAACAAATTTTTTAATGGCTTTCTACTTTAAACACTTAAATGCATTTAGTGTTTCAGAATAGTTGCTCTGCTATGACAACATTTGTGACTCTAGAAAAGATGTATGTATAAACATACATTTCAGTGTTTCTTATTTCCAGCTTTATTAGAAGTTTTCATTTATTCAGTAAACATTTTTTTTAGTGCCTACTAGATGACAGACCCAATGCTAGGTACTTGGAATAAGAAGTCACTAAAATAGGTCACATGCTGGTTTCTAATCATCTTGTATTTGAACCTGCTGGAACAATACTAATGACTACTACTTGATACAATTCTAAATCCATCTCTTTCTTAAGCACCCTTCAGTCAGTTTATGTTCATATGTTTTTTAAATTTAAAATCTGTTGGTGTAGATACTGAGGATTTCCAGAACATTACCAAAATGAGAACTATCAAATAACAGTATTCCTCGTGGACTGGGTAATTTGGTAGCTGAATAAGTACTTTTTTAAGTGAATCAATATGATGTTTATTCTAAAATTTTTTCTAAATAAGCAGTATACACACTAAGGTAGAGAGAGAAATAAAACTTAAAAGTTTGGTACTATTTATTTTGATTAAGTATATCCTTTGCATTTGCTTTTTACTTACAGATAAACTTTTCTGTTAAGGATGATTGACTTATAGGACTATTGTGTTAGAATTGTATTTTTTTTAATTGACAAATATCTTTTAGAAATGTCTTTGGATTATCTAGGGGCAATTAGCAAACAAACCAGATTTTTCCTCCACTTGGGTCCCACCGCAGCCTTTAAAGAGAAACACGTCTAAATGGGTCCTGTAGAGCTACCTTGTACTACTAGATAGTTCCCAAAATGTTCTTCCATAAATTTAAGTTGTCCTAGTTGAGCTGCCCACTCTAGCCCTTTGGAAAGATCAAGGGGAACTCATTATTAAGCCTTTCATTAAGATTGGTTAATGAATGAACAATCCATGTGTAAGGAAATAGGGGAATTTGCCTAATTAAAAGTACCACTGGGGCGCCTGGGTGGCTCAGGTCTTGATCTCAGGGTTGTGAGATCAAGCTCTGCGCTCAGGAGGGAGTCTGCTTCCCCTCTCTCCCTCCCTCTCCCCCTCCCCTTCTCTCAAGTAAATAAATAAAAATCTTTAAAAAAAAAAAAAGTACCACCTAACATTGAGGGAATGCGGTCAGGTAAGCTGCCCGAGAATTATTGTATATATAATATATGTATATAATGTATTGCTATTAGGCAATGTATGAGAAGGAATTTAATTTAAAAGGAATTTTCTTCCATGGTTCATACCCATCTTTCTAGAGCCAAGATTTATTTGGGAATTAATCATTAGTTTCTTTAACTTCTATGGCAAGGGTTAAATGGTACAAATTCTAAATAGGAGACTGTTTACTTCTAAGTTTTCTTTCTTTTTGCTAAATCTAACATCAAATATGGTATTTCTTTTTTGTATAAATTTATTTAAAAAATTTTTTGTATTGGTGTTCAATTTGCCAACATATAGAATAACACCCAGTGCTCATCCCATCAAGTGCCCCCCTCAGTGCCCATCACCCAGTCACCCCCACCCCCTGCCCACCTCCCCTTCCACCACCCCTAGTTTGTTTCCCAGAGTTAGGAGTCTCTCATGTTCTGTCTCCCTCCCTGATATTTCCCACTCATTTTTCTCCTTTCCCCTTTATTCTCTTTCACTATTTTTTATTAAAAATATGTTATTTCTAACTTGTGTCTTTCAGTCACAATTCATTCAATTTTCAAAGACCCTATATAATCTATTTCATGGGGACCCTGAAGAAGAGTCGTTATATCAAGCCATTGCTTTTGTAACCAGCCTTTTGCTCAGGATGGAAGAAGTTGGAAGGAAACTACATAGCCCTACAGCATCAGCCAAAGAATTCTCTGGTACAGTCTGTGCTTCTGGAGGACCCAGTGAGGGGAAAACAGAGAGCCACTTGAAGAAAGATCCCTCCTCTCTGAGGGAAGAACCTCAGTGGTCATTTGCATTTGAACAGATTCTTGCGTCTTTGTTGAATGAACCAGCATTGGTGAGGTTTTTTGAAAAACCCGTAGATGTAAAAGTGAAACTAGAAAATGCAAAGACCTCTCAGTTAAGTTGTAGAACCAAGATATAAGTTTCTTAACAGGAATTGCCTATTATAGACAAGTTTACCAAGATTGCTGTAGCTGTTAGCCTGATTCTTGGGAATAGGATCAGGGATTTATCTTGTTACCAATGTGTTTGAAGATTAAAAGGAAGATATGTGAAAGCACAGTGATTCATTGCTTTGTGGTAATCTCTAATTTTGATATTCTTCATTACAAATGAACTTTTTTATAGTTCACGTGTTATGCGATATCAGGGAAATACTCTAAATGTTCCCACCAGGGGGCACTACCATATCACTTTTAGTAAGAAAATTCCTAATTTGTGCTATTTACATATGAATTACTAACAATTTTGAAAATGTAATGTTATGTTTGAGTATTATTGATGATGACTTGTCATTGATAAACCCTACTTTCCAAATTGCCTCAGTTCTATTAGAATGCTTTAGAATTCTGGGCTCTTAGATCTATAGCCTTTATTATCTAAGTGATTACCATATGGGGACCTCATTTTCAAGTTATCTAACTGAAATAAGACTAACTTTTTAAAGTTAATCTAGTTTAGTTTTCTAATAATAAATCGTTTTTTAGTAAGTTCTACATTCTTCCTACCTGAGTGGTACAGAAGCTGCTGACACACTTCTGTTACTGATAAAAACAAGTCAAGAACTCAAAAGATTCTGGGCTAATATAAGGAGAAACAATATTGGATTTAATTTTAAGTTGGATAAAGCCAGTCTCATAGAAGGGTTAAGAAACAATACAGTTAACTATATAGGTCTCTCATTAGACTGAGCAATTACTTGAAATTCTGAGCACTGCTGTTTGTGGCATTTGTCTCAGAGTATCCTGTGACTGCTTTGGTTCTAGCTTTAGATTTTGAATTTTCACCAGTCATGTTTTAAGCTACATTAGATAGACTGAATTACTGTATTAATTTGGCAAGTTCATAAAGTATACTTGTGTGTAATGATAGTTAAAGTAATTGCTGGTGTCTATCTAAAAAGTTTTGACCCATCTATCTGATTTAGATGTGTGATTTCCATATTTTATGCTGCTTATATTTCAGTCATTATAATGAAAGTCCATTTAGAGATAGTGGGCTTTGTTAGCACTTTAAAGGGAAAAAAAAGCAATCAAACCTATTCAATCTTCTGTGCTGTTTTTGACAAGAGCAATTTATTAATCAATTGACGTAGGAGAGGGGAGAGATAATCCACTGGAGCTTCTTATTTGACAAAAGGCTTTGGTTTTAAGCCCTTTGACTTTTCAGATATGAAACAATAAAAGGGCAAAAATTCTTTAGAATAACCGAAGACGTCTCCCTTTCTGGAAAGGAATTGGTTTAGTCAGCCTTTGACAAGAGGCCACTGTGAACAAGGCCTAACACAAAGACAGAGGGTTTCATCATCATAGACTATGTTATTTTCAAAGCGATTCAAGAATTTTAAGTTGATCATTTAAACTTCATAAGTTGGACTTGGCCAAACACTAGTGTTGTCTTTAAAATGATTTGCTCAACTTTTTCTTTTCAAAGAAATTATCACTTAAACATAGAGTTGGTAAATAAGCTAATGTGCCTTTTCTCAGAAATGATTTGCTGAAATGTGTCCAAATTTTAGAGCTTAGTGAATAGTTTATATGTACACTATCATACATTTGCTATTTTGCAATGTTTGTTAAATTATAGTAGCTCTAGAAAGATACAAGGTTCTATGCTTATATACAAAGGCACTATTGCACATACTGTTGAATATTTTGTCAGTTACATTTACAAAAAGAGATACTTAGGAGCATTGTTACTAATAATTGATATGCTTTTAAAGTCTGAATATCAAAGTTTAGCTTATCTTAATTAAAATTGAATTCTTAGATTTTTGAATTGGAAGATGATTATAAATGCAAGTTAAAAAGGCAAACATTTATTTTCTGAGTCTGCAGGAGAAATAAAATGACCACATAGTTTTATAGTTGCTACCTTGTTAAGCAAATGAGTTGTTCTTAATATTAAAAATCTTATGTAATTGTGTTAAACTGAACCACTGCATTATACCTTATACATTAAATTAAATGTATTATAAGGTGGCTTTACTTGTCTTTATAAAAATAAATATTACAAATCTATTATAGTGAACACGAAAAATTGTTTACTAAAAGATATTAGTATTATTAATTACAATGCATTTTTATTTACACTTAGTTATCACTTGAGGACTTCTCTCCTTTATTAGTTAAGGTAAGGTTGCAGAGAACAGAATTCACTCTAATTAGTTAAGGCCAGAAAAGATTTATTACTAGACATTAAGTGGCTTACAGAACTATCAAGAGGACTGACTCTAAACTGAACTTTCAAGAACAACTTCCAAAACTACACCACAGAACCAGGCCACCAAGGGAGTTGCTAATTCTTCTATGATTAGGAAACTGCTACTTCCTGCTACCATGATGAAAAATCAACACCACAGCTGCTACTTACAGATCCATGCTCCACCTGCTATGATTTATGCCAGCAAAAAAAAGGCCAAGCATCCCACTTCTCACCACCCACAAGCTAGTGACTAAATTGCCACAGAATAAGCAAACATGTTCGCAACCATGTTTACCAGCAGAAATGGCAGAAGCATAGCCTTCACCTCCCTTCTGCCATTCAAGGCTCATGAGTATGCATCTGATTGGCCTATAATATAACCAGAATCCTAATTGCAAGGGAATCTAGAAAATATCCTTTTAGCTTTTTAGCCTCTGCAGTACAGAGAGGTACATTAAGAGGCTAGAATGACAGTTTTTTATTGCTGTGTAACAAGTTACCCCAACACATTTATTATCTCACCATTTCAATGGGTTAGAATCTGGGCTCAGCTTAGCTGGGTGCTATGTTTAGGCTCTCACCAAGGCTGCAACCAAGGAATCTGCCAGACTGGTTCTCATGTAGAGAACCTCAACTGGGGATGAATCGACCTTGCTTACTTTGGTTTTTGGCAAAATTTATTTCCTTTTGGTTGTAGGTCTGGAGGCCCCAGCTAAGAAGCTGGTAGTCAGCTAGAGGCTTATCCACGTGACCAAGGATTGGTTAATCAGATGCTTCTCCTTGAAATTTTTTAATACATAGCAGAGCAGGATGGAAAGTTGGGGAATATATTCTGGTGGCAGTGGTGGCATCTTCACATTAACACTCTGGTTCTGAGATAGGACTTAAAGTGCTTTTGGATGTCCAGACTTTATTGCCCCTTTTGCAGGGAACTTCTTAGTGGATCCATGAGCTCAACAGTTCAATAAAGTCTTTTTCCACTGTTACCAGCCAGAATCCATTTCTTTGGCTATTTAAAGTAAGATTGATATATGTGACACTGGGAGCCCTATACCACTAGATCCCTCAAAGCAACGCACACAAATTACCCTGGTAGCTACATTCCTAGGCTTAAAACCAGTAAAAGGGTGTTTTATCCTTCATCTCACATCATACTCCAACTTCCATTTCTGTTATCAGAACATCTTTCCCCTATCCCAGAAGCAAGGTGATAGATTTCCTAGCTTCTAATTCTATTTGTTTTCCTCTGCAGGTAATGTCTCCTTTGTGCCACTTTTAAGATCTTGGTCTTTCCAATGTTCTGCAGTTTCTTATGATTTATGTAGCTTTCTAAAAAAATCCTGTTTGGGATTAATGATTAAAGTTTGATAATCAACTGTCATTCTCCAAAACCCATATATAATTCTGCACAAGCCAAATAGGCAAGTTAAATGAGGATAGTATAGAAATCTCTCTTCCACCTCCCATATAACCAAACACATCCTTCATATCTTTCGTGGTACTCATCTTTGTGATTTCCCCAGGGATATGGTATTGACAGATACAGCAAACCCTACGTGGCCCTTTCTACCATAAATAGTCCTTTCTACACTGGTCAGGGAGCAAATGTAGTAGATCTGTCAGTTGCTGTGTGTGACTATTTTAAATATACATCCGTAAACTGAGAAATAACCATATGATTATTTGCAGATCCACTGGACCCATTGTAGATGGATTCAGGATAAAATTCTGTCTCTTGACTCCATAAGCCCTGACTCTCATCAGTGGGTGACCATTGTATTCTAAGTGGCTGTGGATAACTGTGAGTTCAGCGTCAGTGTCCAATCTCTGAAAAGTATGAGTATTTCTAGTTGCCCAGTCATGGTTACCCTGGTAAGTGGCCACAGGCCCCCTCTGGCTAGAAAGAAAAAAAGCCAGAAAGAAAATTTACTACATACTTATGGTATTGTGGAATTCTTCCTCAAGTGTACCTGGCTTTCTCTTCAAGGGCCTCTGGGTATGTGAACAGATTCTGGCCTGCAAACTAGGTGAGAGGCCATGAATCTCAATAACAATGACTTAAATTAGATCTTTGTTCACCAGACACAGATTTTTGGCTACACAGATCAATTAAAACTTAGTAGGCTGCTTATTTATTTCCATCTAAGGAAACTGAAGGACAATTAGCCCCTATCAAACTTCTCTGCAAGGCCAAATATTCATATTATATCTCTGGCCATGCTTCTATCATGTTAACCATGCTCACCCTATCTCTTGTCATTAAGTGCTGCCACTTGGTCTTTGCCATTCTAGGATCCCATTATTCTCATTGAAATAAGAAAGTTCCTTTCAGTGGCAGCATCTCTTACCTTTATCCCTGGGCTACTGAAGACTACCAGTATTGCATATTTCAAGAATAATAAGGCTCCTCTCATTGATATATTTTTCAATGTCTTGGGAAAGAGAACATCCCCTCGATCCTCTTGGGGACATGGTTAGGATGTAGGTTAGTGGGTCATATATCATAAATGTACTCCATTGTTTCTATTTCCTTAAGCCTTTGGAGTATCTCCTGTACATTATACTAAGGAATATCTGGCATATCAACTTCATTTAATATGGGCTAATTTTCAGACTTGACTTCAGTCAACTGAGCCAAAAAGAACCACTTTCAGCTGGGCAAACTAGTTATTGAATCCAGAATCTCTGATAAGTATTAAGGTGTTGATATATTTGGCCTAATCTAAAATTACATTCCTTTCTCCGTGGTATAGTATCCTCAAAACACATTCCTATGCATATTCTGCAGATTTCTTCCATGATAAATTAGCAAAATTTCATAATTATCTCCTCCCAGTTCAGACTTTTACTTGTACCCTTGGAGCATTCTGTGACTTAACTCTAGTTTTAGGTCCGGAAGCAATGAGTGGAGATAGGAATGGTACCTGAGGAAAACTGACATTCCCTTGCAAGTAGCTTAAGTAAGGGAACATTCCCTTCAAGCAATATTCCCTAGCTGGTTCAAGCAAGGCAGAACCAGCCTCATCAAATAGCATGCTTCCACTGGCAAGTAAGGCTCATTGGTGAAATACTTAGAGTCTTCTGAATTCACTCAAATATCCCCATTTCTATTCTACCAGGTCTCACTCTAATCAAATAAATGCCCTTACTTTCATAAAAGTGACCTGACAAGGCTGTGAGTTTGGCATACATTGTAATTTAGCAACCCATGGGATTGGACTCTAATTTTTAGCTATGCCAGCTCTGTGTCAACAGGAAATAAGAGAATAAAAACTCATAGTCTTCTGTTCTTTGAGTTTAGAATTTAAATCCTAAGATTGCCATTGTCTTTCTTAAGCCTCTAGAGCACAATTAGAAGTTATTCCACTCCATGGTTTTTGGGTATCATTAGCGCCAAAATAATCTGTAGTAGCAGTTATCTGCTCCATCAATAGACACTTCACTGTAGATGCCCACTTGTGATAATTTGATCAGTTTGCCATTATGTGTCATAGACTATCAACATCCCATCTTCTAATACTAATAGTATCATCACTGCTTTCAAATCCAATCATGCTATCTAATCGATCTGAGTTTCCCACTTTCTGAAATGCTATTACCTTTAAGCACTCCTGCTACTACATTCTTTATTGGTCAGAATTCAATTTCAGAGAACACAAGACACTCTAGCTGGTCTAAGGAGGGAGAAATTTATTACAGGGTGTAAAATGGCTTAGAGAATAATTTAGGAGAGCTGTAGAAACAGATGCCAAGCGTTTAAGAATGATTCTCAAAGGCACACCACAAAGCCAAGCCATCAGAGTGCTGCTGTCTCTCCATACGGTCAGGAAATTTCCAGCTCTAGAACCGTGTTACTACTGCCATAGACGGGAAGCCATTACTATTGCTATCAGTTCCAGAAACATGCCACATATAGTACAACCTGCACCAGCAAAACGGATATCCTATCACTACCTCTGGACTCCGATATAGTCAATACCTAGACCGTGGGACCTCTGCTAACCTCCTGAATACACAACTCAACCACTGTGCTTCTCAGGACAGGCAGCAGAAATGAAGTACAAGCCATATTACCCTTGTAAATTGCATGCCTATGCATCTGATTAGCTGAACCTAAATCATATTCAGAGCTTCAGCTGCAAGGAGGTCTGGGAAGTGTGTTGGTATGTGTGCCTTCCATCATCTGCATTACAGGATGACACTCTAGGATGAGGGTGGAATGGAACTGAGTACCAAGTCACCATATCTACTGTAGCCTTCATCAAAGATTTAGTATATTTGGCTGGAACCCTAATACCAGGACCACAGGAAACAGTTCTTTCTGTGATTTTGTCTCTATTTTCTTACGTTTCCCTGAATCATTTTTTGCTTCTAACTACACACAGGCTTCCTGAGGCCTCTAATCAGAACCTGGCCCAAGACTGCAACCCTCTCACCATCTTCTAAAAGAAATCACATTATACTTAAGCACATATGATTTATGCATTCCCCCCCAAGACTTGTGAGGTTATAGGAGAGAAAGGCTATATCAAGGAGCACATAGCCATCTGCCATCTCACTGGTCCTCCATTTTTTTCCTCACTTTCACTTCAAGCTGATCCCTCAAGTTCATAACCTTCCACAAGTCCACACTCTCCACATAGGACTCTCCCTGCCATCTAAAGCACTTTGAGAAACATAGGACATTCGCTCTGCTCTGGGCTATTTCTCTTGTATGTATGGTGAAGCCCACCAGTCCTATGTACACTTTCTTCAGGCTCCCCTGAAATTCCAATGAATAAGGTAATTTTTTTTCCATTTCATTATTTGTTATTTATTTCATTAATTGTTATTGTTCTAATTTGTTAATCTTGTATTTTAGGAAGAGTAGCTTATGTCCTCACATTTTCGAAAGAGGTAATAAAAGGAGAAAGAGCCAAGGACCAGTCATATTTTATATAAGACATGAGAAATATTTCATTCATCCCCACCTCAGGGACTTTGCTTTTTTGTGTCATTCTTTCAGTAATTTATTAAGAGTTGCTACCTATTCCCTGGTGACTGATTAATGGTATCCTAAGCATCTCTCTTTAACTAGTGAGACTTATTCACTTCCTTGCTTACCACTCCTGGAGGAATCTCCTCACATCATTAAAATTGAAAATTGCTATTAGCTGTGGCTCTCTTCTTCCTGTTTAGTAATTTTCAGATGCCCAGACTAATTGTTCCTCTCCTAAGCCAAGACCTGAATCAACAATATGAAAATGGATGAATTCTAAATACTGGCTTTTGTCTGATTACCAATTTGTAAAGAAACAAAGATGTAATATGGGTCTGAAACATATTTTTCTTTTTCTTCAAACTTATTCAATTTCTAAACAATAAAAACAAAACAAATATTCTTGAAAAGACAAAACTATATTGATGGGGAGTAGATAGTGGCTGCCAGGGGCTAGTGGCAAGGGAGGGCGTGATTATAAAGGGAATTTGGGGGGATTGATGAAACTATTCTGTATTCTGATTTAAAAAGTGGGTACATGACTCTATACCTGTGTTAAAACTCAGAGAACTGTACACCAAATGAAAAAGTCATTTCACAGTATGATAATTTAAATTACAAATTTTCAAAAGAAAAAAGCTTTTTATTTTTATTTTTTGTATTGCACAGGATGTATCTAAAAAGGCACATTAAGATGCACCTTTTGGTGATTTTCTCTGAGGAAGGCAACCAGGTAGATGGAAAACAGCTTGGAGAAATATCCTTTTTCCTTGTTTACCTTGTGTTTTGAATTTTTGAATACATTATTTTATTAAAATATAACATAAGTATGCATTTAAATGAATTATCACCAAGTGAACACACCCATACAACCACCACTCAGGGCATAATATGGAATATTGCCAGCACCCCAGGAGCCTCCCTCCTGCCTCCTCCCATTCATTATCTCTTTCTCTCCTCCCCAGAGAAAAAAACATGATCCTGACTTCTAAGACCGCAGATTAGTTTCTCCTATAAAAATTTATATAAATGGAATCATATCATTGGCTTCTTTCACTCAACATTACATTTGTGAAATTCATTCATATAGTATATAGACAGTTCATTTCCTTTTATTGTGGTGTGATATTTCACTATAGAAATATTATAAATTTTTTATGCATTTTACCATTCATAGACGTCTGGGTTGTTTCCAACTTTGGAATATTATGAATAATGTGGTTTCTTTTTCTTTTTCTGAAGATCAAATTGGTTTTATTGAACAAGTCATGAATTGGGCAGTATCCCATTTAGCAAATAGAAAGGAGCTCCTTTGAGCTGTAGAAAAGAAAGGGTTTTATTTATTTTATTTTTGTATATTTTTTATTGGAGTTCGATTTGTCAATATATAATATAACACCCAGTGCTCATCCCGTCAAGTTCCCCCCCTCAGTGCCCGCCACCCAGTCACCCCATTCCCCCTGCCCACCTCCCCTTCCACCACCCCTTGTTCATTTCCCAGAGTTAGGAGTCTCTCATGTTCTGTCACCCTCTCAATGTGGTTTCATTTGTCTTCTGATACCCTTATTGATATATTTCTTTGGGATGTATCTTTTACATATCTAGGAGTGGAATTACTGGGTCAATAGGGCACATACATGTTCAGCTTTGATAGATGCCAAGTGGTGTTTCAAGTGGCTGTGCCAATTAACACTCCAATCAGTAACAAAAGAATTCTGGTAGTTGTGTATCCTCATCAATGCTTAGATGGTCTCCTTTTTTCATCTTAGCCATTCTGGTAAGTCCATAATGCATGACTTCAAATTCATTGTGGTTTAAATTGGCATTTCCCGGGCACCTGGGTGACTCAGTGGGTGAGCGTCTGCCTTTGGGCCAGTTGTGATCCCGGGGTCCTGGGATTGAGTCCCTCATTGGGCTCCCTGCAGGGATCCTGCTTCTCCCTCTGCTTATGACTCTGCCTCTCTCTGTGTGTCTCTCATGAATAAATAATCTTTTAAAAATTTTTAAAAATTAAAAAATAAATTGGCATTTCCCTGATCATTTCTTAAAATAAGTTCTATTGAGGTATAATTTACATACACATTAATGCACTCACTCAAAGTGTGTATTTTGATGAGCTTGACAAATTTATACACCCACACCACACTCAAGGTATAGAACATTTTTGCCACCCTAAAAAGTCTCCTTGTTCCCCAACCAGGTTCCTAACAACCTCCCCTACCCTCACAACCAAGAAAGCCTTGATCTGCTTTCTGCCATATATTAAACTTACCTTTACTAGAGTTTCATGGAAATTGAATCACACTGTAAGATCTCTTTTATGTCTGCCATTTCTTGCTCAGCATAATGTTTATAAGATTCATCTATGCTGTTGCCTATTAGAAGTTAATTCTTTTTAGTATTCCATTAGTTATGACTATTCCACAATTTTTTTGTTTATATTCCACAATTCAAATATCCATTCACCTGTTCATTGTCATTTGAGTTGCATCCAGCTTTTAGCTCTTATGAATAATGTTGCTAGGAACATTGGGTATGAGTCTTTTTGGAATCATGTTTTCATTTTCTAGGTTAAATACCCAGGAATGGGAATGACAGGATATATATATTTTTTAACTTCATAAGGAACTTCCAAACTGTTTTCCAGATTAGTTGTATCATTTTGCATTCCCATCAGCAATATATGAGAGCTCCAATTGCTTCACATTCTTGTCAGCACTTGGCATTCTTAAATTTTCTTTTTTAATTTTGCCCATTCTCGAGGGTGTGTAGTAGTGTTTCATATTGTAGTTTTAATTTGCATTTCACTGATGACTGATCGAGTTCAGCCTCATTTAATGTACTTATGGGCCATTCTTGCATCTTTTGTGAAGAGCCTGTTATAATCTTTCACTGATTTTAAAGCATTTTTAAAATCAGCTTTATTGAGGTGCAAATCACATACAATAAAATTTACTGATTTTAAACAGTCTGTGGAGTTTTAAAGAAACTCTATACTCGTTATAATCACCACTCCAATCCAAATATAGAACATTTCCATCAGCTCAAAAAGACTCCCCGAGGCCTTTTGAACAATCCCCTCTTGACCCCTGGCCCTTGGCAATACTGATCTGCTTTCTATCACTATAGTTTTAGTTTTGCTTTTTCTAGAATTTCATATAAATGGAATCATACAGATGTAGCCTTTCTTATTTTGTAAGATTTTATTCATTTTCATATACTTTCAAAAACCGCTTTATTGAAATACAACTTCCATACTGTGAAATTCACTCATTTCAAATGCACAATCTGATGAGTTTTAGTAATCTTAGAGTTGTATGTGCATCATCACAATCCAGTTTTAGAATATTTTCATCACCACCAAAAAAAAGGGTTTCTTGCTCTTCATTCCCACTGTCAGCCCAGGTAAGAAGTAATCTACTATCTCTATCAATTTGACTTTTCTGGCCATTTCATATAAATAGAATCATGTAATACTTGCCCTTTAGTATCTGGCTACTTTCACGTGCAATGCTTTTGAGATTCATTCTGTGTTAGCCAACTATCAGCAGTTGATGCCTCTTCATTGTTGCATAGTGTTCCGCTGTATGGATATATGACAATATGTATATCTATTCAACAGTCAATGTAGGTTTGGATCATTTCCACCCTTTGGCTATTACCAGTAATGTTGCTATGAACATTCATGGTACAAGTTCTGTGCAGTCATACACTTTCTATTCTCTTGAGTATGTACCTAGAAGTTAAATTGTTGGGTCATAGTGCTAACACTATATGTATTTTGATGAACTGACAAATTATTTTCCAAAGTGGCTGCTCCATTTTATACTTCTATCCGCAATGTATGAGGTATCCAAATTCTCCATATGCTTGCCAGCACTTGTTTATCTTTTTTATTGTGGCCACTCTAGTGGGTGTGAAGTGGTATCACATTGCAGTTTTAATCGGTATTTTCCTAATGCCTAATGATGTTGAGCATCTTTTTATGTTCTTACTAGCTGTTATGGGCTGAATTGTGCCCATCCTCCAAAATTCATGAGATGAGTCCTTGTCCAGTCGAGACAAAGCAGTCATCTCAGGTATAGAGCTCACAGCCTGAAGAAATGGCTGAGCTGGCATCCACCTAGAACCCTGCCACACTGAACAGCATCCTTGGCAGCTTGCTGAAGGCTTCTCTGAGGACACGTAGAGTTGAGCCTGGAGACCCTGGTGCTGGCTAGTCCAGCTTGGAGAGGCTACCACCGCTGCCATCAGATCATGGATTTTGGGGCAGGGGGCCTGTGGTCCACTTTGCGGGTCTGAGCCCAGCCAGTGGCAGCCATGGAGAGGACTCTGGGGTTAATGCCTGCCCCTCACCCCCTACCCCAGTTCACATGTCTCCACTTCTCACTGCCCATTCCTTTTCTTTCATACTGTATCTTTGGAATCCAGTGTGTATCTCACACTTACAGAACATCTGAACTTGAACTAGCCACATTTCAAGTACTCAATTGTCACATGCGACCAGTGGCTACTGTATGGAACAGTGCAGTTCTATAGCTTTACCAATATATTTTGTCTGCTTATTCTGTCATTTACAGAAAGAAGTATGATAGAATCGTCCTATGACTACAGATGTACCAACTACTATTTCTATCAAGTTTTGTTTAAAAAATGTTGACTCAAAAAAAAAAAATGTTGACTCTAGGGTATTGTGTACAGCCAAATTTAAGAATTTTATCTTTTTCAACTGAATTGAATCTGTTGTCATTGTGAAATGAACCTTGTTATTTCTAGTTCATGCTTCCTGTATGAACCCCTTAACCTCATTTATCCTCTTCATGACTTATTTGCTATGGCTGCTGCATAATCTAAAGCTCCATATAGACCACATATTGGGTCACAAATCGGGTCTGAACCGATACCAAAAGATTGGGATTGTCCCCTGCATATTCTCGGACCATAATGCCTTGAAATTAGAGCTGAATCACAACAAGAAGTTTGGAAGGACCTCAAACACGTGGAGGTTAAGGACCATCCTGCTAAAAGATAAAAGGGTCAACCAGGAAATTAAGGAAGAATTAAAAAGATTCATGGAAACTAATGAGAATGAAGATACAACCGTTCAAAATCTTTGGGATGCAGCGAAAGCAGTCCTAAGGGGGAAATACATTGCAATACAAGCATCCATCCAAAAACTGGAAAGAACTCAAATACAAAAGCTAACCTTACACATAAAGGAGCTAGAGAAAAAACAGCAAATAGATCCTACACCCAAGAGAAGAAGGGAGTTAATAAAGATTCGAGCAGAACTCAACGAAATCGAGACCAGAAGAACTGTGGAACAGATCAACAGAACCAGGAGTTGGTTCTTTGAAAGAATTAATAAGATAGATAAACCATTAGCCAGCCTTATTAAAAAGAAGAGAGAGAAGACTCAAATTAATAAAATCATGAATGAGAAAGGAGAGATCACTACCAACACCAAGGAAATACAAACGATTTTAAAAACATATTATGAACAGCTATACGCCAATAAATTAGGCAATCTAGAAGAAATGGACGCATTCCTGGAAAGCCACAAACTACCAAAACTGGAACAGGAAGAAATAGAAAACCTGAACAGGCCAATAACCAGGGAGGAAATTGAAGCAGTCATCAAAAACCTCCCAAGACACAAGAGTCCAGGGCCAGATGGCTTCCCAGGGGAATTTTATCAAACGTTTAAAGAACAAACCATACCTATTCTCCTAAAGCTGTTTGGAAAGATAGAAAGAGATGGAGTACTTCCAAATTCGTTCTATGAAGCCAGCATCACCTTAATTCCAAAGCCAGACAAAGACCCCACCAAAAAGGAGAATTACAGACCAATATCCCTGATGAACATGGATGCAAAAATTCTCAACAAGATACTGGCCAATAGGATACAACAGTACATTAAGAAAATTATTCACCATGACCAAGTAGGATTTATCCCTGGGACACAAGGCTGGTTCAACACCCGTAAAACAATCAATGTGATTCATCATATCAGCAAGAGAAAAACCAAGAACCATATGATCCTCTCATTGGATGCAGAGAAAGCATTTGACAAAATACAGCATCCATTCCTGATCAAAACTCTTCAGAGTGTAGGGATAGAGGGAACATTCCTCGACATCTTAAAAGCCATCTATGAAAAGCCCACAGCAAATATCATTCTCAATGGGGAAGCACTGGGAGCCTTTCCCCTAAGATCAGGAACAAGACAGGGATGTCCACTCTCACCACTGCTGTTCAACATAGTACTGGAAGTCCTAGCCTCAGCAATCAGACAACAAAAAGACATTAAAGGCATTCAAATTGGCAAAGAAGAAGTCAAACTCTCCCTCTTCGCCGATGACATGATACTCTACATAGAAAACCCAAAAGTCTCCACCCCAAGATTGCTAGAACTCATACAGCAATTCGGTAGCGTGGCAGGCTACAAAATCAATGCCCAGAAGTCAGTGGCATTTCTATACACTAACAATGAGACTGAAGAAAGAGAAATTAAGGAGTCAATCCCATTGACAATTGCACCCAAAAGCATAAGATACCTAGGAATAAACCTAACCAAAGATGTAAAGGATCTATACCCTCAAAACTATAGAACACTTCTGAAAGAAATTGAGGAAGACACAAAGAGATGGAAAAATATTCCATGCTCATGGATTGGCAGAATTAATATTGTGAAAATGTCAATGTTACCCAGGGCAATATACACGTTTAATGCAATCCCTATCAAAATACCATGGACTTTCTTCAGAGAGTTAGAACAAATTATTTTAAGATTTGTGTGGAATCAGAAAAGACCCCGAATAGCCAGGGGAATTTTAAAAAAGAAAACCATATCTGGGGGCATCACAATGCCAGATTTCAGGTTGTACTACAAAGCTGTGGTCATCAAGACAGTGTGGTGCTGGCACAAAAACAGACACATAGATCAGTGGAACAGAATAGAGAATCCAGAAGTGGACCCTGAACTTTATGGGCAACTAATATTCGATAAAGGAGGAAAGACTATCCATTGGAAGAAAAACAGTCTCTTCAATAAATGGTGCTGGGAAAATTGGACATCCACATGCAGAAGAATGAAACTAGACCACTCTCTTGCACCATACACAAAGATAAACTCAAAATGGATGAAAGATCTAAATGTGAGACAAGATTCCATCAAAATCCTAGAGAAGAACACAGGCAACACCCTTTTTGAACTCGGCCATAGTAACTTCTTGCAAGATACATCTATGAATGCAAGGGAAACAAAAGCAAAAATGAACTATTGGGACTTCATCAAGATAAGAAGCTTTTGCACAGCAAAGGATACAGTCAACAAAACTAAAAGACAGCCTACAGAATGGGAGAAGATATTTGCAAATGACATATCAGATAAAGGGCTAGTTTCCAAGATCTATAAAGAACTTATTAAACTCAACACCAAAGAAACAAACAATCCAATCATGAAATGGGCAAAAGACATGAACAGAAATCTCACAGAGGAAGACATAGACATGGCCAACATGCATATGAGAAAATGCTCTGCATCACTTGCCATCAGGGAAATACAAATCAAAACTACAATGAGATACCACCTCACACCAGTGAGAATGGGGAAAATTAACAAGGCAGGAAACAACAAATGTTGGAGAGGATGCGGAGAAAAGGGAACCCTCTTACACTGTTGGTGGGAATGTGAACTGGTGCAGCCACTCTGGAAAACTGTGTGGAGGTTCTTCAAACAGTTAAAAATATACCTGCCCTACGACGACCCAGCAATTGCACTGTTGGGGATTTACCCCAAAGATACAAATGCAATGAAACGCCGGGACACCTGCACCCCGATGTTTCTAGCAGCAATGGCCACTATAGCCAAACTGTGGAAGGAGCCTCGGTGTCCAACGAAAGATGAATGGATAAAGAAGATGTGGTTTATGTATACAATGGAATATTACTCAGCTATTAGAAATGACAAATACCCACCATTTGCTTCAACGTGGATGGAACTGGAGGGTATTATGCTGAGTGAAGTAAGTCAGTCGGAGAAGGACAAACAATATATGTTCTCATTCATTTGGGGAATATAAATAATAGTGAAAGGGAATATAAGAGAAGGGAGGAGAAATGTGTGGGAAATATCAGAAAGGGAGACAGAACGTAAAGACTGCTAACTCTGGGAAACGAACTAGGGGTGGTAGAAGGGGAGGAGGGCGGGGGGTGGGAGTGAATGGGTGACGGGCACTGGGTGTTATTCTGTATGTTAGTAAATTGAAAACACCAATAAAAAATAAATTAAAAAAAAAAGAATTGGACCAAATGTTTGCTCAAAAATAAATAAATAAATAAATAAAGCTCCATATATTGTTGACCTTACATGACATTATTATTATGGTTGATGTATACAATGTTTACTTAAGATTTACCAACAGATTTACTATTTTTATTGTTCTTCATCACTTCTTGCATCTCTAAGCTGCTGTCTTGATTACTTGTATTTGATATTTATTTTAGTATGAATCTGCTGGGGACAGATTTTGTCAGTTTTTGTCTGAAAATATCTTTAGTTCACTTTCTTTTTCTGAATTTTTTATTATGAGATCATTCAGATTCACCTGCAGTTGTAAGAAATAATATAGAAAGATCCCATATGCCTGTTACCCAGTTCCCCCAATGATAACAACTTGCGTACATTAGTACATACACCTTGCATAGATACAGTACAATAGCACAATCAGGAAATTGACATTGATTCAATACAGTGACCTTATTGAGATTCCTCATTTAATTGTATTTGTGTGTGTGTGTGTGTGTGTGTGTGTGTGTGTGTGTGTTTTATTCTGTGCAATATTAATCACTTGTCAAGATTCTTGGGACCACTACAACACCCAAATACAGAGCAGTTTTATATCACAAGGCACTCTGGTGCTACCCTTTTACAGCCACATCCATTTCCCTGCTGCCATCCCAGCTCCTAGAAACCACTAATCCAGTCTTCTTTTCTAAAATTTTATCCTTTCAAACATTATATAAATGGAACCATACAGTATGTGACCTCTGGGGATTGGCTTTTTTTGGTCATCACAATTCCCTGGAGATTCCTCCAGGCTGCTATGTATATCAACGGTTGGTTCCCTTTTATTCATGAATAGTAGTCCATGGTATGGATGTGCTCCAGTGTTTAACCATTCACCCACTGAGGTACATGTGGACTGTTTCCAGTTTGGGAATATTATGAATAAAGCTGCTATGGACATTCATGTACAAGTTTGTGTGTGAACATAAATTTTCATTTATCTGGGATAAATACCAAGAGCACAGTTACTAGGTCATATGGCATGTACATGCTTAGTTTTGTGAAAAATGGCCATTCTCATTTCTCAGAGTGGCTGTACCATGTTACATTCTCGTCGGCATCATATCAGTGATCTAGCTCTGGAACATCCTCTCTAGCATTTGTGTTGTCACAACTTTTTTATTTTAGCCAGCCTGATAGTCATGAAGTGGTATCTCAATGTGGTTTTAATTTGCATTTCCATGATGGTTAATGTTATGGCCTGAATCGAGCCGCCTCCACCGAATTTGTATGTTTTTATTTTATTTTTATTTTATTTAAAGATTTTATTTATTTATTCATGAGAGACACAGAGAGAGAGAGAGGCAGAGACACAGGCAGAGGGAGAAGTAGGCTCCCAGAGGGAAGCCTGATGAGGGACTGGATCCCAGGACCCCAAGATCATGACCTGAGCCAAAGGCAGACACTCAACCACTGAGCCACCCAGGCACCCCCGAAATTGTATGTTGAAGGCCTAACCCCTAATACCTCAGAACGTAACTGTATTTGGAGATAAGGTCCTTAAAGAAATGAATCAATTAAAATGAAGCTATTAGGGTGGGAACCTAATCCAATATGGCTGGTATCTTTATAAGAAGACAAGGAGACTGCAGGGGCATGTGTACATAGAGAGACATCTATGCAAAGAGGCTGCAGCCATCAGCAAGCCAAAGAGAGAGGCCTCAAAAGAAACCAACCATGCCAACATTTTGATCTTGGACTTCTAGTCTTCAGAACTGTAAGAAAATATATTTCTGTTGTTGAAGTCAATTTGTAGTATTTTGTTATGGAAGCTCTAGCCAGCTAATATAGGTACTGATGTTGAACATCTTTTCATATGCTTATTTTACCATGTGTGTATCCTCTCCACTGAAATGTCTCTTCACGTCTTTTGCCCATGTTCTAATTGGATTGTTTGGGTTTTTTTACTGTCAAGTTTTTAGAGTTCTTTTTATATTCTAGACACAAGTTTTTGGTTAGCCATGTGGTTTACAAATGTTTTCTCCCAGTATGTAGCTTGTTTTTTATGTATTTCATAGGATTTTGATGAGATCCAATTTATCGGTTTTTTTCTTTATACTATGGTGATTCTGGTGTCAGGTTTAAGCGTTATTTGACTACTTGTAGATCCTCCAAACTTACTTCTACGGTTTTCTCTAGAAGTTTGCTAATTTTGTGTTTTACATTTGTTTGTTATCCATTTTGAGTTAATTTGTGTATAAGGTGGGGATTCAGGATGAGGTTCATTTTTTGCCTCTATATGTTCAATTATTCTGGCACCATTTTTTGAAAAGGCTCTTTCTTCATCAAATTGCTGTAGCAATTTTGTAAAGAATCAGTTGGATATATTTGTGTGGGTGTGTTCACTTTTACCTTTGCAAGATATTTTTGCTGGATATCAAGTTTTATATTGCTTTTTCATTTTAAAAAATTTTCCAGCTGTTCAACAATATCATCACATTGTCTGTTGGCTTCTATGGTTTCAATTAAGCTGTCAGTTTCATTGTTGCTCTTTTGAAGTTAATCTTTCTTTTCTTTGTTATGACTGCCTTAACCCTTAACTTAACAGTCTAAAAACAGTGTAAGCTTTTAAAGGAGCATCTGGAAAGAAGAGAGCATGAAGTAAAATCACATCTGAAGTTACCCCCCTCACACAACCCTAGATTTGCACTTTATTTATTTTTTTTTAAGATTTTATTTATTCATTCATGAGAGACACAGAGAGGCAGAGACAGAGGGAGAAGCAGGCTCCTCGCAGGGAGCCTGATGTGGGACTCAATCCTGGGACTCCAGAATCACGCCCTGAGCCAAAGGCAGATGCTCAACCATTGAGCCACCCAGGTGTCCCAGATTTGCACTTTAAAAAAAAGATTTTATTTATTTATTTGTTAGAGAGAGAGATACAGAGATAGTGAAGGAGAGAGAGAGAGAGAGAACGGAGCAGGGAGGAGACAGAGAAGCAGGCTCCCCACTGAGCAGGGAGCTTGATGAGGGGCTCACTCCTAGGACCTCAGGATCATGACCTGAGCCAAAGGCAGATGCTTAACCGACTGAGCTACCCAGGCACCCCTGCACTTTTGGATACTAGTTCCTGTAAACATTTTTTAATATGGCCAATTCCTTAATCCTTTGCCTATTTCTTTTAAATCATACCCCGTTCTGTATGTTTTCAGTTGTGGTGTCCCCAGCTGCAATGTAATATTCTTGCAGTCACAAAAATAGATAGCAAGGAAGACCTGCATTTATAATTCTTACCTTCTATTCAGTAGGTAAGAGATTTTCCTTTCAACTAACTGCATGGAACAGTTTATGGGTGTGTGTGTGTGTGTGTGTGTGTGTATGTCTAAGAGGGGAAAGGTACACAGAAGAAATAATACATTATATATATATGTAATACATTATATTACATATATTAATATGTAGTATGTATATATTAATAATTATAATATATTCTATATTATGTAATGCAGTACATAAAGACTAGTATCTCCACCCTTCCCTTTTTTAAAAGAAGAAACTTTCTCACTTTCAGTAATTTCCTTTGTATTCCCGTGACTCTGCCTTCATTTTACTTTTAGTTTCAGCAAAGGTTTTGGTCAGTTGGAATTTCTCCTACCATTTTGGTGTTGTTCTTGTGCCTGCGGTAATTCTTTTATGGCTCACGTGTAGGGTTTTCCACCTCTTTAGAGAATCTTGTTTTAATTTCCAGTATTTTTGCAGGGGTGGGATTGAAATAGTATGAATCCATAAAGTGGCTTCTAGGGAAAAAAATCCATTTTCCTGATATGCTAAGTACATTCAGGGGGCCTATGTTCGTTTTACTCAAGTGTGCAGGCAGCCTACCTTTGGAGAAATAGCATAAACTAAAGATTCTGTAAGCCATTACTGATGGTAACTATCAAATGTCGCCGCTCCCAGCAATTCAAGCAAAGCTTCCGTGTTCACCTTTTTGTACAATACGGAGCCTCTTTGACAGCTTCCTCAGGTTGAGTAGGAAACAGAATATCCGTGAGAGGCTGAGCAGAAAGCAAAACAGAAATATTTCAGCTACATCTACGAGTGAAGCCACGAGCTTTAGCTTCTCTAGTAATTTTCCTGAATGTCTTTTATGCCAGATCTCCAAGGGTTTTTCTCCCAGAAATTTTTGGGGCTTATGTCTGCATTTTGAAGGGCAGACTATTACACTGAAGTTCCTTTCACGGTGCTTATTAAGATACACCTGTATATAGCATTTTACAACTTTCGGAGTGATTTCATCAAGTAAACTCTACTCAAACCTCATAACCAACAAAGCTGTGATGTTGATAGGCTAATGACTGTCCCCATTTTAGAGATAAGGAAACTAAGTCAATTGTCCAAGATATTTCAGATAATAAATGACAGGACCTGAGTAAAGTCTGCTGATTCTGGTGCTCGTTCCTTCCTACAAAACTGCCCCCACCTCAGAAAATATTACATAGCCACGAATAAAATCTCATAAGTTTACAAAGAATGGATTTTTATTTTAAACATTTTTACCTGTGGAAATTGCCCTGCAGTTTTCCAGAAGTGTTATGATAATTAAGTACATTCGCATGGATCTGTTTTGAGCAGAGCATATTTTCACTCTTAGCTGAAGGCAAAGCCCCTGCTCCCAGACTAACAATTTTTGCTACATATCAGGTCACTTCTGAGTGCCCACGGAAGAGCCCCACACAACCAGAAGCTCAATATGAAATTTGAATTATTTATTTATTTTTTTAAAAGATTTTATTTATTCATGAGAGACACAGAGACATAGGCAGAGGGAGAAGTATGCTCCTTGTGAGGAGCCTGATGCCAGACTTGATATTAGGACTCTGGGATCACAACCCAAGTCAAAAGGCAGATGCTCAACCACGGAACCACCCAGGTGCCCCCAAAATTTGATTTTCAATCGAATTTGCTCCCCAGGTAATCAGAGATCAGTGAAAGGTTAGGAAATTTAACAAGTGTACCCTCTCTGCCCAGTGTAGACGTAGGCCTGGGACGCCTTCCTAGGTGTTGTGGGTTCAAGGAGGAGTTTTCATGCCTGAATCCTACCACTCACCATTCTCCTGAAAGCTTTCATCTCAAGAATGCTATGTAGCACAAGGAACAATTAGCAGTACAGCAGGAAAAGGTCATTCATTAATAAAGGCTTGATTTGAGGATTCAGCATATGCCTGGCAACTCCTCTTCTCTTTCCTTCTGTTGCAGGGTTCTCTGGTTTAAAAAAAAATGGGTTGGAAAATGCAGCTTACGCTACTCCCTCCTTTCTGAATCTGAGAAGCTAAGGTCTTCAGAACAAATTGGCCTGACCTAAAAATCCGGAGCAGGGGTAACTGACTATATAGACATAGATATATATCACTTTTCATGGTGATGACCTTGCTCACTGGTGACATGGAGCCCTAATGACTCATCTCAGACCAATCAGAGTAGTAGCTCCTATGCAGGAACTTCTAAGAAAGAGGTATATCAAGCACCTCAAATTGTAGGTGAGAGTATTTGCTCTCCACCATGGACCAAGGCTGAAGCATAAAGAGGGTTAAAAATGCTCCCCTTCTCTAACATGAGAGAGCAAGAGAGAGAGAGAACGCTTGCTGTTGCACATCAGTCTATTGGGGAATGGATTTCATGCTGGCTCCCTCTCTTGGGTTGCCATGGTGATGAGAGAGCGAAGAGCAAGTAATTGCAGAGATCCAGTGCTCCAGGGGTAAGTAACAAGATTCTCCTCTCAGCAGAACCATGCTTCCCAGGGCTTCAGGGTCACACAGAGGATAAGGAGGGGGTCTTGCACTCGATGATTTGTTATCTCAGCTGTGCTCCTGTTGCCGATGTGTCAGAATGAGAGCAGGCCAGCCTCTGGTACTGACAGTCAAGCCTGCATCCTCTACCCCCAGAATCATGTCAAGCGACACCAGGAGAAAGCTATTAACATACTGCTTCCCTCAGTGCTTGCAAAAAGGTACTGCCATCAGCACCCATGCTCACGGCACACATCAACACTTCCCAGTCTTTGTACTAAGGACAGAGTTGCCCTATTGAGCCCCAATGATGTCCAACAGGAGATGAGTGGCTAAATCAAGCTGGCTGTGAGGACAGGGCAAAGTTAATTTCTCAGCAGTGCATGCAGCTTGGCTGAGGGGACGATGCTCACCTCTCCTCAAACCCGTACTCTAACATTTAATTGTATTCTTGGCATGTGTTGGAGATGTGTCAGTCTTGGGCCACCTGTCCTGGTAATTTGCTGCCCTTTCTTTTAGGAGAAGAGTCATAGTTTGACAGGTTACTGGGGATACAACCTAGCCTCAGTAGAAGCAAGAAACTTGTTGTCAAGTGTAATGATGTGGTCTCCAAACAATAAGCCATATCCTGGGTTATTGATGCTTCACGGTTAGTCAGAGCTCAGGAACCTTGGTGGTTGGTTGCAAGGGTTGGTGGTAAAGCGCTAGACTCAAGAGAAGATTCTGGGTTCCAATCTTTTTTTTTGGCGGGGGGGGGGGGGGGGGCGTCCAATCTTAAATCCTGTGCTGACTTGTGCAATGTTGAACAAGTCACTTCTCTTCCTATCTTCAATCTCTTCACTGAAAAAAATGGGATTATATATATATCTCCCTCTCTGGTTTTGTCTTATTTTTCCCTCCCTTCTCCTATGATCCTCTGTTTTGTTTATTAAATTCCACATATGACTGAAATCATATGATAATTGTCTTTCTCTGATTGACTTACTTCTCTCAGCATTATACCCTCTAGTTCTATCCACGTCATCACAAATGCTAAGATATTGTTTTCTTGATGGCTGAGTAATATTCCATTATAGATAGATAGATAGATAGATAGATAGATAGATAGATAGATATCTCACATCTGGGATCCCTGGGTGGCGCAGCGGTTTGGCGCCTGCCTTTGGCCCAGGGCGCGATCCTGGAGACCCGGGATCGAATCCCATATCAGGCTCCCGGTGCATGGAGCCTGCTTCTCCCTCTGCCTGTGTCTCTGCCTCTCTCTCTCTCTGTGACTATCATAAATAAAAAAAAAAAAAAAAAAAAATTTAAAAAAAAAAAAAAAAAAAGATATCTCACATCTTCTTTATCCATTCATGTGTCGATGGACACCGAGGATCTCTCCATAGTCTGGCTATTGTGGACACTGCTGCTCTAAACATTGGGGTGCAGGTGCCCCTTCAGATCACTATGTTTGTATCCTTCGAGTAAATGCCTAGTAGTACAGTTGCTGGGTCATAGAGTAGCTCTATTTTTAACTTCCTGAGGAAGCTCCATACTGTTTTCCAGAGTGGCCGCACCAGTTTGCATTCCCACCAGCAATGTAAGAAGGAGACTTTTTTTTTAATTTATTTTTTATTGGTGTTCAATTTACTAACATACAAAATAACCCCCAGTGCCCGTCACCCATTCACTCCCACCCCCCGCCCTCCCCCCCTTCTACCACCCCTAGTTCGTTTCCCAGAGTTAGCAGTCTTTACGTTCTGTCTCCCTTTCTGATATTTCCCACACATTTCTTCTCCCTTCCCTTATATTCCCTTTCACTATTATTTATATTCCCCAAATGAATGAGAACATATAATGTTTGTCCTTCTCCGACTGACTTACTTCACTCAGCATAATACCCTCCAGTTCCATCCACGTTGAAGCAAATGGTGGGTATTTGTCATTTCTAATGGCTGAGTAATATTCCATTGTATACATAAACCACATCTTCTTTATCCATTCATCTTTCATTGGACACCGAGGCTCAGAAGGAGACTCTTAACTCTCGAAACAAGCTGAGGATTGCTGGAGGGGAGGTGGGTGAGGGGATGAGGTGACTGAGTGATGGGCATTAAGGAGAGCACGTGATGGAATGAGCACTGGGTGTTGTTTGCAACTGAGGAATCACTAAACTCTGCATCTGAAACTAATAATACACTATTTGTTAATTCATTGAATTTAAAAGAAAAATGTAAATATATCATGGGGAGTATTACGAGATTCGGGTGAAATTGTGGATGTAAAGCTGCTCAGAAACACAGAAAAAGCCTGTGTAAAGCATGTTTATGAACATTCACAGGATGTACAAAGATGTACAGTCAGAACTTCTTAAAAGTATACATGGAGGAAAGTACATGGCTTAGCTCAGGTCTTGCCCACAAGCCTTAGATGAGTGTGTTGACAGTTCCTGCCTTGGGGCAAGACAGCACACGTGGGGGCATCCAGGACCTAATAGAGCAAGTTAGGGGAAGTCAAGAAGAGTCAGAGATGAAACTGCTAAGATGTGCCAAAAAAGAACAGTGCTGGGTGGCACAGTCAGTTAAGCATCTGACTCTTCTTTTTTAAAGACTTATTTATTTATTTATTCATGAGAGACACAGAGAGAGAGAGAGAGGCAGAGGCACAGGCAGTGGGAGAAGCAGGCTCCATGCAGGAAGCCCAACATGGGACTCGATCCCAGGTTGCCAGGATTACACCCTGGGCTGTAGGCGGCGCTAAACCACTGCGCCACCGGGGCTGCCTAGCATCTGACTCTTGATTTTGGCTCAGGTCGTGATCTCAGGGTTGTGAGATCAAGCCCCATGTTGGGCTGCATGGTCAGCAAGGAGTCTGCTCGAGATTCTCCTCCCTCTGCCCCTCCCTCCACCTTCTCTTTTCCTCTCTCTAAATACATAAATCTTTTTTTTTAAAAAAAAAGAACAGCGCTATATACATCATTGTATCTCACATTCATAATGTGCCAGGTTCTCTAAGTCCTTTGCATGTATTATCTCATTTAATTCTTACACTGACCCTGTGAAATTAGTATTACTGTCTTTATCTTATGGGTGAAGAAACTAAGGCTTAAAGATTAATGTGCTATTTGGCCCATGATCACTTAGCCAGCAAGGAGGAGAACCAAGACCTGAACCCAGTTCTCGTGTGACTCCAGAGCCTGTTCCGCATAACCAGCAGGTGCTAAATGGCTGGTCATAGAATCCTCTGGGTGATGGGCCTCCTGACCCCTTGCCTAGTGCTAAGGATCCAGGCTCAGTCTAGAGCTCGGCCACTAGGGGGCAGTGCATCTCCCGCTGTTACAAGATAGCAGTTCACTTGTGGGGCGGGGGGGCGGGCTCTTCTGGGAGTTGGCTGTTCTCTCCCCGGGTGGAAGGCCTTGGGAAGAACCCACAGCCTGACTCCAGCTTGTTCTTGGGTTTCCGCCTCAACCCCCATTTTATCAACATTTGGCTCTAGGCCCCAGGTGGCTCCAATGATGGGGACAGAAACGGCATGGCCGTTTACATGCTTCTCCTCCAGGTAGTGCACACAAGAGCCGGCGAGCTGCGCGCCCCTAAGGGCCTTTCAGGACTTCTCTGGGGGAATCAGTAGAGAGTAGGATGAGCCTAATAGTCAGGAACCAGGACTCTGTAGCTTCACTGTCCGGGTTCTCCCCATGGAGAACGTCCATACCTTCTGACTGTCACTTAACCTCTCAGAGCTCTTTCTTATCTACAGATATGAGCTTGGCGCCACCCATCCTGCTGGAATTTGGCGAGCCCTGCTCTGGGATAAAGCGTGCACAGTGCCAAGCTCAGTGCCTGGCCCACCACCTTGGGAATGGGTATGTAGTTCCTCCCTCCAGGCTCTTAAGCAGACACCCAGCAGGGGCCCACTGCGCTCAGAGGCCACACAGCGCTCAGGGGTAGGACCAGGAGCAGTCCCTCAGCAGCCCCTGGCCACCCGCCCCCACCCTGCAGCCCAGGAAGCAGCCCAGGTTCTATGGGAACCGCGCTGCTGCCCAGCTGGAGGCCCTGCAAACGTGCCAAGCTTGGCCGCTCTGTGCCTTTCAGCATCCCTCAGTTTTTCCTGGCCCGGAATTATTCCTAACCTCTGACTCACTTCCCTCCCAGCCAGAAAGGAAACTTTTTTTTTTCTTCCTCCCCTCCCACAGATGTAATCCTTCCCCCAGCATGTATATTTCATCTCCTGAAAGTGTGGTGCTCTGGCAGTAGACAGACCTGAAGCCTGCTCCTGTGGCTTAGTGTCGGGGTCACCTGAGGCACGTGCTGTCCTCGCTCAAAGACCAACTCTGCCGTATTAATTGTGTGACCTTGAGCAGATTCCTTAATCTTTCTGAACCTCACTGTGCTCACCTGAACTAGTACTTAAGATTCAGGATTGCTGAAGGGACGAAGTGACATAATACATGTAAAGGGCCTGGCACTTGGAACGGGCCGTGGATTACCAGCTGTGTGATTTGGGGCAAGGCTTTTTTTTCTTTTTAAACACTGTAGGGGCGTCCGGGTGGCTCAGTTGGTTAAGTGTCTGCTTTCAGCTTAGGTCATGATCCTGGGATCGAGCCCTGCATAGGTCTCCCTACTCAGCGGGGAGCCTGCTTCTCCCTCTACCTCTACCCTGGCTCTCTCTCTCTCTCTCAGATAAATAAATAGTCTTAAAAAGCACTCTAAGCCTCAGTTTTCCTATCTGTACCCATCCTGCAGGATTGGCATATTAAAAGAGTTCATCCTTGTCAGGTCTCTAGCTGTGCACTCAGTCCATACTAAGAATTCAATGATTATCAGCTGTTGTAACTCTTGCCCTCCTAGCCATCCTGTTGCCTTGTCCCCTCTACATAGGGAAAACTCCCTCTTCTGCCTTGCTGTGACGATCTCCTACCCACATTCTCTCAACTCCGCATGCAGGGCTATCTAATGGGAAGTTTGTCTCCTTTCTTCCCTAGGCTCCTGGTGTAAAAGGGTGGCTGAGTTCCCTGTTCTGACCTGTCAGGGATCTGGTGTTGCCCACTGCGTTTTTCAGTTTACCTCCAGTGAGCAAAGCTCAACCTTCATGCAAGCACACAAATCCAGGCTACAAAGACCTTGCTAACTCTTAGTCTTCTCATTCATAAATGGGCATAATATTATTGTGCCTGTCTCCTAGGATTATTGTGATTATAGTGCCACAGGTGATCATGGGTGTTACGGGAATGGCAAGTACCTAGTAAAGAGTGTTGTGGCTACCACTTACTAGGTACTCACTCTTTGCCAGGTTTTTGTACTTGGGTTTCTGTGCCTGCATGGAGGTTGCTGCAAGCCTTCCCACCTGTGAGTAAACCAAAAGTACAGTACCCCACACCAGGCTCCCAACAGATCCAAATAGTGAACTCAGGCCACCTGACGACAACCTTGTTTGGGAACAGGATGGGCAACCATTTTACAACAGGGGCTTGAAGTGGAAAGGAGACAAACTGCCCACTAGATAAACACACAGGTTCAGTTAGAGGGAGAGGGGAGAGGTGGGGGTTGGCGATACTCAGTGGGGTAGGGAAGAGGGAGTTCCTTGCCTAGAGACACAGGGGAATGAGCAGAGAGCTGACAACTCGTTGACACCTGAGTGGAGTGGGCCTATGGATAGAGCCAGCACATGGCAGAGACCCGATGGGATCACAGGTGCATCTGCCTCCAAAACCCACGCCCTTAACCATTACAATATTAACGCCTGGCACAGAGTAGGTGCTCAATAAGTATTTGTGTCATGAAGGAGTTTATACCATTGCCTCTTTCTGGAAAGTGTTCCTCCTCCATCTTTCCCTGGGCCCATCCTTCAAAGCCCAGCTCAGATGCAGCCTCCCATTCAACTAATGTGCCCTCTCTCTGTTGCTTTTGGGTGGGGGAGCCAGGGGCATCAGTGCTGGGGCGAGGCAGGCCGGAGCCCTAGGATGGGCCAGCTGTCGTGGATGGGGAGGAAAGACTCTCCAGTTTTGTGCAGTTTTCTCTTGTGTCTGTGCACTGGATTTCAAGTTGTTACAAGGACTGGATACACCCGTGACAAAGTAACTCACACTGGGCTCTGGTTACTCATAACAGTGAATTCCAATCACTTAGCAACCATGTGTGGGGAGGAGGATCAGAAGCCATTTCAGGGCAGGGGACTAGGAGGGGAGTGAGACAAGATGTCTGCCGCTGACCAATAGCGCCTGCGCAGTAAGGAGGAGGTGGGCAGGGAAAGTAAGAGAAGCTCATTCTGAGTTAAGAACTACTGCTCCAAGGGTTTTAGGGTCTTTAAGCCCCTGGGGATTTAGGGATTTGTAATTCTATGCTATATAATACCCTAAAACCAAGGATATTGGGATTCCAAGGATTTTAAATGCCTACAACCTATGGTACAACGACTCGAGCAATTTTTGAGCTATGAAATGCTGAGCTTAGGACCCAGACAAGGATTTTAAATGGAACACTGGATCTGTTAAAATACTAATCCCCCTTTGACTTAATTTTTTAAAAAGATTTTATTTATTTATTCATAGAGACACAGAGAGAGGCAGAGACACAGGCAGAAGGAGAAGCAGGCTCCATGCAGGGAGCCTGACATGGGACTTGATCCCGGTCTCCAAGATCGGGCCCTGGGCTGAAGGCGGCGCCAAACCGCTGAGCCACCCGGGCTGTCCCCCCCCCCCCAATTCGACTTCAAATCAATCTTGTTTTAGCCCTCGGGACAGTGGTTTCCAAACCATCTTCCCAACAATCTAGGGATCCCTGAGGGCACCTCACAGAGAAGTGGAGAGAGTTAGTTATTGATTGGAGAGAGGACAGCAGGGTAGGAATTCTGCATCAGACATTGTGGCTTCCGCCAGGGCAGCTCCATCTTCTTTTGGTTTGGATATCGGGCTTCTGTATTCCATTCAAAAAAACGTGTTTTCACAGAAGCACAAAAAGTAAGTTTTGAAGCCTCTGTCTTAGGAAAAAGAAACCCGTGGAGAGTGGCCTGGGAAGCCATATGTGACCTCTGTTGGCTTTTTTTTTTCTTTTAATGGGAGACAGACACGACAAAGATTCTTCAACTGCCAAACCAAATGGTGCCAGGGAGATTGGGTGGATCCAGATAAATCAGTCATTAGTCGAGTAAACCAGTCATTAGCTGACTCTACAGATAAGCTCATGTCTGTTATAAAATTAATAATAACCACTACTAAAACTACAATTGCGATGACTACTACCGTTTACCGAGCGCTTTTAGGATGTGCCAGGGACTTTGCTAAGCACTTTACATAAGTTATCTCATGGAATTCCTCACAACCACCCTGAGAAGAAGTATTATTTTCTCCATTTGACTGATGAGGAGACTGGGCTCTGAGTGGATAACTAACTTGCCCAAGGTCATACAGCCAGCACAAGGTTGAGTCCGCTTTACTTACAAGCAGAAACAGAATGGACTACAGGAATTACAGTGGTCAAAGGTCAGCTGTTGGGTGGCCTGAATTAAGGACCGAAGTTAAATTCTGACCAATAGATGGCACCAGTGTGTGTGAGTTTGGTGGTCTGCTTCAGTTGGTCAAATGCAGCTGCTGCCCAGGGAGAGCTCATCACTGAAGCAGCCTATCTCAATCAGCACTGAAAAAACCCAGCTCAAGTTGAAGGAAGAGAAAGAAATGGCCAGCATTTTATTCCTCAATCAGATGACGCCCCCCTGTCCTGTTGGTAGCTACGCAAAGATACAGGAAGCCAGCAAGTGGAGGAGCAGAGGCAGTTAAGAAGACCTGAGGATCTTTTCTCTTCAACACTTGCTGGGCACGTGCTTGGTATCAGGCAGCGTGCTCTGTAATAAAGTCACATGGGGATATCCTACCTAGCTATCTTGCTGCCTAGGGAGAGAGGCAGGTGCTATGGTAGAGGAGGTACTGAATAGATGGGGGTACCCAACCTGGACCTGAAGGTCTGCAGAGGCTTCTCTCAGGAATGGTGTCTGAGCGAGTCCTATTGGATGAATGGGAGCTGCCCAGACATCCAAAGGTGGTAAGGCATTCCAGACAGAGGCTTAAAAATCCATCAAGCCTCGACACATTCAAGGCCAGACGGCATGGGCTTCAACTGCCAAGAGAGATGAGTTTGAAGAGACAGGAAGAACCAGGCGATTGAACAGCCTAGAATATCACACAAAGAACTTAATTTGTGAACCTATGAAGGCAGAAGCCATTGAGTCTCAAGAGGGTCTGCGAGCCAAAAGAAAAAAAGAGGTAAGTCCGATTGTTGGTGAGGCAGTGAAGAGCCAGAGGAGGGTTTTCAGCAGGGGCACGATGTGGTCTTATCTGATGGCCAGTGGGGAGGCAAAATTGCAAAGGGGCTTGCTGGAGGCAAGAACATTAGTTGGGGTATTTGGGGCAGGAAAGGCATGAGGACCTGAGCAGTGATAGATACGAAGGGAATCAAGTAGATAAAGTTGACAGGACTTAGTGAGCCCTCCTAGCCTCCTCCCCACCTGCATATACTCATCTCCAAAGCTCAATTGAGGCTGTATTTCTCACTAAATCCCCCCCGCCATATTCCCAATTTTCAAGCTGCTTTTGGGGGGCCATTTTGCTCCCTTCCTAAGCTGTCTTTAATCAAGTTTAATCAAGCCTGACTGATTTCACAAGTTGACAGAGAAAGTCTGTCCCGCATGCTGGGTCAGTCTCTGGCCCTATAGCCCCATGGAGTAGAATCTGTCAACTGACCTCGGGTAGGGCAACAAATTGGCCTTGAGCTGGTCTCTGACCCTCTGCCTGTGGCTTCACAACATGGGCAGAGTTCAGTTAAGAAATCAGCACAGTTCCAGGAAAAGGGCACACATTGTCTAGTTTATTTTTCTCCTGATTCAATTCATACCAATATACAGACCCCAGTGGATAGCAGGCAAAATGGAGGGAGGTCCCCAAAGCAAGCAGATTTTCTAGATGCCCCCTTCCTCTCCTGCAAGGCCCATCAATGAGGTGTCCTAACTTTGCTTGGATCTGAGGTTGGAATCCCTGGAGGAGAAGCCAGAAGTCAGGCTTTCTATGGGGAGACAGACTATAGGGCCAGCTGGAATGCCAGGAAGTCAAAGACCCCTGAAGAGTAGGTGTTCCTCTCTGCATGGGGATGCACTGTCTTGGTCTGCTCCCTGGGAACTTCAGAAAGCAGGTCTTCCCCTAGAGCTTCTTGGACCCTTACACTGTCAACATGACAGAAACACAGACAATGAGATGCCAGAGGCCTGGGCCCACAGGCCAACTGAATATGGCCAGGGTATGCTGGTGACTCAAGGACCCAACTTACAGTCTAGAGGGCTATATCTGGAGATTCCTGGCTAATTGCTGCTCTAGAGCCTTGCCAGTCATACTGAACCCCAATCAGACTCTGACCGGTTCAGTTTGGGCCTGTCACGAGTGGGGAAAGAGGATGAGCTATGGCCCTGGGTGGTGCTGACCCTGGTCCCCTCACATGCTCTCCCAGCCCCCTTTCATCTGTCTCCAATTTCTTCTCTTCTTCTCTCTCCTTTTCTTCTTCTTCTTCCTCCTCTTCGTCATCTGAGTCCTCATATAGGTTGATCGTTGCCTGGATAGGGAAGTTCTGCAGTAAAATCTCCCCATCACTGTACAGGTAGTCAAAGGAGCGGGATTTAGGCCAGAAGAGCCTGTGGACAGACAAGAAATATAGCCCCTAACTTAGACGGGGTCCCATCTGTTGCAGAGAGGCAAGTAAGACCAAGAAAGAAGTCAACCCCTAAACTTCTTCTCCTGCCTACAGAATGAGGTGAAAGGGAAAAGGAGGAAGTGCATACACATTGTAACAGAACTCTCTAGATTGTTAAAAAAGGGATGCAGGCTGGAAGGTAATGTCTGGTGGGCTGATGGCTGTGGGGAGGCCCTGCCCCGGCATCTGTCAGCTCTGACACTGATCCCACCCCCCCACTTCAGAAGTCTTCTAGCCAAGAATGATCTATCCCTGCGTCCTCGGTGTCCCACTAAGGCTTCCTTCACTGACCTCGCCCAAAGGGGCTCATTCTTAGGGGTCATCGGCATTGACTTCAGGTAAGGCAACCTTGGCCAGTTCCCTTAACCACCCTGGGCTTCAGTTTCCTAATGTATGAAAAAGGGATCCTGGCACTGCCTCTCTCCTCCTCCTGCTTCACAAGGCTGTTGTACCGATTTGAAGCGCGAGTGGGTCTACAGCAAGTTCTGAGCTCGGCGCGCCAGACTTACCTGACAGGGTGATGGAACTCGGAGGCAGCCTTTATGACTTTGGCACCTGTCGCCCCACCAGTGGCCTGTCCAAAGCAAAAGCTAGCATGTGGTTCAAAGTACATGGCCAGACAACTGCCTCCTCTGTATCAGGGGTCATAAACCTACGTAAGATGATCTAGAAGAAACTTTAGGCATCCCGGGGGCAGCCCCTACCCGCCCCCTCAGCAAGGGGCTCTGTCCTGGTTCTGGCTGTAAAGCAAGTGCATGGAGTCCTGGGAGTTGTTCGCTTTGCTGCCCCTGTTCTAACACCTGTTTGGAGACTGTCCAAGAGACAGAGTTCCACCAAGCAGCCAAGATTCATTGGCGGGGGTGGGAGGGGGGGAGGTAAGGGCGGCCTGGAAGAGCACTGGGGCTAGGTGCCAGGAGACCAGGATTCTAGCACCAGCTCTCTCACAGGCCAGTGGCAGGGCCAGCCCAAATCCTTCACTACTCTGGGCACCCGTCTCTCCATCTTAAGGATTGCCACAGAAATCTCAGGGTTGCCCTCCTCTCAGAGCTGTTGAAGAATCAAATGTGAGCAAGGCATTAGAGATACTTTGCCATGTCTGCAGCCCTGGACCAAGGGCTGGGGCTCTCTGGAAACGGACCTTCTGGGTCAACGTGAATGCCTGTGGCCACCTATGCACGTGACCGCATGTATCGGGGGCTCAGACTCACCGCCTCGATGCCTTTCTTCCCCCACCACTGTGGTAGGTCCCTTGCAGAGGACAGCCAGGGCCTCCAAAGACACGCTCCTCTAGGACAAAGAGATCAATCTATGGAAGAAGGAGACTGGAACCTGGACTCCTTGAGATAACAAAAGAGGCCTCCGGAACACTTGGCTCGGAGGCTGTCTAGTCCAGGAAGCTTGTCATGAGGCCCCTGCCCTCTCGTCCCCACCTGAACAATGTGATTGTTGCTCTTGTCATGCTGTTTTGTAATTATCTGCTTGCCTTTGAGCTTCTTAGGGACCAGTTTAGGTTTGACCATATCTGAATCCCCAACACCCCAGTGCAGTGCCTGGCACACAGTAGGCATCTTGCTAAAGGTTTGCTGAATGTTACACATCTGGAGGAAGAAATGGGGGTTGGATGGAAAATATCTTGCCCCTGACTACGCCAAGAAGGAGAGCTTAGAGTCCTGCCATCTTCCGGGGCTGGGGAAAGGGGCCTGAAATATTTCTGGGCCCACTGCTTCCCCACTAGACTTCCAGAGGTCCAGGAAAAAAATATGGAGATTTTATGGTGTGGTCAGGAAAGAGAAGGGCCCCTGGTCAGAGGCTTCTTAGGACTTTGGCCCTCTTTTACTCCCTCTTCAGCATAGGTCATATTAAAGCCAGGCTCCATGGCAGCCTCTCCCGTGCTCCTCAGTGGACTCAGTGAGCAACTTGGCCCATGAGGCCCTGGCTGCTCGGCTTTCAGCTTTGCCAATGCCCACTGTCCCCGAGTCTCCTCCTGCCACCCAGAGGGATGAATGAGGTGTGAAGCCAGTTGAGACACTCCAGCCTGAGATGCAGAAGGGGCTCTGAGGGCTGTGAGGCCTTGTCCTACCCCTCCACAGAGAGCAGGGGCACCCTGGACATTTCATTTTCCTTCCTCTCCCAGGACACCACCAAACCTGAGTCCTTGTCGCCAAGGGCCAAGGTCTGCTTACCTGTCACTGCCACCTACTTGTTGTCCAGAGGAGACAAGCAGTGGTGGACTTAATAGGCCAGGGGCAGCAGCCGAGGGAATGGAAGGGTCCATCCTTAGGGGGTCGAGGCCAGGCAGGTCATAGGGGCTCTTATTTCTCAGAACCTCCTGCATTCTTTTGGCCTTTCCTGGGAGACCCTTTTATAAGGCTTGCCTGGCCTCATAAATTATTCAGGGCAGCTTGGGGCTGGAGGGGACCTGGGAGGAGGGGTGAGGATTTAGAACAGGGAGCTCTGGGAGGGGAAGCCTGGGTCTCTGGGTGTGAAAGCTCTCCCAGTTGAATAAACAGAGAGTCAGTGGGGGGTGAAGGGTTTTCTTTACCTCCAAGTCAGAAAGGAAAACACAGAAGGGGCAAATCATACACCATTTGTGCAAATTCCCCAGGCAGTAGCAAGGCTGGCTGGGGCAGGGGGTAAAAGAAGGAAGCTCATTAGTACCGCAAACCACGGAAAGCTGTCCGGCATAGAGCGCTGGAAAGACAGGCCTTTGGCAAAGCCAGTTCCCAGTAGAAAAGGGATAGCTGACCCAGCTAAGGCGAGTGAGGGACCCACACGTTATTTGGGCTCAAACCCCCAAGAGATTTGCCAGGTGGCCCTGATATTAGGTGGCACTGCCATTAAGTACCACCTGGGTCAGGAAAAAAGGAGGTTCTGGGTGTAGCAGGTCCAGCTGCCTGTGGGGTGACCCTCAAGTGCCTGAGTCTCCTCTCCGGCCTCAGCAGTAAGTGGTCTGGTAAAGAAGCATGGGCAGCATTTCAGGGCTCCCAGGTCAGATTCCAAACTGCAGAGCTCAGCACCCCCTCCTACTCCCCAATCCAGGAGCTGGGGTGGGGAGGGGGGTGGTGGCGGGGAAGCAGGTCTCTGCCTGGCTGCTAAACTGCTGAAGAACCATCCCTGGCCCCAAGGCCTCTGTTCCCTCACGTGTAAGAGGAGGGTGCAGGGTGCAGGGCCAGTGGCCTCAAGGGGCCTGCCAGCCTGAACACTCTGTGACAGGTACTGGGTACATGGGTACTGACCCCAGGGCTGGGGGTGGGGGTGGGCAGCCCAGCCGCTCCAGCACAGTCCTTGGCCTTAGCCAGTCTTCTGGACCTTTGCCAAAAAGCTTCCAGTTACAACTGCCAGCAGCCTCCTTGTGCTTTAGAAGTCCCAAAAATATTCCTCTGGGGGCTCAGCATTCATCCCCATCAGGGTTTGTGATTGTCCAAAATCTGAAACAAATCCAATGTCCAATAATGGGAAACCAGCTACATTCAGCAAGGTGAGTCTCTGCCCTTGAATACTAAGCAGGCACTGACGATCATGCTCTGGAAGCCTCAGCATCAACACCGAAAGTGGGAAAGAAAATCAGATCCCAAAATTGTATGAACAACTCGATGCAAGGGGCTCCTCTTTCCTCTGTTCCCCTGACCCCCGGCTCCCACCCCACTTCAAATTCCAGCCCCACCATGTGCTTGATAGCAAAGGAAAAATCAGAAACCAGGTAAAACACATGCCTCACTTGGGCTGGGACGGTGAGACAATTTCATATTCCAACTGGCTTGGTGGAAGAGTGGGGAAAGAAAACAAGCGGGAGAGAGCCAAGACTGGGAGATTTTTTATTTCCTTCTTCGTGCTTTTCTGACCGTCCTTGAAAATGCTACGAGACCCGATATTCTTTGGGCGATAGAAAATAAGGACACGTGGAAGGTAAAAGGAAAGAAAGAAATGCTTAGTTGCAGAGAGAGAGGACTCTGTCGGGGTTGGGGGTTGCCGATGGGGGATGACACTTGCTCCGTGGGAGCTACAGGGAGACACATCTTGGCTCCATCAAAGGAAAACTTTCTAGCAGCCCAGCCGCCACCTAACCCAAGGGCCTGGCACCATACCAGCCCTCAATAAACAGAGGTTTATTATATGTGTTGAAATGAGGGCAGTGGCATGCGCTGCCCCAGACTGCTCCGAGGCAAGCTCTCTGGATCCCGGGTCCCCAGAGAGGGGAGAAGGAGGGCTGCTGGGGAGCCCGAATCTCTCTCAGTCTGGCAGGGTCCTGGCTAAATTCACTTCCAGAAGTTGAGGGTTTGCTGGAACTGCTTCACTGGCCCAGAAGAGGAATGAGGCTGAGGGGAGGCACCAGGTGGAAACAAGAGCTGGCAGGCCTGGGGCCTGCGAGGAGAAAGAAGCAAACCTATTAGCATTCCCTGGGATCTTTTTGACCTCCAGGTGGCCAGGGCCTCTGAAAACAGGCAGGAGGGAAGAGGGAAAGGGGGAAGAGGGAGACATTAACTCCTGATCTCAGGAGTTCAAGCCCAACCGGACTTGGCCAGGCCACCCGTCATGCCACCTCTGGCCTTGAACCTGTGTTCATTGGGTCACAATCCTTCACCACTGGGGCTGTCTGGCCCCTTTGCTCTCCTAAGCGGGCTTCAGGGTTCCCCTCAGGCCAGCTTCTAGCATGCTCTTCTGGAGCCCAGCTGCCCTTTAGGCCCATCTGCATGGCTGTTTGGTCTCCCCACACAACTGCTCTCTGCCCTGCTACCTCCTGAGAATTGCCACCCGCCTCAAGCAGTCAATGGGAGACAATGCCCCGGCCCCTCTTGCTGAAGGATTTAAGGCCTGCAAGTGTCGCTGGACAAAAGTGGGAGCCTGGCTGTGTGCCCTTCCATTTGGCACAGAACAGGAGTAAGATGGCCAGCAGTGTAGCAAGGAAAGGTGTGGAACAGCCAAACGAATGGCTTCTCTTCGGGGTGATTACGGCCCTGCCTCTGTTTCCCCTGACAGCCCCATAGTATCTGGGTTTTGCCCTTGGTGGCTCTGCCAGGCCCTCCTGAGAGGACTGGGCCCCTCCTTTGTGCTACACACCACTGGGCTGGGCATTGCCTGGCATGGGAATGGACTAGAAAGAGGAAAGTGCTGAGGACACTGCCTTAGGGTGCTTACAGCCTAGGGAGGCAGACAAAACCTGCGCAGGGCAAGATGACTCCAACAGCCTCAGCTGGGCCCCAAGACCCCTGAGCGTGTTCCCTGGTCATGCTCTAAGTCTGGCCTCCACATTTCCCTGGGCCACATTCCAAACTTCCTTCAGCTCCCTACCATGTTCCTGCTCC
The DNA here is from genome assembly GCF_003254725.2 of Canis lupus dingo. Taxonomy (NCBI): domain Eukaryota; kingdom Metazoa; phylum Chordata; class Mammalia; order Carnivora; family Canidae; genus Canis; species Canis lupus. Next base: position 80,796,488 of record NC_064281.1, read on the forward strand.
ACCCCTCCCTCCTACTTCCCTGAGAAAACAGAGGCCTTCAAGCATGAATTACCTCAGTGCCCTGCCCCACCCCCAAAAAATTGGCCTGCAGCTCCAACTTCCTTCCTCCCCCAGCCCTCCCTTCTCAGGGGACAAGGTGCCCCTCTCGTTAAAGGCTAATCCCTTTATCTGGGCCTTGGCCTCATCCACCCTCCTTCTCCTCTCTGGGCCCTTCCTCCAGACATCATCATGCCCCTTCTCTTCAGGAAAGGCCAGTTTCTTTATTCTAGCTCTCTCCCTTCCCAATGTAAAATGGCGGTCTCCTTGATGCCAAGAAATACAGCTTTTCTCTCCTCAGATGTGTTCTCTCATTCCCCTAACATGCTCGCTCTCTCTCTCTCTCTCTCTCTCTCTCTCTCTCTCTCTCCCCTCCCTCTCTTCCTCCCTCCCACTCTCTTATCTTTCCATCACCCTCAAGTACCTCAGCCCTCCTGCAGGTTGGCCCCCACCCCATCCTCCTAGTGAATGAGCACCACCAAAGGTCACCAATAACCTAACTGCCAAATCCCTTTGAACTCTTGGGTGGCCAAAGATACCATTGGCCAAGCCCTCTTTCCTTAAGCCCTCCTTCATCTCTTGGCCCCCATGATTATTCTCTCATTTTCCTCCTACTTCTGGAACCCCTCCCTGTGTTCTGTCGCCCACCTCTCTTCCTCTGCCCATTCCCCCCTCACCTGTGGCTCTCACAGTCCCCAAATTAGGCTGATACACAGCCATGTTTTCAACGGGGCACAGCAAAATGGGGAGAACATCCCAAAGTAGAGGTTTTCCATAGTCTAAATGTATTCACTCATAGAAAGGACTGTCCTTTATTATGAGGTTATGCCCTTCCTATTTGGGTGGAGCAAGATATTCTTTCTTTTTTGAAATGATTGCAATGGTGGGTGCTAGGCTTTTATTTTTTCCCTTTTTTTTTGAAAAAAAGATTTATTTATTTAATTTTTTATGATAGACAGAGAGAGAGAGGCAGAGACACAGGCAGAGGGAGAAGCAGGCTCCACGCTGGGAGCCCAACTCGGGACTCGATCCCGGGACTCCAGGATCGCACCCTGGGCCAAAGGCAGCCGCCAAACCACTGAGCCACCCAGGGATCCCCTATTTTTTCCCTTTTAATGCTCTGTGAGTTTACCTTTCCAAACTCAAATGTTAGTTTCTCTGTGTCAGTCCTGTTAATGTTTGTTGGATGAATCCAAATTTGAGAATGCTTACTTCCTCTCCCCCCTGTCCCCACCCCCATTACAAACTGAACCTCCTCTGTACCTACCTCAGGAAGCAGCATCATATGGGACCCAAGTCAGTCAAGCTAAAGCATCAGCCACTTCTCGCACCTATCTCTTCCACACTCCTCACTCACCCCATTGTCCCTTTGATGTGGCCTCATTCATTCTCTCTCACCTGGACACCAGGAACAGCTTCCAGGGAGGTTGCCCCATCCTTGACTTGGCCCTTCCAACCCACCCTCCCCACAGCCATCCCAGGGATCTTTCTAGAACACGGATCTGAGTACAGCCCTCCTGCACTGGAAAATCTCCAGTTATCCCCAGTTGCCTAGAGGAAATGTCCAGCCCCATTCCCGTGACTGCCTAGGCCTGGCCTGCTCCTCCCAGCTCCAGCCTCCAGTGGCTTTCATGCACCCTCCCCTGCAGCTCCCCTTGACCTCACCTCCTCTCCATAAACAAGCTGTGGCCTTTCACCCCTAATCCTTTCAGGGTTGAGGGCCTCTGGAGGTCTTAATCCCACCCTGTGTCAGACTGGCCTTTAGCCAAAGGAACAAACGGGCAAACGGAAGAGTGGATCACACCCAGCGAGGATGGATGTCATTCTGTGAGATTTCTGCTCTGGTCATACCTAGATGGAGATGGAGGTTGAATGTGCACAAATGCACAGACTATGCTGTGCCACAAAATATATTTCTTGCTGTGGGTCACCGGTCAGGAGATTGGCACCAAGGGGGCTGGCATGTTGTTCTGTGATTCACTTAGTGCTGCTCATGTCACAGTCCTTGTTGTGGGTCTAGTCTCCCCGGAGAGCGAAACAGAGGTCAGGAGAGCAGGTGATGCTGGGGAGACCTCTCAGAGGAGGGGCTCATCAAGTGGGGCTGGGCATAAGTGGGCAGAGAGAATGGGAACTGAGATGCTGGCCTAGGAGCGGAGAGTAATAGGAGAGAACATTTGTTAAACATTTATGTACCAGGCACTGTCCTAAGCATTTCGCATGGATTAATTTGCCTCACAAACAACCCGAAGGAGGAAGACACACTATTACAAGCCTTGTTTTATAGATGAGACTAACATACTTGCCCAAGGTCACGGAGCTAATAGTGACAAGGCTGGGACTTGAACTCAGGTGGTCTCTGTGCCTCTTGGGCACAGCACTGTATACCATCCCTGGGGGCTGGTGGGAGGAGGGAGCTGTTCAGGAAACAGCGAGAGGCTAGGCCATTGGAAAGGGGACCTACAGTGGCAGGTGGAAAGGCCCAGAACAGGTTCTGGGCTCACCTCAGCAAAGAAGATCTTCCTCCTTCCCTCCAGCCTCTGCCTCCTGAGCCAGGGCCCCTGGGGTCAGGGGTGGGGTGGGGTGGGCAGGAAGCCTAAAAGACCAGTGTGGGGGCCAGGTGGAGGCAAGAGGCAAGCAGGGTCTGCCCTGACAGAGGAAAACAGGGCAAGGTTCTCTTCCCCAACCCCAGCCTGTCCCCAAAGCAAAAAGAGCAAATGGTGCCTGGGACCTCTGCCCTCAAGTCCAAATGTCCCAAATGTGCCAAGTCCTGGACCCAGCCCCTTGGGTTCCTGGGACAGCGGGGGTTGGGGGGTTCCCCTCTGGAGAACAGCTTGCTGCCTGGTCGGCCCTCCTCCTGTACCCTTCTGCCTCTTGGCCTGCCATCGGAGCCAGGCCAGGTGGGCCATGTGGTACAGGGATCTTTTGGCAGAGCCCCCTCGCAGCTCCCCATTTGCTCCTCATTTGGACTGTGGGGGGCCTAGAAAAACAGAGCTGAAGCTCAGAGGAAGCTCCTAGGAGGGGTGGGAGGGAGAGTGCCCCTGGGAAGGTCACTCCCAGTCAGGCCCCTGCCGTCCACCCTGCCCTCCAGCCCATCCAGCCCCATCCCTGGCTCTCCTGTCCAGCCTTGCCTGCCCCTCTGCTCCCCTCTGCACTAATACAGCCTCTTTCCCAGGCTGGCCAGAAGCCCCTGGAAGATGGGAATTCTCAGGAGTACATTCACTTCTCTTTTCTCTTTGGTCCCCCGGAGGCCTGCTGATGGCGCCTCAGTGAGGACAGACCTGGGTAACTAGTGACAGGATCTTCCTGGGAGGTGGGTCCTGCCAAGCTAATAAGAACAGCCACCAGCACTACAGAAATCAGTAGCATTTAGTGAGCACTCACGATGTGTTGGGCGCTGTGCTAAGCACTGAATTTCCTCATTACTGTATTTATACCTTACGAAGATCCTATGAGGTAGGCACTGTTGTTCGCTCCCTTTAATTAATTAATTAATCAGAGACATAGGCAGAGGGAGAAGCAGACTCCTTGTGGGGAGCCTGATGTGGGACTTGATCCCAGGACCCTGGGATCACGACCTGAGCCGAAGGCAGACGCTCAACCACTGAGCCACCCAGGCGTCCCTGTTGGCCCCCTTTAGAGATGAGTAGGAAACTGAGGCACAGACAGATGAAGTGACTTCCCAAATAGCTAACGAGTGGCAGAACAGAGATGGGAGCGCAGGTGTGCTTGCTTTCAACCCTCCAGGAGGTTGTAGAACACAGTTGTGTGGAGGGTGTCATTCCTGTAGCAGTTGCACCACCCCCCTACCACCTCGTGTGCTGCTGTGGAGTTGGGCAGATAGCAGAAGGGGGCCAGTGGAAGTGAGCAACTGGTGTCACAACCTGAGCAAAAGTCCCCCGCCCCCATCACCGGTGATCTGCAGGTGGGCGGATTGGTCAGTGGCTCCACCTCCCAACTACAAAAACTGGGTGCAGCTGGACCTACCCTCAGCGCTTCCTTCTTGAAGGTTCTTCACTCAGCCCTCACCAGCCACTGTTGTAGGGGGCTTGGGTCACCACTCTAGCTCAGGTCCCCATCATCTAGCATCTGTGTATCTGCGGCGGATCTTTATGTGGTAAAGTTTGGGCTCTAGACACCGATACACTCGGGTGTGTCCCAGCTCCAGCACTCAGCTGTGACCCAAGGCAAACAACTTGACCTCCCATTTCCCAGGGTCCCCATATGTGAAATGACATAAGGGTCCCTGCCTCGCAGGGTTGCAGTGAAGGTTGAATGAGAGAATTTATGGGTTTTTCAGTTGGATGCGTACTTAGTCCTTGACATATGTTGCCTGTTAGCACTATTATGATGATTCCTTTCTCCCCCCTACCCCCCTGCTCCACCACCGTGGTTAGGCAGAGCTTAGGCTTTGGAAATAGGCTGGAGTTGGAATCCCTCCTCGCTAGTTTACTGTCCAAGGTGCCCTTGGGTAAATTAACCAATTTCTCTGAGCCTCAGTGTCCTGGGGGTGGAAAGAGTAGTGCTGGAGGTGAGGATGAAATGAGATGCTGTAGGTAAAGAGATGCTGATTCTTTTGTCCCACTTTGCACACCTGGCCAGATTTGGCTTCATACAACACAGCTTTCATCCTGCTGCTACCCAGCACCAGCAAACCGTGACTGGTGGCATATGGCAGGCATATGTCTATTCATGGATTTCCCTGTATTTTCAGCCTCGCCTCCACCTCCATCCAGCATTCCCTCTCACATCCAGTGGGCCTGGTTGCTACACGGGGCCTGCATGTGATCCTCCCCCATGACTCAAAATCGACCTCTCCTTTCTAGGTCCCAGAGGCCTCCAAAATATGCCAATATTCACAGGCTTTTCACCTGAGCTCCATTTTCAGATGTGACAGGAGCCTCCCTATTGAAGTGATCAGGGAAGGGGCTTTGCCATTCCTCCTCCCTTCTAGAGGACTTGGTCCACAGCAGGTGCTCATTCCATGGGAATACAATGTCATTTGATGCCAGAGGAGCCGGTCTGAGAGTAACAAATTCAGTCTAGCAGAGCCTTGGGATTCTACTGTCGGGTAGCAAATAACCACGACAGGCATACAGGGGCCAGGAGGAGATTCTCTGTTAATATTTTGGCCTTCAATACAGAGCCTCCAAAATCCCAGGATGGGGGCGTTTTAGCGGGTACCTTTTGACTTGGTTGAGACAGCCCAGGAGTATGGCAGGTCAGGAGTAGAAGGGGCAGAGCAGATGTTCTCTAGAAAGTCTTTGCTCCATTTTATTCTCAGCTGCCTCCCCTATTGACAGGATGTTTCTAAGCCTGACTAAAGTCTCCAGGAGCTCCTGGCTGGCTCAGTGGTTGAGCATCTGCCTTCGGCTCATGTTGTGATCCTGGGATCGATCCCAGTGTTGGGCTCCTTGCTCAGGTGGGAAGTCTGCTTCTTCCTCTTCCACTGCCCCTTCTCCACCCCCTTCTCTCTCTCATAAATAAATAAAATCTTTTAAAAAAATATCGTTTCTTCTCTACCCTCCCTTTTACCTCCCCTTCCAGCTCTGTCCTAGACCAGCAGCCCTAACAGTGTGACCCAAAGATCACTGGAAGCCCCAAGATTCATTCACGGGATTCAGACAAAACTACTTTCATGATAATACTAAGATGTTATTTGCCATTTCACGGTGTTGACATTTGCCCTGAAGGGGCAAAAGCTATAGTGGGTAAAAATGCTGGCACCTTAGCACAGATCAAGGTGATGGTGCCAAACTAATATTCATGGTGTATTCTGGTAGATGAAATGCCAGTTTCACTTAAAAATGTCTTTTTCTTAATTTTTTTTTATTTGAGAGAGATCACAAGCAGGGGTAGGAATGGAGGTAGAAGCAGACTCCCCACTGAGCAGGGAGCCCTACGCCAGGCTCGATCCCAGGACCCTGGGATCATGACCTGAGCTGAAGGCAGACACTTAACCAACTGAGCCATCCAGGTGCCCTCACTTAAAAATGTTTTGGTGAAACAGTAAAGATAATTAATCTTTATTAAATTTCAACGCTTTGAGTACATGTCTTTTCAAATAGCCTGTGTGACAAAATAGGAACGGAGTATAAAACACTTCCACTGCATAGTGAGTTATGATGAGTGTCATGAGGAAAAGCACTTGCATGATTGCAAGCTAAACTAGCCAGTTTCTCATAGAACATTCTTTTTTTTTTTTAACTTGAAAGAACGATTAACAGACAAACTACAGTTATGCAGACTTGGGCCAGTGTTATGCTGAAAATGAATAAAGTGATTCTGTCGTCTCAAGGAAAACAACTGATAGTTTGTTGTCCTTGATAACATTTAAGCTTTCAAGTGAAAACCATAATTTTGGAAAGCTTTATCTGCTGCTGTGAGCTTGAGAGTTTCTCAATAACCTAAAAACATTTCTGATAAGATTAGTAGTGATATTAATGAATGCAGTTTTTTATATTGTATAATCATAAAATGAGTCAACAATTGGAAGATCTGTATAACTGGATAGGCCACTATTTTCCAAATGACTAATGCATAATGTTACCAAATTATGCATAGATAATAGATCCATTGAAAGTGCAAGATAGACCAGTGGATTTTAATGTAACAGAGTACAAAAAGTTCATTGATACAATTTCAGAGTTAACATCACAAATAAGCAATAGGAAACTACAACCTGTGAAGTTTAGGTGTAGTACCAAAGAAGAACATCCACAAGGTATTAGTTTTCTATTGCACTCATAAAAAATTACCACAAACTTAATATAGCAGCTACTTATTATTTCACAGTTCTGTAGGTCAGAAGACCAGGTTGGGCTCACCTGAGGTCTCTGCTTGGGGTCTCACAAGACTGAGGTCAAGTTGTCTTGTCGGCTGAGCTGGCCCTTATCTGGAGGGTCTGGGGAAAAGGTTTGCTTCCAGGCTCACTGAGAATGCTAGAAAAATCCAGTTCCTTCAGGTTGTAGGTCTGAGGTCCCCATTCCTTGCTGGCACTCTCCTTGGAAAAGACTCACATGATTATATTAGGCCCACCTGGATCATTTCTCTTTGCCAGATCACTAACATGACCATGGAAGTGATAACATTGTAAACACCTACTCTCAAAGGAGAGGAAATTTATACACAGGTGAGTGTCATATGGGAGTTATTCTTAGAATTCTGCCTAAAAATCTATTTAAACAATGCCCGTCTCTACTGACACATCTTCATGAGGTTAGATTTTCTTCATCTATTTTAACCACAAAACACATTGCAACAGACTAAATGCAAGAGCATATATGAGAATCCAGCTGCTTTTTTATTGAGTCAGATACACAACAGATTTGAAAAAATGTAATACGATGCTACTTTTCTTGCTGATTTTTTTGATTTGGAAAATAGTTATTTTTCATAAATATGTGTTACCTACTTTAACATGCAATGTGTTTATTGTTTTAAATGTAAAAATAAATAGTTTTGGGGTGCTTGGCTTGCTCAGTCAGTAGAGACCACAACTCTTGATCTCAGGGTTGTGACTTCTAGTCTCTAGGTGTAGAGACTACTTAAAAATAAAATCTTTAAAAAAATTAAAAAATTAAAGATAAATAGTTTTACACAAAGAAAACAAAAGCACTAATTCAAAAAGATATATGCATACCTCTATTTGTTGCAGCATTATTTATAATAGCCAAGATATGGAAGCAGCCCAAGTGTCCATCCATAAATAAATGGATAAATAAGCTGTAATGCGTGTGTGTATATATATACATATATATGTATATATATATGTATATATATATTCAGCCACAAAAAGGATGAAGTCTTGCCATTTGTGACAGAGGGTATTATGCTAAATGAAATAATTCAGACAAAGAAAGACCAACACCCTATAATTTCACTTGTATATGAAATATAACAAAATAAAATAAAACAAATAAAGGGGCACCTGGTTGGCTATCAGTAGAGCACAAGACTCTTGATCTCAAGATGTAAGTTCAAGTCCCATGTTAGGTGTAGAGATTACTTAAAAATAAAATCTTTTTTAAAAAACAAAACAAACAAAAAAGCAGAAAAAGACCAATAAATGCAGAGAACAAAATGATGGCCAAATGGAAGGGGGTGAGGGATGGGCAGAGTGGGTGAAGGGGGGTGGGAGGTACAGGCTTCCAGTTATGGAATGGATAAGTCATGGGAATAAAACACACAACATAGGGAATATAGTCAATGATATTGTAATAGTGTTGTGTGGTGACAGATGGTAGCTCTGCTTGTGGTGAGCACAGGATAATGTATATAGAAGTTGAATCACTTTGTTGTACGCCTCTAACGTTGTGGGTCAACTATATTACAGTAAATAGTTTTAAATTTTATCAGTTTTGGGGTACCTGGGTGGCTCCATCATTTAAGTGTCTGCCTTTGGCTCAGGTCATGATCTTGGGGTCCTGGGATCCAGCCCCATGTTGGGCTCCCTGCTCATTGAGGGGAGCCTACTTCTCCTTCTCCCTCTGCTCCTTCCCCCAGTTGTGCTCTCTCTCTCTCTCAAATAAATAAAATTAAAAAAATAAAATTTATCAGTTTAAATTTCTAATATGTTAAATATCATTATATATAACCCATAAAAAGGAAAGCTCTTTGGAGTTTTCAATGATTTTTTAAAGCTAATACCTTTTATTTGTTTCTTTTTAGATATACATGCATGTCATTTTAATATTCTGTGTGACAGAATGTGGAAGGACACATAAAATGTATGCCTTTGGGTGTGCGCTGCTATGGATTTTGATGAATGCATAAAGTCATACAACCATTCTGTAATGCTTCCAATATCCAAAGAATTCCCTATGCCACAGCATTGTGGTCAACCCCTTCCCCCATCACTAACCTCTGGCAACCACTAATCTGGTTTTGTCATTTCACGAATGTCATATAAATGGAATCATACAAAAATAAATAAATAAATAAATAAATAAATAAATAAATAAATAAATAAATGGAATCACTATAAACAACCTTTTGAATCTGGCTTCTTTCAACATTGTACATTCGAGCTTCATCCATGTAGCTGCCTATATCCATAACACAATCCTTTTTGTGCTGCATAGTATTCCATTTATACAGATGAGCCACAGTTTATCCATTTACTAGTTGAAGGACATTGAGTTGATTCCTAATTAATAATTTTTAAGGGAGTAAAATCCTCCTGAGACCACAAATTTTGAGAGATGATGGTAATGTAATGGAAGCATCATTTTTACATGGGAAACGGGTAGATGGATAAAAGAGTCATATATTGGAGGTAGAATTGAAAGGATTTGCAGATCAGTTGAGATGGGTTAGGGAGGGCCAGAGAAAAAATGGTGAAATTAAGTATCACTCTGAGGTTCCTGGCTTAAACAGCTGGCTTTGTCAAATGAAGAAGACTGGGGGTGAATTGCTTTTAACTCAAAGGGAATCAAGGGTACAATTTTGGAGCTGTTGAGTTTGAGATGCTTTTCAGTTATCCTAACGGAGATGTCAGTATACAGGGTCTGGATTTCAAAGGAAATAGGGATTTGAAAGTCCTCTGAGTACATGAGAGATAAATGGGATCTCTGAGAGTGGGAATGCAGAGTGAGAAGGGAGGGAGAACTAGGTCAGGCTCCTGAGGAACACAGCTTTCTCAGAATCTACCAGAGTAGGAGGAGTTGATAAAGAAGCCAGAGAGATAGGAGGAACATCAGGGGAGGGTTGCATCACAGAGGCCAAGAGAAGCAAAGGCAGAGTGATCTGGGGCATTGAATGCTGTGTAGAGGTAAAGGAAGTGAGGGATTGAAAAGCGCCCATTGGATTCGGTGACATGGGGTGGGGTGGAGGGGTGTCGTTTGTGACCTTGATAAGAATTTCCTGGTTTGGTGGAATGAAAGGGATGGAATGTCTCAAATCCTCTCTCTGCCTGAGGTCCTACCTCCTTCTCCCATAATCTTCTCATCCCCGCCCCCTGTGCCCCTAGAATCTCTTATTTCTCCTTCTAGACTCGACTCCTTGTAGCACCATCTCCTCCCTCTCCCTCAAGACCTTGCATTATACAGACCTCTCTTAGATTTTGTTCCTCAAAGACCCATCTCCTGCCTCTCATTCTACTCTCTTTCCTGACCCACCTCTTCTCAGACTCTCATTTTCCTCCCTGTATTTTTTTTATTTATTTTTTATTGGTGTTCAATTTACTAACATACAGAATAACCCCCAGTGCCCGTCACCCATTCACTCCCACCCCCCGCCCTCCTCCCCTTCTACCACCCCTAGTTCGTTTCCCAGAGTTAGGAATATTTATGTTCTGTCTCCCTTTCTGATATTTCCCACACATTTCTTCTCCCTTCTCTTATATTCCCTTTCACTATTATTTATATTCCCAAATGTATTATGTCACAGCTCACTCCTCTCTTTGAGCACATACTGCTTTTCCCAGACTGCTACTTTTCACTCTCTTTTTTTCAGGACCCTTTCCTTCCTTCCACCCACTTAGGCTTGCTGGATCTCAGTAGGGGTCTTAGCTGGTCACTAAGGAGCCTCACAGACTCAACCCCAAGGAGTCATATTCTCTGGCAGGATTCCACCAGGATCTGACAGTGCTGACCTGTAGGAAACACAGCATTAAAACATAGTCCTTCCTTGAATGATTGCCAGGCTGGTAACCACATCCTGCCAACACAATGCCCTCATCCGCCCTGGCACCTGACACTGAGATTCTGCCTTTTCCTACCCTCAATTGCACAGAGTCACCCTGAGCTGATAAGGCGCCCCTCTACTACAAATTCTATTTTGCACTCAACTCACATGTCGCTCTTGCCAGAATGCTTTCCTATTCATTAGTCCAGCCTTGGGAAGTAAGCGGGCGAAGCATGGTGAAAGAAGATGTGAAGACTTGCCCCAGGTCACACAGCTGGTTAGAAGATTAGCCTGCTATCCCTCCCAGCCCTTTGGGTTTGCTTGCTTTCATGCTCCCCAAACTCCCCAGGCCTGAGCTCAGGCATGGATGCCCTTTTAGCCTGTTGCAGCCTGCCAAGGGGTAGCTCCCTGGAGAGACCCCTGCTCAGGAGCAGTACCCTACTTGCACTTTGCACTATAGCTCTGGACCACCTTGAGAAAGAGGATGATTTCTGATTTGCTTCACTGAATTCACATCAGGCCACAAATCTGTTTGTTTTGATATGACTTCAAAAATGGAGTACAGAGTAATGATTAAGAGCCGAGGGCCAGGGTTGCCGGGATCTGGTGCCCAGGCCTGGCTCGGCTCTGCAGTAGCTCAGTGAGGCAATGTATATGAGGACTCTCAGCAGAGTTCCTGACACCCAGCAAGTGTTCAACGAACGGTGACCACAAGCCTCATTATTTTTCCGTAGGAATCCTTGGGAGGCAGTCAGTGTAGTGTACTGGAAAATTTACTGAACCAGACATCTAGGGACCTAGATTCCAGGTCTAATTATTACTGCTCAACTTGGAATGCTGGGTGACCTATTCATTTCATCTCATTGGGCCTAGACTTTCTCATCTGCACATAGTAATGGCTGCCCTACCTTTGTAATATGATCTAGTAGCCTAAAGCATTCCGTATTCTGTGCAAAGATGTTAGGTTACAGGGAAAACATGGAAATTACAAAAAGGCCTACTAGTGAATGGTTTAATAAATTATATTTCCATACCACAGAATATAATGCAGCGAATCTTTACTTGACATGGGAATAAGGCCGTATCATATCATTGCATTGTTTAGAAATGATAGAAGGTTACGGAACTGTAGGGTAAAATGCGACTCAACTGGGTAAAAATATTTCTATTCACATCTTCTATGGCACATCAAAATGTTAAAATGATTAGCAGGATATCCCTTGCCAGTAGTATTATGAGGACCTCTAGTTTCTCCTTTATATTTTATTTTCTGAATTTTTGGCAGTAACATCCAGTATGTTTCTAATCAGGAAAACAGGGACGCCTGAGTGGCTCAGTGGTTAAGCATCTGCCTTTGGCTCAGGTCGTGATCCTGGAGTCCCGGGATTGAGTCCCACATTAGACTCCCTGCAGGGAGCCTGCTTCTCCCTCTGACTATGTCTCTCTCTCTCTCCTCTGTGTTTCTCATGAATAAATAAACAAAATCTCAAAATGAAAAGAAAACAGCAAAAAACAGACAGAAAAGCTTTCTCTTGCTCCATCTGGAGAGGCAACCCCATCACTGCTCTCCATGTCACAAAAGTTTTGAGGGACCCAAATGGCACTGGGGTGTGGTACTGCTGTGTATGCGACAAAGGGGAGGCCCATGGTAAGCACAGCTGCTTTGGCCTCACCTTGTCGGGAACTGCTCTCTGGAACCCACCAGAGTCTGAACTAGAGTACCGCATACTGGCCTTTGCACTTTGGGGTGAACCTCTGGGGTGGGGTAGGTCCAGGAGCTTGGTGGAGAAGGAAGCTGAATGGAAGAGCCCATGGGGCTGCAGGCAGTGCAAGACTGCTTGGGCACTAGCTCACCAGGGCCGTGTTTATGAGGCTTACTCCCTGCTGGGCCTCAGGGCCCACAGCCAGGGACACCTAATGGGCCCCCTCTTCTCTCTACCCCTGAAGCTGGAATGTTCCAAATTCCTCCTCCTTGGGCCAAACCCCTCTCCCCCACACAAGGCCTCCCCTGGTCTTGCAGAGGTCACCACACAAAAGCCCAGCTGGAGTTTTTGACAGGAAAAAGCTCACTAAACTTTTTTTAAGCACCTCAATGTTCCACGGACTCCAGGGGTTTAATTCTGATCTGTAATAAGTCTCTGACCCAAGGCTGAGATTTGTGGATGGATTTTGCAAAGCTGCGGCTAACAATTAGAAATCCTTTATCACCTCAGCCTGGAGCCCCTTGAACCTTACGCGCCCCTCCCTCGGGAAACTTCCCTCCCACTCCAGAGCCATACAGCTCCTCCAAGACTCTGCAAAAGGACTCCTTCGTAAGTGCCTCAATTCTGCTTTATTTGCTGCTTTTTAAACTCACCTGTGGGCTCTTGTTTCCTAGTTGTTACCCGTTTAGCCCATGGTGTAGCCGTGCTGGGCCACCTTGGGTTTCTGAGGGAAGGGCATGGGAGGAAATGTTCAGGTGGCACCTGGGTTGGTAGTGTTTGTTTCCTCAAGGCGACCACAAAGTTTCCAGTGTTTGAAACTACAAGGGCCAGAGGAAGCGCTCTCCAAAGCAGATAATTTCTGAATGGAGCTTTTGAGGACTGAGATACAAGGTTGGGGGGGCGAGGTACAGTTTACTGCCCCCCATGTGGTGAACTGGAGGGGCCAAAGGAGGACCGGGAGGGGGACCCTCTCCCAGCCAGCTTCAGTGTCTTCTTCCACCCTGAAACCTCAGGGAATCAACAGAAGGTGGGTTTCTGAGTGAAGTTGGGAAGTCTCCCCCTTAACCTCTAAAATAACCCTTCCCCCACTGGTCTGTGAGTCTGTCAGAACTTCCTGCTTTCCATAAAAGGACATCCTGACATTTTCCATAAAATGGAGGGTCCTGTGCTCAGTGAGATAAGTCAGGGAGAGAAACCAAATATGGTATGAGCTCAGCTATATGTGCAATCTGAAACAAACCTAAGTTCCTAGATACAGAGAACAGACTGGTGGTTGTCAGAGGTGGGGGTGTGGATAGGAGTAAAATGGGTGAAGGGGGGGTCAGAGAGTGCCAACTCCCAGCTACAAGGTTAAGAAATCCTGGGTATATCATGTGCAGCATGGTGACTGAAGCTACCAGTGCTGTGCTATCTGAAGATTGCTCAGAGACAGTAGATCCTAAAAGTTCTCACCAAAGGAAAACAAATCTGTAGCTATGTAAGGTGGTGGAGGTGGACTGAACTTACCGTCATGGTCACTTTGAAATGCGGTTATATGTCAAATCATTATGCTGTGCACCTGAAATTAATGCAGTGTGATGTGCCAATTCTATCTCCATACAAATAGAAACTTCCTCTTTGGACTGAGGCTTTATTCTCTTCAAGTGTCCTCTTTGAAAACAGAGCTGGAAACAGAACATGAGCCGTGCTTAGAGCTAGAGAGATGGTGGATGATGTCTGTGTTCTAGAGTCGGCCTTTCTGTGTTTTTTAGCAGTGTAAAGTGAGAATGTTTTGCTTTGATGATCAGGGCAGAAATGAACTTCTTTTTAAAGCAATTAGAACATCCCTCAATCCAGTTGTTGTTCCCTGAGGGAACTGCTCTGAGGATACACTTACCAGAAAGCAGGGCTTCAGAGGAATGGCTTTGCCACTTACTAGAGCCCTAAGCAGCTGCTGATTAGGTGCAGAGAGGAGAGCAGGTGTCTTGGATTCCTGTGAGGAGCTGTCCGATTGGGGGTTGGAGAAACAAGGCCAATTGGCAGAAGAGGGCTATGGTGGCCTCCATCACTCCCCAGGACACCACATCAGCTCCTTCCTTGAGCCTGAGAAGCCTCACCTATCTTACCCTGTTCAGTTTTACGAGACCCCAAAGAAGGGGTGCCATGCACAAGACTTGGGGTGAGAACTCGGAAAAGGCAGGGCAAGGATCCAGGCAAGAAGGCGTTAATTCAGGAGCTGCTGCCAGGTTTGACCCTCCTAATCCTCTCCTGCAGTTCCAATCCCTCCCCTAAGGAAGATTAGGTAAGGATCCTAAATGAAGCCTTCTCGACCAGCCCTTGGGCCATGGAGTGTGTTGGTCTCATGCCCAGAAGACAAATTCAGCTGTCAAGGCCTAGAGTTTTCTGTTCCTCCGAAGCAGCCAGGGTCTGATTTCTAGGAGGACCTCTGAATTGACAGGGGTGTCCTTTAAAGCTGCCTGCTTCTAATAACAGCTGTTCAGTCTTCTATATTTGTCACCGTGGCTTCCTGTCCCCATTTCCTTAATTGAGACTTGAAACCTTGGAGATGAGAAACTGGAGCCTGGCGAATTTAGGGGACTTCCTTAACAGGTTCCAGGGAGACCTGAGACTAGAAGTCAGTCTTTTGATTCTCAGGTCAGGACTCTTTCTTTGAGCCATCTACTGCTCATAACACTAACAAAAACAGAATCTAGCCTGGCACACTACCTAACTGCCCCCTATCTTGTCTACCCCTGCTTTCCTGACCCTGCCTGAAAGATGACCTCCTTTGGGCCATTTCTCCCAATTGAATAAGTTCCAACAACTAGTTCTACTTCCTTCCCAGCCATGCCAAGACAGACTCCTGAGACTCCAAGCCTTCGTGATGGCATTTTTAAAATTCTGCCCTCCCCAAACTCCTTTTCCTACTTATGCACCAGGACTGACTCTGGGGAGAAGGTCTCCTCTTGAAGACACTACCAACTCTCATGGGAAATCCAAGCTGGGCTCTCATGTCAGCATCCCAACAAGCCTGGAGCAGGAGCTACTCTTCTGGGAGGCAGCGGGTCTGCTCTCTAAAAACCTCAAGGTAGCTCACCGACACTCACTGGAAACCCATATATATAGATAGGAAATAAAAAGGAAAAGTATGTAACACAACCTTGGTTTAGAAGAGGGAGTCCAAGGAAGGTTTCAAGGGAAGGATAGTCCTGAATAATGACCAACAATTATCCAAGCAAAATTTGGATGGTAGAATAGCATACTCAAGGTCTTAGAGACAGAGAGAAAGGCAAATTCAGGGAAGTACACACTTTTGTGGCTAGATTATGTGTGTGTATGTGTGGCCATGCACATGTGTGTGGGTGAGCATAAAGCATGAGGTTGGAGGTTACTGGTGGGAAATGAGGCTGGAAAGAAAACCAGGAGCCAGACAATGGAGGGCCTTCCTGGTTTCCCCATGCTAGAGAGTTCCAACTTTGTCTTGAAAGCAATTAAGAGGGCCTGAAGTTTTTAAAGCATGGCGAAGTGGTGGTGTGGAGTGTAGGATTAGATTTCTATTTTAGAAAGATCGTTGGCTACTGGATGGATAATTGATTGCAGAAGTGGAATTAGACCAGTCTGAGGTGCCCATGAGATTTCTAATTTCAAACTGAAGTTTACATAGTGGAGATAGAAGTGGATGCATTCAGAACATATTTTAAAGGTAAATCTGATGGGACTTTATAATTGGTTACATGTCAAGAAGAGGGGAGGAATCAAGGATGCTTGGCTTGAGTTGCTGGATGAAGGATGGCCCTAGTGAGATAGGGAACATGGTGTGCAGAATTGTTTGAAGATAGGGAAGACAGCAGATGATTTTAGCTTTGCAAATGTTGAGTTTGAGATGCCATGAAAATATTCAGATGGGGTCATTCCAAATGCTGTTAATTATACAAATCTTGAGTTCATGGGAGAGATCTGTCCCAGAGATACGGATTCAGGAATCATTTAGCATAGAGACAGATTGATGAAACCACCCCTAGAGAATGTGAGGGATGAGAAGAGAAGTCTAAAACTCCAGATGAGACTCTGCAGGGAATATTAAGATTTATACTGAGGGCACAAGAAGAAAAACTTATAAAGAAGATTAGGGGATGCCTGAGTGGCTTGGTGGTTGAGTGTCTGCCTTCGGCTCAGGGCGTGATCCTAGGGTCCTGGGATCGAGTCCCACATCAGGCTCCCCACGGGAGCCTGCCTTTGTCTCTGCCTCTCTCTCTCTCTCTCTCTCTCTCTCTCTCTCTCTGTGTGTCTCTCATGAATAAATAAAATCTTTAAAAAAAGAGGACTTAGAAGCATCATTTTGAGGGGCAGGGAAAACCAGGAGTGGTATCACAGAAAACAAAGGTGAATACACTTTTATGAAGGAGAGGGACAAAGTGAGATGACAGATCTGGGGACAAGAAAACTGTGGGCAACCTTAGTGTTAGGGAAGGGCTAATGGCAGAAACCAGACTGCAGAGGCTTGAGCAGTGGGTGGGATGGGAAAGAAGTAGAGACATCAACATAAAATGGCTCTTTCAGGAACCTCAATTGTAAGAAAATGATGAGGATAAGGTAGTAGTCTCACAGGGAGGACGTCGGGTAGGGAGGTAAAAAAAAAAAACAAGTCACCAGGAGATGCTCACCAGGGAAAAGTAGAAGGATTTGCAAGCAGCACTGAAGGTGCCATTGAAAGGCACAGTCATGATCAAGATAGGGTAGAATTGTAGCAGCTTAGTGGTAAGAAGACCAATGCATAGAAAGGACCTGTGCATTGTCACTGCTGGTGAGCACCAGAGCTGAGATTTCAAACTAGATTTCCCTCCCCATCCCATCAGACGCGTGTTGGCTCCTACTCAGCTCTGCTCTGCATCAACATTGGCCTTGTTGTGTCCATCAGCAATAAAGAGTATTGACTGGCAGCTCTGTGCCTGATTCTGCAGAGGCACAACAGAAGTTTAATCTAAGTTTAAAATATTGAATAATTAATCAGTTTAATATATTTCCTCCCTCAACTGGTTTAGAATTGAAAGAGACAAGACATTCAGCAAATGCCTATACAGAAAATAGGAAACTCTTTTTCTCTCTTTCTCTCTCTCTGGCTCTCTTTCTCTGTGTCTATGCTTTCTCTCCCTCTCTCTTCTCCCTTTCTGTCTCTCTCCCTCTTCATTTCCCTCCTTCCTTCAGTTCCTTCTCTCAACTTTATTTTTTCTTTTAAAGATTATTTATTTATTGGGATCCCTGGGTGGCGCAGCGGTTTGGCGCCTGCCTTTGGCCCAGGGCGTGATCCTGGAGACCCGGGATCGAATCCCACATCGGGCTCCCGGAGCATGGAGCCTGCTTCTCCCTCTGCCTGTGTCTCTGCCTCTCTCTCTCTGTGACTATCATAAATAAATAAAAAAAAAAAAAAATTAAAAAAAAAAAAAGATTATTTATTTATTTATTCATGAGAGACACAAAGAGAGAGGCAAAGACATAGGCAGAGGGAGAAGCAGACTCCCTGTGAGAAGTTTGATGTGGGACTCGATCCCAGGACCCTGGGATCACATGAGTCAAAGGCAGACACTCAGCCACTGAGCCACCCAGGTGCCCCAGAAGTATAAGGGTTTAAATAGGAAACACCTACCCTCAGCACCTACCACAAAACATCATGACAATTTAGTTGACACGTATAGAGTACTTATAATGGTCACATCGGAAGCACTATATAATTGTTATTATTATTATTATTATTATTATTATTATTATTATTAGTGTTATTACTACTGTACTACCACGATGGGGTTAAGGAAACACAGAATGCTGCAAGAACATGGAGGACGGGCATTTGACCCAAGCCAGAGGAAGAGACATAAGAGTTGAACCCTAAACAGAGAGAAGGCAGTAAACCGAGGGAGAATGCTGGGCATCCTGCACAGAAGGAACAGCCTCCACTCAGATTTGGAAGCAAAAGACAAGATGACATGATTGAGGAACTGAGAATAAGTTAGTTCAGCAAGAATATGAGGAGGACAATGGCAAGAGATGAAGCTTGAGAGGTCATAGAGCACAAACAAGTTTGGACTTTATCCTTTAGCCAATGAGGAGCCACTGGAATGTTTTCTGTAGACACTTGATCAGATTAATGTGTTGAAAGATCACCTTGACAACGACGTGCAGAATGAATTGTAAGAGACTAGACTGGAAATGAGACCAGTTAGGAAGTCACTGCTACAGTCTGGGGAAGAGGGGATGGTGAAGCACTGACCCGGGCAAGTAGAAGTAGGAATGGGGAGAAGGGTGCCATGGATTTGAGGTGTATACAAGAGGTGGAGTTGGTGAGATATTGACCATGGAAGGTGAGGAATCAGCATGAAAGAGGTGTCAAGAATCACTCTCGGGCTTTTGGTCTGGTGCAAGGGAATGGGTAGAGTTATCTTTCAGTGATCATAGGGGACTCAGGGAAGAACTGTTTGGGAAAGTGTGCATTAGGAGAGGTGAAGAGTTCTCTTTTGAACGTGTCAAATTTGAGGTGCCTATGGCATTTCCAGATGGACCTGGAATTAAAGATTTATTTATTTATTTGAGGTGGGGTGGGCCTCAGGGAGAGGGAGAGAGAAAATCTCAAGCATACTCCCCATTGAGCCCAGACCCCGACATGGGACTCAATCTCATAACCCCAAGATCATGACCTGAGCTGAAGTCAAGAGTTAGACACTTCACCAACTGAGCCAACCGGGCACCCCAAAGTGGATATTTTACATAGGTGATTGCTCTGGCAGTCTTGAAGCTCAGGAGGAAGATCTATGATGGAAATTCAGATTTGGAAGTGTCAGTGGATGGGTTGGAGATTAAGTCATGGGGGTGGGTTAGGTCCACTTAAGATTAAGTCATGCAGCGTATTTGCTCAGGGACAGAATGTTGGCTGAGGAAAGAATGGACTCCTGAGGAATACTCAACATTTAAAAGATGGTGAGCCTTGGCAAGAGTGTGTGTGTGTGTGTGTGGGGGGGTGCTCCTTGAACACCGCAAAATCCTACACAGCTCTGAGATTCTAAAGGATCTGCTCAGATGCCTTCCTCTTACAAAGGTTTCCATTGTAGAACAGCTTCCCTTTCCTGTCTCCATTCTAGACTCTCTGCTAGGAGAGAGCCTAAGGAATTTCAGGGGGCCCCCGGGCCTTGGCACATCCTTTGCTCTCCAATCCTTCCCCATTATCTCAGAGGCTGGGACTGGTAGGGTCAACCACTAAGAGAGCAGACAGGAAATATTGGAGTGTGGTGTACATGCAGGAGGAGGCCTTAGGCTGGCTTGCGGAGGGAATCTGGGCAGGACTGGGCGGACCTGAACTCTCCGAGGGGGATGGAAGTCTTTTCTGCTGACCTTAACCTGCCCTGGAGTAGATTTTTCACCTTGGGAAGAACAACCTAGGGCTAGACCACTGCTCTCTAGGCCCCTGGAGGTTTGAGAGAGGCCTCTGATAGCCTGGAGTCCAAAGCTATGTCCTGGGACCCATTCCTCCTGGCCCAGGCTCCTGGAGTTTGGCCTTAGTCTGCAATTGAGGGGCCCCATGTCCCTGTTGCTGGGCAATGTGTTAGACAGCAGCCTCTGGAGACAGAACCATGCCAACTAGGAGCCTGACCTGGAGCCAACGTGACCGGCACGACCGCCACTGCCACCACTACCTTCTCGGAAAGGAGCCACCCGTCTGGCCCCTGGCTTTGTCTGGTTGCCAACCTAAGGGTATGTGCCTACGCAGGAGGCGATGACATTTTGGCTCTACTTTCAAAGTTTTTTTTTTTTCCTTTCTCATGTGTTATTTCTAAAGATAACAAAGGTCAAAAGGCATCCAGCATTTTCTGGTTTCTCATAAGCTTCTGGTCAATATTTAATCTGGTTTATGGATTTTTTTTTTTAGGTCTTCTAGATGCCTTCTTGAGCCTGCTTGTGGCCACCCACAGACACTTGTAAGGAGGAGAGAAATCAGCTTGGCAGAGACACTCTGAAATGAGGGATTAGGGGCCAGAATCCAAGGAACGAGAGCTGCAGCCCGGAAGGCAAAGGAACAAGCCCTGAAGACACTTCTGCTGGGAGGTCCGCCATGGCCTCTCTCGGCCTCCAACTTGTAGGCTACATCCTAGGCCTCCTGGGGCTGTTGGGCACCCTGGTGGCCATGCTGCTTCCCAGCTGGCGAACAAGCTCCTACGTTGGTACCAGCATCGTGACGGCGGTCGGCTTCTCCAAGGGCCTCTGGATGGAGTGCGCCACACACAGCACAGGCATAACCCAGTGTGACATCTACAGCACCCTCCTAGGCCTGCCTGCTGACATCCAGGCTGCCCAGGCCATGATGGTGACATCCAGTGCGATCTCTTCGTTGGCCTGCATTGTCTCTGTGGTGGGCATGAGATGCACTGTCTTCTGCCAGGACTCCCGAGCCAAAGACAGACTGGCGGTGGTGGGTGGAGTCTTCTTCATCATTGGAGGCCTCCTGGGCTTCATCCCCGTTGCCTGGAACCTTCACGGGATCCTGCGGGACTTCTACTCCCCGCTGGTACCCGATAGCATGAAGTTCGAGATCGGAGAAGCTCTCTACCTGGGCATTATTTCCTCCTTGTTCTCCCTGGTAGCTGGCATCATCCTCTGCTTTTCCTGCCCACTCCAGGGAAATCGCTCCGACTACTATGACTCCTACCAGGCCCAGCCCCTTGCAACTAGAGGCTCTCCAAGGCCGGGTCAACCGCCCAAAGCCAAGAGCGAGTTTAACTCCTACAGCCTGACAGGGTATGTGTGAAGAACCAGGGGCCAGAGCTAGGGGGGCGGTTGGTGGCCGAGTCTGTGAAAACCAGTGAACAGCACCTCCCAAACCACCACCCCTGGGGCCACAGGTGAGGGACATTGGCACTGTATCATGTCAGAAGGTGCTGCTGAGGCTAGATTGACTTTGCCCACTGGATCAAGTGAAGGCAGAAATGAGAACTGGTGCAACAGCATGCAGGTTCGATTGTCAAGATTGCTTGCCAAGCCAGCCTTTCTGTTCCCTTCACCTTGCCCACGGCCCTCCCACCAACCCCCCACCCCCCATCCCCCACCCCCGGCTCTGAGTCCCCAACCCTCTACTCCAAACTCCACCCTGCAGCCTAGGCCAGGCCACAGAGGCTTCCCTCCGCCCTTTGGTTTACCTGGGAATCCATCTGCCAAACCCACTAATTACATCCCACTGACTAACCCTCTCTGTGATCAAAGACCCTCCCCTCTGGCTCAGGCTGGTTCTTAGCTCATTGCTGGGGGAGCTAGGGTTGGGGCTGGGGGCGGGGAGTGGTGGCTTTTGTGGGCCTGGCTCTCACCAACTTCCCAAGCTTCTCTCCAAAGAAACTGGTCAGTAATGGAGCCCAGAGCCTCCATCCCATTGTTGTTATGACTCCACAGGGTTCAGACCGGTTTGTGCGTGGACCATCCCATGGTACTGAGGGAAGACAGAGGCAGGACGAGAGGGAAGGAAGGAAGGCAGTTGAGGACCAAAGAGAATTAAAAAAAGACCCAAACCGTTGCCCAGGGCATTTCCCAGAATTCCTTCCCGCTGCGGGTTTGGGGGATCTAGCACCCCTCTTCCCTCTAGAGGAAAGCACAAAGGAAGAAGATAGGTTGGAAAGCTCAGGGCAGTAGCAGACTCTGATTCCACCGAGGAATTCCATTGCCTCAGAAGCTGCAACCCCAACTTTCACCAAAGCCCCTGCCTCTCTCTGCCCTGGCCCCCTGCTGAAGCAGGGCTATGGGTCCCCCACGGTGGTTCCCTTAGGAAGGGGAAACTAGCACTTTTAGACATGGCTCTTGGCTGGGTGGGGGGCAGCACAGGAGACTTGGGGGACTGAGGAAGAGACCACTCCTTGAGGCCACCCAAGAAAGAATAAGAACTTTGGGCTCAGTTGCCAGGGGTTCCCCCCCACCCCGCAGAGCACTACGGAGCCTCTGAAAGACAACAGCACCAGGGAGCCCCTCCACCTGCCGCCGTCACCCATCAGATGCTCTCCGTCATCCTTTGCCAGGCATTTCAGAGTTGCTAGAAGGCATCTAGCTCCGAAGTGTGGAAGAGCTCTATTTCCCCTGGGATGGGAGTGGAGGTGTGGGTCACAGATGGACCAAAGGCCTCTTCTCTCAGCAGCCTCAGCATGCCTGGCTTCTGACAAACTCCGGGCTGCCTTCCCACACCTCAGTGCCAGCGGAAGAGGGTCATTCGTGGTCTCTGACATGCCTTCCACCTCTCCACCTTCTTACTTATGACTGAGCTCTTCTCCCAAGCTGGAAGGGCCTGTCCTCTTAGTCAAGTCCTCCTGCTGTCTGGAGAACTTGCTCAGCACCACCTCCTACACCGAGTCTCCTCTCACCACTCCATTTCTCTCCTACGCTCCTTCCTCTATCCCTCCGTGTATATAACTCTTGCTTCTCTGATGCTTATTGTTCACAATTTTTGATGGGTAGTTATCTTTTTGTGTGTATCTGATTTCACAAGGACATTGTAAACTCTTGAGGGTAGGGACCATCCCCGAGACCTCTTTGTATCTCCCAGACTAGCTATAAGAGTGCTGGGCACATAGTAGGTAATCAATAAACACTTATTGATTGAGTCATTCTGTTACTGTTTTATTAATTGAAAGGGGCCCAGCCAGGGCAGGCATGACAGAGAGAATGGGGCCAGGGGGAAGGGAAGGCAGAAATTGGCGTTTCTTCCCACCAGGTGGGTAAAACATTCTAGACTTTACTGGAGACATTATGAAAGTAGGATACTACCACCACCCCCTCCACCTTTCCCAGGGAACCTTAACCTTTTCTTCCCTCTTCACAATTCTTTCATCAAAGTTATTTACTAAATGGCTGTGTGTTTATTCCTTTCATTCTCTGAACCAGCACTCTGAGGAAGGTGAAGGAGACCTGATAGTCTCCATTCGACAGATGGGGAAACCAAAGCCCACATGAATAAAGAGAATTTTCCCCCAGGGCCACATTGTTGGTGTTGGGGCCCCAGACTCTAGCCTCTCCAGATAGGACTCTGCTGACCCACTAATTGAGTGAGCCCGCCAGGGGTCTGCAGGCTGCCGGAGGATAGCACCCCATGGCCAGTGAAGTCACGCCATTTGAAAGAGACACAACACCTCAGTTCTAATTTCCCTAACTCCAGAGGAGTGAGAGTTTGGGAGGCTGTGTTTGAATCTCATGGGGAATTAACAAAGCCTAAGTCATAAAGATGTTAACTGTGACAACACTGACAATGATGCCCCCCCGGCCCCCCACAAGATTCAGCTTACCCAGGGCCCCTGGACCAAGTGGGCCTCGGCACACAGGAGCCTGATATGACAGGCATGACCTTGCACCCTCCAAGTAGACCTTCTTTGGTGAAGAGGCTAAGACCCCAGCACCCAAGCCCATTTAGAGAGAATAGAGACAGGCAGGAGTTAAGTGTGGAGAGAAGGAGCTCTCTGGGCAGAAGGTGAAAAGGGGTCATGTTTCTGGTCTGGCACCAGGAGCCCCCAGCCCACTTGACTGGGGGCCCCTAGGGGCTGGAAGATGGGGTTGCCTTGCTGACCGTGTTATGCTGAGTGGGCTCTGATGAGTCACTGGCTGGCAGCCAAAGCACTTTACAGATTCACCATTTCCTTGCATTCTCCAAATACCCGAAATGAAGCAGGTGTTTTTATAGGAAACAAAATGGAGGCCCAGAGAGGTGAGTCAATTCCCCAAAGCCAAAGAGTGTCGGAGTCTGACTCTAAGCTTGGCAAGCCTTCCCATAGTGGTGTGGGTCTAGGATGTTGCCTGGGATGGTGTAAGAGTGCCTTCTGCTTTTCAGAGTCCTGCAGCCCCCCTGTCTCTATCTGCAGCTGGCATATAAAGGCCTTGGAGGGCAAGAGGGCACAGAGCTTCCCTTCGTCTTAGGATGAGGCTGCCCTGGGATGCCCTCCTTTGGACTTTTAATCCGTGGAGATTCTATGGAGGATGTGAGAATTTCATCCTCAACTAGAAAAACCAGGGCAGAGCCGAGAAAGAGCAACTGTTCTCTTTGGCTGGGACAGCAAGAAAAGCCTCTCTCTAGATAGTTTCTTAGAAATCTCCCTGTGTCTGAGTCCAAGTTGAACAGCTTTCAGCTCACCCCATTGCCTTCCATCATAAAGTAATTTAGATTAGCCACAACCAAGGGGCGAGTGAGGGCCATTGGGTTTATGCCCCAAACTGATGGCTCTGACCCTTGCACAAGGAGAGATGTTTCTGCCTTCCCTCATTCCTCTGATAATAGTGTGACTCATGCTTTGTCCCCTTTGGGGCCACAATAGTGACCCACTGCTATGTGATTATTGATCGGCTGAAACTGGCTTCTGAGGTGGGGGGAAGGGCAAGCTCCAACGTTCTGCAGGACCTGCTCGCAGCCACCGGAACAGCCACTCAAGCAGCTCTCCAGCCAGCCAGCCCACACTACCCGTGCCCTCACTCCCTGTGCCCTCGCTCAGTGTCAGACGATGTGCGAAAGGCTTTCAGGGCCACAAGGGCAAACGAGGTAGTCTGTGCTTTGCGGGAGCTCACAGCTGATCCAGGACCAGATAAGACATGCACACCTAAGGGTGGTACAAGGCATGATATGGCCTGTCCTGTGACAGATAGGAGGGAAGTGCCAGAAGGCCAAGGGCTACTTTGGAAAGGTTTCTAAGTCCCCTCAGATCCAGATCAGTATGAAGGGAGGGTCTGGCACCATTTGAGCTATTGGAGGGGGTGGGGTGCAGAGGGCAGGGGAAGGATGATCAAAAGAAAGTGCTTTCTGCGGTCTCCGGGGCACGGGAAACAGGGAAGAAAGGCAGACAGCAGTGTTCAGGAGGGAACAGGATGGTACTGCACCGCCCACCCAGAACCCCTTTGAGTTTACCTCACAGGACTCCCAAGTGGCTCCAGCAGAAAGAGTGACCCTGGGGCTCAGCCTCCCGTCCTTTACCTCCTTCTCTGGGGCAGGTCTCTGGCATCTGTTGGGGGCAGCAGAGGCAGTGCCCATCCAGGTAACCTGAGGCCTTTTGGCCCCGGACCAGAGAAGCACAAATGTGGGAGAAGGGAGAGAGGAAGGAGAAGTGTATAGTGCTAAGGGAAAGCACACAGGGCCTCGCAGGGTCAACTGTGCCCTCCCACTCAGCCCTGGGCCTGCGGGCAGGAGGTTCTTTGGTGCCTGTCATAGCTGCCCACTCGGGGACACAGAGGCCCCAGGCTGGGAAGCGCATGTGCTCCTCAGCTGGCTGGAGCCTGGCCTTTGCCCAGCCTGATCTTCCTGGCCAAGCGGCTGAGAGCTTTGATGGGAAATCCTGTTATCTCAACAGGAGAGAGATCCTTAAACAGGAAGTCCAGCAGGTTATCTCTCTCTTTGGCCCTAAATGCGGTGGCTCATCCATGCCGCGATGTGATCACTGATAAAATATTAACAGGTTTTTATCTGGCACAGCGATACAGAAGGTGTGATGGGACCACCACCCTGCCTCACACAAGCAAACCACTTCCCTGAGAACTGCTGCTCAGGAAGTCCCAGATAACTCTTGTCCGCAGTTCCTTGCCCTGGGCCTCTTTCCTCCCAAAATGAGCGAGCAGCAGTGCCTCAGGGCTTCACAAAGCAGGAGGTCACCCTACAAGGGCAGATCATTTGGTTTGGCTCTCCTGATGTCCCCTGAAATTCCTATTTCTCCAGAATGGCACCCCTGCCACTTCATAAGTCACTTCCTCAGAGGGCTTCGAAGAGCTTTCTATTTGCAGTCATGGCCCTGGGTGGGTGGGTGGGTGGGGGTAACATTGAGAAAACACTTGTGCTCTCAAACAGATATGTAAATAAAGCTGCGTGAAATAAGGTGCCAAATGAGCATGAGTGGCTGGAGCAGGCAACCCCGAGTTTCGGTGGCAGCCCTTTTACTCCAATGGCCCTTTCTAGGTCTGTGACATTTGACAAAGTTCCTTGCGGGTTGCTCAGGAGAAAAACATGACAAAATCACAAGCAGCCTCTTTATTTGCGTTTATTTCTGGAATCACCCAGTGGGAGGCAAGGAGGTGCATCAGCATCCCCCACAAAGACTGTCTGATGATATGGTGAAGACTGCTCCTTTGGTTGAAAGGCACTGAGTGCCTTGATGGGTGGGGGGGGTGGTGGTGGAGAAAGCACGTATGTTTTTCTTTTTTTTTTTTTAAAAAGATTTTATTTGTGTATTCATGAGAGACACAGGGAGAGAGGCAGAGACACAGGCAGAGGGAGAAGCAGGCTCCATGCAGGGAGCCCAATGTGGGACTTGATTCCAGGACCCAGAGATCACACCCTGAGCCAAAGGTAGACGCTCAACCACAAAGTCACCCAGTCCCATGTATATTTTTCTAGCAAGAGAAACCCATTCAGTCATAGATTAGCCACTGCCATCAGCATTGGCTCTAGTTTCTCAGTTTAGTGCTCTTTAAAAAGGAGCCAGAATGAGAAGAGGAGTCCAATGGGCTTAAGAAAAACTAGAACACTGATTCAGAGGCAGTGGACACTGGAATCTCAGGGGGAGTAGGGGACTTCTCTGAGTAACACATGCACTCTTCAACTAAATCATTCAAGAGCCTTCCATGGAGATGAAGTAGAAATCAAGAAAGAGACAAGATGACAAAGATGGTGTCATTTTTTCTTGGCAATTCCATAGGCACCTCAGGTGGTTAATTTTACTCTTCTGTGTGTAATCATAAACTAGTGTGTTCTCAAGTGTCACTTTTGCACTCCCCAAGAAACTTGCCCACCTCAGCACTGTCTGCGGTGGGGGTGCGGTACAAAGGAGCCAGTAAGAGCACTCCCAGCAGAGGCCAAGAAGTCCAAGACCTCCTGGAGTGTAAGAATAGGATCTTGATGGCTGTTTTGATATCAGGAAAGCTGCCAAGTGACAGCTCTGAGTGAAAAACCCAGTCAAGAGGAAATGAATTTCCACATTGTTTGGAGGGATATTCGTTACATAAGTGAACAATTTCCTGATCATGAGGGCAGTTAAACATTGTGTGAGACTGTGGAACTTTCTTCCTTGGAAATTCCTATTAGTGTGGGCTGGCTTTAGCCTTTTTCTTATCAAAAGGAGGAAGAGGAGACTAGTTATTTTCAAGACAAGCAGTGGGAGTAGTGGGCCAAGAGCCTGGGCTTTGGAGTCAGACAAACCCGGGTTCAGTTTGGCTCTCTGTGTGGCCTTGGGAGAGTCACTTCAATTCTTTACACTGTAGTTTCCACAAATGTGAAATGGACATGATGCCTGCCTCTCAGTGTGGTCATGGCATAGAGCAGGTCCTCGACAAGTGATTAACTGTGTTCCAAGCATGTTGGTGACCCAGAGGGTCATGTCAAAGTCACAGCAAAATGTGTGCCTGTGGGGAGCAGGGGCAGATGACAAGGTATATTTCCCACCA
Source organism: Canis lupus dingo (assembly GCF_003254725.2). Classification (NCBI taxonomy): domain Eukaryota; kingdom Metazoa; phylum Chordata; class Mammalia; order Carnivora; family Canidae; genus Canis; species Canis lupus. The sequence continues at coordinate 80,824,255 of NC_064281.1, forward strand.
CAGATCTGAATCTACACCAGCAAGGGATACTTTCTTGGGTCAAAACTCCTCAAGATTCTTCCCAAAAGTCAAAATACCTTGGAGACCTTGGGTGGATTTCGGCTCATCAGATTCCATTGACAGAGGCCAGAGGAAGAGCAGATTTGAGAAGGTAGAGAAGAAAGGAGGGGTGATGGCTCTTTGCCCTTCATCCAGATCTGCAAAAAATCTGAGGCGGAACAGAACCATGATCAATCAGGACCTACTTCTAGAGAAAATCTTATTCCAAGGGGACTGCAATCTGAGTTAATGCCCCCAACTCTGGGACGGTTGGGGAGATACAACCACCACTTTCCTATTTCGTAGCCTACAAGGGTGCCATTGGTAAACAGATTTAGCATTGCCCCCACCCCCATCCCCTTACTGATATGCCCTGGCCCTTCTCCGGCCCTTCTCCATTCTGTTCCTGGTGCTTCAAATGAGATAATTTCACATTCCTCTAACACACTTGGGTATTCCTTGATTCATAACCCCTCCCCCCACCTAGTCTTGGGACTTTACTAACATACTCTTCCCTACAACCTGGAAAACCCTCCCCCACACACCTCCACCTTCCGCATCCTCACTGGTTTCCATAGCCTTGTGGAAAATCAGACCTTTTGGGAGCACCTTCCTGAGCCTCTGCCTGAAGTCATCTTGCCTGCCCTTGAGGACTCAGTGGTCAGAGGTGTGAAATATCTTTGGCACATGGAAGGCACCCAAACCATCTGAACTAATCTCATCTAAAAAGGGTTGGGGGATCCCTGGGTGGCGCAGTGGTTTAGCGCCTGCCTTTGGCCCAGGGCGCGATCCTGGAGACCCGGGATCGAATCCCACGTCGGGCTCCCGGTGCATGGAGCCTGCTTCTCCCTCTGCCTGTGTCTCTGCCTCTCTCTCTCTCTCTCTCTCTGTGTAACTATCATAAATAAATAAAAATAAAAAAAAAGGGTTGGGGTTTCAGATGATTCATACCAAAACTTTGGACTTGCAGATGGAGGCAAGTAACAAAAACACATTACTTCTGCAGAAAATGAATGCTATGTGTGTCTCAATGACTAAAGTTTCAAGACTACCTGGGTTAGTTCTTTCCAACCATCTAGTTCATTATCCAACCATGTGCCCTGACTTTGGATTCAGAAAGTATGGTCCCTGGGGGGCACCTAGGTGGCTCAGTGGTTGAGTTTCTGCCTTTGGCTCAGGGCGTGATCCCGGGGTCCTGGGATTGCGTGCCACATCAGGTTCCCCACAGGGAGCCTGCTTCTGCCTAGGTCTCTGTGTCTCTCATGAATAAATAAATAAAATCTTTAAAAAAGCACAGTCCCTGAATTTCCTCTCTCCCTGAGAAGTTAGGGGGTGTCCTTGTTAAGAAGAACACGTTATTCTCTGGGGGAAATTACACTTGACTCGGCCTGAGCTCATCCCTAGCTTTATTGAGCATACCCCCTGCTTCACTCCTAATGTGGTACTACAGAGACAGCTTTTGATTCATACATAGTACAGAACTCTGATATGTGCTCTATCTGGGGACTGCCCTTGGGAACCGAGAGCCTGCCAATTAAGCCTCTGCTTCTAAATTATTGACCCAGATTATTCGCAATCACTGGACATGGACAACCATATCTTTCTGCCCCTCACCCAGGGGGCCACCAAGTCTCTGACTTGGTCCTCTGCTAGCTGCCCATTTGTTCATCCAACAAGCATGTACTGACTTCCTGACATGTACCAGGGACTTATTTTCTTGTAGAAAATAGAAAAAAGAGAGGCTTGCTCTGTCTACTCTTTATGGGTAGCTCCTATTTATCCTGTTGTTGTTTTTCTAAATATTTTAATATTTATTTATTTATTTATTTAAAAAGTATTTATTTGAGAGAGAGAGAGAAACTCAAGCACGCCCTGAGCCAAGCATGGAGCTTGACTTGAGGCTCGATCTCAAGACCCCCGAGATCACCACCAGAGCAGAAACACTCAACTGACTGTGCCACCCAGGACCCCTGTGTCTTCTCTTGAAAGATGCTATCACTGCTCTGGGCAAAAGGGAATGGAAGACCTCTTCAGAAATGTTTTTTTTATTCTTCTTTTAGTTCTCTCTCTCACGATCTGGTCTCTATAGACCTCCTGACTGCAGTCTGTAAGTCTCAGTATTTTAAAATTGCATGCTAGGGAGCTTCCTTTTGATAACATTTGGAGTCTGTGGGAAAGAACAGCCATATTCCCTTTTGCCTTTGGCAGCCTTTCCAATTATCCAAACGAAAACTCAGCTTAAGAGAAACGCTAGGTCACTCCAGCTCATGCATTCTGAAATGCTTTTTGTCTGTTTTTATCTACCTAGCTCACAACCCCTTCTATGAATGAAGTGCTGCTACAGGCTCTCGAGGGAGATGGAAATATCGACAAGTTCCCATCATTAGCTCATTCATTAAGAATTATTGATTACCTACTATCAACCAGGTACTATGCTAAGCTGGGGCATAAAGCAGTTGGCAAATACCAGTGTGGCCCTTCCCCTCGTGGAACTTACTAGGCAAAGAGACACACAGACATCGTGTGTGCTGTGTTCACCACTGTGTATCACACAGGACATAGTAGGTAGCCAGTATTTGTTGAATGACTGAAAGTAAACAGCCAGATAGGTAACAGAAAATTGTAAGAATTGGAGAGGTGGGTGTTCTAGAAGAGCAAACAGTATGGGTAAAAGCTCAGAGGTAAATAAGAGCCTGACCTGTGTCAGTGGGAAGACCATGGTGAGGAAGAGGAAAAGTGAGTAATGATGAAAAGTTGCAAGACACAAAGTAGACGAAGTAGAGAAGGTGGATTTTTAAAAAGATTTTATTTATTCATGAGAGAGGCAGAGAGAGAATCAGGCTCCCTGTGGGGAGCCCAATGCAGGACTCAATCCCAGGATCCCGGGATTATGGCCTGAGCCAAAGGCAGACGCTCAACCACTGAGCCACCTAAGGGCCCCAGGAGGGTGGGTTTTATTCTAAGTGCAATGAGAAGTCATTGGAGGGCTTTCAGCAGGGAGTTATGTCATCGGATTTGTATGTGTGTGTGTGTGTGTGTGTTTTGTTTTGTTGTTGTTGTTTTTGTTGTTGTTTTTTTACATCTGGCTGTTGTGGTAAGACAATTGTGGGAATGAGAGTGGAAGCAAGGACACCAGTTGGGAGCCACAATTATCTGCGGGAGTTGCTGGTTGTTTGGACTAAGGTGGCTGTGGTAAAAGCCAGTGAAGTCAAGATCTATTTTGGCAACAGAACTGACAGATTGGACGTGGGGGACTACGAAAGAGGAAAACTAAGGATGACTTCCAGGTTTCTAGCTTCTGTGACAGGTGGGTGGAGGTGCCATTCTCTAAAATGAGGATAACTGCGGGAAAGAACTGTCCTGGGGTGTGTCACTGTTTATTTTTATTTATTTTTTTAAAGATTTTATTTATTTATTCATGAAACACACAGAGAGAGAGAAAGAGGGAGAGACACAGGCAGAGGCAGAAGCAGGCTCCATGCAGGAAGCCCGATGTGGGACTTGATCCTGGGACTCCAGGATCATGCCCTGTGCCGAAGGCAGGCGCCAAATCCCTGAGCCACCCAGGGATCCCTTTATTTTTATTTTTAAATATTTTATTTATTTATGAGAGAGAGGAGAGAGAGACAGAGAGACAGAGAGAGACAGAGACACAGGCTGAGGGAGGAGAAGCAGGCTCCATGCAAGGAGCCTGATGTGGGACTTGATCCCAGGAATCCGGGATCACACCCTGAGCCAAAGGCAGATGCCCAACTGCTGAGCCACCCAGGCGTCCCATCACTGTTTATTTTTAACAAATTTTATTTGAAATGCCTGTGAGACATGTAAATGTAAATGTCAAGTAGGCAGTTAGTTATTTGAATCTAGAGCTTTCTAATAGGAAGACAGGACAAGGAAGTTTGCGATAAAAGTCTTGTGATTGACACAAAACTTACATCTTCAAAGAAAACATTATGCCTGGCTGGGTTACTTAGGGGAATTTGTGGGGTGGGGGAGGTTGACATTCCAGCCAAAGGAAAGTTGACGAAGGAGAACATTCTAGGTGAAGGGAACTGAATAGCAAAGGTGGAGTAGAACATCTCTGGGCAGGTTCAGAAACTGGGAAAAAAAAAAAAAGCTCAGCTAGGATGGAATGAGGTTTGTGCTTATAATGCTAAAAAGAGGAGTCTAGAGGGCACAGTGCCCGCCACGTGGGACTCTGTATTGCTTTTGCTCTGGAAGCACCAGCGAGTCTTTGAGCAGAGGCACAGCCCTGAGGAGGTCATCCAAAGCAGTTTCATGACAGTCGAGTGGATGGAAGGCACGAGAACAGGAGGAAAGGGAGGCCAGTGATGAGCTGATTTCCATTTTACAGGCATGAGATGATCAGGGCCTGAAGGCTGATTGGGAAAAGGAAAAGTTAAAGGGTGAACAGGAGGGATGTTAGAAAGGACAATTATCATTATGTTAACCTAAGAGGAGAGCCAGGAGGAGGTGCCCACTTCTGGTTTCTGGGTGGCTTTTGCCTCCATGCTGGACCAACTCTGGTAAGGCTGGGGGGCATTCTTTAATCTATCGTGGCATTTAACACTGGTTAAAAGGTCCTCACACTGGCGTGGTTTCACTGCAAATAGGTAACAAAGGGGAAGCTCTGGAATCGGCATTGTAGTAAATGGAGTCACACACGTAAACTGTTGCTGGAAGCAGCCCTCTGGGTTGGGCCTCGGAAATGGGCGGGGAGTAAGTGCTCGTAAAGAGTGGTGACATTTCTCCAACTTTTTTCTATTTTTTTCCCCTTTACAGATTCTATCCATTTATTCGTGAGAGAAACACAGAGAGAGGCAGAGACACAGGCAGAGACAGAAGCAGGCTCCTCATGGGTAGCCTGCCATGCGGGACTCTATCCCAGTACCCCCAGGATCAATTCCTGAGCTGAAGGCAATTGCTTGACACTGAGCCACCCAAGCACCCCCCCTTTTCTTCTTAAGAGCCCAACTTCCCATATTCTTTCCTACTTTGCCCCTCACTCACCCAACACATGGCCGCACATGCTCACTCCCTCCGCCACAGGCTGGACCTTCAACACTATGAATGTTTTTCTGATACCATCTTCCATCCGTGTTGCCTGCCTCCAGGCCAAGTCCCACTTTTGCACAGCACCCCCTCTGAAGAGTAAGGATCGCTGAGAGGATAGCTGAATGTGCTTCCTACCCCCCCCCCGTCCCAATTTCAGTGCATATTTCTATTTAGACAACTGGGGCCTTGGATATTATACCCCAAATGTCTGGCTTGAAGATGAATCAGGTGGCAGGCTAGAGCTGCGGAGAGGTGAGGGCCCGGGGGTGGGTGGTGGGGCCCGGGGTAACTATCAGCACTGGTTCTGCTGGTGGAGCCTGGCTCAGGCCTCCTCCCACTCCTTACGGTCTCACTGGACAGTACCTGGACCAGGCCTCATCTCCAAGGAGGAAAAATAAGCTCGGGAGGGTTTTCCAAAGTAACTCTGCATGGGAAAAGATCTCCAAAACATTCCTTGGCACTACCTAATCCTATTGCCATTGCTTGATCCCGCCGCCCCCACCTCTCCCACTTTGATTGCTTCTCCCTTCCTACTTCTTTTTCATTGTTGGTATATTTTCATGTGTTCATCGTTCAACGTCTGATGAAGAGTGCCTTGAACTTTTTGGAGAGTCCGTTCTATATAAACACAATAAAGCAATGAGTAAACAAAATGTCTACTTTTACAAGGGTATAGGTTTTACTATTTTCGGGTAATAGGAGATCAGCCCCCTTCCTCAGCACTGTTCTGAGTGAGGGATAGTAAATAGATCTCCCTGCTCTAAAATAGCTCCCTCGCCACCTGAAATCCCAGTCTGGTGACACATATTTTTTGAGTTGGGAGCCCTGATTTCTTTTTCAGAACTTATGAAAGTGCAAATACTGTGTGCGGCTGGGGAGATGGGCTGTTATTCAACCTTGGTTCCCTTTACATGAACCCATCGTTTCTACCAAATGAACATGCTTTTCACATTCCAGCTTTTCCCCTGCTTTTGGACATGCTATTCTTCCGGAGGTGATGCTAAATATAATATCAATCATAAATATAAAATTACATTATATGTTCAAGAGTCTCTCATCTGAGATCTAAATCCAAACCTCATTCTTTTTAAAAACAATTTATTTTTTTCCAATGTAAGACGAATAATGGGTTTATTATAGAAAATTTGAAAAAGGCAGGAAGATAGCAAGAAGAAAAAAATATCAACCATAGTCCTATCATCTAAAGAACCACCATTGTTGCCACTGTTGCCAGCATGGTCATGCTTGTTCTTTAAACAAATCTAAGTTTAGGTCCCATTTCTGATGTGAAGCCTTCCTTCACCTTCCTCCCCCAGAACCTCCCTACCATGTCTGTACCACTCACTTGTACCAGTTAGTTAATGTGGTATGTGTCCTGTGTTTCCAACTAGGTTGTTCAGATTCTTGAAGGCTGAAACCATGAATTATACTTCTTAATTTATCTCCCAACACCTACTCCATTGGACACAGTATTTGCTGACTGATTGAACCTAAGTGCATACAAACCATTTCAGAAAGGATATGAAACAGGTCAAGTATCTACGTCATGAAAATTAAAGCTTTCAGGTCACCTGGCTTGGTGACTATTGCTTTTCTGTTCCTGGAACTCCTGAAAGCCTATGAAACTAGCCTCTTTCTCCACACGAAAACTGAATAAGAAGCAGACTGAGTAAGAGCCAGGATTTACTCAAATATTCTCTACATAAGGCATAAAGGTGAGAAGGAGAAAGAGACCACACACACAAGGAGAGAGAGGGGGAGAAGGGGAGGGAGGGGAGGAAGAAGTGAAGATAAGAGAAGACCAGAGAAGACAAAAGAGCAGGGTAGGGTACAGAAGGGTATATAGAGTATATAGTCCGGTGCTCAATCCAGTATGTGATTTGCCTCCAGCACCGTATACAGGATCCCATCCACTTGTTCTGAGTCAAACCCGATCTCACGAAGCTCCAAGTGAGGGAGGACAGAAGTAAGGAGATAGCTGACGTGGATACGCAGCCGCGTAAGCTTGGCCAAAGCCCTGTATGATGGAGTGAGGGGGGCAGAAGAGATGACATGAAGTCATTAGCCATCAGAACAAATGAAGCCCCTTAAAAACGGGCCTACATTCCTCAATAATGATGCATCCATTAGCTAGGCAGAAAGAAGAAAGCGTGGTGCCATTGAGCACGGGGAGGCCGACTGCAGCTCTCTAGGTAACTCCTCGATCCTTGGTGGTCTCTAAATTAAGGCTTCCTCCCTTATCTATGGCCAGTGACAGGGGGCAGGGGGGGCGGGTCCTAAGGCCTGCTTTCCCATTAGCACTCACAAACTGAGAACTAAACCCTAGGAATTAACCTTTCTAGGTCATCTCCCTCTGGGGTCCGGTAGGAGACCTGAGCCTTCTGCAGCACTTCCAGGTGTGTCTCTGTCTCCTTCAGTTTCTCTTTCAGTTCCTGCTTTTCTTCCTTGGTTCTCTCCAGCTCAGCTTTCAGAATCTGGAATTCAGCTTGGCGATAGCCCATGTGTTTCTTGCTCCAGTATAAGCCTTCGGTCTCCTGGGTGGTGTAGGTTACCAATTCACTCTGGACTTTCTGGAATTCGGAATGCCAGTGATTCCTCTCCTGTTCCAGCTCCTCCACCTGCAGTCCAAGAAACAGAAACGCAATGACCCCCACATGCTACGAGCGTGCCAAGGCGTGTCCCCTAATACATTCACTCCACGGGTACTCCATACACGGGCCACTTAGGGACCTTCTCCCAATTCCCCCAAATACGGGAGGGGAAGCCCATTCTCGTTCATTCAATATGAGACAAGGCACAGAACGATTCAATGGTGTCTTTTGCCTTGAGGCCTCCCAGGCCAGGGAATCCACCTGAGCCTCGGCTCTGGGCTCTCCAGGTTAAAACGCTCTCTCAGTCCCAGCAGTAAGGTGTGGCCCTGACCTTTTGCTGGAACAAATTCCGCTCGGCCAAAACACGTTCCAGTTTTTCTGTGGTTCTTTTCAGTTCTTCTAGCTCCCTGTGGTTCTTCATCTTGGGCGCGCTGTGGCCTCCGCTCTCGTCGAAGCCTCTGCCTGGTCCCCCAGCGGCCGTAGCTGGGGCTGCGCCGGAGGCCCCAGAGGAGTAGGGTGCTGGGTTCCAGGACTCCACGGCTTTTCTCCTCTCGGCCAGCTCCTCTCTGTTGAAGGGGATCAGCTGGATGGGAGCCCCCGAATCTCGGACGCCTTTGGCGACGCCGACCACAGCTACAAAAGGTCCCTTGTGTGCCTCCTCCTTGTTTGTGCTGCCTCTGTTAGACTCTTCTGCTACCAACCTGGGCATCTGGTCTTCTAATTCTTCGTGGAGCAGGGACCCCTGGTGGTGGTCTGGGGCCCCTGAATACAGCACTGTAACCTCCCGGCTCTGACTGCTATTCTTGCTTGCTTCTGGGTATTCTGGAGAAAGGTATGGCGGGGTGCTTCTCTCCGAACTGGATTTCTCGTGGCTGTTCTCCCCTTCTGGGTAGGCGGCAGCTGCCTCAGCCCTCCTGTAAGGGCCAGGCATGGAATAATCTAGAGGAGGTGTTGTCATCTCATTCTGGAGCCTTCTGCGTTTCTCTACCGGCTCCTCTCCCAGAATCCATTTGTACTTGCTGCAAGAAGAAGGGAAAATTAAATGTTAGTTTTAAATTAAAAATTAAATTAAATTGTTGAAATACAAGCTAGGCATATTCTTTTCCTTTGGAGTCTCTCTCCAAACTCCATGTATTAGAGCAGACTCTAGCTGTTAACCACACTCAGTTTGGGTTAGGAATACAACTCTACCTACCCCTGCCCCTACTGCTGGAACATCAAACTCTGCACTCATCCACCTTGTTGAGACAGCAACCAGTCTGAAGGGAGAGGTGAAATCAAAAGGTATGAGAGCTAGCTAGACCAGGCTGACTGACCTTGGTAAGAATTCTGAAAGTAGGACTGAAACCAGCCCAACTCAGAAGTCTCCAAACTGCAAAGAAAGGCATAAACACACACACACACACACACACACACACACACACACACACACGCAAAATCCTCTCACACGAGAATGGAAAAAAAGGTCATAAAAAGCCTAGTAGAGTATGCGGAGGAAAACTGAGCCAGCTCGTTAATTTTAAAGTGTCACAAAAACCTTCCAGTTTCAAAGACTTAGGCACATTTTTTTTTATTATTGCAACAGAACACCAAGCAGTTCCTTTGCCAGCCAACTGGATTGTGGCTACTGCCCATTATTCACTCGTAAAAGTTAATTAAAACACAGGGCCCTCGTCGTTGTCGTTGGAAACAAACAAGTTAAATCGGCCAATTCAAGTCATTTCCCTCTTACGGCAAAAGAACTCCCTTCTGCCAGGGCAAACAGGCACTCCCTCATTTCTTCAGGAAAAGTACAGGATAGGAATCTCAAATTGCCTTCCATTTCTGGCTGCTATATGTACTAACTGTTCTCGAAGGAACCAATGAATCTGGTGCCAATGAAATCTATAGGCAATTTAAAAACAGCCAGGAGGATGGGACCTCCCCCTTTCTTTCTCCCCCATCCTTTTTACCCTGAGAACTATTTTGGCCCTCCCTGCACAAAACCATGACATTTCGAGGTGAGAACCACTTTTCAAATTTTTGATGAGAAAGAGTCCAGTATATTATGTATCAGCCATGTCACAGTACAGTATTTCAAGGCCATCCGCCCACTCGTCTCTGCAAGTTCTGAGAACATCTGTAAGACATCTCAAAACTTGGCTTCTCACAGGGCCCTGAATGTCCCTCGAAACTAGGGTTCTCCTGGAAAGAAAACTGGTCTGCATCTTAACAGAAATTGCTGTGTCAACCTTAGGGGGAAAGCAACAGTATTTAGGGGCAGGGTGAGGCCAAATGTATTCCTCTCTGGCATGCTAGGGGCCACTGCAGAGGGTCCGTGTAGTTGTGCTATGCAGCGAGACAGAGGAACAGTCAGTTTGGATGTAGGGAGGAAGGGTGGATGATACCAGATAGCAACACCACAGTTCTATGAAAGGCAATTGGAGTCAGATGATCTCCCTTCTCTTCCATTTCCCACTTCTAGGGGTTCTGCCCTTAATCACCTCTCCCTGTATTTCTCTCCTTGGGTAATCTCACACAACTCCATGGCTATAGCCTCCCAGCCCTGGTCTCTAGTGGTGCACTTCCAGTTGCCCATCCCATATTCCTTCCTGGTGGTCCCCACCGGTATCTCGGGATGTATAAAAGTGGCCTTTTATTTTCAACTTCAAACCTGTCCCCTCTCCTAGGTTTCTGATCTGTGGGATGACACCAGCCAACTCAGGAATTTTATATAGTTCTATGGGCTATCGACACCCAGGTTTGAGCTCATGTAACTGCTCCTGAACCACTGCAACAGCTTCTCCCCAGTCTCCCCTTTTCTTACCTCCGATCACCTGCTGCCAAGTTAATTATCTTCCTAAGGCACTACCCTGATTATGTTACACCCTTCTTTGAAATCTTTATCTGTTGTTCCCCACAACATAAAAGCTTAAACGTCTGTCTTAGCTTGGTGTTCCATTCCGAATCACAAAAAATATTTATTGAGCACTTACTCTGTGTCAGACAGTGTGATAAGGGTTTAACGTGTATGGTCTCATTCCATTTTCCCTGAGGTAGGTGGTATGTTTGTCAGAATTTTTTAAAGAGGAAACTCAGATGTAGAGAGGTTAACTTTCTCAAGGTCATAGAGGTAGTCAGTGGCAGAGCTGGGACATCACTTGGCCCTAGCTTCCTTGAAAGATGCCAGCCAAAAGAAATGCCCCATGATTTCTCATGCTGCTTGTTTTGATTGGAATGCCCTTCTCCAACCCAACACTGTATGTCTAAGACTAGCTCAAATGCTACTTCTGAATTCCTATAGCACCCTAGCTCTCTATTATAATACACATCACTTTTTACCTTGTGTGTGTGTGTGTGTCTTGTATGTTCCCTATCAGAAGGACTAAAGTATAAGCTCCCCTACAGAATAGAGCTTAACTAACTGCGAGGTGGGAAGAAATGAACGAAAGTCTGCACCTAAGAGGAAATCAGAAAGCAACTACTGTGTGAATGAGAGGAAAAGAAGTGGATTTTACGGAGTGGTTCTAGTACTTAACTAGTTCTATAAGTAACGGTCTGGTTCTTCCCTTTAGGAATTGATTCTTATTCTAGACCTGTCTTCACTCATTTAATAAGGATTAATTTTGGGTTCACATACCAGGAATTCTTTTCCAACTACATAGCTGGTTTCTTCTCATTTTTTCTTTTATCATACACCTAAATTGTCTGTCTACAGCTGATATTTTCACAGGGACTGCATCGAATCTGTAGCTCAATCTGGGGACTACTGCCATCATAACAACACTGTACCCTCTGATCCATAAACATGAAATGTCTTTCCATTTATTTAGGTCTTCCTTAATCTCATTCAATAATGTTTTATGGTTTTGTTTCCAAGGCTTACTTGCACTTCTGTTAAAATTTATTCCTGAATACTGTATTCTTGAAGCTACTATAAATGGAGTCATTTTACTAATTGCTTTCTTAATTTTTTCAGTGGCTTTTATTTGAAGTATAGTTAATGTAGTGTTTTATTAGCTTCATATGTACAATATAACAATTCAACAATTCTATACAGTACTCAATGCTCATCCAGATAAGTCTACTCTTAACTCCCTTTATCTATTTACCCCCCACACTTCCCCTCTGGCAACCACCAATTTGTTTTCTATATTAAAGAGTCTGGTTTTTCTATTTGACTCTTTTTTCTTTGTCTCTTTTTTAATTTGTTCACCTGTTTGGTTTTGTAAATTCCACATAGGAGTGAAATCATATGGTATTTGTCTTTCTATATATGACTTTTCACTTAGGACTATACCCTCTAGTGCTGCAGTGGTAAGATCCCATTCTTTTAACAGCAGAGTAATATTTCACTCTGTGTGTGTGTGCACATACCACATCTTCTTTATCTATTCACCTGTCAATGAACATTTGGTCTGCTTCCATATCTTAGTTATTGTAAATAATGCTGCAATAAACCTAGGGCTGCATATTATCTATTCAAATTAGTGTTTTTATTTTCTTTGGTAAATACCAGCAGTGCAATTACTGGATCATATGGTAATTCTATTTTTAATTTTTTCAGGAACTTCCATACTGTTTTCCACAGTGGCTGTACCAGTTTGCATTCCCAACAGTGCAGGAGGGTTCCCCTTTTTTTACATCCTCCCCAATACCTATTGTTTCTTGTGTTGTTGATTTTAGCCATTCTGGCAGGTATGAGGTGATATCTCATTGTGGTTTTGATTTGCCTTTTCCTGATGATGAGTGATTGACCATCTTTTCATGTGTCTGTTGGTCATTTGTATGTCTTCTTTGGAGAAATGTCTGTTTAGGCCCTTTGCCCATTTTTTTAACCAAATTATTTGGTGCTGTGTTAAGTTCTTTATATATTTTGGGTATTGGTAACCTCTTATTGGATATATAATTTGGAAACATTTTGTCCCACTCAGTAGGCTGCTTTGTCATTTTGTTGATGGTTTCCTTCACTATGCAAAAGCTTTTGGTTTTGTTAAATTTCCATGTGTTTGTCAATTTCCCAAATCGCCTTCTGTTGGTGATTCTATTCCACTGTGATTAGAGTAAAACCTTTGTATACTATCAATCCTTTCAATTTATTGAGGCTTGTTTTGTAAACACATGGTCTATCCTGGAGACTATTCCATGTACATTTGAGAAGAATATGAAGTGCTCTATATGTATATGTCAGGTCCAGCTGGTTAATGGCATTCTTCAATTCTTCTGTTTCCTTGTTGATCTTCTATCCATTATGGAAGGTGGGGCACTGAAGTCTTCAATTATTATTGATATCTGTTTCTCCCTTCGATTTTGTCTGCTTTTGCTTCATATATTTTGGGGTCTGTTATTAGGTCCACATAGAAGTGTAATTGTTACACCTTCCTGATAAACCCTGTCATTATGAAATGTCCCTCTGGATTTCTGGGTAACATTTTTTGTTTAAAGTCTATTTTGTCTGATAGTAGCATAACCATTCCAGCTTTTGTATGGTATATCTGTTTCCACTCTTATTTTCAACCTATTTATATATTTGAATCTAAGGCATATTTCCTGTATATCTGGATATTTTAAAATACATTTCTTACTATGGTGTTTCCTTACTCCAGTACTGCTTTGGTCCTACTCTCCTTCTTTATGCTATCATTGTCAAACATTTACATCTGTTGGATGAGCCCAACAATAAAGTTGTATGCATATATAAAATCATATATATATATATATATATATATACACACACACATATAGTTTTATGAAATTATTCTTTAAATTAGTTAAGAATAGAGACTGGGAAAAACGCCATTATACTGCCTTTTATAATTGCCATTGCCAGTACTCTTGTTTTTTTTCATGTGAGTTTGAATTACTCTTTGGTATCTATCACGTGCTTTCAGCCTAAAGAACTCCCTTTAGTATTTTTTGAAAGGCAGTTTTTCTAGAAACAAATTTCATCTGCTTGTCTTTACCTGGGAATGTATTATTTCACCCTCATTTTCTTTTTTTTTCTCTTCATTTTCTGAAGATAGTTTTACTGGACTTCAGCTTCTTGCTTGATACTCCTTCTTTTACTACCTTGAATATGTGATCCTACTGCCCTCTGGTCTCCACTGTTTTTGTTTGTTTGTTTTAGTTTCAGAGGTAGCATGTAGTGATTCATTAATTGCAAATAATACTCAGTGCTCATTATATCAAGTGCCCTCCTCAATGCCTATCACCGAATTATCCCATCCTTATAATGGCTGCCTTGAAGTCTTTGTGGGCTAAATCCAACATGTGGGTCTCTTTAAGAGCAGTTTCTATTATCTGCTTCTTGCTTTTTCCTATGTACAGGTCACTTTCCTGTTTCTTTGTATGTTTCATAATTGTTGGCTGACGACTGGATAGTTTATAAGTTTTTTTTTTTTTTAATTTTTAAGTAATCTCTGCAGTCAGCGTGGGGCATTAACTACCAACTCTGAGATCATGAGTCACACACTCCACCAACCAAGGCAGCCAGGTGCTCTGACATATGAATATTTTAGGTAACACAGTATAACACCTCTGGATACTGCTACCATCTCCCTGAGTGGTTGATGTTGTTGTTGTTTGCCTGGTTGGTTATCTAGTGACTTGGCTGAACTGTCTCCATGAAATCTACTTCTGCTACAGGATGCAGCCTCCAATACTCCTGCTCAGATTTCTGGGTTTTTCTATCTCACCTGGCAATGTGGGATTCACCCTGGGGTCAGCATCAGGCCACTTACTGATCAAGGATTATGTTTAAGTCCTCTTAGCCAGTTAGATTTTTACCCTTTACCACTGGATGTATGTGTGGCTTTGGAAGCTGCTATTACAGTTCAAGGAATCTACTTCTGCCCCATGTTCAGCCAGCCCAGTAGAAGTGGCTTGACTTTTCCCTCTCTAATCACCTCTCAAAGGGCACAACTTTGAGCATGCACACAGTCTTCCCATCTACCAGGATATGTATGTGTGATTTATTTTTAAGTATGGTTTCCTAGGGGTTGCCCCTGGGTCAGAAAAGCTTCTTTTTCATCCAGTGGTTCCTCAGAGGCCATGTTTAAGCCCCTACTGCCAGCGAGGGCCCTGTCCCCTTTGTTGTTTGTTCTGTGTGAGGTTGGAGGGCTGCTTTAAAGCCCACCTCATGTCCTAGCCAGATTGCTCCTGAGTAAACCGTAGCCTTGTGCTTATGCACAGCCTTGCTAATACCAGAGCTGACTGTGATCCCAGGAGAGGTCTCCTTGACTTTTTCCTTTGCTCTGTTACCAAACTTCTGACTGCTTGGCCCTTTTGCTTGTTGTAATGTGTATCATAGAGCTATGAGTGCCCTCAGTTATGGTTCACCAAGACTTCCATTATTTCTGAGAATGCTTCGATGTTTTCTTGGCTTGCTTCTTCAGGTATGAACTTCTGCCCTATATGCATGCAAGCTGTGGCTGGGGCAATAAGAGTCTGGTATTGCTGGCATGTTGCCCCTAAATGAGTGTTTCCACCCTAAATGGGGGCTGGGTGGGAGAAGAGAGACCCAGTCCTACTGGGTCGGTCCAGAAGAGAGCTTTTGCAAGACAGACTTGGGGAACATGTGAAATGTTGGAGGTCTTTCTGACCGTGGTGAAACCATAGCTGTAGATTGGGAGCAAGGGAAAGAGGAGTCCCTAGCTTCTTGACCACAACCACCTGGATAAGAGCTCCCTGAGCCCCCCCTTCCTCCCTTTTGGGTAAAATATAGCTTGGAGGGGGATGGCAGCAAGCTCAATGCTGAAGATTGTTGCCATTCTCTCCGAGATTTCATAGATTTTCTTGAATGGATGTTTATTTGCTGTAAGCCTCTGGGACAATCCCCAGGAGCTTCAAATGCTTGTTTTGTTTTGTGTAAAAATATTTTCCACTCAGACGGTTATTTGTTGGTAAGAGTCTGTCACATTCCTCATTTCTCCATTCTGGAAGTCTCTCTCATTAAACTGTTAAAACTGGCTGCTGAATCAATCTTACTCACTTAACAAAATTGTTCTTCTGTTTCTACCTTGTGTCTGTGGTTTCAAATATGCCTTTAGACACATCAGAAAGTCTGTCTTCAACTCCTTCAACTATTACAGTGTAATTTCTTTTTTTTTTTTGTTATCCTTTTAAAACATGAACTATTTAAATTAGCCTTTGATGTATAGTTTATTCAAGGGGTCTCTAAATATCTAAATAAATTACAGCTACTAATTGTCTCCTCTATCCATATACTAGTGGGTACTTTAAATATTAAGTTTGCGACCACACATATGAAACCCAGCATGTACTGGGGATACTTATGTATCTAACTTAGACTACCATAAGCTCCTTCATTCTTGATTCCATCACTGCCTTAGAACATTTCCTTTCATACAGCAAGCACTCAAATGTATGCAGAGTGAATGAACACAAAGAACTATTTCCTTGAACAGAAATAAGCAGGAAGATTATGCTTGCTTACATACTGGCTGAATCCATTCTATACTGCAAGTCCTCCCATCCCCTTGGCTAGTTTGTGAAACTCACAAAGCTATTTCCAATGACCCCTCTGAGGCCCCTGCTGGGTCACAGAACTTACCCTGCTAGAACCTTTAAAAACTCTCTTGTGTAGTGTGGGCTTTATTTAATCTAGAGTTGGAAGGCTGTACTACATGACCCAAGGACTCTTACCAGCTTCAGGTTTTGATTAATAACAAAGGAGACCTTTGTAACTCCTGACTAAACCTATTATTTCATTAACATTGTTTTACCAAGAAAACCCTGTATGTTTTATGAAACTAGCATACCTTCATTTCTCCCTACAAAAAAGGCAGACTCTGCAATCGATCTGAATCTCCTTATACATGTAGCTTATAATGACACAATCAGCTTACTGACCTTACATAAAGCATGACATTAGCAACATTAACTATCACATTCTGTCTTTCCCTTGAAAGGATATTATTCTCAAATTAAAATTATACACGAATGAAACACTTTACCTGTCCTCTACAGCCAAAACCCAAATCTGGACATAGCAGTTCCATAAATATTTCATACAGAAATCCCATTACAGATTGATGAAGTATGCCACCCAATGGACGTACTGCTGTACTGCACTCATCAAATACACACATTTATGTATCAGCAGTTGATATCTCCTTCAGGTGTACGAGAAACCACTCTAGAGTAAGAAAAGAGACACTGAAGAAAAAGCAAAAGAAAGTGGTCCCAGCAGGGAAATGATAGCCTTCTGAGAGCAACAACACCTTGAAATGCCAATGGCAATTCAGGTGCATGATCACCTCAAGGAGATCAAAGTAGAAAGGCAACAATGTGCTTCAAAAATGCACAGCACTTTACTGGATGTCACTCTGGACCTAAAGTGGGGGGTAGAAAACTATGGATGGGAACAGAGTGGAATTAGACTCAAGGCCCTGAGACTGGCTGGACTAGGTCTTGCTGCACAGTTCTATGTTAGAACCAGCTCCTTCCCTAGGGCTCCAATTTAACATTAGTTACCAAGTGCCTACTATCTTCCAAGGCACTGTTCTAGATGAGCTCACAGATTCTCATTTAATTCCTTTGGAGTTTTTTTTTAAGATTTGATTTATTTATTCATGAGAGACACACACAGAGAGAGAGAGAGAGAGGCGCAGAGACACAGGCAGAGGGAGAAGCAGGCTCCAATGCAGGGAGCCCAACGTGGGACTCAATCCCGGATCTCCAGGATCAGGCCCTGGGCTGAAGGCAGCACTAAACCGCTAAGCCACCGGGCTGCTCTCCTTTGGAGTTTTATTAGTTTCACTCCTAATAGCTTACTTCCTCTTGAGACTTTTTGTTCATGTTCAGGGAGAGTCATGGGGTCCTTCCAGTTATCTACAGGGCTTAATTGTGAAGAATCACAGAATAGGGGATTGCACACATGCAGAGATGTTTGTCTAGGTGAGAAGCTGAAAAGACTCACCTATGAAGCAAGAGACAAGGAAAAGAATCAGTATCATTAGGGGAAAAAGCCAGGAGTTACTTTTTCACCTTGATATGTATTCCATTGCTTCTACCCTAGAATATATTAAAAGATACCCCAAATGAAAAGGGTCAATGAAAAGTCACAACCCATTACATAATAGTCACATAATCGACGACTACATTAGTTTCTACTGTTAGGGAGCAACTCTGTACCTGCCTTATGGTTTGGCCCTGCCAGAAGTGAGAAGCATAGTAGAGAGGAGAAGGCAAGTCATATTAGGAGTCCTGAGTTCCAGTCTCATGGTAGTAGAGGGGCAGTCATATCTTTCAGCACTTCACATATTCCTGTTATTTAAGAAAAATAAAAGGTATGCTCCTTCCTGTTATGAAGACTAACAAAATTATACCAATGAGGTGCTAGAAGATGGATAAGTAAAACCCAAAACGAAACTCACATTCATAATTGATTCTAGGAGACAACAAACTAGAAGGCTTGCCTCACAGCAAACTTCTTTTTTCTTTAATTTTTTAAAATTTATTTATGATAGGCACATAGTGAGAGAGAGAAAGAGAGAGTCAGAGACACAGGCTGAGGGAGAAGCAGGCTCCATGCACCAGGAGCCCGATGTGGGATTTGACCCCGGGTCTCCAGGATTGCGCCCTGGGTCAAAGGCAGGCGCTAAACCGCTGCGCCACCCAGGGATCCCTCACAGCAAACTTCTAATAGTTATTTTTGATATGTGGTCAACATGTGCTAGGCCTAGGGGGCCCCACAGGACTTCTATATTCATCAACTTAAGGGAGAGAAATAATACTTCTCTATGTAACATCACCTTACATTTGGATTGTACATTATGCTTTTCAAAGACTTTTCAAGTCCATTGTTTCACTTAACATGGTTCCCAATGTAATGTGACTACATAACACATTAAAGAGTACTTGTCAGAAGATTACCTCCAAAGAGAGACAGATAGACTTGACATAGCAGTTTCAGCAGTAATACTGAAAACATGCAATTACATGCAACACACAACTCTATTGACCCAAAATCGTGCGTCTCTACCCAAAGTCCATTGCTAGACATTAGGAAAAACATAAACATGATAACCATACCAGCTGACTTTACAGGAAAATGGACCCAGAGGCTTATTATTGAAGAGACTATGTTTCTGACCCACCTGGAAAACTGAAAAACACTGGAGTCCAGAGGCTTAAGCTGAAGAGAAGGTGTCCTGCTCTCTTCTCCAACAGATGGAGGCCGGCTAGGAGTATCGATTCCCTCATATCCGATTGTCTTATTGTTCAATTCATCCACATTTTGAATAGCAGGGATCTTCAGTGGATTAACAAATACCTAGCAAACAAAGAAATGATTCGTAAATAATCCTAATTTCAAACAAAACACCAAAGGATGAGTCAATCCTTCAGATGCTAGGAGAAAAGCTTGGCCAAAAAAAAAAAAAAAACTGGTTTCCTACGGCAAACAAACAGCGCACAGTAATGTACACTCGAACACTGAGCCCAGTTTGGTTATAACCTTAGCAGCTGGACACCTACAGACCTCCCTAACTCACTTACTGGCTTCTAGAGTTTCCCAACCCACAACATAAACCCAGGCCCCCTAATCACCATCTAATTTTCTCCTGTGGCCCAGTTTAAGGCTGGGTTTTCACTCCTCTGAGATCTGTGATGCGGGCAGGGCTGGAGGGGCTAAGCATTGCAGCAAGTGTCAGGGCTGGTTTCGGAGAAATGCATGCAAGAGACTAACACATAATCACAGTGCACACACACAGAGACATGCATCTAAGATCTTGTGGGAGAGCCAGCTGATGGAGACAGCATAAATGATGAAGGTGGATGAATATAAAGGGGAGGTAAACTGAATGAGGACAGGGCAGTCCCAGGAAATCTCCTGATCTCCAGATCAGACTCTTAGGCCAAGACATGAGGGTATGAAACCTGTTATGTTCATATACCTGGCTTTCGGTTGGATGTCAGAAGAATTAGTATTAGATTGCCTCTATCCTCACCAGTCTGACCTACCCTGATTGAGTGGGGGAGAAGGTGCATCTAACATGCTACGAGCAGATATCTTTGGGAAAGAGGGTCAAGAGGAAAATCATGCAGAAAGGCGAGGTTGGGTGGGGAAGATACATGGGTGCTATGGTGGCTGTCAGGAAAGGATTGTCCCTGAGAGGACGGCCAACCTTATTGCACCCTTCAGCGTCCGGAGCTGGGCAACCATGTCCGAGAGACAGTGCTCCTGAAAATTCAAAACAGCAGAGTCTTTATAAAGCCAGCCAGCCTGAAAGCAGGGATAGGGGAGGGGCACAGAGAACCACCCCTTCTTCCCAGAGAGGAAGGAGGAAGGAATCACCCCTGAATTCTGGAAGAAATGAGACTGAGGAAAAAACAAGAGCAGCCTGTACGAGGATGCACAATCCTGAATATTCTGTGACACTGAACGTGACTGTCCAGAATCAGTGCGAAATCCAAATCTGGGAAGTAAATGACTTTGGCTCTTCTATTTCTGGTGATCTGAACATCAGTAACAGCAGATCAAAGGATCAAAGCAAAGTCAAAAGATCCCATGGGAAAAAGACCACCAGAAGCAGTGGTTCGTTATTTCTATGCAGCTCTCAAGACAGCTGCCTCGTTCAACCTATGTCCTCTGTTGGGGGAAAATTTTGCATGAGAAAAGAAAAAGGGCAGACTGTCTCTCACCTGGTGGTTCTCATTGTCCACCAGCAGCTTCTTCCTCTCAAGGGCTTGATCTCTAGGAGAAGATAAGAGGGCTATTTAGTTCACTCATGGCATTTCTCTGTCTGAAATGGATTACCAATTGTAGCCTTAGCTCATAATGTCCCTGCCAAATTAGTGGGCCCCACTGAGTAAATGATGCTGGAGAGAGGTCAACTGCCCCCACCCAAAGAGTGAGGGGGAGGGGAGGGACAAAAGACAATCACTAGTTAAGATACACAGGAGATGACTAGAAGGAATAAAGAATTGGGAGAACAGGGGAGGGAGAGGGAACTCATTCAAAGCCAAAAAAAAAAAAAACACAAAAGAAAGAAGAAAGAAAGAAAGAAAGAAAGAAAGAAAGAAAGAAAGAAAGAAAGAAAGAAAGAAAAATCTCTCTTCTCAAAACTTCCCTGTCCTGTTAGGAAGAGTCAGGCCCCTCGGCTGTATGATCTAGAATCTTAAAGATACTCAACTGTTTCTTAGCTTTGCTCAAGTATAGGTCTTCATCGATGAGTTCTTGTTCCTCTGGAACAGAGCATCTCCTGTGATACAGAGAAGAAATCATCTTTTGGAAACAACATGTGCCCTTTGGTCTTACCCTTTAGTTTCCCTATAGCCTTAACAAGGTAGGTCTTGGAGGCTAATAACAATCCCCTGACATTACAGAGTTCAGATTCCCCCCACATTACAAAACCTGTGTGCCAAGTTAGCATGTAGCAATTCTTAGTTCAAGGCACACTGTCACCTAATTATTTTTGGTGCATACATTACCTTTCTCCCAAGACATTCAAAGTACCTAAAAAAAAAAAAACCAAAAAAAAAAAAAAAGTACCTGACACCTGCAAAAATCCTACTATTGGTGGACAGCAAGAGGCATAAGCTCTATTTTTACAGTGGATTTCCAGCACAGGAGAGACCTGCCTGAGGTTCCATACAAAGAAATCATTACAGAGACCAGAACCTGAGTCTTTTGCCTCATTTACTGAGAAGGTATTCCCAAGGGGCAGTCTAGAAGCATGAGACTAGCTAAATGAGGTGATGATGCCTGAAGAAGAAAATCAGAGGCTATGACAGAGAGAAGCAATAAGGGATTAGGAGCTTAAGTCATAAAAACAACACAATGGAGGTTAGCAAAGAGGAGAGAAAGGAAGAGTCTATAAATGGAAAGAGATCTGCTATATGTAAAGCACAAGGAAGAGAATCTTATGAGTAAACACCGAAAGGCATACTCAAAAATGTATTCAGTGGTCAAAAGCAATCCTAGGAACAAATATACAAACGTTAGTAATAACTGGAAACCCTATGGTATACCCATTTTATAAGGAGGCAGTGTCCTGGAAGTCTACATGTCCTGGCTATGTGTAAACTGACTGAAGATTCAGGCTTCAGAAATGAGACTCCCAAACACTCCATCCCACATTCCAGTCCCACAATCCCACTGCTGCCCAGGGAGAGCCCTTGTTCCCAAATAGTTTACAATCTCTTGAAGAGCTGAAGTACATACATATGCAAAATGTCTAAAAAATACAAAACCGTATTGAACAAATGTCAAGAATTAAATACCACAGGAAGCCAGCATAAAATTACTGTAAACTATTATCAATAGGAGAAGTATATCACACAGAAATACTTCAGCTTCCCAGATGGATATGATTTGGATAGGCAGATGGAATGCAGAAAGTCATCGTAAACAAGAAGAATGACACTGTCAAGTCACAGAGGAGGGAACAGTCATGGCCCATGTGGGGAACACTGGAGCCACAGGCCTGGCTAAAGCATACAGTGGAAAATAAGGCTGGATAGGTAGGGTGGGATCAGTTAGCAAGGGGCTCCGGTGTTAGGCTGAAGAGTGTGGGCTGGAGATGAAAAGTATTTTAGTGGACAAAATGAGTGAAAGAGAGAGGGGTTCCGCTTATGGAATGAACGAGTCATGGGAATAAAAGGTACTATACTCAAAGAAAAAATCTTTTTAAAAAGCGTTTTTAGAATATAGAGACAAATCAGCAATTTTCTCTGCCACAGTACTGAGTCCTAATCTTACCTGTACTTTGGATGGGAGTTATAGTAACAAAACCATCTTGCAGGTAATGTAGATGGATCAACCTTGCCAGGAAGCTTCCTCCACTTAAGACACTCATCACACTGTACCCATGTCTGGTCAGGAATCTTCCTGAATGAAGGAAAATAGAGGTATGACTGTGTATATCCTAGCTCTGTGCCCTTCTGTTAGAAAGGCACACCCTAAAAGTGAAAGAACAAAATTTTGTACATGAAATGTGTTAGAACTCTAATGTTATAGTCCAGGTATCTAAAATACATATCTTGAACTTCACAAATAAGATAATAATAGAACTACGCCAGATATGGATATGAAAAAATAGTAACAAGTATTCAACATAGTAAGCTACCATTATTTATGGAAGTAAATAATGTTTATCCAGAATCTCTTGTTCTAAGCAAATGAGGATAATTTTAACTCTAAAATTAATTAACTAGGAAAACATTTATATACATATAAATATACATGTTAACACTATTACCAAGAAATAAAACCAAAAGATTCATTTTATTTGCTTCTATCCAACTGTGTGACTGATTTGAAATGCATTTGTGGGAGTCACGGAAGCATCATCATCATAAAGTCTCCCTCATTTCCCTGCAGACTCCCTAGTCCTCTCTTTTTTCCATTCAAAAGTCTTTGTTTATACTTCAATCAAAATTTTATTAGGTTGATATTCCCAACATTAACCTTTTAAAAAGTCCTACAAGTGTGATTAAATTTCATAGTTAAACATGGTCACTCCAGTCCAACAACTGGGTTAAATAAAGGTAAAATACTTCTAGACTTCTATGCTTAAGACACAAAACCACTCCCATCCCTGGCAGGAAGCCTAACCCGGTCACCTACACCTCATAGTGAATGTATTTCTCTGTGAATGAAAAGAGGTGGTCCATATATATAATCAAAGCAGTGAGCATCTAAAGTGTGAAAAGCAGACTAGAGGGAGAAGGCTAGAGAAAAGAAGCAGAAAGAGGACAGAGGGGCACCAAGGGCCAATTTGAGAAACATGTAATTTAGCCTAGAAGTATGATGTGTGTGTTACATTTGTGCCGCTCTTATACTAGCCATTTCACTAGAGTGATATGGTTCTTTTTTGTCTTAGTTCAATATTCTCCTTATCTTTTTTTTTTTTTAAGAGAGAAAGAGAATGCAAGCTGGGGCTGGGGTGGGGGAGGGGAAGGAGGAAAGGGAGGGAGTGACTCTTAAGCAGGCCCCTTGCCTAGTGTGGAGCCCAATGTGGGGCTCGAGCCCACGATTCTGAGATCATGACCTGAACCAAAATCAAGAGTCAGATGTTTCACCAACTGTGCCACCCAGGAGCCCCTTCCTTATCTTTTTAAATAATGGGGTTATTTTATAAAAATGTAAGATTATAGAAAACCTAGAAAATACAGAAAGGTATAAAAAAAGACCAAAGGTACTTGTATTTCTACCCCTCAACCACAATGTCCTCTTCTTGTTTGAAACTCTATTTTAACAGAGAATTCATACATGTTTTTGGATATATAGCTCCCCATCTCCTAGCTCCAGGCTGCTCCAGTTTTGTAATCTCTAAACTCTGAGCTCAGGTCTGACCTCTGGTGTCCATGTATTTCCATTCAGCCACTGTTTTATCTAGAGCCAGAGATAGCCAAAAGCAGTTTCAGCCTTAGTGGGAGGGGAGAGGAAAGGTCCTATTAGCTTTGATTTTACATGTTAGACACCCAGAAGACCTGCTTGCAGAAGCCTGCCACTATTACTGTCTTGGGGACTAGCAACTCTTAGCCTCAGGTTACACTGGATTATGGGAGATCCTTCCATCCAGGCAGATAGGAGAGGCATTTGGCTCGTACTTGCAATAAACAGGTAGTTGGAGGGGTTGCACAATATTCCCCTCACTGCATCCTCCTTCCAGAAGAGTCATGCCTAAGAACTTGGGCTTTCGGGGGCTGACCACCTGTATTTGAACCTCGAATCTACCACTTTCTATTTGTTTCATCTTGAACAAGTTACTTTTTTTTTAAAGATTTTATTTATTTATTAATGAGAGACACACACAGAGAGAGAGTGGCAGAGACATGGGCAGAGGGAGAAGCAGGCTCCATGCAGGGAGCCTGACGTGGGTCTCGATCCTGGGTCTCCAGGATCAGGCCCTGGGCTGAAGGCAGCGCTAAACTGCTGAGCCGCCTGGGCTCCCCTTGAGCAAGTTACTTAAGCTCAGTGTATCAGCATCTACATTTGTAAAGAGGTAATAATGTGATTCTGTCTACCTCACAGGGTTGTTGTAATGATCAAATAAATGTAAACCACATGTAAAGGACTTTTACAGGGCCAGGTACATAAGTACTCAATAAACAATAATAATTATTACAATTGTGCCCCCAGAAAGGTCTTATAACACATGCACACACACTCTAGCAATATATGAACATCTGCTTCATTGTATTAATCACTGCCTGTTTCAAAAGGCAAAAAAAAAGGCATCTCATCTAAGTTGGCTTTTTTTTGACAACACAGAGGCTGGACAGGAGCAGAGATCTTTAGAGTAAGGCAGTGATATTCACACAACAGCCGATCATGCTACATTTGAAACAAAATCTTGTATCATACATTTGCCTGATCATTTCCATTAAAAAAAAAACCCACAGGTGTCAACCCCCAAAATGAACTTTTAACACTCTATAATCTTTGTCACGATGGTGGTGTAAGTGATTATACATGTATTGTCACACATTCTATACTCTGTTTTATGCTCCTTTTGTGGCTCACTGAGCCATGTCATCCTGATCCATGGTTCTGTATGGAATTCTCCATCTTAAATTCAATAAATTCCTGATATGCTGAGTTCTCTACTTTTACCCTCAAATTTCTTGGTACAGGTCCAACAATGTTCGCTAAAACAAAGAGAAGGGAAGTTTGCTAATATTTTTGAACACCTACTATATGCCAGGTCCTATACTAAAAATGTTATGCTATCTAATTTCAAATTCTCCCGGAGGTGAGGTAACTTACTTACCCAAGCTCACCCAACTATTAAGAAGCAGATCCAGATTTTCAACCCAGGAGTGTCTCATTTAAATGGCCATCATCTTCCATTATATCACACTGCCTGTAGGATAAACTCACAGCACTAAACTCTTCATATTTATGCTCTAAGCCACACAAATGTTAAACCAGAGTGAAGAGGTCTAGAGAATGATGAAATCAGTACCTGTGATTTCCCCTTTGTTAATTAAACCTCCTTAAATGAAAAGCACCATCTTACTCTTGTTCCTTCCATTTGCTCTATGGATATCACCCCAAATACCTTTATATTCTGTTATTTACTACTCACGGTATTGGCCTGGCTATGGCTGAAGACTCAAAATTTTCTTGAGATGTCTTTTCCTTCCAATAAGCATTGAGCTTCTGGGCAAGGGCATTTATTGTCAACCTGAAAGAAAAAGCAAGAAGTATGTCAAAGCTGGGGATCTGTTGAACAATTTTACGATCTTTGAGATGTTCCCATTTAACAGAAGTTGACACTGCAGAATAAGCAGCCTAATGGTGAACATCTATACTTTCAGAAACTAGGATGGGAATTCACTATCTTTGCAAATGACATGTCAAAATGATGAAGCCATAATGTCGAATGGTCACTTTGGTTGCAAAGGCAAAATGGTCACTAGTCCCAAAAAGTACTGTATTCTTCAAATTTTCAGGACTTCTAGAATCATGAGGTGGCAGAATTAACATCATAGACAATGACAGAAGATTCAACTGCAGAGGCAGGACAGAGACAAATACTGGGAAGTTGATGGGGTGTTGCTTAGGCTGTCAGAAGACTACAGGTAAACAATTCAGGACCAAGTTGAAAGTCAGGGGATCAAATACTGCACCCTACCTATTACAAATCCATCCAGTACTAACTTAAAAACTGTCTACAGTAAAAACTGTCTACTCTGTCTACACAGTTCTTCATTCAAATGTTGATCATGGCAGTCAGGGCACCGATGGACAATAACTGTCTACACAGTTCTTCATTCAAATGTTGATCATGGCAGTCAGGGCACTGATGGACTATAAAGTCCCCTTCAACCCTCTGCTATGTATCTGTTAGTGGAGGCTGGACCCTAGCTCTGGCTCTTGCTCTTTCTCCTTTATCTCTCTTCCCCAGTGAACAACAGTAAACCTACGGTCAAACAATGTAATGTGTATAAGTCAAAATCTGAATTTCACTTTTTTTGTTTTTGGATTTTACTTTTA